>NC_143534.1:6569929-7169929 GCF_031878675.1 Megascapheus bottae | reverse complement strand
ACATTATAAAGGGACAAATTCTGCAGTCTTAAGTTTAATGCTTTGGAATGCCCAACCCAATAAAAATAAGACCAGAACATATAAGAATAAAGCATGAAAACAAATTCCAATCTTTCTTCGGCAGCTATGTTGTTTTGTGATAAGATACTAACACACTATTTCTGCAATTTATCTTTGCGTGTTTCAGGAAATAGTCTAGAGTTTATTTACAGAGCATTCTTCTTCCTGTGAAACAATGTAAGTGCAACCTGTGTGAGTTCTCCCAAACCCCATGAGGAAACGGAGGTCCTCCTTGGGGAAATAGAGCTGAGTCCTTACCATGTGTCTATGAGAATGTTGCATTTGTTTAGATTTCCTGCCTACTCTTTTTTTTTTTTTTGGTGGGGGGCAGTCCTGGGGCTTGAACTCATAGCCTGGATGTTATCCTTGAGCTTCTGTGCTTAAGGCTAGTATTCTACCACTATGAACCACAGTTCCACTTCTGGCTTTTTTGGTGATAAATTGGAGATTAAGAATCTCATGGACTTTCCTGCTGGGTCTGGCTTTGAACCCTGATCCTCAGATCTCAGCCTCCTTTGTAGCTAGGATTACAGACATGAGCCACTGGTGTCTGACACTTGCCTGTTTTTACCTGGGGGAATGGGACAGGAAGATCAGCAGCCATGGAAATAAGAAGGCAAATCCTGTTCACTCAGCCCTTACCTCACCAATCCAGCTGTTTTGCCCTTTGCTCTTGCTTGTGCATACAGTGCTCGGCCCACGGTTTTCTCCTTAATGGTACTGGTGAATGTTGTGTCATCCACAGTCCTGGAAGGTGATAAGGCATCCAATCAGGACAGGAGTCTCAGCAAAACAATGGAATAACAAGCAACCAATCCAACAAGGCCGATTTAATGAATGGGAGCAAAGGTCACTTTGTATCTATCAGAAATAAGAATGGAGAAACTGTCCAGCCTTAAGAGATCTGAGGAGTAAAGTGCAAAGTCAATTCAGGCAGGAAAATCTGTGGAACTCTGATCTCCAGTTCACCAGCTGAAAACCAGAAGTGGAGCTACAGCTTCACTGATAGAATACTAGCTTTGAATAAAAAAAGGTAAAAGACAGTGCCCAGGCCATGAGTTTAAGGTCAAGTATTGGCAAGATGTTAGGCAATTCATTGGTTCTCACCCTACAAATTTTGTGATTGTTTATGTTTATACTTTTTCATATTCAAATGTTGCCTCTCAGATTAAGCATAATTTTCTTTAGGCATGCTTATTCAGTAACCAGGAGAAGTATGGGCCAGCTTGTATGTGGTTCATCAGAGAATTCTTGAAGAATTAAGTATTAGGCATAGTCTAATTGCAATCCATCCCCCAGTAGGATGGTGTCAGGAGGTGAGGCTTTCTGGGTGTAATTAGGTCGTGAGCCTCTCCCAAAACAAAAACAAAAACAAAACCCAAGCGCTCACTTTCCCTTTTCCACCATGTGGGGGCAGCACAAAGACAACCGTCATGCATGGGGAAGAGAATCCTCTCCAGAGTGGCAGCTGTCACCACCTGGGCCTTGGGCTTTTCAAACACCAGAACTATGATCATTTTTCTTTTCTTTTTTTTTTTATGCTGAAACCTACCCAGTCTGTGGTAATTAGTCATAGCAGCACCAGCTGACTAAGACAGGGCAGTACGTCTCAAGAAGTGAGACCTGAACAGTGGATGATGGAGGTCAGTGCTACCGAGGAGGGTTTGGGGGCTACTGAGGAGAGCACTGTGTAGTTTGGGGCTCTGTGTGGAGTTACGCACATGGAGAAGTTGGAGATGAAGGCCCCTTTGGGAATCTGAACATCAAACACGACGTTCTGCGGGTGTGGAGAATGGTTCACCAGTTTGCTCTGGATGATGGTGTTGGCCATTCGAGAAGTGATGGTGGACTGGACTTTATAGCTGTAAAGTGTTACCTGATCGGCTTCCTCCTGAAAGAGGAAAGACAACACAGAAAATGTAGCATCGCTATCAGTCGTCTGTCTATGGTGTCACCCATAGCACAATGAACTTGTCACAAACCATTCTATGGTAGTGGTAAACACATGACTCGGGTGCTGTTAGGCTGCCCCTGATTCCAAGGAACAATGAGCAGAAAGAAATCGGTCTCTGCTTTGGAATAACTTTGATGACGTTTAACTTACTGAGTCTGTCTTTTTCTTCTGGCCTGGGTACTGTCTCCGAGATCTTTTGCTCAAGGCTAGTACTCTACGACTTGAGTCACAGTTCCACTCCCAGCTTTTCTAGTAGTTAATTGGAGATAAGAATCTCAGGGGCGGCCGGGAGTTTGGCCTAGTGGTTAAAGTGCTTGCCTAGCATGCATGAAGACACGGGTTCGATTCCTCGGTACCACATACATAGAAAAAAGCCAGAAGTGGTGCTGAGGCTCAAGTGGTAGAGCTCTAGCCTTGAGAAAGTCCAAGGACAGTGCTCAGGCCCTGAGCTCAAGCCCAGGACTGGCAAAAAAAAAAGAATCTCAGGGGCTTTCTTGTCCCACTGGCTTTGAACCATGATCCTCAGGTTTCAGCCTTCTGAGTAGCAAGAATTACGGGTATGAGCCACAAGTACCCAGCAGCTTTCTAAGTCCCAATACTGTGAATTCTTAGAAGAATTGATAAAGACCATGTGTTACATGTGTACAATGGAGTATTATTCAACTGTGTAGAGGAATGACATTATATTGCTTGCAATAAAATCAGTGAAACTGCAGTTCATGGTTGAGTGAGATAAACTAAGTTTAAAAGACAAATATCACGTATTTTCTGTCATATATGAGATCTAGGCATAAAGTAGTAGTAGTAGTAATAATAATGATGATGATGATGATGATAATAATGCAGGGGCCAGGAGTGTTGATTAGTGGTAGAGTACTTGCCTAGCATGCATGAAGCCCTAGGTTCCATTCCTTGGTACCACATACACAGAAAAAGCTTCAGGTGGTGTTGTGGCTGAAGTGGTAGAATGCTAGCCTTGAGAAAGACCAAGGACAGTGCTCAGGCCCTGAGTTCAAGTCCCAGGACTGGAAAAAAAAAGCAAAAAACAAAAAACCCCAACCCTGTCAAAAATCATCTAAATCTAAGATTAAAAAAAAACAGGCTAATAAACTTGCTCTTTCTTCTCTGACTGTGAGCTCTGATGGTCCCGTCTATTCAGAGCAGGAAGTACAACACAACCCACTTCCTGTGTGTATTGTCCTGCTCTGACCATCTGAGGATTCTGAGATCTTCTAGAATATGTTCCATATTCTCCATGTTAAATCAAAATTGTCATGCTGGGATAAGTATACATGGTTGCAGGACATCTATGTTGTCAGAAAAATTCAAGAAAATAAAGAGAAGGACATTTTTAGTTCTTGGTTCATCTGCCCAGACTGCAAATACTTTACTCATTCAATGCTGGATTTTAGAAACACTTCCAAACTGAGCTGGGCAAAGAGTATTTCAAAAGCCAGGTAAATACACTCAGTGACCGAGACAAGGAGACAACAAGATTGATTTTCAGGTAATGGTTAACAGAAAAATCATTCAGGCATCAATCTGTAACAAAAATCAAAGCAAGCTTACCATCTTTTCTCCTGACTCATCAGAAAGACTTCTCTGTGAAAGGAAGAGCAAGAAATACTTGTTATGTGCATGATATTTATTATCTCCAGGACAAAGACTTCTCTCCCAGTCCAAATTTTTCTTCTATATTTAGGTATAGTTCAGTCAGTGGAGCCAAGAAATAAATATAGTAGTAGTCTCAAAAATTATTTGGAACATCCTCAAAAATCTATTTTAGTTTAGTTTTGTTTCCACACTTCATACACTGTTTTTGCAGCATGCCTATGGCTTTCTATGATATAATGCTAAAACAGATATTTTTATTCTGTTTGCTGGTTTGAACTTAGGGCCTTGTGCTTGGTAGGTAGGTGCTATGCTAATTGAGTCAACACTCCAGCCCTTTAAAAATTTTTACATTATTTCTTTATGTAGTGTGTTATTCTTAAGTAGTTCTACAAAAAGGTTTCAATTCACTATTTGGCTCTCCATAGTCTATTATACTTCAGTTAATAGAAAGAATGATATTGTGCCACTTGTAAGGAAATTTGGAAAGACTTGGAACAATTATATTATATGAAGCAAGCCAAACCCAGAGAAACAAAGGTTGCATGCTCTCCCTCATGCGTGGTAGATAGAGTGCAAGTGGCTCCATCTCTTTTCACTCTGGTTATTTTTGAGACAGGATCTCACTTTTTCCCAGGCCGGTTTGCACCACAGTCCTATTTATGCTTCCCACCACAGCTAGGGTGACAGGAACGCCTCACTGAACTGTTCTTCCTGTTGAGATGAGGTCTGAGGAACTGGTTTGCCTGGGCTAGCCTCCAACTGGGATCATTCCTAAGCCTCTGGAGTAGCTAAGACTACAGGTGTGAGCTTCTTCACCTGGTTCTAAAACGAATACTTAGAAAATGAACACATTCAATCAAAGTCACATTGAACAACATACATTCACTTCCTTTTCTCTGATTGGCTTTATATTTGGTTGAAGAGCTGGTTACATTTCACCCTACCACAGACTGCTGTTCTCACTATGAAACGTTCCTTCTCCAGGACTCATCCACCCCAACCTCATGGAGTAAACCCTTTCTTGTCCTCCAGATTACTATTTCCATAGCAGCATATGCTCTCCTTCAGAGCATGTTGCATTATGGTATCTACCCTACAGGAGACATGACTTGATTAAGATCTGTCCGTTCCTTTCAGGCAAAGCTCCAGAACTGCAGGGATGTCAGTATGTTCCTGCCATAAAGAGCTTGCAGCCTAGCACAGTGACTGGCATCTGGAAGATTCTCTTCTCGAAAGCACCATTTGAGGATAATCCATGTAAATGCCTATGGGTCTGGACAAATGACATAGCCTTGCTTTTGGAGGTTGACGGATGGATTGTAAAGTCCACTGATGTGCTGATTTGAAATACTTTTGCACAACTACTTAAGGATAATAACAATAAATACAATTTTAAACTGCAGGGCTTACTGCAAGCTTAGCTTGCCTGCTTTGGGGAGATCTGAGGCTTTCGGGATGCTCTGTGGTATTGTGCGTTCTAGAACTGCCTCCCTCTGGGAACGCAAGCCTGCCTGACCACGTTTTCTCCTTTGATTCTGGATGGTGAACCCGACCCAGAGCCTCTTTCCTGTTGTGCTTTAACATGTCTGATCTATAAAAGCCTGGACTTTAGAAAGTCAAATATTGAACGACAAAATAAACCAGTGGTCAGTTAAAGCGAGTGAATTCCTTCTCTCCTGGTATGTGGACGATGGGGAGAAGTCAGGCCTTCCTGGCTGTGCAGAGGACGCGTTCCTCCATTCATAACGGGGGCTGTGCATGCTGCCTCCGAGACCCTCAGAGGAGGCCACAGTGTCCCTTCCCCAAGGGCTCTCTGAGCTGCTCCCCAAGACAGAGTGACCCCAAGAAGGACAATTATGTGCACAGTGCCTCTCTTTACCCAGTGGTGACTGGGTAAAGAAAACTTCTCCAAACAGGAACTGCTGTCCTATAACGACATCTTAATCTTCCATTTTGGGGGCTGGGGAACTATGTAATTGTGAATCCTTTTATTTTTGCCTTTCCTGGGACTTGAACTCAGGTCCTGAGCACTGTCCTTGGGCTTTCTCAAGGCTGGTGCTCTACCACCTGAACCACGGTACCACTTCTGACTTTTTCTGTAGAAATATCCCTTTATTTTCACCTTGACATTTCCAAGGGACTGAAACACCACTGGAGGCATCTCAGCTGAAAAGAAAATGAGTTCTTGGGATAGTTTTCAATGAGGTATCTTCGTACCTCTCTTCTTTAATTACAGTCTCTTTCATTTCTTTTCCTATTGGGAAGTGCAGTTTACTGTACCTGATGCCTCCGGTTCTCTAGTACAGGTTGAACTTTTCCTGAGGCCATTCCCACCAGATCTTCATATTCTGCAAACTTGAAAAGGAATTTAGGATGATTATAAATTCAAAGTATCTGGAAGAAAAGAGGCAATTGACGGTGTTCATTATTCACTATACAATTTCACCTTCTTTCTTTTGCCTCTGAACATCTCAGTCTTTACACAATATTTTCTTCAATGCAGTGAGTAAGTGGAAATTAATACCTTCAACTATGTTAGATGCAGAAATTTATTTTTATGTCTCCCTGGAGATGAAGAGAAAATAATATACCCCAAAGTGGATAAAAGTGACTGGGGAACTATTTGGAAACAGGAAAGAGGGCAGTAGCCTGTCCCTTAGATTCTTTACTCGAGGTTGGGGCTCTAACAATTGAGCCATAGCTCTGCTTCTGGCTTTTTTTGTGTGTGGTTAATTGGAGAATTAGAGATAAGTGTCCTTTGGACTTTCCTGCCAAGGTTGGATTTGAACCGTGATCGTCAGATCTCAGTCTGCTGAGTAGCTAGGATTACAGGCATGAGCCACTGGTGACCAGCTCACCAATGATTATTAAGAATTTACTGATCTATACATAATACTAGTGGCTGTTGGAAAATGAACTAGTCCATGCACTGCATTAGTTAGTTGACACACATAATTTAACAATAACGATCCTTTGGGTTAGGTCCAGTCTATCACTACCCCCAGTTTTAAGCAAGGAATAGACAATTATGCTCCGGCAACAAGTGCTATACAATGGTGCCTGACTATGGAACTTGACTTCATTCTCACACGAGACCTGTTAACATCTTAGGAGGCAAATACATTCCAGCAATTATGCCAGCAAACACATGTCCTCTCATGAACATTGTCCTAAGTTTCCATCCTCTACGGAACAAGTTCACTGAATACCAACTGCAATCAGCTGTGCACTGACTGTTTTTTCAATCAACAACAGCAAGGAATTGTCTGGAACTACTTACTTCAGGTTGGCCATCTGTAGGGATTTCAAAGGCTTGGCCTTCCAAAAGAAATACCCAGATGAGAAAGTATGTGAGTAGCTTCATTTTGCTGGGCAGCTGTGCCAAGTTCTCTGGGGCAGATGGTCTGGGGAGAATTCCACTCCTCTTCCTACCAAGTTCAAAGGAGCAGCCGAGGAGCACAGTTCATTTTAAAAAGAAGAGACAGAAGTAAAACTCTCTAACTTTGTTCGACACTAAGACAAATATTTGTTCTGGAGCTCAAACTTGTGTTGTGGGGGTGGAAAGGAATATTAAGAGGTCATTCAAGCAGCAAACCCTGGAGTGGTCACTGGGCTGCGGAGTGAGAAGTCAGGGTCAGATGGAGGGTGAGAACCTAGTTTGTGCCTTTGTTATTTAAAAAAATATTTGCCTTTTCTGATTCCTTCTGATGTCACAATCAGAACCTAACTGTGATTATCATCCTTTTTAAAGGATCAAGGAAGAACTTTACTTGGAGAGATAAAGCCAGATAGAACGCTCGAGAGTAAAAAGTTTCTGCAAACAAATTTCTTTCACAGAAGTCAAAGCGGGAGAAATTTAGGAAAAGGAAGAGAAGAAACACATGGTTTTCTGAGCAAAGAATTTGTGGTTAATATTTCCCCATCGTCTGTGAGTACAATTACATACAAACACAGGGAAATCAATACTCAAAAGAGTACTCATAAAGTATTCTCACGAATGTCTTTGATTTAGGTCACAATGTCCATTCCTGCTGCCTCCAACGATAATTTTCCTGTTGTCAAAAGGAGTTGATTCCATTCCAGAGAGTCATATGGAAAAATATAAACTATGAACTATAAAATTATTGCTACATTATTTTATGAATGGGAGACAAAATTCCTAGGAAATGACATAAGAAGAAACATGTGTGGAAAAAGAATGTGAGAAGATGGGCCAGTGCCACATTGTCAAGGAATTGGGAAATGGCTGAGCCAATAGTTGAGTCACTATCTTTGGTACAGATGTGGACTAATGTCCTTTGGAACTAAAAGCATACACATCCTGCAAGAAAAACATTGGGAATAGATGCAACAGAAATAGAGAAGGTGAGGCTCAGGCCTCACTAGTCCTTGAACCAATGGACTTCGGCTCTGCTATTGAGTCATTTCAATCCTTTTCTCATTCTGCATTCCCAGTCTCTCAAGTCTGAATCCATAGCCATTGTCATTAGAGACAGTTGGGTCCAGACATGACATGTGATTAGCTACCCTAGGTTAATTCCAATGTAACCGATTTTGGTGTTCTTCCCAGGGTAACTGGGTGTTTGGAGGCAAGGAAGAGGTAACGCATGGGGATTGATTCACTTTCACACTAAGAACTGGCATGGGCATTTCAATTTGGAGGAGAAGACAACGTCTTAAGAACGATTTGAGACTCTCCAAGGCCACAATAGTGCGACATGTAAGTCACAAGGAATGTTAGACATGATGCAATTGTACTTTCTACTTTAAAGGGTGATGAGGTGAGGTTCAGGGTCGTTAAACCATGTGGCCAGAGCTATCCAGCCGAGCAGTGGTGTAGGACCATTCCTGTAGGGGTACAGGAGTGTAGTGAAATGGAATCGGAGCCGACTGGTCAGGTTCCAGAGTTGTACTACCCACCACCTCAACTCCAGCCTGCCTCTCTAACACACAGTGTCATCATGGCTTTCAGCAATGAGAATCTGGGGTGAACGTGAAAGAAAGGAGGAAAGGAAGGGAGGAAACAAAGAGAGAGAGAAAGGAAGAAAGAAAGATGAAAGGAAGGAAAGGAAGGAAGGAAGGAACGAAGGAAGGAAGGAAGGAAGGAAGGAAGGAACGAAGGAACGAAGGAACGAAGGAAGGAACAAAGGAACGAAGGAAAGGAGAGAAAAGGAATTCAAAGTGTTTTTTAAAAACACCTCCAGTAGGTGGCAGAAAGTGCTCACCTATTTGGAGCAGAGGGTTAGGACTTCTGCTGGGCTGGAGGAGGAAGCTGAAAGTAAAATAGGGTCTTGATCTTGGAACAATAGACAGGCAGTACATGGATACAATGGACTGTCATATTAGAGTAATAATATTCGAGGAGCTTTACTACGATGCTACTAAATGCACACCTGAGGCATTGTGTTGTTTTCTTGTCAAAATTGAAACCATCTGTGTAAAAGGAGACATATTCTTACTCATGAAACCCCACAACTTTGAACACATTTTATGTTAAATGTATTTAAATAAAAGCCGGGTGCTGGTGGCTCACACCTGTAATCCTAGCTACTCAGGAGGTTGAGGTCTGAGAATTGCGGTTCAAAGTCTATGAAACATCTCCAGTCAACCATCAGAAAGCTGGAAGTGGCACTGTGGCTCAAGTGGTAGGGCAGTAGCCTTGAGCAGAAGAGCTCAGGGACAGCACCCAGGCCCAGAGTTCAAGTCCTATGACCAAGAGAAAAAAACTCCACAAAGGATGTTTATGAGAATGGAAAGATGTGGCTCCTGCTTGATGGACTCCCAGAATCTCTCAGAAGATGAGGATTGAACCATTAACTGAAACATGAAGTGGCCAGCACCAGTATGATGGGGTCACCCATAATTGTGATCGTGCTGAGGACAGGAGGCAATTAAACATATTTGTACACACACACACACACACACACACGCCATGTTTAAATCATCAGGCTTCAGCAGTCTTTCAGAAGGAGTGAAATGAAATGAGCCTACAGGTGATATGTTGTGTTGTGGATCTTTCTTTTTTTCCCAGTCCTGGGCTTGAACTCAGATCCTGAGCACTGTCCTTGGGCTTTCTCAAGGCTAGAGCTCTACTACTGGAGCCACAGCACCGTTTCCAGATTTTTTTTTCTGTGTAGGTGATAGGGAAGAATAGAACCCGGGTCTTTGTGCATGCTAGGCAAGCAGTCTACCACTAGGCCAAACTCCTGGCCCATGTTGTGCATCTTAAATGTTCTTAAAGGCCTGTGTGTTGAAGCAAAGTCCTCAAGCCTGAGTTACTACTACTACTGGTAGACTTCCAGGTGGGAGGAAGTTAGGTCATTGGGGCATGTGCCTTTGAAGGGGATATTGGGTCACCGGCCCCTTCCTTTCTGTTTCCTGTCCACCGTGAGATGATGCCTCCCCCACCATGATGTTCTGGACATCCACAGGCCCAAAGCAGCAGGGCCGAGCAGCTCTGACATGATGAGCCCTAGTAAACCTTCTAAGCAGAAACGGGAAATTCGCTCAGGTATTTTGCCCCCGTGATGGGAAGCTGACTGTTACAAACTGTGTGAACTCACAAGAGAGCTCTTTTTTTTTAAAGTTCAATACTTTATTTGATTCAGTGAACAGGATGCCACATTTATCACTTCAACAATTTACAAGTGAAAAATTGAGATGCTTGATATTCTCACTATCGATGCTCGGCAATAGTGTAACATATTATTCTGCATTACATTTCCGTACTTCTCCGGTGCATGTTTCTTACTATAGGACACCCCCATTTATTGTTAATATTATTCCCACCCCCCTAAAAAACGGTCAGGTTTAATAACCTTTTCTTCTTTTTGTTCCCCCTCATGTACTACCATCATAGTAAATTAAAATACAAACAAGAAAATTCATTGTTGCTGGCACAGAGTGATTTTTTAAAATGCAGGAATGTGCCAACATATAATGTTAAACAGTGAAATAATTCACTTGAGTCATGAAGATAACTCCATAAAGCAGCATGAAAATATATTAAAAAATAAAATGAGTGTGCTAATATGTAAGTAACTTATGAAACATCATCGTCAATACCCATCTTCCTTGTAAAGGTTTTACTCTTGGTAATATCCGTCATGTGACCCCCCATTCCCTGGCAACCAGTGGACTACTAGCTATTACATGTTTCTGGAGGTTAGGCCATCTCCCAGTAGCCTCTGCCCTGTCTTGCCTACAGTTACCACTTTCCGTTCTCCATTTTAACAAGGTGTGAGAGAATGCCACCCAGCTGCCATGTTCCAAAAGTATAAGTAAGAGGACAGGCGCCCAGTTCTCTAGGCAGTGGCTGCCAGGTCTTTAGAGAGGAATTACTTTAAATTCGTCATTTGCATCAGTCTGGAGAAGAAAGGGGAGGCAGGCTCATGGTCCAAGCCTGCAGGCTCTTGGTGGTGCGGGGCAGTAGGCAGCAGTGGCGTCGTCTTCTCTGCAGTGGGGTTCTCCCTGGGCTTCGGCTCCCTCGCCTCGGCTTGTGCAGGCTGCACGTTGTCTACAAGTTGCATCTCCTCCAGACCTTGCAGCTCCTCCATGACTTTCATTTTCACGGGTCCCGATGCATCTGATGGGGCCTCAGCTGCAAAAGTCTGGGCCGCTGCCAGTGTCTTGTCCTGGCACTTGGCGCTTTCACCTGCAAGACGCAGCAGCAGCTCCTGCAGCTCCTCCTTCTTCCTGCTCTTCTCCTGGGACAGCTGCCTGACACACTTGTCTTTCTCCTCATACAGCTCATCCAGGACTGCCATCTGTTCTTTATAGCAAATGATGGAGGCTTCCATGGCAGCCATGTGTTCTGCCAGCTGGCTGCACTGCTGTTGGAGCTCATCCACTTGACTCTGGTGGTCCATCTTGTCAGGCAGGTTGTGGATGAAGAAGATTTTAAGTGTCTTCTTGGGTACCTGCGTGCCCTGCTTTCTCTCCCCAGACATGCCATGGTTCCAGCTCTTGGGGTAGAGGGCCTGGCACTCCAGCTTTCTCTGGCACTGGGCTGCCAGGTTGTCCAGGCACCTACAGCGGCCTGTTGCTCCTGCAGCTGCTGGCTGAGCTGCACCTTCTTTGATTCAGCCACTGATAATGCTACGTGGTAAAAATCCCACATGGTGTGTGGGTTGTCTACGTCTTCTGGGACAGTCACATGGCAGGGACTTGCCTCCTTGCCCCTTTCTTCTTCCTTGTTCATGCTTTCGCCTTCTGTAGGGAAAGCCAAGCAGCTCAGCTGGGCCTGCAGCTGCTCGTTTTCATGTTTTGTTGCTTCCAGGCACCTCAGAGTGTCTTGTAATGTTTGGGGTGCAGTCTGGGCCCCCAGCTTGTTCTGCATCTGCCCCTGCTTCAGCTGCTCCAGCAGCTGGGTCTGCCTCCGCAGGTGCTGCTGCAGCGCCTCCTTCTCCAAGGTCAGCTGCTGATGGGAGGCCAGGTGCTGTTCACAGGTGGCCCTGAGCTCCTGCAGCTGGGCCAGGGACTGGTCACGCAGCTCCTGCAGCTCCCGAGCTGCTTGGCTCTTGATCTCAGCCACCTCTCTCCAGTCTTCCAACTCCTCCTCTCTCTGCTCCAGCTTCTCCTGCAGATGTTTCTTCACCTGCTGCTCCGAGTGCAGGAGGCTGGTGAGTTCCTCCTTCTCCACGCTCAGCTTCTGCAGGGCATCCTGCAGCTGGCCCAGCTGTTCCTTGAGCTCTCGGTTGTGCACAAGCGTGCATCGCATGGTCTCGTGCTCCTTTTCCAGCGTCTCCAGGATGTTGCGCCGATCCTTTGTGTGATCCCACTCCTCGGCTCTCTTCTCCAGGATCCACAGCCGCTGCTGCTGCTCCAGGTTCTGGAAATCGAGGGTCTGGTTCTCCTCTACCTGGGTATGAAGTTGCTCCTCCAGCTTCTTAAGCTCCTTCTGCAACTGGAGGACCTGGGCCTGCAGTTGCTGCTCCACCTGAGATAGTCCTGCAGGAGGCTCCGGCTCTGCCAGCTGCTTCCTCAGCTCCCCCAGCTTGCTCTCCAGCTCCAACACCTGCCACGCCCCTTGCTCCTTCTCCTCTCTAAGCTGGCTCACCTGATCTAACAGCTGCTGGATCCTCTCCTTGCCCGTGGAGCTCTCTACCCTCAGGTCCTCGGCAAAGGTGTCTCTCTCCAGCTTCAGTGTTGACGCCAAGTCTTTCATGTTGTTGAGTTGTCTTTCCAACTCTTCCCGCTCCTCTAGTGCTTGTTGTAAATCACGAATTTTGATCTTCATGTCCGCCCGGAGTGCTTCCAGCCTCTCCTGAAGCTCGGTGTTCTCGTCCTCCAGGTCTTCACAGCTCCTGGTCTTTTTCTGGAGCTGCAGCTTCACTTTATTCAGGTCTTTCATGAGCTCTCTGCTGTTCTTCTCAGTCTCATTCTGAGTGGTGGAGACTGCAGACAAGGTTCTCTCGAGCTCTGTCACGTGCTGCTGTGCTGCCTGCAGGCGGCTGGTGAGATCCTCCTGCTCCAGGGCTCTTTCTCTGGCCACCTGCTGCACGTGTGCCAGGGCAGATTGCAAATCCGATTTTTCTGAGATCCACATTTGTGTCGGTAGCTTGTGCTGCTCCAGCTCTGTTTTCAGTGCTTCGTGCACACAAGCCATCTCCTCCTTCTCCTTCCCCTGTTGATCTTGCAGGTCTTTCTTTTCTTGCCTCAGTTGTTCCCTGTCATGGCAGAGCTGCTGGTTTTGTATTCTGCTGGCTTCCAGGGCAAGCACCCAGTGTTGGTAGTACTTTTTACAGTCCTCTATGTCATGGGGACCTGTGCCACTCTTGACCTTGGCAGCTCTGACCGTGCCCCCCGCTGGATTACCGTCCTCTATGAAGATTGTCTTGGGGCTCCCTCCCTTTTGACTTTTCTTCTTTTTCTTGGATTCTGCCAGTCCGCCAGACCCATTCCTCTGTTGGTATTCTTGAAGCAGCTTCTTTCCTGCAGCTAGTTTTTTTTGCCTTGTTGGCTCAGACATCCCAGCACTGGGATGTGGAAGGTGGGGGGGGCCACATTCCCAGGCTTTCTGAAATCAGCTATATGTTCACAATCACAACCCGCTGTGTCTACTTCCTCTTACAATTCCCAAATCCCCTCAATTCACTCGCTCACCACTCCGCACCTCTACCTCCCTCAGCCTCTAGTAGTGGTGTGAATCAACCCAGGTAATGCCAGTGCAACTAGGCAGCACGGAATGTGGGTGTGACCTCAATTCTGTATCCCATTGGTCAGAGAGGAATGTGAAAATCAGGGGGCGTGGCCAGCCTATTGTGATCCAGGCAGACTGGGTGGAATCCTGATAAGAGCTGCTCCTGCAGCCCCTCCCTCCTACAACCCTGTCCAGTTTGGTTGGGGGCAGGGTGGGACCTGCTCTAGCTGGGTGAATAGTTTCATAAGTCACCTTCCTGACTTCCACTACACAACTGTGGTCATCAGTTTCTACCAGACTTCCAGCTTGCCTTCAAGATGTAGTACCAGGAAATACAGCTATCTGCCCTTATCCAATGTCTTTAGGGCTTCACTCTGTGCAGAATTAGCTCCGTGTTCTGATCACATTTGCTGACACTTGTGTTCTGATGAGGGAGCCACTGAGATTTATACTGGCCTTGATATAATGTGCTCTTCCAGGTGCTCTGGGACGGGAGGGGTCAGGGCCCTTGAATATTGACCACGCTGCCCCCCTGCACACCTAAACCATGCATAGCAAATGTTTCTTAGACCAGAGGGAATTTGAGGCAGTGGAGATCCATCTTCTCATCTTTATACATTTCAGTGAAATTTCGCCCCACATTTTGGCTGGGGGTCTCAGATGATTCAGAAACACAGTCACGGGAAGAATGCTGCTGCTCTGGAATGAAGTAAACCTGTTACCGAGCAGTCACATCTAAATCATGTCCATTGTGTCCAGAATCCAGGTCTTGAAGAGCCCTCTACCACTTCAGAGCCTCTCGTTTACTTCAGCACTGCCGTGGCCGGATGTCCTCTGGTGACTGATGAGCTCATTTTGTGTGGCTGGATTTTCCTTCCACAAAAAGTTTGTGCTGGGTGTGGTGGTACACCCATCATCCCAGCAGGAAAATGGCGGGCTCAAAACAACCTCAGCTAAATAGTAAGTTTGAGGCTAGCTGGGGACGTGCCCAGGCATTTTTTTTTCTCTTGGTAGAGTTCTTGACCTCTGCCTTTGCTCATCTGTCAGGCTTCTGCCCTGCAGTGTCACTGAGGGGATGATGTGGGTTAATGTAAGGCCAGCACTTGAAATTAAGTGTTTGCTGTTGATGGTGTGTCTTTATTCTGTAGTATCAGTTTCACTAAAGTCCACATTTAACTGTCATCAAGGTCATGATGGCTTATGGCTTCTCTAACTCTTAGGATTTGATTCATCAACATGGCACGTAAGATCATCAAGCCGAGTGACAGATTTGCATTGGGAATTTGGGGCACTAATGAAATAAATGAAAAAAACAATCTCAAACCTCTCTGAAAATTTCATTCCACCAAAGGAGTTTCTTCCAATCAGGAACCTACAGATGGCATAGAAGCCAGGTGAGGTGGCATACATCTGTGATTCCAACACTAGGGGTGCTGGGAGAGGATGATCATTAGTTCAAAACCAGCCTGGGCCATATAGCAAGATCCTGTCTCAGAATGGGAGGGGCTGGGGGAGAAGAAACCCCACTACATGGTTATATAATCAGAGCCATAGCTAAAAAATAACCTTGTATGGTAGAACCTCAATGACGGATAGTCTCCCGTGCTATAATGCCAGGCCTAATTGATAGAAGAGATCAACAAGTAATGGTTTTCTTTATTCTCTACTGTTTTTATTTTTTATTTAAAAAAAATTTTTTTTTTGCCAGTCCTGGGCTTGAACTCAGGGCCTGAGCATCGTCCTTGGACTTTCTCAAGGCTAGAGCTCTACCACTTGAGCCTCAGCACCACTTCTGGCTTTTTTTTCTATATATGTGGTACCCAGGAATCGAACCCGGGTCTTCATGCATGCTAGGCAAGCACTTTAACCACTAGGCCAAACTCCTGGCCCCTCTCCACTGTTTTTAGAAGGCAGACAGGACAACAGTAAAATAGCAATCATGATAGAGAAGGTAGAAGATTCCTACACACACACACACACACACACACACACACACACACGGAGACAGACGGGGGGGGGGGGAGAGATAGAGAGAGGGCTAGTGCACTGCCAGAGCATATGGGCATCAGTATAGCAGGAAAAGATTCAGGATTCAAAACCAGCCTAAGCAGGAAAGTCCCTGAGGGACTTGTCTCCAATTAACTACCAGAAAAGTAGAGCTGTGACTCAAGTGGTAGTACTTTGTGCAGGCCCTGAGTTGAAGCTTCAGTACTGGCATGTGCACATGCACACACACACACACACACACACACACACACACACACACACACACACACACACACATATATATGCACATGCATATGCACATACACATCTCACATTCCCATTTCTTCTGAATGGGCAAGCTTGTTCTACCCAGGAGATGGGATGTGAGTATGGAGTTAGCCTTGGGAATACAGGAAAAGAAAGGATGACACACTGGGAACAGCAAGTTCTACTTGTGCAGCCCAAACCTACTGCACAGCCTGCGTGGCCCATCAGCTCTGTCCTGCCAGCAGGCAGCCAGCCCATCATTGCTGGCCAGAGGGCCCAGTGATGTTGCCTCAATAGCTACCTCTTGGCATCAACCAGAGAATCAACACTGCTTGAGATAAGACAAAACCCTTGCAGGAACATACCTGTGGCTTTCAGTCAGCGCTCCCTGGAGATTTCCACATCTGCCCTAAAGGCATCTGGCAGCCCTTCAGGTTGCAGACACTCCCTGTGGATTGACTTTTGATGGGTTTTGCTGGCATCTCTGTCTTCAGGCCTTGGAGTCAAAGAAGGCGCCAGGGTGTGAAACCCATTGTGGGTGTGGCGGCAGGTGGAACGAAGACTCCATCTTACTCTGCAGCATTAGCAAGCCTTCTGTTGTGCTCTTCCAAAGTCCTCTGTGAGTCCAGGCACACCACTGGATGCTCCAAGCATGTTTCCAAAAGAAAAGAAAAAATGATTCTTCACATTGGACTGAGATGGTTGGGTTATTTTTTTGTCTTTTATTTTAAAAATGTTTAATGAGTACTTCTGTAGGGACAAATCTTTTTGCAACTGGTAAATATTTCTACAGAATAATTTCCTTGGCTGTGATTTCTTAATCAATGCACACAAAGAACAGCCACCAGCTACTTGCAGTTTATGCCGAGCAGCAAAGCACAGGCTATGATTTTATTAATTCAATTTTGTATACCTTTGGGTAGTATGCAAAGTTATTAGTGCTAATTGCTCTCTGACAACTTCAGCCTATATAAAAAGAGAAAACCATATATTATAAATATGATGTTAAAAAATAGGACCATGGAGGGACTGGGAGAGAATGTGGGAAGGGAAGATGCTGTAGGAAAGTTAATGTATTCATTGCCTGCCTCATGTAATTGTAACCCCCTTTTACATCACCTTTAAAACAATAATAAAATAAAAATCTAAAAATAGTAATATGAATGTGATCCGGTATGGGAGTACACACCTGTGATCCCAGAGACTCAGAAGGCAGAGACACGAGACTGAAGGAAGGTTGGATGAGATCCTGTTGAAGAGAAAACAACACTGAATAGCAAAAGAACTGGTGGAGCGTCTCAAATGGTAGAGTAGTCAGTGAGAGGCCCTGAGTTCAATACCAGTATTTCTTTAAGAAAAAAAGACCTTTCAAAACAAAAAAAATATATCATTTTTAAGAGAGAGGAATGATTCCAGTGTGAATATCTGGAGAAAGCTGTAGTAGGTTTTCTCAGAGGAGTGGCATTCTTGAAAGAGGGAAGGAGTGGAAAAATGAAAAGATTAGAACTTCTTTCACTATGTAGAAGTCCAGACCACGAGGAATCTAATGCTCTAAGATGAAACATCTGGCACAACATATTGATGATCTGCAGTTCAATTGTGTCTGCCTAGTTCTTTTAATCATAACTCCCAAAAATGAATGAATCATAACTAATAAAGAAGAATATCTGCTAGTTACAATATTTCAGGCAATAGAAGAGTCACTGTTTGACCCGTCTTTGAGCACACTGCCAGCCAGAAAAGGGAACCGCTTCCTCTAAGATTTTGCATTCAGTCAACAGCTGGATTTCACAGCTGAGATGTGCAACACAGAAAGCATACATTCTAACTGAGTCTTCTTTCTTCATGGTACAAATACTTCTCAAGCTCAGGTTGCAATGAAAAGGGAATGGAAAGACAAAAGGAACGCTTAAGATGGATTAAATCTCTGTCTCCCTCGTAGCTGGAATTACAGGCATAAGCCACCTTGCCCAGTTACTTCTTAAAGTTTTAAAAATGGCAAATATAAACGTTCTAAAAACATTCTTCTGAAAGGAAAAAGGCAGCATGAAGGTACACTTAGCTTTTCTTATCTATAGCTTATATAGTGCTGCATATCTTTCCATCTCCACCTGTAGAAGGTCTCACATCATTTTGTAGAGCCTCAGAGTATCTTATTCTACCGAACTGTGTTTATAGGGAACTTCTAAGTTACTTCCATCTTCTGAACATGGTGCATTTAGATATAATGAATAATTTTGTGCATGCATCATTTCTGTTTGTTTAACTTCCCTGCAGCAGGCTGGATGAGGAGAGGAGTTAAAGTGCGAGGGTCGTAGTGATTGCTGCCAGAGGCTTCTATTTCTTTGACTTTTCAGTATTAGTCATATCACATGAGCCTGTCATGTCTCTTACAGTGGATGGAGCACTGGGTCAGCCTAGATGAATACTGAATAGAGAGTGTTTAGCTCACTTAATAGTACTGATCATGAGATAGCTACAGAGTCCTATTTCTGACTTCTCCGAGGCTGTTACACTGTTTGTGGGGTGCTCGGGCTAGATTCCCAAAGCATCAGGAAGATTTTTTTTCTTCAAAACACCTTTTGCCACTGCTTTCCAAAGTCTGGCTCATCATCCCCTCTCTTCACACAACACGGCCTCTGGGCAGCTGTGTTTTCCACACTTGCAAGCTAAGTGCTCACATTGAGACTTTGTTATTGATAAGAGGAACCAAAACTCTTAGCACAGAGCAAAGGTTAGTTCTCTTTTTTGTGTGTGGGGGAGGAGGCGCTGGGTTTTGAACTCAGGGCCTCATATCTGCCACGTGGGCACTCTACTACTTGAGACGCATCCCTAGTCCCCTCTTTCTATTTTTTAAACTTTCATTATTCCTCTGTTTTTACCCACAACCAATCTTCCCTCGATCTTTGCAGCTATGCTTTCTGGGTAGCTAGAACCACAGGTACACAGCACTGTGCCTGGCTTCAAAGGGGTTTTTACAAGCATTTTGCGGGCTGATCCTCTCAATCTCTGGGTCTTGAGTAGCTGAGATTATACACATGAAGCACTGTACCTAGCCTGCCAGTTTTTCAAAGATGAAACAAAACAAACAAAAATATGCAAAAATATGACTCCATCTTACTCTTTTGGGAAGGAGCTAGGGTAAATGTCAGGTGTCTATGCTAGTTCAGAGATTTATATTTGGGGAACATTATGCTATATTTTCTCATATTCCAGCTAAAATTTTTCTCCAGGTAACAACTACAACATGAACATTTCCAGTAGTATTTGACATTAGCATTTCTCCGGTCGTCAAGCTTTTTCTCCCCTTCTTCCTCTGTCACCTTAATGCTCTCTCTTCTCTGCTTATTTAGATGTCCATATTTGATATGTACAAAGGTCGATTTTTTTTATTCCTTCATAAAGTCTTCTAGTGCACAATTATAATCTTACCTTTGTCTCTTCTTAGCATGCCTTAGTTACACTTAAATTATGGCTGTCTTATTAAGTCCATATTCAGAAATAAATCGTACGTTCTCCTCGGTCATAGCCTATATTTAAAACTCATATCATATCACTCACAACTAGTAGGCACATGTTCATTCATTTATTCATCAAATATATTATACCATGCCAAGTGTCAGATATGGGGCTTATAAGACTGGGCATGATACAACCACTTCCCATGAAGAAGTTAGAGTCTAATTTCAGCCTTAAATCTACAGACAGATAATTGAAATAAGACAACTGTCACACTCTGTGAACTGTTGATTAACTCAGCCAACCATCCATCATCCATTAGCAAAGTACATTCTCTATTTCCTCTTTCACAAGCCTCCACAATTTGTAAAACAGATGAAAAGTGGATCTCAAGAAGCACCCAGGGGATTTGGGGCTCCTAACGTATCACTGACCGAGCTCCAGAAGGAACCCCTCTCTGCAGCAGCTTCCATGGAGAGGGAAAGGAGCCAAGTTCATACGAAACCGGAGTACTTTATGCAGAGTTGTCAGAAGTCCAAGAGAAATACACACAAGGCCATATAAGTAGATAACTGAAAAGGTGCAGACTAAGAGGGAGCCAGAGCTGGCTCAGAACACAATGGCTTCACAGACACTCCAAGGGTGTGGTCCTCGAGGGCTGAACCGATAGCACTGGGGCTACTACGCTGAGAGTCTTACTGCATGTGGTGTAGGGACAATGGGGTGACAAGGTAGAAATTCAAAGTAGAGAAAAAGAAAGTAGATACCGTGTGTGTGTGTGTGTGTGTGTGTGTGTGTGCGTGTGTGTGTGTGTGTGTATGCGTGTGTGTGTGTATGCGTGTGTGTGTGTGTATGCGTGTGTGCGTGTGTGTGTGTGTGTGTGTGTGTGCGCGTGCGTGTGTTGAGGGTGCGCTGTGTTCCAGGCTCACTCACCAGGCCAGCACACTCAGCCACTTTATAGCTCTCTCCCCCTGCCCTCTGTATTCTTGCTTACCCCTTGGCTCAAAGCTGGCACTTTACCACTTCACTCACACTTGCCCACTTCCAGCTGTTGGCTAATGGCAGAAAAACGTCTTCTCTCAGGTTTGTCTGCTCAGACTGGTTTTGAACCATGATCCTCTGAGCTCAGCCTCCTGAGTAGCAAGGACTACACTTGGGATTACAGATGTGAGCCACTTATAACTGGCTTTATTTATTTTATTTATTTATTTGTTTCGCTAACTTTGTCCAGGCTGAGCTCGAAGCCAAGATCATCTCACACTCACCTATTATTTACCAAGTTGATCTAAATTTCTATGGGGGCTTTTGAAAATTTTTTTGTCCCATCAGGCCTTGAATCATGACCTTCCCCATCTCAGCTTCCTGAGTGGCTAGGGTCACAGGAGTGAGTTACCTGACTGGCTAAACTCAAGTCTCTTAAACTGGTTGCTGAGAATCCCAGTTAGTGCAAATTTTGTTGTGGGGAGAGCAGAAGTAAAGGGAAAATTGAACATGGTCCCACCTGATATTGCAGGACCCAGGGAAGGTAGGAAAGGGTGAAAAAGCAGCTCCTGATCCATGGCAATAGTGAAATAGTACTAGCTTTTTTTGTACTCTTTCAAACCTTGTGGCTTTGTCTGACATGACATTCCATTCCCAGATAGTTATTTTTCCCTAGGGCGATATATAAGCAAACTGCTTCCAGACTTGTGATTATCTTCTTTAGTTAAAAATGAGGACAGGGTGTGGATGCAATTTGTGTGCTGCAAGGTTTCTATGAGGTTTTGTTGTGGAAGGCTGGCTA
Source organism: Megascapheus bottae (assembly GCF_031878675.1). NCBI lineage: Eukaryota > Metazoa > Chordata > Mammalia > Rodentia > Geomyidae > Megascapheus > Megascapheus bottae. The sequence goes on along the minus strand of NC_143534.1, from coordinate 7,148,665 downwards.
CTTTAATTTCCTCTTGGTTGTGTGCCTTATAATTAGTCAGTGGTTGGACGATTAAATGATTAACTGCTAATGTCTTTCATTTATTTCACAGTAGGAGCAACTTTGTTTTAACTTCTAATTTCTCAGTTGACCAAACACCATCTGAACAAGAGTAAATAAAGTTTTTTAAAAGCCAAGTGCTAGTAGCTCATGTCTGTAATTCCTATCTATTTAGAAGGCTGAGATCTGAGGATTAAGATTCAAATCTAGTTTGGCCAGATAAACATGAGACTCTTATCTCTCACTAACCATCAAAAAGTAGAACCTGTGGTTTAAATGGTAGAGTGCCAGCCTTGAGTGAAAAAAACTAGGGGCCAGAGCCCAGGCTCTTGAGTTTAAATCCCAGTACAAATACACACACACACACACACACACACACACACACACACACACACACACAGAGGTTTTTTTAAAAATGGAAATATAAACACAACTACACAGACATAAAAACTTATGACCTTATAGACATAATGTTTTATTACATGGATTATTATGTATCTATGTCATACAAACCCTCAGCCTAATTTTGATTATGTTCTAAGATCTAAGTGTCAGTGATTTTATATAGAGATTCCCTTCTTGAATACTTGTTTGTTAAACATGTCATTTGAAATATGATGTAAAAATCAATGTTAATAAATTCTTTAATAAAAAATAAAAATTCAAGCCAACAACCTACTATTTTTACTTTTCATTTTTAATGCTTTTTTTATCCCTTCAATTTTTTTTGTTTGTGTGTGGTGGTGGTACTTTGAACTCAGGGCCTTGTGCTTGCTAGGTGCTCTGCTGCTGAGCCCTGCCTCCAGTCCAGTGCTGGCTACTTTGTAGGGTCTTGTTTCCGTGGGTGGGGGTGAGCACCCAAATCTGCCTATTTCAGTCTTCCTGTCATTGCTGGGATGACAGACTACAGCCACCTAGGTCTTTAAGATAGAGTCTTTGGGATATTTCTGCCCAGGCTGGCCTGGAAGTTTGATCTTCTCAATCTCAGGCTGCCATGCAGCCGGAATGACAGACCAGAGGCACCTAGCCCCTGGTTGTCTCATAAATATTTTTTACCTAATTACAGTCAGACTGTGGATCCAGTTTTGTGATCTGATTTTCTCCTTTACTTTATATTAGCAACACCTTGCACGTCTTTACAGACCTTTCGATTATTATTTCATAGCCACATACCATTCCACAGGAGATGCTCCATGACCTGTTTGTTGGTGGCCATTGAGTCATCTCATCTTTTAAATGGACTTGTTACTGACAGAAAAATGAGACATTTTTGGCTTTTTGGAAAATGAGGTAAATAGCCCCAACAATATGACCTGCCTACAAGATACAGAGATGACCTCCAAATTGTGAAAGGTCAGTCGGGTGTGGATGGCTGGTAGATAACAGAAGTTCTTCCTGTGGAAGGATGGAGATACAACCAAGTTTATAAACGTGACATTCGTTTGCTTGGCGAAAACCCCCAAATGTGGCTCAGTCCGGCGCCCCTCTTAACACTGGGCCAAGCTCCTGGACGTCCTTTCGTTGTCACCGTGCAGGTGCAAAGACGAAGGCCAGCAGGGAAGGACCACTCCTGGCTGTCCGGCCTCTTCGGGCAATAGGACTTCAGCGACTCTGCAAAGCAGCAAGGGAGACCAGGATGGAAAGAGAGAACGAGTGATGGGAGCGGGGCGTACTGGCCGGTGGGAAGGAGGATGAGAAGGCAGGGGAGTGGATCGTGGAGCACGGAGGAGTGCTGGCAGCAAGGCCAGCTTGGAGCAGTTCTTTGGCCTTGGGAGCCTTGGGGACCTGGCTGGGACTCCCACTCAGGAAGGCGTGGCTTGGGGGATGGTGATGCGCGGGAGGGCGGGGCCTGGAGGGCAGGGCTTGAGGGAGGGGCGAGGCCCGGGCCCGGGGGCGTGGCCCAGAGGACAAGGGCGAGGCTGAGAGGACCGTGGGCGGGGCCCTGCCGGCCGGGGGCGGGGTCTGGCTGGGCCGGGGGCGGGGTCTGGCCTTGCCGGGGGCGGAGTCTGGCCGTGCCGGAGGCGGGGTGGGCAGGGCCGGGAGCAGGGTCCGGCCGTGCCGGGGCGGGGTGGGCAGGGCCGGGGCGGAGTCTGCCCGTGCCGGGGGCGGGGTCCTGCCGGCCGGGGGCGGGGTCTGGCCGGGCCGGGGGCGGGGTGGGCAGGGTTGGGGGCGGAGTCCGGCCGTGCCGGGGGCGGGGCCCTGCCGGCCGGGGGCGGGGTCTGGCTGGGCCGGGGGCGGGGTCTGGCCTTGCCGGGGGCGGAGTCTGGCCGTGCCGGAGGCGGGGTGGGCAGGGCCGGGAGCGGGGTCCGGCCGTGCCGGGGGCGGGGTGGGCAGGGCCGGGGGCGGGGTCCTGCCGGCCGGGGGCGGGGTCTGGCCGGGCCGGGGGCGGGGCCTGCGCCCGTCCGGTCCTGCAGCCTCCAGCTCCCCCGGAGCTCCCAGCGCGTCCCGCCCGGTCCCTTCGCGGTCGCGGTGGTCTGGCCCCGCCATGCTCCGGCTCCTGGGACTGTGCTTGGCGCTGCCCCTCTTGGCGGGATCGCAGGAGGCGCCGCCGAGCTGGGGTGACACGTCGGAGCAGGTAAAGTGGACCCAGGGGGCCGGGCACCGGCGCTGCCCCCTCGGGCGCGGGAAGAGGGCCTCCCCGGCCGCCCCGTCCTCTCCGCCCGCCCTCTCCCCCGGCCTTCTCCCGGAGCGCGTGCGGCCACCGGCGGTGTCCCGCCGAGGTGCGCCGCGGCGGCTTCTGCCTAGGCACCGCGACCCTCCGCTAATGAAGTAAGGTTGGCGGGGTGCCTCGCCGTCAGACCGGCCTGCGTCCCCCGTTTAAATCCCGTGGCGGTCTGGGGCATGCGCCAGGGTCTGTGTTCTCACCGGCCTGGGGCTCAGGTGACCCCGCAGAGGGCTGGCACCCCGAGACCTCCTGCAAGGGGCTGTCACGCTGACGGGGACAGAGCAGTGCGCACGCGCGCTCACGCCCCTCGGGGTAGACCCGAAAAGACCGCTGTGTCTGAAGACGGGCAAGTCTCCATCGGGGGCTTGAAGGGTGTCAGTTCTCTCGAGGATCTGTCAGGAGAAAACAAAAACTAGGAGCCTCAGCAGGCTCTGTGGTGTGGGGTCCGGAGGCAGGTGGGTCCCAGCCGTGTGGCCCGGGCCAGCCCCGCTTTCCTCTTTGGCTATGGCAAGAAATGTCATTCTGTTTGGGTGCGCGTGTGAGGACGCAGCCGGCTCGTTTACAATCAGACCAGCTGGGCGATCGCGGCGGCTCACCAGGACGCGGAGACCCGAGGATCGAGGGCGGGGGCCGGCCAGGCAGGAGACCCGAGGAGGATATAGGGCGGAGGCCGGCCAGGCAGAAGACCCGAGGAGGATCGAGGGAGGAGGCCGGCCAGGCAGGAGACCCGAGGAGGATCTAGGGCGGAGGCCGGCCAGGCAGGAGACCCGAGGAGGATCGAGGGAGGAGGCCGGCCAGGCAGGAGACCCGAGGAGGATCGAGGGCGGGGGCCAGCCAGGCAGGAGACCCGAGGATCGAGGGCGGAGGTCGGCCAGGCAGGAGACCCGAGGAGGATCGAGGGAGGAGGCCAGCCAGGCAGGAGACCCGAGGAGGATCGAGGGCGGAGGTCGGCCAGGCAGGAGACCCGAGGAGGATCGAGGGCGGAGGCCAGCCAGGCAGGAGACCCGAGGAGGATCGAGGGCGGGGGCCGGCCAGGCAGCAAGGCTCCCCACCGAAAAGCTGGACGTGGAGCTTGGCCCAAAGGGGGAGCACAAGCCTTGAGCAAAGAAGCTCAGGCTGTGAGCTTGGCTCCAGTGCACACACACACACAGACACCCCACAAAACACACACACACACACAATACACACAGACACTCCACAAAACACACACAAAACACACACAGACACCCCACAAAACACACACACACAACACACACAGACACCCCACAAAACACACACACACAACACATACAAAACACACACACACACAACACACAGATACCCCACAAAACACACACACACAACACATACAAAACACACACACAACACACACAGACACCCCACAAAACACACACACACACAACACACACAGACACTCCACAAAACACACACACAACACACACAGACACCCCACAAAACACACACACACACAACACACACAGACACTCCACAAAACACACACACAACACACACAGACACCCCACAAAACACACACACACACAACACACACAGACACTCCACAAAACACACACACAACACACACAGACAACCCACAAAACACACACACAAAACACACAGATACTCCACAAAACACACACACACACAGACACCCCACAAAACACACACACACAACACATACAAAACACACACACACACAACACACAGATACCCCACAAAACACACACACACAACACATACAAAACACACACACAACACACACAGACACCCCACAAAACACACACACACACAACACACACAGACACTCCACAAAACACACACACAACACACACAGACAACCCACAAAACACACACACAACACACACAGACACTCCACAAAACACACACAAAACACACACACAAAACACACACACAACACTCAGACACCACAAAACACACACACACACACACACACACAACACACAGACACCACAAAACACACACAGGAAACCGCAAGACTCAGTGCACAGATGATCTGGTTCAGGATCAGTCCAGTTTGAGATCTGACCTTGTCCAGTCCCATAAATGTGGGCTAATTTTTCTCTTCTAAAAAAAAATGTGAGGGATAATACAGTGGTGGGGCTTGGATGAGCTGATATTAAGGAAACTGCTTAAAAGCAGGACTGGTTTTTGGTGCTGGAATTGCTGGCTGGCTTGTAAGAAATGCTGAGGAAAGGAATTCAGGGTAAAGATCTTGAGATGCTGTTGGGGGTGGAAGGGAGATTGTTGGAGGGAATGAAACAAAGAGTGTGTTCATGCACTAGAAGGATTTACTGATGCGCCGACGTCCACAAGTCCAAGAAAGCCTAGCACTCGCCAAGCCTTCCTTCTGGGAGAAATAGAGATTTGACTCATTTTGGTGATTTCATGCTGTCTTCAATCCAGGATAATGATATTTGTGTTGAAAATTACTAAATTAGAAAAAAATCCCCTTAAAGTTATAACGGTATGTAAGAATGTGCAGTTTTTTCTTTTATATTTACTCTATTTTTTAAAAAGTTTAGTGCTTTGGTTTGGTGTGTGTGTGTGTGTGTGTGTGTGTGTGTGTGTGTGTGTGTGTGATGCACGGTTTAAGAGATAGGCAAATGTCTGGGTGTGCCTGAAATCTATGTGGCCGTAAGTCTGATCCCCAGAATTGGTAAAAGGAACATGAAAAAGTTCAAGAGAAAGGGTCTAACACTAGACTTTCTGGGTTAAAATCCTGATCTGTACTTGTTGAAACTTAACTGAACCTCTATCCCTGAATGACAGTGACAAGAATGACAGAGTTACTTATTTAAAGGGGCTTTGAACTGTGAAAAGATAAGCATATTTTAATCTTCAAAGAGGAGCTGGAGCTGGACCCTAACAGCTCATATCTGTAATCCTAGCTACTCAGGAGGTGGAGACCAGGAAAATGTCGGTTTGAGGCCAGCCCAAAAGCTATTGGGCTGGCCAATAGATGTGTGTGGTAGAGTGTACCTGTCATCTAGCTATACCAAAACCAGAAATAGGAAAATCACAGTGCGCCAGGTTATGGTGCCTCCTGCCTGACATCCTAGCTACTCAGCAGGCTGAGATCTGAGGATTACTGTTCAAAGCCAACCCACTGAGAAACCTCTTAGGAGACTCTGATCTCCAATTAACCACTCCAAACCCATAGGGGAGTTTTAACTCAAAGTGGTAGAATGCTAGCCGGGTCAGGGTCAGCATCCAGGCTATGAATTCAAGCCTTACCACCAACAAAAAAGAAAAAAAGATCAAGGTGCAGACCAGCCAGGCCCAGGTAAGACCCTAACCCCAACGTTTCTTAAGCAAGAAGGGCTGGAGGTGTGGCTTCTGTAACAGAACATCTGCCTAGCAAGTGAGGTCAGGAGTTCAACCTTGAGTACCACCAAAACCAAAAGAAAAACAAGAATGAAAACAAACAAAATGGAAAAGAAAAAGAAAAGTAGAACCAAACCTTGGAATGTTACTAGTTTCTCTGCTCTTAGTAAGTATGATCGTCAAAATTACTTAACAGAACATACAAATTTGATGCAACTTTGAATATTAACATGCTCATTAATTTGTATGGCTGTTCTTCGTATAATTCTGGCTGATCATTGACCTTTATGTGGAAAAAATGTAGACTGGAATTCTTTCCTCTACTCCTTACTGCCTCGGTAAGTTGTACTACATATGCAGGGGTGACTGGTAAATGCACCCATTCCCTAACTTTCTGTGTGTAGAAAAATCTCTTGGAGAATCCATTTCACATCCAGTTCTTGGACTCTCTCCCACCTCTCTAGGTGAGGGGAGTGGCAGGCCATTCTAATGCACGTGATCCAAGGACTACCCTTTGAATAACACTATTTTCAAAGACTCAGGAAATGCGAATTTCTTTTTAAGTCTCTTATATAAAAGCAGCCTGCTACCATTTACTGCTTTATCTGTTTTATACATTTCTGATGTATATGGTTTATTTAAACAAGAATAAGGCCGCAGTCTCACTATTGCAAAAGTAATTTCAAATTTAGAAAATAATAATAGCCACCTATCAGTGGAGTGCTCAAAGACTCTCAGAAAGTATGCTCGCTCGAATCCTAAGAAAAAGTAATGAGCAATAAAGCATCATGATTAAAGCATGACAAATGGAGCTTACTGAGGTCCAGACTCAAATTTCCTAGCTGTGTATATTTGGGCAAGCAGCTCAGCCTCTTTAGATCTCATTTTTGTTTTCTGTAACCTTGAGTTTGGAGACAGCTCCTACCTGATTAGACAGGAGAAAGTAGGTCTAGGTTTTGGGGGAGTATTAAAGCTTGCACAAGTTATGAAGGCCCTTATTTACAAGAAAGAATATCATCAAACGACTACAAAATCAGATGCTAAAGTAGCCATGTATTTTAAAATGACAAAACACAACAAATTACAGACTATGCCATCTGATAAACACCACAAGTATTACTGATAAGAACCTGTTACGGTGACAGAGCACCCAACTTTTATTTTTTTAGCTTCTGAATAACAATATCCTACTTAATTGCACTTGCCTAGCCTACACAAGGCTCTGATTTTGATTTTCAGTATTACAAAATAACAATGATAAATTAAATAAAAAAATAATACCCCCCCCCTTCACCATATGCTGGTTTGGGTTTTGTGAGGAGCGACTTAATTCAGGCAAGACATTTTGTAGTAAACACTGGGAACAGTAGGTGTTTCCGTATACAGTCTAGTTACCCCTGGTATCCCTGTGGATCTGCTCTACAAAGGCTGAGCAGGAAGGCCACCCGAGGGAGGGAAGGGCCAGACCCAAACCACGCTACGCCCCGTCTGGATCAGAGCCCAAGTATGCCCAATGCCAGTGCGTGCTGCTCTCAATAAATCCTCCAGATAGCAGGGCATGCTCCTACTGATGAGTTACTTTCCTTTTCCATGTGATTTTAATCTGTATCTCTTGACCCATAGACAGTGTTCAGTACACGCTGGTCATAACTCAAACATCTACCATGGTGACACATTTCTAATTCCCTGTCATTAGAAATTTTCCAAATTTTGAAATTTTTGGTGAATTCTTACAATCAGAGCTTTGCATTGGAAGCTGAAACAGAGAATCAGACAGTCCTCCTCCTCCTCCTCCTCCTCCTCCTCCTCTTCCTCCTCCGCCCCTCCTTTTCCTCCTTTCTTCTCTTAAAAAGTAAAGCCAGTTGAGAGTTTGTTGGCCGTGGACCTTCCAGTAATGCCTCCCTTATGTGCATGGCTCTGACTGATGAGATGGAATTGCAGAACTGAATGGGGAAAGATGACATTGTGGGAAAAACTCCAGATATTTGCTCACTCCCAAACCAGCCACATCTCATTTCTTAGGGTTGAAAAGGAAGGGTGGGGGAGTCCTGAGAACTGGGCAGAGTCGTGTGTGACTTCATGTTCTTCTTAGAACGTTTCCAAAGTCTTGGATGCTCAGATGTAAGAAGCTCTTTCATACTGTCCGGTGAGAGATGGCAGCGATGTCTTTGCATGCAAGTGCCATCAAGATTGAGTTAGAAAGATGGAGCCCTGGTGGGGAGCACCTCAGCTTTGTTAGGTGTTTCTTTTCCCCCTGATTCTGGGGCTTCAGCTCTGGGTCTGGGACCTATCCCCGAGCTTTTGTGCTCAGGGCTGGCCCCTAGCATTTGTGTAATATCTCTACTTCCAGTTTTCTGGTGGTTAACTGAAGATAAGAGTCTCACTGGCTTTGTTGCCTGGGCTGCCTTCAAACTGTAAATCCTCAGATCTCAGCCTCCTGAGTAGCTGGTCACAGGCGTGAGCCACCAGTGTCTGCCCGTACATTTGTAATTGGAGAAGAAGGGAAGCAGGATGATTTGCCAGAGACCAGTTGGATTTTTTTTTAAAATTCTACCTGAAAATAGTTTAGAATAGTAGCTCAAACTTGAGGTTTCCTCTCTCATTGCTGAGGTTATTGACACCTTAAATGACAAGTGGTTAATAGCTGAAAGATTGCAGCAACATTATTCTACAGGAAGAATCACTGCGCAAAAGTGATATACAATTATCAAGCAGGAATAATCCTAGCCTGGCTGTTCTGGACCCAGGACAGATGGCATCTCATTTGACTTGCCTTCTGTTCTAGATCCATAGCAGATTGCTAAGGCGATGTCTCCTCAGTTGATGAGTCTTGGTTTCAGGACTCAGATGTCTCTCTGAAGAATGAAAGCCTTCGGGGAATCGTGCTTGTCGTTCTAGGAGTGTAGGACGTCAGTCACTTCAATGTGTGCGCTGAGATGGGCATCTGAAGTACATTTTGGGATCTGGAGTCACAGACCCAGTGGAAGAGCTCACCAGCGGAGTAGAGGGTTGCATCTGCCTTGGTGGTTTCCCATCAGTCAGTCTAGGCTAGCCAGTCAGGCACCCAGAGGCCAAGGGAGTGCGCATGTTCTAGGATTCAGCTCTGCCCCTTCTCTTTTGCCCACGTTACTCTCAAACTGTGTAAGACACGCGTGCTCAGCTAAAGCGGCTTGTCTCCTTATTAAACTATGAATTAGAATTACCTTTGAATTCTTTCTTCCAGTTTGGCACAGTGGCACAGGCCTGTTATCCCAGCTACTTAGGAAGTGGCAGTAGGAAGCTTGCAAGCTGAGGTCCAATAAGCTCTGAAATCTATGAGTTGAGGGCACAGGTTGATGGGAAGTCTAAGGTTACTATTTCCAGTGGTTCTTGTCATAAGCTGGAAGTTACTTAATCCCCCCCCTTCAATTCGTCTAAGATCATGGAACGATACTCAAGAGAAGTCTCAGGACTTCCTAACTTCAATGACAATGACTTTGGTGTCATTTTTCGCTTCCCGTCCTTAGGCCCCAGGAATCTGTATTGGGAAGTTTGGGTTCTAGGTCAATGTGATTTTGAACTTGAACTGAATGTAACCATTTTGATCCCCAGAGACCGCAGATTTTGGCATCTCAAAAATGGAAAAAATATGAACTTGTTTTGTTCTTAAAGCTTGCTTATTTTCTCAAAAAGCCCATTTTACAAAAGAAGGAAACTTCAAAGAGGATTCTTTAGATCAAGCAGAGGACTTCATACCCAAGAGAGACTGGGCGTTCCTTTGGACTGTAGTTATTTTAAGTGGTCCCTGGCCTATTCTACAACTTTAGAAAGAAAAATATCTTTTAAAAAAAACATGCAAAACTGGCGAATAACTTGCTTAGGACTCTGATTATGGCCTTTCTAATGTCCCTTATCTGCACCATCTTACTTCAGACCTCATAAACCAACATCCTCTTAAGAATTGTTTGGTCACCATTTGGAATCAGGGTGTAGTTGATTTAAGTCCTTTACCATTTCTCTCTCCTGATATTCTGTTGAATAAGAGGCTGCACAATGGCTTTCACATTACTTTGCAATCACATGCACACACGCATACATACACAGTTTTTGTTATCCTTTTAGTTTCAAAATGGACCTACCTTTATTGTTTTCCTTCTGTATAGTAATTTGTCAAAATCGGAAGCAATACAGAAACATGCAAAGAAAAAAACAATTTAGCCATCCCAGAGCATGTTGGTGTATGTGTCACCAACAAAAAGTTACATCTACTACAAATGGATTATGTTAAATGTTATGGTTTGTTGTGTGAGTTAATATTCAAAAATGGGTGAGGACTGTATCTGTCAGGGGAAGGTAGATTGTGCCTGGTAACAAACAATTCCATAATCTTAGTGTCTTAAATAACAGGCCGACATTTGAATTGAGATCCTCCCTTCTCAGCCTCCTGTGTAGCTAGATTACAGGCGTGAGCTACCACACCTGGTTATATGATTTTCTTTAAAAGAAATAAATGAATGGGGTACTGGTGGCTCACACCTGTAATCCTAGCTACTCAAGAGGCTGAGATAGGAGGATGGCGGTTCAAAGCCAGCCTCAGCAGGAAAGTCCCTGTGAGACTCCTATCTCCAATTAACCACCAGAAAACCCAAAGTGACACTCTGGCTTCAATGTTAGAGGGCTATCTTTGAGCAAAAGGGCTCAGGGGCAGCTCTAGGGCCTGAGTTCAAAGTCTAGCAACCAGAAAAAAGAAATGATGACATTGGTACCTTGTCATGTCTCTCCCTGTGTAGTCAGGGAAAAAGTAAGAAAAAAGTTCAAGATAAGTTTAATTTTGTTTTATGAGTTTGCTGGAGTTTTGAGTTGAGCCAGGAACAGTTCATCATACAGATGAGGGTTTTTACCTATTGCTATGGCTACGATAGGAAGGAGCTTCATGTCAGGTCACAGTTAAATGAAACAAAACTCCTAGACCAGTGATCTCTGTGTCATTTCCTCTGTACCTGTTACCGGTGAGCCAGCAGTGTGACCTCATGAGTTACGTGTATTAAAAGGGAAAGCAGGCATGAGAAGGATGGACTCTCATTCTAGCCCAGAAACAAATGTTCAGATAAAAAAATAAAAGCCAATACTACTTTCAAAACAGGGCAGATATCTCTTTTGCCAAATTTCAATGGATTTTAACCCCCCCCTCCTAGAATTCATTTGAAGAACACTCTCACAGTCTTGTTCTCTATCTCTTCTTTTGTTTCCTAGATTGGACACCGGGTGCCCAGGCAACTCCGACTATTACAAAGGCTGGTATGTATCTTCTTGGTATATTTCAAAACTCTTGTCCTTTAGGGAGGCTGCTTTTTCCTTCCCCTCAGGAAGCATGAGGATTTGAACTCAAGACCCTTTGCTTGCTGGTAGTAGCTCTACCACCTGAGCTATGCCCTAGCTCTAACTTTGGTTTCTATTTTCTGTAGTGCCTGCTTTGCACACAGGACCCCCCATAAACTTACAATGTTGCTTGTAGAAGAATTTTAGCATGAAGCAGCATACCTTATTTTCATTCCTTTCTGTTGTGAAAAAAGCTTGGTCATTTCATTAGGATTATATGGACAAAAACACGGAGATGACAGAGCCAGGATTGAGTCCCAGTAAGCTCAAGCTTCTGAGCCCATACTCTCGTTTGGCAGTACGGAGGATGGAACTCAGGGTGTTGTACCTCTTCAGCCATGCCTCCTTTACTTTTGCCTTTAGTTTGTTTTTCAGATAGGGTCTCGTGCTTTTGCTTCAGCCAGCCTCAGCCTGACATCTTCCTGTCCCCACTTTCTGAAGAGCTGGGACCATGAGCTAGATTATAGGTGTGTACCACCCTGCTCAGCTGAATCCAGGCTAACTAGAGCGTAATCAAGATCACTGATTCAAAGTGCATATTCATTTTATTTTTCATTTTGGTGTTGTAAGATTACTTTTTGGAATGCTATTACTCTTCTTAGTACTATCTGTGTTAATTCTATTTCTGTCAGCAATGATAAATGTGCACACCAGTTCTGCCAGCAAACCACAGAACTCCTCTGTGTCATTTTCCAGCCTTGATATAAAGTAACATCACATTGTTCCTTCAGCTTACATTTTCCCCAAGGACATTCAGATTTGGACCTCTGAAAATAGATTTGCTAAAATAGATTTACTAAAAGTGTTTCACCTCTGACTTGCCTTTTTCAGGTCTTTTACTCATTGGCGTGTGTGTGTGTGTGTGTGTGTGTGTGTGTGTGTGTGTGTGTGTTTATCCCACTACTTGTCAGTTATCAGATGTCCTCTATCTTCTGAATCGGAAGATTTTCCCTATACATTTGTCTCATTTGTCTATGAACTGTTGATAGCGTATTTGTCATGTACAAGGGTTTCTTTGGTTGGGGATACCCTGGTTAGGGAACTCTTGCCCAGCATGTATGAAAGCCTTTAGTTCCATCCCTAGTTCTGAAAATTTGTTTGTTTGGCTGTGCTGGGGATTGAACCCAGGACCTTGCATATGTTAAGCAAGCACTCTACCACTAATCCTGGAGGTCACAGAAGAGTCTAATTTCCTTAGTAATGAATATGCCTATCTTTTTTTTTTATAGCCTTTGAGTTTTTGTTCTTGATTTTCCTGACCCTTTGACTTACACAGTTTATATCATGGCTTAGATATTTCTTAAACACAATTTAGAATTTTCACATTATATATATATACATATATGCATATATATATTTGGCATGGGTATTATAAATTCAAGTGTAAATTTACCCATGCAACTGACAGCAGAATGATTTTCTCAACAGTTGACCTGGCAGCCTGCTCCTTTGCAAATTTCAGGGATTTCCTAGAAGATAAATTCTGAGGACCTACCTCTCTACAACTCCTCTTTAAGTCATTTTATACTAGTTTGGGGTTCTCTGAGTTTTTCCACATTTCAGCTCATGAATAAAATATAGATGGCAATAGCTGGACCCCCAACCCTGTCCCCGCTGCCAGGACCACCAGGGATCTGCTTGGTTTTGTCTGAATTAATAAGATAGCCTTTTTTACTGAGCTACCAGTCCCTCCTTCCATGGAGATATTGACAGTTTTTGACTTTGTGTCTGAGTTTCCATGGTGCTTTACAGACTCTGAGCTTGTTTTCCTGCAACTGCTTGCTGCTGTCACTTTTCCTGATAGCAGGGGCTCTGACTTGGGGGCTACTCCAAGGGTAGAGATTCTGAGATGGGTACCCTGAATATTTGGAGGGGGGACATTCTGACATGCAGATCCAGAAATGCTTGCTGGGAAGGAAGAAGTTTATCCTAGCAGCTCCTTACAAACAAGATTCCCAGAGGGGACTCGGGGTCATCAGGGCCAGAGCATTTACAAAGACTCATGGGAAAGAGTGGAGTGGGTATGTGCAGCAAATTTAGGATTGGAGAGTGTGAGTCATTTTGGCTGGTTCTGGGCTGTGCCAGGTGTCTCTGGTTGTCTGGTATCCTGCCTGGAAGAGGGAGGTGGGTGGAAATGAAGCATAGCAACAGAGTTGGTTTGCTGTGTGACAGTTGGACAGAGAAGGTGTTTGGAGCGTGGGCCTTGGGTTGTTTGGTTTGGGTGTCAAAGGCGAGCCAGCGGGGCAGCAATCTGCCAGCTCTCTGCTATTTAGGAGTGAGCTTCCCTGGGAGAGGCGGCTGCTCCAAGATCATAGCAGCAAATGCCAGCGCATCAGACACCGTAGAGGGGGCATGTGGAGGGGATCACTTCCACCCCCCTTACCTCACCTAGACTCCTCAGCATGCCCTGGGCAAGCCATCCTCAACCCTTACCATCACGTGGATCGTTTTCAGAAAACAGCTGGTTGCATTTTATCTTTCCTTTTCTGTACAAATCCAAAGAACTGTTGCTGAGTGGAACCTCCTACTGCACCCAGGAGACTCTCCTATCTGAAGAGAGGTGAATTGGATTCCCCCCTCTGGTGAACCCAGTATTCAGGGAAGAGCCCCTGGGTTTGGCTTCACGCACTCTCATCCCGTGTGCTCCATCATCTGTCTCAAGGAGCCGTGGTATGTGGACGTGTGCAAAAGTCTTTGCATTGAGAGCCAGTCAACCACCACACTCCCCAGTCTTCTTTTTTATACAGCAACGAGGAATGGAGTTAGGTGGTTTCTAAGCTGGTAGAGGACAGGCCAAGTTGTTTCCTCTCACTGTGGTGAGACCACAATAGAACAAACCATGGCTGATTTTCTAGGAAGGAGTCCTGGGCTGGGGTACTGGCAACTTCTGTCCCACACGTTCCTCAGTTGCTTCCCCAAATGACAGCAGAGGGTGATTGAGGACATGCCCGGCTGACTTGATCTTTAAGTGACACACATGAGTCATGCAAAACTCTTTGGTCCCTCTGGCTGCTAATTAAGACACTCCTCGCCCCAAACTACTTTTCCATCTGCTTTAGCCTTTGTAGGAAAAAATACTGAAGAGATTTCATGAAGTCACAGGAAGCTTTTTATTTGCGTCCCATTTTCCACTTGACATCCTAAGCAAAACAGTTACTTAAATATAATTAGGAAACCAGACTGGAGTTTTAAGAACCATGCTAAGAGAATTTTTTCTTTATTTTCTTCCTTTTATGACAAATTTTCATGAACCTGGCCATTCAAAGTTCTGGGTTTTGTTTATTTATTTTTTTTTGGTGTCATTTGTTTTCATCTGCCGACTTGCTCACTTCTTACTTTGTTCCCTTCTTTATAATTACACGGGCCCATTCACTGTCTATGGCTGCACCAGTCTCCCTGTCTTGGGTGTTCTTGGAACATCTTTTTCTATTCTTCACCCATTTAAAAATCTTCCTAGTACTGGGTCTGGAACTCAAAGCTTTATGTTATGGCATTCTACCACTTGGGACTACCTCCAACTGTTTGCTAATTAGTTGAAGATAAATAGTTTGGATTTGTCTGCTTTTGTTGGCAGAAAATCATGATCCTCAGATCTCAGCCGTCTGGGTTGCTAGGATTAGAAGTGTGAACCAACCATACATGGCTGCCTTCTCTTGTTTTCTTTTTAGTTGTTCAAAACTCAGAAAATTCAGTTCAATTTCATCAGTGTGTGTTAAGTTGTTCTCTGTGCTGGGAGCTGTGTATTAAAGAAAGAAGTCCTGGTTGCTCTTCTTTGTGTGTTTATAATATAGAAGGTACAGAGGTAGAGGATTGGAAGCTGGCGTTGTCAATGAAAGCTTTTACATAATTGATTCTGGTGGATTCTAGGCCCCCAGGTCTGCAGCAAGAGGGCAAGCTTGTGGTGTGGAAGGGATGACAAGGACTCCTGAGAAAATGGTGTCTAGGCAGAGCAGTAGAACTAAAATAGCTTTATGAAACTTTTTGGCTTATAATTTGGGCTCATAAACCATGCTTCATATTATGGAAAACTAATATAGCTATAATCTCAAGGCCTGAAAAACAGATTGCTATATACTCAATACACTATGTCAAGTGTCCTAATTTTCATTCTATAAATCCAACAAAATTAGCAGAGTCACTCGACTTACTAAAATATGTTTCTGATTGAGAATCAGACAATCTGCTTTTCTAACAAAGTTCCGGCACTGCTGAGCTGGGACCATACTTCGAGAAGCACTATTTTGAAACCAATCCTCTTTAGTCCATACATCAGATTCCTTTCTTCTCTTAGTCCAAAATCTTTCAGGTACAGTAATGTTAAACCTGATCATGACTTAACTCTATACAGTGACCTCTTCCAGCTTTCTAAGAAACGCATACACACATCCCTAACATTGTTGCCTCAGCTCTTTCCACCTGGGCTTCAGCTTTCTGGAGTCACTGAGACTGGAATTCTGCCACCCACCATCCCACACGATGAACAATCCTGTCACTCTGGCAGGGAGAGCTTGCCAGGTCGCTGTTTTGCTCATGTACTTGGCTCTGCTCCTTGCTGCGTGCACTCTCCTGGGCGTTGAGCTTGTTCTCAGCTGTGCCGAATGTTTATATCTTCTTCTCTAACACATCTTGGAAAATGCCTTTTGAACAATCTGTGTTTGATCTGCTGAGAATAATTTGACCCAATGGTTTTAAGTAACTATTGGTTTAAATAGAATAACTCTTTATGGAAACCTTTTAGAATTTCCCATATGGAGACAAGACCATACCTACTCCAAAAGCCTTGACTCACTCTTTCATGCATCTCTGAGAGTACTGTGTATTCTAATTCCAACAGAAAACCAAGCCTTTGATGACGGAATTCTCAGTGAAGTCCACCATTATTTCCCGTTATGCCTTTACTACGGTTTCCTGTAGAATGTTGAACAGAGCTTCTGAGGACCAAGACATTGAGTTCCAGATGCAGATTCCAGCTGCGGCATTCATCACCAACTTTACCATGTATGTGACCTGCTGCTCAGAGATACAGACTTCTCTGTAGTGCTCAGGGTGGAGCCTGAGCTACTGAGAGCCACCGCCTTTTATTTTGATGATTTTTATCCTGTTAAGAAGTATATGCATCCAAAGTTTCCTTTCCTTCCTTCCCTTCCCTTTCCTTCCTTCCTTCCTTCCTTCCTTCCTTCCTTCCTTCCTTCCTTCCCTTCCCCTCCTCCCCTCCCCTTCTTCCCTCCCTCCCTCCCTTCCTTCCTTCCTTCCTTCCTTCCTTCCTTCCTTCCTTCCTTCCTTCCTTCCTTCCTCCCTCCCTCCCTCTTTCCTCCCTCCCTTCTTTCCCTCCCTCCCTTCCTTCCTTCCTTCCTTCCTTCCTTCCTTCCTTCCTCCCTCCCTCCTTGCCTTCTCTGTTATTCTTTCCTTCCCTTACTTGCTTGCTTCCTTATTTCCTTCCTTCCACTCATCCTCCCTCCATCCCTTCCTTCTTCCCTCCTTTTTTATTGCCTTCCTCCCCTCTCCCTCTTTCCCCTCTTCTACCCTCCTTTCCATTCTCTCTTCTTCCTCATTCCTTCCCTCTTTCTTTTTCTGTCTTTCCTTCCTAGTCCACTCTGGGCCAGACATTGACATCTTTCTGTGAAAAAACACAGCGCTGCTGCAGACCATGTCTTCTCCAGTAATACCAGTGAAAACGAGTAGTCAAGAAATAACCAATTAATGAATAAGATCATTTTAGGTAGTTGCAAGTATTACAGCATGAAGACTGAGAAGGGCTGGGTTGTTGCTGTTGTTGTTGTTTGAGATAAGGTTTGGTAAACATCTCCAGCTGGCCTTCAGCTCACAATTCTCCTTCCTTAGCCTCCTGATTTCTAGAATTACAGGCGTTTACTACCACATCCTGGTAGAGGGCCTTCCTTAGTAGAGAAATCAGAAATGTAGTTTCAAGGGGGCTGGGATATGGAGGAAATAGCATGAAACATTTAATATACTTGATGGAATATATCTTCTCTTTTTCTGATCCAAGAGGTAAAGACATTAAAAACAGGGTAGCTGGTTGGTGTGTGTGTGTGTGTGTGTGTGTGTGTGTGTGTGTGTGTGTGTGTGTGTGTGCGTGCTGATCCCGGGGCTTGAACTCAGGGCCAAACTTCTTTGTGCATGAGGTTAGCACTCTGCCACTTGAGCCACAGCTCCACTTCCTGGGTTTAATTTTTCTTATGGTTAAAATTCATTTGGTGACCCTTCATGGAAGTGTGAGCAGGTCTTGAGATTTTTCTCCCAGAGACTCACATACCTTGAGTTGGATCTTACCCTCAGACCTGTTGAGAATTTGCCCTAGAATGAAATGAATGTTTCAGGGCTGGTGTCTTGGTTTGGAATGCACTCCATCTGCATCTCCAAAAGGCAAATAAAAATATTTTCTGAGGTTGTCATGGTTTTGCCACCATGATTTAATTTGTCTTGAAACTGCAAGTGTGGTAATACATCTGTCTCTTATGATGTAGGCTTGTTGGAGACAACGTGTATCAAAGTGAAATTACAGAGAAAGAAAAGAAAAGTAGAGATAGAATAAAAGAAAAAAGCAATACAACCATAGACAAGAATGAGTAAGTATCGTTTAAATGAAGAATTAAGAAATTGATTAAAATAAATGCTACATTTTGCTTCTAACCCCTTTTTGAAAAACCAAACTAATAATATGTCTGATTTGTAATATCTTAAGCATTTATAATTTAAAAAGATTTTTACCATACTTGCTCCTCATCTCTTCCTAGAAATCTCTACTAATATTTCTGTTTTTAATATTTTCTTGCTAGATAATTCCCTAATAAAATAATATTGTGGTGTTGATTTCTCTTTTAATTATAAAAATCTCTTTAGTAGTAATACTAATTTTACAGAATAGTGGATTTTGCCATGGCATTTTTCGTGATTTTTCTGTTTTTTAATAAAAATGAGATTATCCAATGATAATCTGTTGTGCAAAAAGAAGACAATCCTATTTTCTCTTTGATTCTAAGTTTTTACAGCACTATTAAAGTTGCATGCTACTATGCTTCTAAATAAAGTCTTTAACATCTAAGACTACGGTTACCATCTTAAATGGTACTATTACTCACTTACTCTTTGCTCTGAATCCCTTTATTGATTTATGTACATATCTTTTCATAATCATTTACTTTCACATTGTCAGATTTATTATCCATTTAAAGTCTGGTCTATAATGGCATTTGAATTCTTTGTCTGTAAACCAAATCTGTGCATTAAAAACGCACAAACAGAACTGGCTTTTTAATGAGCATATTAGCTGTCCGGCCATCAAGGACACAGAGATTGGATCTGTCCGCTGGGGAGCTGAAGGTGAAGGTTTTCATTCCCTTTGCAGATTTTAGAATCCAGATAATAAGGTGGGACGTTGGAGACTCAAGTTTGTTATTAACTGGACATAACTGGGCACCAAGTGGCTGACAAGTGTAATCCCAGGACTTAGAGGGCTGATGTCTGTCAATCTGAAGTGGAGGAATTTCAAGATTTCTATCTCCTAACTAAAAGTCAGAAGTAGAGGTGTGGCCCGAGTGATAAAGGGCTGGTCATAAATGAAGAGTCATGTCTGAGTGTGAGTCTTAAAAAGATAGGCCAGAGGGAGAGATCCAAAATTCACGCCCTGATAAAATAGATAAATGAATGAATGAATGAATGAATGAATGAATATGTCTTTGAGACAGCTAACTCTCTACAATTATGGGTGGCAGGAATGTTTGTTGTTGGAAATCCTTGGGCCTTCTCAGGCTAAGCTGATAGTAATGGCTTCATACACAGCGCACAGCCTTGCTGTCCAAGCACTGAACTTTTACCTACTAACCACCATTCCCCTAGTCCTGTAACAACCCTCTCTTCCGTTGTTTGGAGTGAAGCCTGCCGTGCCTTTGGAATGCTGTCTCCCTGGGTGCAGCAAGTTATTAATGCTTTAATTTGTTGAACTATAGCTGGGTTGCAACTTGTTTCTGTCAGGATTATTCAGAATCACACACAATTTAGGTTAGTTGGATTATAACATGTACGTTCTTGGAGATTTTAAGTTGCCTTTCTCTTATGACGAATTTAGTTCTATAATTATTAATATATAGTAAGCCACATAATTCATTTGAAATGAGGACAAAACGTTTCTGCCAACAATGATGCACATGTCACCCTGATGGCTAGCCAACAACATGGGAAAGAATTCTCAGATCAGCAGGCATTCTGATTTCAGAGCCAGGAAGATGGTCTATTAAAAGGCAATATAGGACCGTGAGTGTGGACTAGTGGTAGAGTGCTTGCCTAGCATGCATGAAGCTCTGGGTTTAATTCCTTGTATCACATACACAGAAAAAGCTGGAAGTGGCACTGTGATTCAAGTAGTAGAGGGCTAGCTTTGAGAAAGCTCAAGAACAGTGCTCACGGCTTGAGTTCAAGCCCTAGGACTGGCAGAAAAAGAAAAGGCAATGTCTGTAGATGCATGATATAGTTATTGTTTTATAGCTTTGTTATAAAACATTTACCTCATTTGCCTGGGCTAATCTGGACTGTGATCCTCATGTTTGCATTTCCCAAATTACTGGAATGGTGGATATATATAACCACACCCCTTCATTTTTTGTTTATTGGTGGACAGTCTGCCATCTTGAATCTGAGAACCCTTACTCCAGGTGCTGAATGCATTCAGAATGGTATGTGTTTTTTATGAGCTTTGAAAGTCCTTCATTTTATTTCCCCTGAATGAATCCATCAGACTTTACCAAGGAGCAAGAATGTAGTGAATTAACTCTTCAGGGAAAATGCCAGCATGTTCCTTGACCTCCTTGTAAAGGGAAGGATACATGTCCCAGTTCGATTCCTAGGTTCTTTCTCCTGCTCTTCACCTACTTAAAGCACCTTTTCCCCAACACCTCCTGAAGCTTGTCTTGTCCCTTAAGAATGTCTTCACGTCTTCCAAAACAAATTTTTGTTTTTTTTTTCTTTCCAAGGGACTTGCTCTGTCCTCCTAGCATGCTGTTACAGGCACATGGCAGGTGGCTCAAGGGCACTGAGGAAAGCTGAACCCTCCCTGTGGCCCCTTTTTGTCTTCCTGACAGGGAAAGGGGGACTGACACTTTCAGAGCTTCCTTGGTGATTCCCAGCAAGGACAAGGCTGCCTTCTTCCTAAGTTATGAAGAGCTGCTGCAGAGACGGCTTGGGAAATATGAACATATCGTCAGTGTGAGACCCCAGCAGCTGGCCGGGAGGCTGACTGTGGACGTGAATATCCTGGAGAAGTCAGGCCTTACATCCCTGGAGGTGCTGCCTCTTCTCAACAGCAGGCAGAAGGGCAGTGGGAAGGGGGAAGGTGAGTACCTCCCCAGATACATCCACAAAACAAATGCCACCCTTTCTACAAGGACCTGGCAATTCTGTGGGAATTGGAAACAGTAACAACATATAAACAGTGCTTTCCGCCCCCTTTCCTTTTTCTTTTTTAGAATTGAATCTCTTAAGAGATTAAAACAGTACTTAAAGTTCTTGGTACATAAATTTTACTCTTGGGAATGGATTTGAGAGACAACGTCTAAAATATTGGCAAAATTACATGCTTGGCCCTGTTTGATAATAGTTATTGTAGTAAAACCATTTCATCAGCCTACTTATTCAAGAATATGGCAGTAGTTAGTAAAATATAACACTGAAAAACAATTCAAGCTCAAATGGTAGAGGATCTGTCTATCAAGCATCAGCCATTACATTCAAACCAATAAAATACTTCAAAGACAGAGAGAAATAAGAAGAGAAAAAAAAAGAAGGAAGGAAAGAGAGAAAGAAGAAAAATGCCAAATTGTACATATACTACAATGCTAAATACAATATTTTAAACGCAAAGTTGACAGAAGACAAGTTACATAGAATAATGATAATTTATAAAGTATAAGATTCTGAGACTGTGTTCTGTGTTTTTGTTGTGTTGTATATTGTGTTATGTTGTGTTTTGTGATGCTGGGAATATAGCCCAGGGCCAAAAGCATATGAGGTAAGTACTGCAACACCACCCCAGCCTAAAAATTCTCTTTTATTTATTTATTTATTTATTTATTTATTTATTTATTTATTTATTTATTTTTTTGCCAGTCCTGGGCTTGAGCTCAGAGTCTGAGCACTGTCCTTGGACTTTCTCAAGGCTAGAGCTCTACCACTTGAGCCTCAGCACCATTTCTGGCTTTTTTCTATGTATGTGGTACCGAGGAATCGAACCCAGGTCTTCATGCATGCTAGGCAAGCACTTTAACCACTAGGCCAAACTCCCGGCCCCAAAATTCTCTTTTAATATTTGACATTCCTGCTAAAACTAGACAATGAAAAAGATGTTTTACAAGTGATAATGGCTTATTGGCAGACCCATTCAGTTTGGGTTTTTCTCAAATTCTGATATTTAAAATAGCATTCCATTTACTGATGATGGTGGAAAATTCAATGTAGTCTGATTTTAACCACTATTAATTCCAGTTGAGAGTTTACACTCAATATTGCTTTATGTCCTTTTCCTACTTTGAGCATAATAGTAAGGCTGATGTCAAGCCAATTAGTATGACATATATTCAAGCACTACACCTGGATTGTAATGACAAGTTCGGATCCTTGTGACATGAAGGGTAGGGTTGTGATCTGCAGGCAAACAAGCGGGTTTGTAGAATTCTATGCAGCGCCTGTGGCTCTGAGGAGAGTACAGAACAGGCTCGTAAGACAAAGATGAATGTTAATGAGATTGAAAGCAAAGGCGAGAAATGACTTAGACAAGTAGAATAAGGGGATGCAAGTAGAATACGAGAATGTGAGTATTTAATGTAATGCAAACACACTGAAGACCTGAGGCTGGAATTTTAAGTGTGAACAGTACAGAAAATAGACTTGTGGGCTCGGAGGTAGGGCTCAAATGACGAGTGCTTGCCTACCATGCATCCTGGGTTTGTTCTCCAGTACCATGAAAAGAAAAGTGAAAGTGTACCTTAGGAGGTAACCAACTGCTTTGTATCCACGAAGTCATCCACCTTCATCGACTGCGCGGCCCTGAGATCCTGTGTGAGGTTTTGATTTCAAAGATGGCAGTTGTACTTCTAAAATTATCGTCAAGGTGTCTGACATCAGAAACTGCATAAGATACAGGGCGCTGCTCATGCGTTCTGCACATGGTAGTTATATGGCTAATAGATTTTTTTAAGCTCAGTTATTGGCTATTATCTTGATAGAAAATGAGCTATAACGCGGCTTTCACATCTACAAAAACAGGGCTAATAATAGTCTGGGTCATTATTAGTGTATGATAAGTATTTGGCCCAGAGTAAAAGATTAATAATTGTTATTGTCATCTCATGATGATGATGATGATGATGACCTTATTTGGACTTTGTCACTCCAAATCTCATAAGATTCTAAGTACCACTGATGGTGGGTCTGTGTTTGATTAACTTTCGTTTATTTGCAGGATTTAACACAATGTTTTTTTTTTTTGTGTGTGTGTGTGTGTGTGTGTAGGGATAGAGATTCCAATACTGAAGTTTGAACTCAGTGTCTTGAACTCTCACTCAGCTGTTTTGCTCAAGGCTGGTGCTCTACCACTTGAGCCACACTTCAGCTTTGGTCTTTTTGCTGTCTAATTAAAGATAGGAAGGATTTCTTTAATGTGTCTGCTTAGAATGGCTTCAGTCCATGTTCCTCAGATTCCAGCTTCCTGAGTTACTAGGATTATAGCTGTTACACTGTTGCCTAGTCCCAATACCTTCTTAAGTAACGTGTCACTAACTATGTCTTCACAGCAGAGAAGAAAAATAAACACAGAAATAACCAAGAATGTTTTACCTGGGGATTTTTTTCTCTGTGCAACTGCATGAATGAAATTTTCTTTAAAGGTGAAGAAGACTTGGAAATGATAGTGAGTGCAAATGTCTGTGAAGATGCAGTGTCTGCAAATGTGCCTGAAGGAATTTCAGAATGCAAACACACGGCAGTGCTAAGATGTCCATGCTTTGTCTAAGTTGCAGGAGCACTGTGGTTCTTCAGAGCTATGCACATGTTGTGGTGTGTGTGTGTGTGTGTGTTTGGACAGAGTTAGAATTATGGTTGTTAGTTGGAAGGTTGGTTACTGTTTACAGTCAGGGCTTGTTAATAGCACAGAGGAATTTTTGCAGACCATTGATCTCTTGGGATCTGTTTAGTTTTAAGAAGGTTGTTTTCCTAGCTCTTCACCCCAGAGCAGATGCTTGGCCTCCCAGAGTATGGAGATTTCATGAGTTTCCCAGAGCCAGGTGCATGAAACCCTTTTGACCATTTCCCCATCTACGATGTCTTTCCATTCTGCAACATGGCGGCCCTATCCAGTGTGAAGCACAGGGTGCTGGGACTTTGTCTGGACACCTTTATGTGCAGCACTGAGATCAAATGAGATTTGGACTTGTACCAGTACGTGGTCTGTAACTGTGAGCATGTGGCCCCTGGCCAGACAGGCTTTGACAGATGTGGCTATGGTTAATACATCAGACGGCTGTTATCTGAGGGCCCTGTTTTTATCTTGAAGGCCAGATAAATTAAGGGCAAGGATTAGTATGTATTAGGTGCCAGACTAACCACTTTGAATCAAATGTTTTCTCATTCAATCTTTATAATAACCCTTGCATATCATATTTTTTTCAGCCCTCATTTTACTTAAGAAATAGCAAGGTTTTAAGCCTGACACTGGTGGTTTGTGCCTGTA
The DNA here is from genome assembly GCF_031878675.1 of Megascapheus bottae. Lineage (NCBI taxonomy): Eukaryota > Metazoa > Chordata > Mammalia > Rodentia > Geomyidae > Megascapheus > Megascapheus bottae. The sequence goes on along the minus strand of NC_143534.1, from coordinate 7,124,525 downwards.
CCTCTAGCTGTAACTACAAGCAGGTAAAAGTCTCAGGTTTACAGTTCAAAGCTAGCCTGGGCAGGAAAGTCTGTAAGACTCATCTCCAATTAATCATGAAAAAGTGAAACCGTGGCTCAAATGGTGCAACAAAAAAGCTAAGAGATTGTGCCCAGGCCCTGAGTTCAAGTCCTAGTACTCCTCAAAGAAATCCAAGGTCTATAGAGACATCATAGTATGGACAAGGTCCTATATTTAATTATGGATAAAAGCAATAGTATAGATTCATCTGACTCCAAATTTGTGTACTGGCCACTGTACTCTCCTACTTTCTCATGAAATAAATGATTGTAAACTATTGGGGGTGTGAGTTCAACTTCCAAGCCTATTCCTGGTTAAACATAAAAATGGAAAAAGGGCTAAGAGCAATATAATCTACCTTTGTCTCATATCTGGTAGGTCAAAATGGGACTCTATCTATTGAATTGTTCATTAATTCCTTCCTAATGCAAATACTCATTCCAGGAGATATAAGTTGGTAGCTAGAGCCTTCGAATTCTGGATTGATTAAACAGTCAACACATGAACATGGTTCAGAATCTAAAGGACTGTCTATTGGTATACAGCAAAGAAAAAAAGATCTCGTGTTTCCTCTGGCTCTCTGCTGTCCACTCTTTTTTTCATCTCCCTTAAAGCTGTGATCTGTGGCTCAGTGGAGCAGAGTGCATACAGTCAGGCATCACTTAGCAACCAAGACACATCCTGAGGTCTTTGGCATTAGGTGATTTCATCAGTTTCAAACACCACAGAGCATTCTTGAGTGGCTCAAGGCACTTGCTCGACTGGCCTTGATGCAATCAATAGGCATATAAGAAACACTGCCTGGGGAAGCAGCTATATTTTTACAGTAACCTTTTTCTTTTGTAAGAAGAAGCATACTCAAAAAAAATGACAAATATACAACAATCAATGCATAGGCCAGTACCAGTCATTTATTATCATTACCAAATGCTATGAACAGTACATAGTTTTATGGGATAGACTTTTATATGATTGCTGATGTGGCAGGTGTGTTTATACCAGCAGTGGAGTAAGGAGTTAGGACAGCTAAGCCCATACAAGGTGATAGGAATATTGCAGCTCTTAGGTCTCCAGCAACCACTGTCTTTTGACCAAAATATCATTTTGCAACATCTGGCAATATCTGAAATGAAGCTTTCCCATGTCACCAATGGGATGTGTGGCCTAGACAGGCCACAGCAGGCACAAGAGCTATTCCTGTGCCTGGCTCAGGGCTGGATATTCTACAATCTGGGTTTATGCTCATTTTTCTCTTATACACTTACTTCTGATCCATGACAACTAGATAATTCCTACTTATTTTTGCTGGTTCTAGGACTTGGACTTGGAGCTTGGGTGCTGTTCCTGAGCTTGTCTGGCTCAAGGCTAGCATTCCACCACTTGATCCACAGTTCTACTTATGGACTTTTCTGAATCGTTTATCAGAGATAAGAGTCTCCATGGACTTCCCTGCCTAGGCTGGATTTGAACCGTGATTATCAGATCTTAGCTTCCTGGGTAGCTAGAATTTCAGGCATGAGCCACCAGGGCCCACTAACTCCTACTTTTGAAAGTGCAGAAAACTTTCATTTATGTTCAGATCCTGGATGGGAAGTGGTCAGCAAAATGAACTAAAAATGATCAAGAAGATACCCACCCTGTGTTACTCCTTCTTTGGCTTTATATCAGTGATTCTCACATCTGACTTGCATCCTATAGTAACTTGAGTCACTAAAAGAAATTCTGATGTCTGGCTCCTGTCCAAGTCAAGTGCATTACAAGTTACTGAAAATATTTACAGCATAAACAGCCAGCTATATTTTAGTATAGTACTCCTCCATAAATTTTCAATTTATACATAAATTATTTCACTAACATGGCACCCTTCTATATAACTTTGGAATTTATATGTAATTTATTTAGCCTTCTATATATTTATATGGAAAGTAAAAATTGATAAGTGTTTTTAAAACTGTAATTGTCAAATGAGAACTAAGTGCTGAACCTTTTTCTGCAATTAGGCATTTGTTGAGGTTGGCATTTTTATTAAATGAATTATTTGGGCTTGAAAATACATTTTAATTGAGGTTTAACTGGCATACCACTAATCTATACCATGTCCTTTAGGTTGTAAACACTTGTCTTTTTTAAAGCAAACTAGGTAACAGTGGTGATCAGTGAAGTTTCAGAATCATCATTTTAGACTTTCCAGCAGAACCTAGAGATCTTAATATGTGAAGATTTTGGCCTTCAGAAGCAAGTTAAGTTAAACAAAATTGTTCCCTTATTGCATGGGACCTTCAGAATACATTGACTTTAGATCCTTATTGACGTGTTTCTTGTTAATCTCTATATTAGCAAGCCATTGCTATTGGACTCAGGCTTGCACAGAATCACCCCATAAAAATAACCTCTCCCCATGCCCAGCTTTGGCTCATCGCCTTAGGAGCTGTAGTCCCAGAAAGCAAATTGATGTTTTGCTGGCTTGTATTTTTAATCACACCACCCTAAGGACAGCCTTCTGTCATTTTCACATTATCTTTAAATAGCTGTTTGAGGTTTGATTCAACATGACCGTTTATGTGTACAGCGCATCATCATTATCATTTTCTCTCTACTCCTATAAAATGTTGACTTTTCAAGTAATTCTAAGGCATGGGAAAACTTAATTGGAAAGGAGAGAAGCCCTCAGAATACTACTTCATTCTTCCTGGTAGACCTCTCATCACAGAAATGAATGAGCAGTCATAGAATCTGCAAGATGGCATCACCTTTGACTTGAGACCAGCTCTGTATTTCAGTACATGAGGAACTGTATAGGATCTGTTTTAAATGTTTAATGATGTTTTTCTTTGGTGGATCAACATCCTGACTCTGTCTTTTGCTCTCAGTGCTGTATTCTTTGGCTCTGGAGTGGTACCTGGCATGGAATGGATGCTCAATAATTAAGGAATAAGTAACTTTTGGCAATCAAAGTGCTGTTAGGTTAGCAACACTTTCCTGGCTGATCTTGGTTACTTGTGTCAGATTTTAGCCCTACCAGTTATTATGTTATGAAAGGATTAAAAATACAGAATTAATAACTCATCTTTGGTTCTAGAAGACTATTGCAGTTCCAATCATCCTTGGCTACACTTGCCAGGTAAAATATTGGATTTCCCAGTTATCTGAATGTCATACTTTAAAAAGATGTCCCATTGAGACACATTGACAGGATATTTCTTATTTTCCTGAAATCCAAATGGAACTGGAGTACTTCATCCTGAAAACATTGGGGCCACTGTGACAGATGCTTTTGGCAACCTGTGTCACATCTGTGGGCCCATCTCTCATCTCAGCCACAGTCATGTCAACAGTGTCCAATTCCCTGATGACAGCCACCTCACACCAAGACCACATGAGAAAGAAACAAAGAGCAAGTTCTCACAGAACAGTGGCTGTTCCCCACTCAAGTTTGGGGAAATGTTGAAGCTTGATGCACTTTCTTCAGTCTCCTTCCACCATTCTGCTCGGTGAAGACCCTGATCAAGCCACAGTCAATGTCACAACAAATAAGCTCCTGTGGGGTTTCCATCTTGGCATGAAGAAGCAAAACAAAACCAACTCTGTGGCCATATGACTCATGCCGCAGTCATTTTTGTGCCGAACAATGCTGGAAACCCTCACATAACCACCAGATCGTGCAGAGATTTCCCAGAGGCCACACAAGGCCATGTCCTTCCAGCTGCTGAGTGAAGACTGCATCTGGAGGTGGGGGGCCAGGGGAATGCAGATCTGGGGGGGCTTCATGATGAGTCACAATGTGCAATCCTTTAGGAAGGGAGAGATGCCAGGTTTAGGAAATCACAGGACAGAATGCTCCATTCTAGACTTTTAGATCCAGAGCCTTCTAGAATCAAAGGACTGGATCTATCTATAAACTGCTACCCAGAGTTTCCAAATCAATGATTTTTAGGTCCTGATCGTCCTCATGCAAGAGGATCAAGTAAAGGAATTGAGCAGAAATCTCCAATTCTCCTATTCCTCGCGACGATTACTGCTTTGGGTGGAATTTCCTGTGGCCCCATGATAAATCTGTACAGCACCTTGTGTTTGGGGCTGGACATAGCTGATATCCACACAGGGTAATGTGCAATTTTAGGAGCTAATTTGTAAGGACTTGTGCGTGATGCTGAGGAAGCTGCTTTGTTTTCAGGGATAGTCTTTCAAACATGGAAACTGATTCTAGGTAATTCATTGCTTTAGGAAGAAACAAAGTGTGTGTTAAGCAAGCAACTTTGCTGAGACATCTGGGCGAATATCCCTTTAGACTCAGTCCCTTCAGCTGTCACTCACGTTGTTATCCTGTGGCATATGTTTCTGTTGTATCTATGTGGTCATATATCCCCCAAGTATTTTAATAGCAAACATCAGTATTGGAGAGAAAAGCATTCCCCAGAAGAAAACTATGAAGATTTATAAATATCTCCACACTCCTTCTCATGGACTCAACTTCAGCAGTGTTTTTTTTTCCTTCTAAATTTATGTGAACTTTGTCTTTATTGCTACACCAAAGGGGTGGTGGCCCAGTTTCAGTGTTTGTGTTTTTGTTTTTGGTGGTGCTTGAGTTTGAACATATGGATTCATGTTTGATAGGCACAAGTTCTACCACTGAGCCATGCCTATAGCTGCCCTGCTTTTTGTTGGCACTGGCTATGTTTGAGCTAGATTCTTATTTCCTGGACCATGATATGCCTACTTTTAGGTTTTCTGTTTAGCTGGAGTGCCAGATGCAGGACACAGCATTCAGGTTCTCCACTGAGAATTTTCTGGTTAGGCTGGCCTGGGACTGTGGTACTTCTGACCTCAACCACCCAACAGCTAGGATTGCAAGCATGAGCCAGTGCCTGGCTCACAGTATTTTTGTCTGCACCAAATTAAAAAAAAAAGGCCTTGGATCCCAGAAGAGCAGGTTATATAAACAAGCAGAGACCGTTTATCCTGTTTGCAAGGGGAAATGAGCAGGCAGCATTTGTTTGAAATCCCTTTTGTAACAGCCCCAAGTATTGGCTGCTTGTAGACTGATTATAGCCAAACTGAAGGCCCACAGGAAGCAGAGGGCAGGAAATCCCTCTGTCCGTGGAGCTGCAGGGTGGAAGCTTCCAGCGGATGTCCTTCAGCCTGGGTCTCTATTCCTAATCCTGTCCACCTTGAAACACTTTACAACGCAATGGGCTTCCTTTCTCCCAAGTGGTTGTCTAGGAGAATGTTTGTTTTCCAGTAACATTTGTAGTGTAGCCTGAAACCATAGATATGTTTGTTTTCTTCACCCTTCCATTATTGTTATATCTATTGCTTTATCATTTTGAGAAGAGAATCAAATGAGCAATTGTGTAATGGCTTTCAAAGGTGGAGTTCTTAAGTTTCTTTAGGCTCTTTGGAGCCTCTTGCTTCAGAAAAGGGTAAATGCATGCTTGCATCTACATGCATGATTCTGCACACTGTTTAATGTATCTTTTGGGCTGAGGCTGACTTTGTTATTAAGAGTTCTTTATATAAACACTCTTGAATTCCCTGTTATGGTATCTGCTATGATGTGTCTGTCCTTCCCAAATAATGATCATTTCTACCAAATTCTCAGTGATATAGAGAAAACCATGATGATCAATGCAAACTGTGTGTTCTCCAAAAATATCTGTTCCTTAGAGGTTGCCTTTTGTAATTGACAAGGAGTACAAAACTCAAGTTCTGACGGGCATGAGGGTTGGGAATTATTATAAAGGACCACCTACTATGTGCTAGACACCATATTCACTGAATTCTGACAATGGAGTCTCACTAATTACTCATAAAGATCTTACAATTGTGGCATGACTGTACTGCCGAAATGAACTGAGACTCAGAAATAATAAGTCAGCCATTTTAAGTCTGTCAAGCTCTAGAACCCGTTCTTTGGTATTGTGTGGCTTCCAAAGGTAACACTGAGTCTTTCCCCTGAAAAAACAGAATGGTGTTGAACTCTGCTGGTGGCCTGAGAAACGTGGGGCCAGGTCTCAGTGGGTGGAAAAAGCAGTTAGTAAATTGTTCTCAGACTGCATTAAAAGCAATCGTAAGATCAGCAATGCCTGAGTTCAGACAGAAGTCTCAGTCTTCCCTAACTGCAAGAGCATCCACAGTTCATGCCTTTCCCCATTAAAGAGGACAAGAAGGAATGAAAACAAAGAGGAGAAAAGAGGCTTGGGCTCTCATTAGAAAAGTAGGTCAGATGCTTCCTTCCTCTGGTGGGCTCCTAAAGTCTTCATTGTCTTTAGAACACATCACATGACCAAGGGCCTGCTGATACAGCTCACTGGGTTTATGAAAGCGTGGGTGACCCTTGGAATACAGTCTGAGCGCCAGATCACAGTAAGGAAAACTAAGAAGCATTATTTTGCTTCGGGATTTTGGTTAGTAGATTTGAAATAGCCTGTATTAACCTGCTTGGCAGATTTATTCTTCTCTGATGAAAAGAAGATTTTACTCTCTGGACTTGTTCCCATGGATTTTATTTTTTATAGCTTTTTAATTCTTGGAGTGGTTTCCTGATGAGGAACCAATGGAGAAGGAATCTGCTCTGTGGGCATGTAAAAGAAGTCCATTTAGATGATTCTCATGAATTTTCATCAAGAACATATAAACATGGGGTCAACAGGAAGGCAAGATAACAATACCCTATATACTTTCTCATGGTCCATATCAAAGAGCCTCGTCAAATGAAGGACTCAGAGGAAATTATACATTTTCACCCCCAGCTCTTCCCTTTAACCAAGAACGTATTCATTCAGGGCAGTTGTAAAAAAGCATTTTCATAAAAGAGATTTGAAGCAAGACAAAATAGGGGTCCCAAGGTCACACAGTGAGGCTCTTACCCACATCATCCCTGCAGGTGACTAAGGCAGGGCTTGTCTAAGCACTGTAACCCTGCATTTGGGAAATGCTTCCAGCACAATGGAACAGTTTTCTTCAAAGTACTTCCCAGTGATTCTATCCCTGGGCCTAATTCTGCCTGTTGGAATTGCTCTGGATGTATCTAACCCCATATAACTTCCTGCAAAAACCATGCATCCTAAGGGAAAGAACTGAGAGTGGCCGGTTTGGCAAAATATGTTGCTGTGTTCCATGCCAGCGCCTGCCTGCTCTGTACTTCAAGTGTAAATTTCAACAAGTCGTGTACATGCAGAATAAAGTGGACAAAACTTCTATGTATAATTTACGAGTATTTACACTTAAATGACCCAGTCAACTACCTTCCACCTAGAAATGAGCATTTCCTCCACTTTCCTTTGAGTTCTTTCCCTGTCAGTACCCAGCCATCAAAGGAAGCAAATGCTCTATTTCACAGACCTTGAAATCAATGTAAGTGAACCTCAGAGAACATACTCTTAGTATCTGAAGTTTTTTTAATCCAACATGACTATGAGATTCAGCCATGTCTTTGTAAGTTACAGTAGAAATACCTTTATTTGTTACAGGTTATTCCATGTTTGATGTAATTTGTGGTCATCATTTAATCTCCCTTTTACTTTGTATACATTTAATGTTGCTAAGAATATTTAGTATAACTTTATCATGAACACTACATCATTCTTAATACTGTTCTTAATTCTTAATTAATAAGAATTATAATTATGAATTCTTAATTATAATCATTATAACCACAAATTATTGTTAATCATGACATCATTTAATCTTTTCAACAGTGTGATCTCAGCAGTGCTGTTAGTCCATTTTAAAAAGGGATCAGTAATCGCTCTCGGCCTTTTGGCTAAGATCAAGTGTAGTGTCTGTTCTTATCAGTTTTGTTTTTTTTTAAAGGGATCAGTAACTTGCTCAAGGTCTTACAGTTTGTATGACATGGAATCAGTATTACAACACAATCCTACTTTGGATTCTGAGTTCTTAGTTGATACTTTACGCACAGCCACCAGTGTGAGACTGGTTCTTGAGAAGGACAGTTTCCTATTTTCCTTTTTGTTTTGTTTTTTTTTTGGCTCTTTTCAATTCATTGTGTGAAAGAGTTACACTACTGCCAGTTAAAAGTGGGCCTCAAGTGGTTACATTATACAAGCTATGACGTTTTTAAACCTGTGACAGGGACAGAAGGGAAATTCTACTTATTGCAAGGAAATTCTCAATTAAGCTTCAGTGAGCCATAAGCACTTAAAACCCATGAGCCTTCGGGGATGGTTCTAAGCAAGCTAGATAGCTACCAGGGCCTGGCCTGTGTTCTTGCATTGGTCACTCTGAAGTTAAATTACTTCCCCATATTTTGGATACTCAACTACAGTACTATTGCAGGCAAATTTCTTCTTAAATGCCTTCCCTCATTTCTTTTTTTATTGTAACCATTAGAGATCCCTTGGACAGTAGTAAGAGTCTTCCTGGCATTTCTCTGTGCCAGCAGGAAGTGGGTTCACTCTCACTTGCATCAGCCAAGGAGTCAAAAGAGCGGAGGTTCTAGACAGAAGGTGAGCAAGTGTGCAGGAAACAGAACTTTGGGGAAGCCACGAGGCTCACAGCAGAAGCAGCTCAGTAACTGGAGGAGCATTGTATTTCCAGCCCTCTTTTCTTCTTCCTGTCTAATGGTTCCAAGAGTTCTTCACCCACACTGGTGAATGAGGTGGTGATTGATATTGGTCAATGCACCATCTTGGTTTTCTAGTTCCTTCATATAAGGAGATCTGTTGGAAGCTGACATTCTGCAGAAATAAAATTTTCTCGTGTGCAAGTTCATTGATTACTTCCAAAATTCTTGCCTTTGTTATGTGCAAACACTAGAAGAATTCATGTCTCCTGGTTCTGGTAAAAGGTCACACCCAAATGTTGTCTGTAAATAACTGTTCTGTTGAAGAAAATGTTCAGACTTCCTCTGACTTCAGTATCTAATGAAACCTCAGCAGAAGGAAGTTGATTTCTAAATGCTGATTGCGGTGTCAATTTATGTCTCATTTCATTTTCATGCTAATTTGATCTGGGAAATTACTGGCCATTGATTCATGCTATCAGCTTGAATGGATTAAAAAAATAAGGAAATGATTTTTAGCAGTTTAAAGCCCAACTTTGATGATTCAGTATCTAGGTGAAACACCTTCATATAAACTTGTAATTAAGAATTCTTATTTTTATTGCCATATTCCCCATGAAAGTATGCAGGTCTTCACATTCTGGTAATCCTGGCTACAGTTCTGACTTCTTTTCAGAATAATATTTATGCATTCAACTATTATGTGAATATCTTATTTTCAGATGATTCTGGGCCTCCTCCTTCTACTGTCATCAACAAAAATGAAACTTTTGCCAAAATAGTTTTTAAGCCCAGTGTGGTACAACAAGCCAAGATTGCCCAGAATGGAATTCTGGGAGATTTCATCATCCGGTATGATGTCAAGAGGGAACAGAGTATTGGAGACATCCAGGTAATGGGTCCTGGCTTGCTGTTTCATATCGGGTAGGCTGATATTTATTGGTGCAGTCAGGACTGTGGGTGCTAGCACTTATCCAAAGGTGAAAGATACTTCTGTTTCTTTGTAAGTTTATTTTAACCCAAAGTGTGTCATCGAAGGGACCAGTGATACTCCCTTATTAGCCTCAGAGGATATCTATTTCCTGCTTCAGTAATCTGGACAGCAAATGAAATCCATAATAGGTTGCCTTGTGGTGTTTTAGATGAGGTTAAATTTTTAGTTCATCTTCAATTTTTTATTTAAAAGAGATGATTCCATAGCTTATTTCCCTTAAGGTTTTATTACTCCAGAGACAAGGTGGGAATATTAAAATATATTAATGGACATCCAGAATATAGACAACCTTGATATCTTAACATGCTTGGAAAAATAAGATAGTTAAATAAATAAGAATAGATAATAAAAGCATTGTTAATTAATGAGGTTAGAAGGGGATGGATCATTAAAATTGAATTTCCTGTCACAATCAAAATATACATATGCAAAATATATGTATGTATGTAATGTATCAGTATCTAACATAAAATGTATATATGCAATGTATACCTTATATAGTATATATGTCTATGCCATATATACATATATATAACATATAGTATCAGTATCTCATTCATGCCAGGCAAGCACTCTCTCACGGAGCTACACCCTTAGCCCATGAGCAATATATTTTAATGTTTCTGTCCATAACAGATAATAGAAATTCAGGTGTGGCTCAAGGGATAGAGTGCCATCCTTGAGTGAAAATCCAAGTAACAGTGCCAGGCCTCGAGTTTCAGCCCCGGTACTGGCATATAAACACATATTTCCTCTAAAACCTCTGCTTTATATAAATTAGCAACTGACTCTTTTAGAGGTATCAGGATCACATAGGTATGCAAATATAAATATGTGTGTATTTATATATGTAAATATGTACATATAGGTATGTAAATCTGTCTCTGGGTTTTAGAGGTTCTACGTGCTGTCCATTTGAGATCATTTCCTTTCTTATTCCTTGGTTTTCCCCACTCCAGGTTCTAAACGGCTATTTTGTGCACTACTTTGCTCCCAAAGACCTTCCTCCCTTACCCAAGAACGTGGTCTTCGTGCTGGACATCAGTGCCTCTATGGTGGGAACCAAGCTTCGGCAGGTAAGTGCCAAGGCTCATTTCTCCCTCTCGCTTTTACCTGGGACAGTGATGTTCTTTGTGAAGAACATTCAGTTGGTGCCAAATGACAACACACCACCCAGCAGTTCCGATACACAGGAAGCATCCATGGTTGATTTGTTTACTGATAGAAACTGTCATTTTAGCTTGGTGAGGGTTTTTGTTGCTGTTGTTTGTTTTGGTTTGGTTTTCTGCTGGACCTGGAGCTTGAACTCAGGGCCTTGGCACTGTTGCTGAGCTTTTCTGCTCAAGGCTAGTGCTCTCCCATTTAAGCCACAGCTCCACCTCCAATTTCTTGGTGATTAGTTGGAGATGAGAATTGCATAGACTTTCGTGCCTGGGCTGGCTTCGAACTGTGACCCTCAGATCTCAGGCTCCTGAATAGCTAGGATGACAGGAATGAGCCATTGGCACTTGGCTTAGCTTGTTGGGTTTACGCGAGCAGATAGACAGACTTTCTGTCCTCACAATGGACATTAGAGAGTGGATGACTGAGACAGTGTCACTCAGTGATAGCACAGTCAACAACAATGCTGCCCAATCATACACTTTAGGAACTACGGAGGAGGAACATTGGCATATCGTTAGAACAAAAGTTCAGGTATTAATAATTCCATCCTGTTGTTCTCACAGAATTTAAATTGAGCCTTAAAATTCCAGGCTGGAAAGGCTATTAGGCTGAAAACATTTGGAGGTGTGAGTTTAACATATTTGTCCTCCTAGCTTGACCTTGAACTCTAATCCTCAGATCTCAACCTCCTGAGGAGCTAGAATTAGAGGCATGAGCCACCGGCACCTGGATCTTGGCCTTTTTTATTGTTACTGTATGTCTATCTTCATGTAGAAATCCTTGACTGTATGTCTAGTCATTTTCTAAAGTTAGAAGTATCCCAATTTATTTGTGAGGTTGCTAATTACTACAAAAGAATTTCCTGGAAAATCTGTTTCAATGGTGAACATATAAACTGGCTACTAGAGTAGTTTTTTCAAATGGATTGGTATAATCAGTGAACTGTATTCAAAGATATGTAAGAAAAGGCAGACACATGCCTAACTAATTTTGACAGATGGGAATCTTTCTAAATCTAAAAGTAATGAAAATAATTAAAAGAAAAAACTTCAGTAACTTTAGGTACATAAAAATGTTAACATGTATTGCAACTTTTAAAAAAGTTGGTAAAAGATTATAATCTCAATAAAGATAAATCTTATCCCAAATTATACAGAAGAAAATGGCCAATAAAGTAATTCAGGTTCTGCTTAATTTATCTTTAATCATAAGATGATTTGAGTACCACTTAAAAATAGAGGAGGGAGCATTTTCAACATCCTATTGATTGTCCTAAGGGCATTGCACAAATTATGTAATATTGGGATACTTAATTTTTATAACCATCTGGCTGTCGTCCCATTTTAGTGATGGCAAAATTGAAGATTTGCAAAGTTAGAGAACTCAGCCAAGTCAATGACAGAGCCAGACTTCTGCCCCAGACCTGAAGCCCGTGTACCAAACCATGATGTACGGCACATTCGTGTAAGAATGGTGTGATCAGCCAACACTCTTGTGTGCAGCTGGGAGAAGGGCAAATGTGAGCAAGGGCAACAGGTCGAGTTGAAGGCCTTCATTGCTAAAGGCTGGGTTTCCTTGCTTCATGCCAGAGCAATGTAATGACAGATGTCATTACATTACTGTTTCCCTCTTCCTTCATTCCTTAATATTAAAATCCCATTCTCTGAGAGTCAGTGACAGTTTGGCATGCATTCTGCTGGCTTTTCAGCTGCAGTATGGCTTCTTTCCAGGAGAACCACTCTGGACCAGCCAAAGCAATGTCTGAGCAATTTCTAAAGCCCCTTTCCGCCTGGAGTGTTTCTGAACACTTGCTATTTGAACAGTCGGCTGCCTCTCTGAGGCCACAGCACCAGGTGATAAGTGTCTGGCACTTCCCAGTCCTGTGGATGATGCCGTGTCAACGAGGAGGTTGGGCAATCAATCACCCCCTCAGCACAGGGCTCTCATGCTGTGACAGTACCTTAGAAATAGGTGACATTTGTCACAGGTCCCTTTGGATCAGAACATGTATGGTTTTGGCTTCCCTGGTCTTTGCCAGGCTGAATAGTTCTGCTCTCCTCACAATGTAAGGCATACAGTTGATACTTAATAATTACATGAATAGTGATTTGTAAGAAATGTGATGATCATTTGACTCTACAATAACTACTTAACTCACTGTTATGGGCACAATGTTCAAAGGAGTAGGTGCTGCTGGGTCCCAGTAAAAGTTCCTTGGGGCAAGGGTGACATAGACCTTTAATAAAAGCTAGTCAAGAGGTAGAGACAGGAGAATCATGCATTGAGGCTAACCCAGGCAAGTTAGTGAGACCTTTATCGCAATCAATCAATCAATCAATCAATCAAGCTGAGTGTGGCGGTGAACATATTTCTCTTGAACTCTAAAATCTACACTGGGAGGCACAGGTAGGAAGAACACCATCCAAACCAGACCCGGGAAAATTAGTGGAAAATTCTATTTGAAAAGCAAACTAAAAGAGGCCTAGGGTCATGGCTCAAGTGGCAGGGTGATTTCATGAAGGCAGGGACCAACTGGTATGTGACCAGAGGTCATTTTAGTTGGCAATGTTCTGTCTAATGAGCTCCTTCTATCAAACCATCACCACCAGTAGACATGAGTTTCAAGAATATATTACAAAACAGAGATCTAGGACATGGGTCAAGGTACAGAAGTTATTAGGGAAAACTGGTATTTTTTTGTCTCTGACCCAAATTATGATTAATAAATGATGGGCAGAGGGCAGACTATTTTCCTCCAAGCCATCAGTGAGAACTAGGATTTTGGATTTCAGGAAAAATATCCTCTCTCACAATGACAATCTAGATAGTTTTAAATAAATGAAAGCACTCGGCTACTGTTGAGGCACTTTAGGTTTACCTATAAAGCTGGGTGCTGGTGGCTCACACCCATGATCCTAGCTACTCAAAAGGCTGAGATCCAGGGATCTGATCACGGCTCAGAGTCAACCTAGGAAGGAAAGTCCTTCTGAGACTCTTCTCCAATTATTACTCAAAAACTGGACATGGAGCTGTGGCTCAATGTGGTAGAGTGCTAGCCCTGAATAAAACTGTTCAAGCCCTACAACCTATGTACATACACAAAAGATTTATGCATATGAAGTCATTTTACACTGTGGAGCATTTCCACCAGGAGGCCCCGTATGGCTGTCATATAAGGAAATTCTTGACAATGTAGCATGCTGCACTGTGGTCAAATTTAGAAGCATAGCGTCTTTAAGTAACTGAAAAGCCTGGCCTCTCCTTTCTGGCTTGCTGATTTTGTTCTCATGTGTCAGATTGGTCAAGTTTTTCTGGAAAAGGTTAGATGGTAGACACTGGAAGGAAACCTTGCGATGAGTGACCATGTGATAAAACTGCAAGTTAGAATGAATTAAAGCAGATAACAAATGTGGAAGTGCTTATCGGAGTGTTAGAAAGCTTTGTCACTCTGGGAATAGCATTGCCTTGGCTGCCTGACTGGAATTACAACTGGGTAAAATTCTGAAGAGCTGCCAACACCAGATAGCACAACTGCCCCTTTTCTCTTGTTCAGACACCTGACGCTCCCTCAGGTTCCCTGCTCTTGGCATTGACTCTAGACTTCAGATTCCCCAAGAGTGAAACAAGGATTGATTGTGTGTCATGGGAGAAGCGTGTGGCATGGAGAAGAGAATACAAAGATAAATAAGACATAGCCATTTATCTCCAGAAACCCAGGGAAGACAATGCCAGTCAGATAAAAACTGCATGTCAAGTGCTCTGAGTAATAGAGATACATGCAAGGCTGGGTCATTTGCACGATGGGGTGGAGGGTGAGGAATGCACAGGGGGCAGTGAGTGAGTCTAGGGGTCTTAGAAATGAGTAGAGCAGATGGGATGAGTGAGGGAAGAAGATCCATGCAGACAGTGATGGGGGATGAGTGAGGGAAGAGGATCCATGCAGACAGTGATGGGGGATGAGTGAGGGAAGAAGATCCATGCAGACACAGTGAGGATGAGTGAGGGAAGAAGATCCATGCAGACACAGTGAGGATGAGTGAGGGAAGAGGATCCATGCAGACACAGTGAGAATGAGTGAGGGAAGAAGATCCATGCAGACACAGTGAGGATGAGTGAGGGAAGAAGATCCATGCAGACACAGTGAGGATGAGTGAGGGAAGAAGATCCATGCAGACACAGTGAGGATGAGTGAGGGAAGAGGATCCATGCAGACACAGTGAGGATGGGTGAGGGAAGAGGATCCATGCAGACACAGTGAGAATGAGTGAGGGAAGAAGATCCATGCAGACACAGTGAGAATGAGTGAGGGAAGAAGATCCATGCAGACACAGTGAGGATGAGTGAGGGAAGAAGATCCATGCAGACACAGTGAGGATGAGTGAGGGAAGAAGATCCATGCAGACACAGTGAGGATGAGTGAGGGAAGAGGATCCATGCAGACAGTGATGGGTAGCATGTGCAAAATCAGTGATTTACCCATGATGATTTTTAAGAGAAAAATAAAAGAAAGTATTGTAGGGAAGCCACTAATAAAGAATGTTAAGGATCTTGTTCTTAAAAATGGAATATGTGTTTTTTGTTTTGTTTTTGTTTTGTAGACACATGATTTCCCCTGGGGCTCCCTACTTGGCAAATGCAGTCATTATTTTCAAAAATTAAAATTGAACTACTTAATTTGAAGGTAGGGATGGGAGGGGAAAATGGGTGACATTGCTCAAGATACATTGTCCTCGTAACCTGAGACATGGGAGGAACTGCAACTTCTTTGTACAATTGCTTAATACAATTTATAAGTAAGCTTTTAAAATTGACTGAACTCGGGCTGGGAGCATAGTCTAGTGGTAGAGTGTGTCCCTAGCATGCATAAGCCCTGGGTTCATGTTCTTGGAACCATAAATAGAGAAAATGCCAGAAATGGTGCTGTGGCTCAGGTGGTAGAGGGTTAGCCTTGAGCAAGCTCAGGGACAGTGCCTGGGAACTGAGTTTAAGCCCCAGGACTGGCAAAAAAAAGAATTCTTAGTTGGTAAGAAACCTGAAGAAAAGTCCAAAACAAACATGAGTATATTATTGCCTGAAGTCAATGGATAATATTTGGACTAGAATTCTTGAAGTCTTTCCTGATGTGAACGTATAGAAAGATGGGTAAAATTTGAAATAGTCTCTCAAGTGCATAGCTGAGCTGATACTCAAGAGAAGAACATCATAGAATCAAATATTGAAGAAGTAAAACCAAAGAAAGGGTGAATATGACCCAAGTAAACTAGATGCTTGAGTGAGAATATCACAATGAATTCCTTCACTGTGAAATTCATATATGCATCAAAAATACGATAAGTCAGCACACCACTCAATCAATTTAAATGGCAGAAAAAGGGGGAGGTGAAAAGCAAGCATCCAGCACCTGAGTGAGATATTGCCTGCTCCAGGAGGGGGGGTGTCTCTAAACCAGAGGCTTGTGGCTTCAATGCCCGGGTGAGAAGTGCAGATGCCACATGGGGCCCCACAAGACGGGAAGTTGAGCCTGAGACGGACCACAGAAATGGTTGTCTTGAAGGCCTACACCCTCAATGAATAGGAGTATTAATGTGGGCAGATGGCACAGACGTTTGCTTGTGGTGGGCATCTATGAGTCTGAGTATGGGAAGGAAACTCTTTCCTTATCATCAGGGGACTCATATAAAATAGGAGACATTGGCTGGTAATTGAATTCATACAACCGTGTGATCGAGAAATTCAGTGATAACCTACCTATACTGGCATTCTGGGCTAAGGTTTATTCCAGAAGTACGTAGCCAGGGACACGGTTGTAAGTTCAGGCTGTGCAGGATGCAGTCCCTTTGAGCAGGTGTTCACAACACAACCCACCACTCACACAAATAAGCATAAGAGATGGGGTATAAGGTGGTAAGGATGGAGCCTCCCGGATTCAGGTAAGGTGGTGGAAGGCGACATACCCATGTGACGATTCTACAGTCCGTGAAGACAGATTTCATGGAAAGCAACAGTTAAGTTCCCTTCTGTCAATCAAAGCTTCCATGTGGTCATGGTGGTCGGCCTGCTCAGGGGCCGCCCTCTCCAAGGTCACCTCCATCTACAGGCCATCTCTGGACACTGCAGAGAATGTGCGGCACAGGATTTACTTATTGGTGACCATACCTAGCGCTAGGGAGAGGGCAAGAGGAGGAAATTAATATTAGAGACCTGTGCTGGGAATTGGGTTCTGGGTTTCTAAGTAGGCGATTGTTGTTTTCAAGTTAAGAGAGCCAAGTATGGTGAGGTCAGGGTCTCTGCCAATTTCTAAGGCAGTTAGTTTGGGAAAATCTGCTTCTGTGCAACAAAGCTGTCACTTCCCTGGACACACACTTGGCGTTTGGTATTCTCGACCTCCAAGGCTTCCTCCTGTTTGGAGCCCTTTCTCTTAGCTGGGGAAAAGGAGAGGAAATTCTCATAATGACTGATATTTAACACTACTATTCCTTTGATTCTGTAACATCTTGTTATTGTTTGGGTATGATCATAACGGGTATGATCAGAATTTGGGGGGAAACACAAAGGTTTAGCTGCTTGCCTATCCAGGCTATGTTAAATTCTTAAATAACAAGAAAATGATTTGATGAACTGGTTTCCCCTTCTAGTGATATTTGCCACTTGAACAGAAAGGCTGCAAGAAGTAAATAAGACAGAAACCCAGGAGGAGGGCTTGGGCTCGTAGTTGATGTGCTAAGTGGGAGCCAGCACAAGGGTATAAAGAACAGAGGACTCTGAAGTGTTGAGAAGGAACTCAGGGTGTTTTGAGAAAGTTGTGAGTCTGGAAGAACATACCTACAAGAAAACAAGCGGGTTTGGCAGCCCGAGGGGGGAAATGGAGTTTCAGAAGTCCGATTAAGTTAAAGATATTAAAACTATTCGTCCCTTAGCATCCTGTCCACCCGCTCAGATTTCTGGGATTTGTGGCTTATTCCAGACTTCCGCTGTTGGCTAACTTGAATTACTACTCAGAAATTTGCCTTGATGCTTGTCCCACCCAGGTTTGCAGAGCCAGACAACATAGGAAATGATATAAGGTTTCACGTAGCCCTCCTTCCCCATATGTCTGAGGAAATCCCTGCCTTTTCTACTCGGGGCCTATCTGGATTGAATTTCCTAGCACAAATAGGGAAGGTGAGAGAAACTAACCCGTCCTGCCAAATTAACTTCATCTGCTTTCATCATCCTTTCCCACGCCCAACAAAATATCTCGTTGTTTAGTCACATGCAACTTTCTGCCTGCTGGAGAAGACTCTGCTTTCTCTAAACATTTTAGATGCAATCTACATTTGTTGCTAAACTGTTTTTATGCCTTACATAATTGTTCCATAATTTTAGAGTTAGCCTGGCTTTTTTTTACAAACTCCCTATATTTCTGTATTTGATGTTCTTGATAATGTGTCATGATGCATCCTGGTGACTCAGAATAGAGTCAAAGGCTAGGAATAAACCAGGGAGACAGGAACCATGCGAAGTCAGACTTAAGGGAAAGTTGAATGGGTTAAATGTCAGTGTAATGGGTCAAAGGCAGTCAGAGAGTTGGACACCAAAAATCTGTAGAAGGGAAGAGGCAAGACTCCAGATTCCTGATATGCAGTTGGGCAATATAAACTTCAGGATTTATACCAAACATTGAGGACCAAAAAACAAAACCAAAACCAAAACACCACCATGTTATCTTTGAAGTATGTCAGAACAATGGGTGAAGGACATCAGTCATAAGGGAGCCCTAGACACTAAGGACTTCTTTTGGCTAACACCCTCTCCTTCCTATTGAAACAGGAATCCATAACTGGAACCACATATACAAGTCCACAAAAAGAGCTAGGCTGCTATATTCTTAGTAAAGCAACTGAGATCATACAGTAAACTGTAATCATGGCTAGAACGAGAAAGATGGGATCAACTAAGCATATAAATCCTTATTATAAATACTAATCCTCCACATGAAAAGGTGTGAAAAAAGAAATCTGTTCTCAGCCTCAAGTTATTTGCACATTAAATATGAAAAATGGACACATCTATTACATTGTGAAGAACCAAAGAACCACTGGCTAAGGAGTTTTGAGAAAAAAAAGGTGCAATGACATTATTATTAGGTACATGTTTGATGCACTTGTCAAAACAAAGTCAAAATAGTTGGTTTGAATAATCTTAACAGGAGCCAGAAGGTGAAGGTCAGACACAATTTGCTCCTCAAGATGGAATAACGGCAGACAAGCACAGACACTAATGAGATTTACTTACTGTTTACCTTCCAAAAGAACAATCTGATATCCAGATCTATTCAGCCCTGAGACCTTTATTCAAAACAAAAAGATTAAGGTTGAATTTAGTCACAGTTTAATGTTTACCCATTATCCTAGTTTGGACCTTGTATGTATATATTTATATTCTGAACCAGTTACTTGACACAGTATGGGGGCGATGCTATGTGGAGTGGGTTAGCAAGAAGGCTGACAGAACTAATTACAGGACACAGGGTATTTCCATTCTCCTCACTGCAGGCCTAGATACACCTTGATTGTAGTATGAGGGTTTTTGCAAACTTTTCTGGAATCACAGGCTATTTTTCACGTTTGTTACCCCTTTACATTCCATGACCGTTCCCCACTGAGCGGACAGGAAGTGCTTTCTCTAAGGACTTCCTTCCTGCCTGGAAGATGGGGGACTAACAGGCTAAGGGGAAGCATGCCTCACAGACGCGTTTCCCCTTTCCACTGTGGAGATGACCATGCCTTTCCTCTGAAAGGCTGAAGGCTGGCTTACAGCCGCAGTCTGTCTTGGGCATCTTCTATTTTTCCGAAGTTATTTCTCAGATATAGAGGAATGTCTTCATGGTATCCATTCTCCTTTGATAGCTGTACTCAGATGTTCAGAAAGCCTTTGATTTCTTTGTTACTTTGAAAGATCTCAGGAGATTTTCATGCAAAAGGATTGCATGGAACAACTAGAAAGAAAATATCATCTTCTTGGTAAACACTTTAGAATGCAGGTTGCGATGGGACTAGAAGAGAAAATAGCACCACGATGGTGCTGAAAGCATGGAGTGGCTAGTAACTAAATCCTTTGAACTTGGATGCATCCTTGATGATGTCATAGGTTCCCCTGGACCTGTGCCCAATGCTAGGGTTTGGAGGACAAAAGCCTCCTGTGTCACAGTTAGTTCCTGTTGGATGTGTTTTGAGTAAAGCCATGTCAACAGTTCTCCTGGTCGAAGCAGTGCGAAGGAGTGGGCAGAGGCTAGTATTTTCTTGAGCCCTGCTGACTTCTCTTGTGGAGTATCTTACTGGACAATTCTTTTCTAGTTGGAAAACATTGACTTATTATTTATGACATGGTAATTAGTCCAGTGGAATGCTCATACATTTCTTTGAGCGCTGTGCCAAGAGCCTACAGCTGCAGTGTTTTCATGGACATGAAGAAGAGAGGCGAGGTTGCATCCTTTGCCCCTTGTATAGGTTAATTCAGGGTCCATAGTGCATAGGGCAGACTTTTCCTCTGGATACTTCCTTCCTTGGGAGTGAAGAATGAACAAGGACCCAGTGTCCAGGGCCCAGGGCTGCATGACTATCATTGGACTCTCTAATGTTAACTGGAACAGGGAAGATTATTGCTGATCATATCGAGTGCCTGGGGGAATAGAAGCAGAGACTTCTATTTATTTATGTCCCACCTTGTGCCTGGGAGAATTTCAGTGTATGAGATTAAAAAGACTTACATCACAGTAAACCTAAGGCACAGCTGGAATGGACTTAGAAAATTCTGTTGTTTTTTTTAAGGAAATAATTCTTTCTTCTTTTAATCCAAGAAAAGTACACAAATGATGAGGAATTCATCATCCTAACATAATCTTAAGTAGAGAATGATCCCTATACTTTGTAATTCTAAATAGCTAGGATTAGAAGGGGTCTTGTGTGATGCCTGCATTCAGGCCAAGCAACATCTGCACTACCTAAAGGAATACATTCCTTCAGACTTAGATAGACTGGTTATAGTAGTTCTGATTGTAGTGGTTGTAGACCTTTCTATCTCTCTTTTGTCCACATGCAATTTGGAATTTTCAGCATCTCTTCTGATGTTATTTATGGACAGCGCTACGTATGGATTAGAATGCATGCACGATTATTTGGTCTGTAGTGCCTGGGCATTCATTCACATGAATGGGTGTGCTTGGGTCCAACAGGCTCACAACCCTGTCGTTACTATGCCTGATCCCAATCTCCCTTCCCTCTGCTCTTACTCTGAATAAGACCTTGTCTAGGAACATAACAATGAATGAGGCCAATGATTTGTTGGCAACTAGTCTTCTATCTCCAAAGTCCAGATATTCACTTTCGTTGGTGTCAGACTTTTAGCCTCTCTCACTAATCAGAAAACTGGTACCACCCACAGTATCCACCTCCATGAAAATGCTGTGGAATACATAGAACTATCAATTCATATGTCTATTTTTACAAGATCTAAAAGGACGCTATCTCCACTCTCCCTTGTTTTCACCTAATAATAAATTAATTTGGAGCAAGTAGCATATTTTGGGGTTCTGTATCCTTTCTCAAACATTTAGAGAAAGAGAGAGTTTTAAGGATAGAGAGAGGAGTCCAGGGAGCATGGCTTTCTAAAGTCCTCCCTCCTTTTGTTCAGGCCACCTCAGCTGGGAGGGAACTGGAATTGGGTGTTAACTCACCTTGTCCATCCTCCTATACTAGAAGAGTCTACAACTCTTTTTAGTTGCCATCACATTAGCTAAGCACTGTGATTGTTACCTAGTCTAGCTCCTACTTGTGGCTCCTTAGCCTTCAGACAAGCCTGGGCTACACATTTTCTGGTGCTTCCCTCATCTTCTTGGAATGTACCAACTCTGTTCTCTGGACTAAACCCTTGGATAGAGCCTGATTAAACTGCTTTTTAATCTTTAGTGTATAAATACACTGTACAGAAAGATCCATGCAAGCCCACTTGTATTAATGCTTCTATGTGGCTGCTCAGCTTCTGCTTCCCTCTCAAGCCTTGTAGGGAAGGCAGAAGGCTGAGAGAGACCAGCCCATTAAGGGGAAGGGGAGGAGACTGTCCAGGACTGATGGAGGGTGGGGGCTGCCTGCAGGAAGAATGAGAATACAGGACCCTCCAGGCTGCACTAACACAACTGGAAATGGAGCAACTGGAAGCTGCTGGCAGGCTTCCTCTCAGTGCACACAAGGATAAATCTCAGCAGAGGCCTTACAAGGTCATAAGAAATCTGTTATCCCTGAGCTGAGAAGAAGGGGGAGGGAGAAACTCTTCCACAACAGAATTATGTATCACAGCAGGGAAACATACCAGCAAAAGAGCAGGCCCATCCTTCTAAAGGTCTTTAGCAAATTACTGAACGGGCCCCAGGAGTGCCAGCAATTAAATAAATAGCCATCTCAGACAAGGGTTCCACCCCCATTGCCTGCCTGGTGCACTCTGGTGGGCTCTGGGCCCAGCCTCACCCTAGAGCTGGGATTCGAACATCATCAGCTCCTGGACAGCCATCGCTTGCTGTTGTCCTCAGCTGAAGATCTGTAGACAGACCTGGATGCTTTAACACTGAGAATGAGCTGAAGCCTGTCTGATGCACATGGGGGATGTGCCATCTCTTTGGAGATGGAAGGGTGAGGGGGCCCAGGCCACTTTGTGGGTGCTAGGGTTCCTCACTAACATCTGGTGAACACAGTATCTGAAGTTTTGATTCCAACAGAGCCACTGTTAGTCTTTGGGAAGCAAAGACATTCCTATGCTTCCTACAACAGAATCATACCTCCTTCCCTCTGTCTTTCTCTGAGTCTCCTCTCTCTTTCTCTTCTCTGTCATCTGTCTCTTTGTTTTTCTCTCTCTCTCTCTCTGTTGTTTACCAAAATAAAAGACGCTGAAGTATAATTAATAGCATACTAGTCCAACATACGTACAATATACCTACAATATATGAAATATTCTGTTGGTAAGTAAGGTGGGGCCAGAAGGCAACAGTCTTGAAGTGCTTCCTGTCCAGTGAGACAGACAATATATCCACCACACCTTATAGGAAACATTTATTAGGAATCACTTATGGCTTCTCAAACTAGGCACTAGTGAGTAAATATAGAATAAAAAAATAGCGTTCCTGCAATCAAAAGCACAGACTTGAGGCAGATGGAAAGGTGAATGCACAGACTTGTGATAGGTGGAAAAGGGTACTGCCTTCTTTCTGGTGTGAAGGAGAGCACAGGGGCCATGATTTAAGGAGCACTAGAGGGGCAAGAAGATAATGTAAATTTTCAGAACCAAAGGAAGAGGGGTACTAGTGACTGTATATATAGACTGAGTGTGCTGAGGGCCTAATGTAGGAGAAGAAATCCTGCTTATAGGACAAAAATGTACCTATGAAGGTAAGTATCAAGTAGTAGACCAGCTTATGGGGCCATTACTGCCTTCATAGTTGAGCTTCCAATGATTTTACCAAGAAAGGGACATGTCAAGTAGGTCCAGAAAGAAAAACTGTTGAAAGAAAGGGAAGAGGAGGAAAGACTTTGTGCGCACAGAAAGTTATGAAAATCGGAGCATGTTCAGAAAGGCTGGGTGTAGGGAAATTTAGCCCTTGGTGCTTATTGTGAAGACAGGAATAGAAGAAAATAAATATATGGAGGTAAATTAGAGCCACTTATTATAAAGAATCTTGTTAAAAAAAGAAGAAAGGGAGAGAAGAGTTTGAACTTTATGCTAATAGCAGTGAAGAGCCAGCAAAGGTTAATTGAGGAGGGTTAAAAAAAAATCTAACCCTGGCAGCAAAATGAAGACAAACTAAAGCCTTCCAGAAATGTAAGCGCTGTCTCTGTTACTTTCATTCCATTTATGGGAATTTATCCTAAGGAAAAAGTCATGGGCACAAAGATGTGTGACTAATGAGCTTCATAAATATAGCACTATGGTTTAAATATTCATAAATATTAAAGTATGCCATAACATACAGTAGACTATTGTGCCACTGTCAAAATGAGTGGCATTCATTCATCTATTGCCAAGAAGATTTATATGCTATATTAAATAAAATTTCTACAGCATGCTATACATATGAGGTAAATTCATTTACTTTAAAATCATACACACATGCACACACACACATACATTTCTGAAGAAACATAAATGACACCAGCATTTAATACTGGTTATCTCTCATAAGGTGAAGCTATGTGATCAGCATATTTTTCTTCTGACCTGTTTAATAATTAAGAACAAAAGTAAAAGAAGAAGAAAACCTGAATTGCAATCTTTGGGTATAAAGACAGATGATACCCATGAACAGAGAGCTCAAAATCCAGCAAGGGGAAGTGACATGGACCATCATCAACCTGTGATGTGAACTTCATGAGTTCATGCAGAAGGAAAGCAGAGTTAGCCTCACGGAGGGAAAGCTTTGCTCTCTCTGGAGAAGACAGAGAAAGTTTCACAGAGAATGTGGCCACTCCTTTGGGCTGGAGACAGATGAAGAGGAGGCGATGGGCAGGGGACTATTTCACCAGAGAATGGCAGTTCTGAAGACACAGGGCCGGCTGCAACTTGAGCAGTAGCACCAGGGGGCCTATTACATAGCAAAGTACTCATTTGTGTACTATGTGCAGTCATAACCTATTTATACCATTCTGCCAGCTAGGTGACAAGGTCCTGGGCACTGTGCCAGGTGTCCTTTACCCAGCAGAAGCTGGATATGAAATCCAGGACTGGTCTTGGTAAGCCATATCTGAATCAAGGATCTGACTAGTCCTGGTTTTGTCTTTGTCTAGACCAGAGAAGCCATGGTCACAATTCTCCATGACCTCCGACCCCAGGACCATTTCAATATTATTGGGTTTTCCAATCGGATTAAAGTATGGAAGGACAGACTGATACCAGTCACTCCTGACAATGTCAGGAATGGCAAGCTTTATATTTTTCATTTGTCACCCACTGGAGGTAAGAATGGGTTCTTCCTTTTATGCTCTATTGGTTTTATTTTTATCTATCTATCTATCTATCTATCTATCTATCTATCTATCTATCTATCTATCTTTTTGCTAGTCTTTGAGCTTGAACTCGGGGCCTTACTGGTGGTAGGCTAGTGCTCTGCCATTTGAGCCACAGCACCACTTCTGTCTTTCCTCTGTATGTGGTACCAAAGAATTGAATCTGGGTCTTTGTTCATGCTAGGCAAGCACTCTACCACTAGGCCAAACTCTGGGCCTATAATACATACATACATACATACATACATACATACATACATACATACATATATATAGATATTATTTTTTTCTCAGCACTTCAAGACTCCAACCTCTACCAGTAAACAGCAGATTAATCTACTCCTTTATGAGAAATGTAACTTCAGGTTTGACATTATAATTTCTAAAGCCAGACAGCCTGAATTTGAAGCCAGTTTTGCTATTAGC
Source organism: Megascapheus bottae (assembly GCF_031878675.1). Lineage (NCBI taxonomy): Eukaryota > Metazoa > Chordata > Mammalia > Rodentia > Geomyidae > Megascapheus > Megascapheus bottae. Next base: position 7,099,333 of record NC_143534.1, on the reverse strand, counting down.
CACTTAATATCTCTATGTCTCAACTTTCTCTCTGTAAAATGGGAATGATACAGTAGAATTGTTACTGAACTGAAATAAGTTAAAATATTGCAGGTGAGGACTGTGGTCCTGACATATAGGAAACCCTCTTTAAGCATCAGATCAGGCCTTTATTTTTGCTCAACTTGAGCTACATTGTAACCTGAAGGTAAGGGCGGGAGGAGGAATAATGGGAGAGAGCACCAGATGGGTTGATATTGATCAAGATACATTGCACTCATGACCTGACTGATAGAACTGTAGCCTCGCTGAGCAACTACTTAATAATAAAATTAAGAAAAGAAATTCTGGATGATATAAAGTAATGTAAGAACTGTTCTGGTTCTCGCAAACATAGTGCATTTTACAAGTAGTAAAAAATTCCTTTAGGCAGAAGTCTGGAAGGCTGCTTACCCAATTGTCATCTACTAAGCATAATAAATTTGATACTAGAATGGGAAATGTTTTTCATATATTAAATTTATCTCAAGCCATTAGGAAAAAAATGCTTAAATGAAATGTAAGTTCTTGACTTTTTTTAGGCCAGGGATGGTAGCTCATGACTCTAATCCTAGCTACATGGGAAGCACGGATTTGGACGATCTTTGAGGTCAATCTGGACAAATAATTTGTGGTCACTCATCTCAACCAATACAAAGCTGGGCATGGTGGCATGCCACTGTGTTCCCAGTTGTGCAGGAAACAGAAATAGGAGGACCATAGTCCAGGCTGGTCTGGGAATAAATGTGAGATCCTATTCAAAAACTCATGAAAGTGAAAAGACCTAGAGGCAGGGAACAAGTGCCCGCCACAGGCGCCTCCCCCAACACTTATCATCACTTAGATACAAACACCTTCAGGAGAAGGGTTCCGCAGTGAGATCATTCTGAGTCACTGATATTCATCTAGCAAACACTCGCCGGGGTTCTGGACGGGCTGTGTAGCCTGTGCAGGTGACTTCTCCACGCATCCGTTCCTATCAATGCCTGCATGTTTAAAGGGTAACCAAAGCTAAGGATGTGATTGGAAGGTGGTTGGCGCGGATGCCACTGAGCTGTCCTGTGTCCATCTCCTGCAGGCACAGACATCAACGGGGCCCTTCAGACAGCCATCAGGCTGCTCAACGACTACGTGACCCACAACGATATTGAAGACAGGAGTGTGTCCCTCATCGTCTTTCTCACAGATGGGAAGCCCACCTTTGGGGAGACTAGTACCCCAAAGATTCTCAGCAATACCAAGGAGGCCACCCAAGGTCAGATCTGCATCTTCACAGTTGGCATTGGCAACGACGTGGACTTCAGGCTGCTGGAGAAACTGTCGCTGGAGAACTGTGGCCTAACCCGGCGGGTCCGCGAGGAGGAGAATGCAGGAGCACAGCTCATTGGGTCTGCCATTTGCTGCTTAGCAGAGGCTAAGCACAGGGGGGCTGAGGAGCTCAAAGCTCAGACTGACACACTCTCTCTCTCTCTCTCTCTCTCTCTCTCTCTCTCTCTCTCTCTCTCTCTCTCATATCTATGGGAGGTGATGCTAATTCATTAAGTCATTACACAGGCAGATGTTATGATGTGTTTTACAACCAGGCAGTTGAGGGTTCAGATTCTAGTCTTGCTTTGTGACCTTGAGTGAGATTTTAACGCTGCCTTGGCTTAGTTTCCTCACCTGTAAGATGAGAATTGTGATTGGTCGACAGACCAAGGAGGAAACTTGTGTGAAGTAGCCCCACAATGGCTATTACTGATGAGAAACACAGTAAGCTCTTATGTTTATAATTGCCTTCTTGGTATGCTGAGTACCAGATAAATGATCATATTGTATGGTGATTTTTGAGGTAGAGAAGGAAGTACAACCGAGGTCTTATACAACAGATGTAGCTTCCTTCAAGGAAAGTACGGTACATGTATAGTAGCTATAATCAAAGAAACTTCTCAAGACACCTTTCACCAAAGGGCTTTAAGTTGTGCAATAGAACAGGTGGCATGAAATGCCACCATTACTCTCCAAGCATTTTTATGTGAAAACACACCAAATACAGTAAGAGCTTTACACATAAAAGCAATACATCAACTCTATTATCAATACCTGACATTACTGAGGATTGCAATTATGTCAGACCATTTTTTACCATGCACTGCTTCATGTGAACCTCACAAAAGTTTAAGAGAAGAGCTGGAGGTGTGGCTCAAGTGACAGAGTCCCAGCTTAGCAAGCCCAAGGCTTAAAATTCAAGCATCAGTACTACCAAAAAAAAAAAAAAAAAAACCAACCAAACAAACAAAAACAACCACACACACACAGAACAAAATTCAGAGATATAGGCATGTTCAGACAGAAATTAAGTAGCATACATGGAAATCTCTGAGTACAAAGACAACTAAGGTAATTGTTTATTTCTCCTTCCTGTACTAGTTAGGATGTCTGTTCCAGGAAGTCATTCAGGAAGTCAGAGTACCTGCAAAAAGGTTCGGGAGCCTTGTGGGAAAGTGAGGGCACTGTCTCCAAGGGGATTCAAGTTGCTATGACCTCATGTCAAAGTTAGTTTGTTCCAAGTTCAGTGTTGGTCTTGATCCTTCTAGAATCAGAGCCACCCCTGCACGAGTGAGAGTCCCTTGAGGACCGCCCCCCTGCCCCCAGCCAGACCAGACCTTCATCCTCCCCCTTTCTTTCCACCCCAGGTTCTATGATGAGATCAGGACGCCTCTGCTATCCGACATCCGCATTGATTACCCCCCTGCCTTGGTAGAGCATGCCACCAAAACCCTGTTCCCCAACTACTTCAACGGCTCTGAGATCGTCATTGCTGGGAAGCTGGTGGACAGGAAGCTGGATCAGCTGCACGTGGAGGTCACTGCCAGCAACAGTAAGAAATTCCTCATCCTGAAGACAGATGTGCCCGTGGAGCCCCAGCAGGTGGGGAATGACGTCACAGGGAGCCCCAGACTTGTGGGTGACGGTGAAGAAGATGCCAACCACATCGAGCGTCTTTGGAGCTACCTCACTGTGAAGGAGCTGCTGAGCTCCTGGCTGCAGAGCAATAACAGGCAGGAGAAGGAACAACTAAGGCAGAAGGCCCAGGCTCTGGCCAGGAACTACCGCTTCCTCACCCCCTTCACCTCCATGCGGCTGAGGAAGCTGGAGCTTCACACAGACACCCTGGAGGACCCCCGGGGCATGTCTGCAGTGACAGGGCCTGAAACGGTGGTGCAGAGCCTGGGAGGAACGGGCATGCAGCCAGGTAATGCTGACACAATGATGATAACGCCTTCTAAGGTTATGGTAACCTCAGCAGGAAGATGGCTTCATTATTATTATTATTATTATTATTATTATTATTATTTTATTATTATTATGCTGGCACTAGGGCCTTCATGAAGGGCACTGTTCCTGAACCTTTTTACTCAAGGCAGGTACTCTATCCCTTGACCCACAGCTTCCCTTCTGGTTTTTTCGGTGGATAAGTCGAATTCTGTGGACTTTCCTATGGGGCTTGGTTTTGAACCATGATCCTCAGATCTCAGAATCTTGTATTATTATCTTTATAAAGGGAGATCCTAGAGGCCGTACACAACTTCCAGGACTCTCACATTGCAAGTGTGTTGCTATAAACTAGCTGTCAAGAACGATGCTAAGAGTGGCGGTTGGCTTCGAAATGTGGCCCGTGAAGTAGGTTCAGTAATCCATTCCAGCCATGATAGAAAGCCCAGAGATGAATAGACACAAATGTTCACATTTCAGTTTCTTAAATTTTAACTTGTTCAGAATTTCACTGCTGTACATGTATGCCTGACTTAACTGTCTCGGGGAAGTGTGTGAAGAACAGACTAGATTTATGAAGCCTTGAGAAGCAGTCACCGTTTCAGTGCCACTTGACAGGGGAGAGCAAGCAAAGTCCTGGGTTTCTTTAAGCTCTGACGATGTTTTAGTTGTCTTTTGAAATTATTGGAATTTTGATTCTTTAAGTTAGTACATACCTACTCATACCTACCTGCTTCTCCACTTTGATGAATAACCGCAGTGTCCTCTTCCTTCTCCTTTTTAGAACCTTCACTCAAGAAGCCGTATGACCCAAGAATTAAAATATCTAAAACCTCAGGTAAAGAAAGGGGCTGGCTGTGAGAATGGGAAAAAAAGATATTCGGAAAGTAGATAAGAATGAGTTGAAACCAGTTCAAACAACATCTGCCAGGGGAAAAAAGTGTCATGTTACTGATTTGTTTAGCTCCAAACTGCTAAGAAGGGCATCACTAAGCTATCGCGTCAACGCTGAGACAACAGACTCAAGGAGCCTGGAAAGAAGAGATAGATTGCAGGCATATTCAGTATTACATTTAAAACAGATTGGTTTGGGGGATCTTGATGTGTATAGGACCTCAGTGTCTGGGTGTCACATTTTTAAAGGGATGTTAGAAAATGTGAATGTCTGGAGTGATAGGCTGGTTGTTTTTGAATTCTTGGCTTGAAGAAGGACAAAGCAGATTAAAAATCACCAGATTTCCTTTTGGTAAATTTCTGGGATTATCATTTAAGTCTGGATGGAAAAGCAATCTATGTGGGCTGAGTTTGATTCTTCCAGTATCTGTATCTTCCTGTCTAAATGTTTACTGTTGCCTGTCTGCTGATGTACTGTGTAATAAGGTCACAAAGAGAATGTTCTTGAGATGAGCCATGCAGAGGGAAACTTGGTCTCCATGGACAGAATGTCGTTCCTGTCTCCACATGTGCTTTGTGGAACACACGCAAACCTTCCTTTTGGATGCTTCCCGCAGTAATGACTTTTGGACTGTATTTCACATTTCTGGAAAAAGCAACATCTTCACTTGTAAAAGATTTGGATGATTTAAGCAGAAGTGGTGTGGTTAGTAATTCTTGGAGAACTGTCAGATATATTACAGAAAGAGGGCCAAAGCTAGAGTTGAGGACTTTTGTCTCCCTTGGGTATGTGTTATTTTTCCCCCATCACCAAAAGACAGATTGTATTATATTTCTTCATTCACAGGGAACTTGTGGAGCTCAGGAGCTCTTCCAAGAGACTCCAGGAGTAGCCAGTGGTTTCAGCAATTACAAGACGTGAATTAACTTGAGCAAGCTGCGAAAATGGAGCTTTCCTCACCCAAACCACCATGTATACATTCACACTTCTGCACACACATACTTATACATTATAGGCATTCTGGAACTCATTCTGTATAGTGTTTAAGGTAGAGAGAAATTGAATTTCTCATCTAGTAAGAAAACAAGTGATATGATCACTCAGGAAGTATCTGGTCTACGTAGTAAGAGGCAAAGCTGGCCAGCTGAACTTCATGTTCTCATCTATGTCAGAATATGGAGACCAATAGTTAATATGACCTGAAGGGGTCATGTCATCATTGACTGTGCTACTTCATTTTCTAGTGATATTTTTTTTTGCCCATCCTGAGTCCTGAACTTAGGGCCTGGGCACTGTCCTTGAGCTACCCTTGAAAAAGGCATGCCGGTTAGTGCCTGTATGTGAGAATTGCAAATGGCTGGTGTTATGAATGTTTGTGGCATTGTCTATGGCTTTCTATGGACAAAGGAGGAGTCCTCATTCTTTATTTTTGGTAGTACCTGGGATTAGACTCACAGTATCATGCTTAATAAGAAAGTGCTCTACCACTCAGGTCATGTCCCAGAACTTTTGCTTTAAGTTATTTTTCAGGTAGGGTCTCAGACTACAATCTACCTACTTCAACCTCCTGAGTGGCTGAGATCACAGCTATGAACCACTATATCTAGCTTTTTTTATTTTTTGGAGATTGGTGGGTGTATTTGCATTCATTTTTACTTTTCTGCAGGATACCTTTGAGCTTTGACCCACAATCCTCCTATGTCTTTCCAAATATCTGCAATTACACACATGAACCATATGCGTAGCCGGGCCTCGAGTTGAAGGAGAGTGTCAATCATATGGGGAAATCGTGTAGAAAGTAGAAGATTATGGACTTGGTGGTGGTTGAGAATGTTTGGTGATATCTCTCTTCCCTACTCGTTCATCTCTTGCCTCTCAAAGCTTAGGTGTCAACATTTAACTTTGTTTTGATTTTTTTTTAAAAAAGACCATTGTACTTGAATTTAGAAGACGTGAAGTCAGCATTTACTTTACCATGTAACGTCCACACACCTTCCTCACTTAAAAACGGGGTTATAATCGTAAGGGATTGGGTTAAAATTCAATAAATAATCCATGTGAAAATAGAAATCATTACTTACACCTAGAGGGCAGCCAAACAACATCTGTCTTTCTCTCCTTTCTTTCCCCTTGCAATCAGTGGACGGAGATCCTCATTTTGTTGTGGACTTCCCCTTGAACAAACTCACTGTCTGCTTTAACATTGATGGAGAGCCTGGAGACATCCTGCGGCTAGTCTCTGATCACATGGACTCTGGTAAGTTCTGGATGAGAGTGAGGAGGAGTTATGTCATTCTCTGTTCTGAAAAATGAATGGTCAGTTCATTAGGGATGTGTGCTCGATGCTCAGAGAAGATTCAAAGTAATGACTGAGAGGAGGCCAAATGACTCCTGGATGTGGGGTCAGAAAGACACATTCAGAGCCACACTTCATAACCTCAGTGTGGCCTTGGGCATATAACTTAGGAGCAACAGCACTTTCTTGAGAAGCAGAGGTAGTGATGAGATGATACTGTTAGTCTCACAGGGCTATATCAAAGTGGATATAGTAAGTAAATGGCTTCGTAGATTGCCTGGTGCTATAGACAGTCGTGCCATACTGTTGACACTATGTTTTTCCCATCCAAACACTGTGCCAGTGGAGAGCCAGAATCCTAAATTTATGGATCTCAGTTACTTGACTTAGATGGAAAGCCCAGATGTTAGCCACATAGCTCCATATGCCATGAATATGTGCAAAAGGAGCCGGGGTCCTGTGGGTCTGTATGGAGGACTGAGGAAAAGACTGGAGTCAGAAAAGGCTCTTGGAGTAAGGTGCAGATGTTCCTGATCGGGGAGTGCATATGGCAACCACACAGGACCACTGTGCCGATAAGCTTTGGAGTGGACCTTCTGGTGTGTCTCTATGCTGAGAAGGTGGTCAAGCTGGGGAGGCTGACTCAGTGGGTGGCATGTGTGTATGACATAATCACGTGAGGTTTGATTCCAGATCTTCAGATCCACCATATTGTTCTCTTGTGAGCCTTTCTCAAATGTTTCTGATTTCAAAGTGTGTAGAAAAGAAACAAGATGCTTAATTGTGGCTCTTCCTGGTTCAAACACTGGAAAGTGGAGATAGTTTTAATAACTACTGCTTTCTCCCTTTGGCCTATGAGGAGTGACAGTGAATGGAGAGTTGATTGGGGCCCCGGCTCCTCCAAACGGTCACAAGAAACAACGAACTTACTTCCACACCATCACCATCCTCATCAATAAGCCGCAGAGGTCGTACCTGGAGATCACACCAAGCAGGGTCATCTTGGATGGTGGAGACAGGCTGGTCCTCCCCTGTAACCAGAGCGTGGTGGTGGGGAGCCGGGGCCTGGAGGTGTCCGTGTCTGCCAATGCCAATGTCACCGTCACCATCCAGAGCACCATTGCCTTTGTCATCCTTATTCACCTCTACAAAAAGCCAGCACCCTTTCAGAGAAACCACCTGGGCTTCTACATCTCCAACAGCAAAGGCCTTTCCAGAAACTGCCATGGACTGTTGGGTACGTAGCTCTCATCTTGAACTTAGAAGGTGGAGTGAGATTTCCTGACACGAAACCCCATGCTGCCATTATTGTTCACTTGGTCGAGAAACTCAGCAGGGATGTGGTCCCTCAGCATCTGGGGCTGTGATTCCAGAATCCCTGAAAAACAGCCAAATCCACGGGTACTTATAGCTAAGATAAAATGATGTAGCACCTGCAAAAACATCCTTCCATATTCTTTAAATCGTCTCTGGGGTACCTTCATACCTGGAACTATGTCAATACTCTGCAAATGACTCTTGTACTGTTATTGTTTAGGGAATAATGTCAAGGAAACAATTCTGTATATGATCAGTACAGGCAAATTCTCCCCAAAATATTATCAACCTGCAGTTTTCTGAGCCCACAGATGCAGAATCTGTGGATATTGAAGGCTGATGTCTGTAGCCCAGCACTCCAACAAGTAGATACCTTTCCTATAAGACATCTGCATCGCTGTGAACTGCAGCCAGACTACTCTGGCTGACTTTTCCAACATGCAATTTCGTGTGGGTCCCTTGCCCAAAAATAGTGAGCAAGTCATTGCCAGGGCTCCATTTAGAAGGCAGGATTTCCTGGCACTTGACCTAGGTACATTTTTGTATGCCTGGCTGCCAAGTATGAGCTCCATTTTACAGATGCAGGTCTGTGCTCCCTTGCCCTGAGCAATGTCCTCACTTGGCCTGCAGAAATGTGAGGCTGACTGTTAGGCAAGAGCAGAAACAATTGCTTCCCATACCCCACCCTAGTGGACACCTATCACTTAGATGGTGTGGAGAGTACTGAAGCAATAGATCTGACCCGAAGCTCTACTCATTTGTACCCTGTTGTCCTGATTCAGTGAAAGTCTGCAGTTGTTTCCATTTGTTGATTAGGTGAATTCCCTGTATGTGGCTTCCAGAAGTGCTGGACCACTGTGAGAAGCTCAGCTCTCTCCTCACCCTATGCACCAGGGTACATCACTAAGCTGAAAAATGTATGAAGGCTTCTATGCCTCCAGAAAGAGACCCAGCTAGGACTGCATTAATGCAAAGCCTTCACAGCATCAATATCATTGATGCTAGATTGCAATCTTCTGTACTTAACTTACACCAATGTCTTTTTTTTTTTTTTTTGGTCCTGCCAGGTCAATTCTTGAACCAGGAAGCCAAACTCACAGAGGAATCCACAGCTTACAGTAGAAATCACACCATCAATCCTTCACACCCTCAGGCAGGAGAAGGAACATTGGAAACTGTCCTGAAGGTGAAAGAGCACCATGTCCCAGTGGTCTGGAAACAAAGGAAGATTTACAACGGAGAAGAGCAGATAGACTGCTGGTTTGCCAAGAACAATGCAGCCAAGCTGATCGATGGGGACTATAAAGACTACTTGGCAGCTCACCCCTTTGACACAGAGATGACCATGTCCTGGAGATCTGAAACTGGCAGCCAGAAGGGCGGGACTCCATGAAAAGGAAGTGACTTTGAGGACACCGTGGTGCACACAGCTGTTCTTGTTGCTTGTGCCTGCCTCAGCTCTTGCACTGAGGCATTCCATAGCCTGCCCCTAGTGGAGAGGAGGTCTAATGTCTGCTTGAGCACAGAGTAGGAGCAGGAAGCTTGAGGGAACCTATTTCCTTCTCTTTCTTCTTCCTAGTCTTCTCTTCCCTCACTTCTCCATCTATATTAGCAAAAAATGATAATGCCAAGGAGAGAAAACTCATAGTCAAAAGTAAGGGAATTCATATCTTTTCATCATCTGGATTGTCCATCTCATAGCTGATTAGAACTCTTCCTGATGAATCAAGCTTGCTGTGAAATTAATTTGCTCTGTAGCAATGGCCAGATTTAGATGCTCTGTTTTGTGCCTTATGCCCACGCACAGCAATTTCTCCTTCTAGTATTGTTGCAGTTTCCAGATGTGTGGCTAAGCTTTTCTTTCAAGGACCACTCCCTGGAGCCACTGGTCATGCAAATAGCATATAACTTGGATCACTGCAAATGATTAGCTCTTTTCTTAGGAGAGGATTTTTTTTTCTGCTGTGGAATCTTGCCCTTAAAAATTATTTTTTCCTTTAAATATATTGGTTAAAAATAGAAAAATATATCTTGGATACCAACTTCTTTTCTAAGCAGCTTTGTAGAACACTTCACTTTGCGGGTAACTATTCTGCAATTGAGTTCAATAAGCTGAGGGTGGATGACTTATCTTGGTCCTAGAGAGCCAGCCAAATTCAATGACAAATTGTAGGCAGGATATTCTAAAGCCTTTCCCATAGTTCCTAGGCCTTGCCTTTCGTCTTCTAAGAAATGGCTGGCCGTTTGACATGGGAGATAGGGTGCACAAGCAAGCCCATCACCTACCTACAGGAATTTTGCTTATACTTAGCAAGGGGCCTGCTCGTGCTTAGAAAATCTAAAAAGACTTCTCACATCTCGGATGCCTCAAAGCCAGGAAATCAGTGAGCAAAGGTCTTTGGTTTTGGAACTTACACAGATCTGATCTGCCCAGAAAACGTGACTATAAAGAGGAGGGAAGAGGTTTCATTGACGGTCCCTCAGCCTCCATCCATAGCCTCTTTCTGGTCACTGATTTGCTATGTCTTCTCAAAGCCATGCCTGAGGTGCCTGCTGGGAGCTCATGGACCGGGGTTTGGTGTGGCCAAGCAGCAGAGAAAGCAAGAATGTGGTCAGAGGAAGAATCATCTGGTGTGGGCCAGAGTGGAAAGCTTTTGTGCTGTCCTCCTTGGTAGCCTTTTCCCTTGGCACAATGCCAGGGCAGCTTCTTCATGTAATGGAAAGGCATGCTTAGCACTTGGATAGAGACGGGCATCGAGAGAATTGTTTATCATCTTTACCTTCCCATGGGAAGCACTAGAGCAGTGAATGACCTCCCCATGTCCTGCTGGACCCAGAAGCTGGAGAAGCCAGTTAGGGCTGGATGTCTGTTGAGTCTTCTTTCTGAGGCTCCATCTCTGTCTGCTATGGGAACCCACCAGGCTGTGGCCCTTCAGCTGTGTTATTATGTATCCAACTCCTGTCTTCCCAGCTGTCTGTTTTCATGCCAGCAATTCCAAGAAGACCATCCCATATTGCTGACAGATGTTCCTTATTTTAGAGCTCAGAGAAAGGAGGACATGGAGCCAGGGCTAGGCCAGTTCTGGGCCTGGTCTGGCTCCCTGGGTCATTCCTATTATATAAATCTCAGCTGGGCATAGACAGCCCCACAGCTGAGAGGCCAGTCCTCTGGGGGCACACTTGAAGTAAGGATATGTTGTTCCAGGTGTTGGCCTCACCCTGGGGGAGGAGGATATTATTCGTCAAAACCAGTTACTATCATTCTATTTCTACTTCAAGTGGATACCCACTGCTAGTTGCCTATTCAGAAAACCAAGTAAATCAAAAAAAAGTATCAAAGACAATGTCTTATTTTAATAAGTTCTGTATTTACTTTATACATATACTACTTTTCTTCTACCTTTTCTACGGTTATAAATCTCCCTTCTGACCCCCTTTTCTCTCATTCTTTTAAACAAAAATTGTTAAGCTTTCTGTTTTAGCTGGAAATTTATATCTATGAACCCTGAGTTCCAATCTAATGTTACACTGAAGACATTCTCATTGACTGAAAAATGTAGTGTTGTTGTTATTGTTTTTAAATCAGTCATGTGTGTTCTGGCTAGTAAGTTGTCCAAAAAAATGCATAGGAAAGAACTGTCAGTGGGGAAACTGAGGCACAGCGCAATTCAGTGATGTGCCTAAATTCTGTAAAAGGATTAGTGTTAGGGTACATCAGTAGGAGTTATCTTGTAGCTCTGACATTTTACCATCTGGTCAATTATTTATTTTCCTTAAGGATACACACACACACACACACACACACACACACACACACACACACACAATGAATAATTGAATGAAACGGAAAAAGTATTTCCTGTTATATCAAATAATATAGAATAAACATTCCCCACACACCCCTGTGAGGTGACATATTTCCCACAATCTCTTTGAAAGTTTACCATTCAAGCCATAGAGATGGGACATTTGGGAGAATTAACATTTCAGCCCTCTGTCAGAATTAGGCAGCTGTCCTGAGGATGCAGGGAATTGGACTGGAGATTGGACAGAGTGCCTTTTTCTTCAGGATTAATAGTCAATATTTACTTGAATGGAGATTTTAGAAGTGGGCTAGGAACAGAATTGTTCCTAATTTGTACCGTCCCAATTCACCTATTTAAGCCTAAATCCCCAATGAGAGAGATGAGGTATTTTGAAAGTAATGAGATCCTGCAGACAGAGCTCACTTGAATGGATTAGAACCCTTTGAGCAGTCAGAGCAGGGACAAACTAAATTTCCTCTCTGCTGTGTGGAGAGAGCACATAGGAGAACATCCCTGTGTGAAGCAGGAGCTGGTGACAAAACACCAAATCTGTTTTCGTTTTGATCCTGACATTACCAGCCTCCAGACCCGTGAGAAATAAATATTTGTTGTTTATGCCCCTAGTCTGTGATTGTTTAACTATGTCAGCTCAGGCTGATTAAGACATGAAATCATTCCAAATATGAACTCTTCTTCCTTTCTTTTAGCTTCCCAGGATATACACAGGGAATGATGTAATTAAAATTTCAAGGACTCTTGGAACCCTAAGAACGCAATCCAGCTAAGATAAACAACAAAATAAAATAACAACACAGCTAACCAAATACTGAGACATGTAACTACAAATATTTGTTTTAAATAATAAGTAGAGTGCAAAATAGTTCGTGTTTCAAGAGACATCTTTCTTAAACAAAAGTTTGTAAGAAAATGCTGTCTAAAAACAATGTGGTATATTTATTTTTTGAGAGACAATGAAATCAGGGCTACTGAGAATAAAACTTGATGATTTGAACAGCATTGCTTACTTGTAGGAATTTCTGAATGTCAGTCCTGAACTGCATAATCACATTCTTTCACAATGGACAGGATATATGTGGTTCCAAGAGATTATAAATGGGGCTGAAATTTTTCTACTGCCTAGTATTTTTGGCTGTATTTCTGAAAATGTTTAGATAGGTCTACAGACAACAAACACCATTGTGTTGCAATAATACAAGATTGTATTCTAGACATAGCAGGATATTTTATATAGCACCATATATAATAATAAACAATACTGGCTAGGTTTGCCTATGTATCTGCATTATGTTCACCAATGACAAACACACTTTACAGCTGGTTTTTCTCGTGCATCCACACAGGACAGACATAAGATGATATGGCAGTAAACAGCAAATTTTCAGCATCCATTATCTGTACCCTCATAAAACTGTAATACATGGTAAAGTTTTAAGTCTTTTCATGCTTTAGTATGAAGGAACCCTGGAAGTCCAAACTCCTCTGTCACTTTCTTACTGGGTCATTCATTTGCACACTTTGCCTGTCATCTTGCTTGGTGAGTTTTTCAGGGTGAGGGGTTCAGGCTTAGATTGTGACCCTTCTTTTGTTGCCACCTTCTAGTCCACTGTTGGGAGTTAGACTCAGCTTGAATTTATCATGGAACCATATTTCACACAACACCTTACATTACTATGTCAATCCTATCCTTTGTTCTTTACTGGGGTTGGGAATTTGAACCCAGGTCCTCAAGCTGGCTAGATAAGACCGGTACTGCATGAACCACACCACCCGGAATTTTGGTCTTGAAATATGATCTCACCGACTTTACTCAGGCAGGCCTCAAACTTAGCTTATTTTTGATGCTGCAAATAAAATTGAAAGTGTGTGTGTGTGTGTGTGTGTGTGTGTTGTCTTCATTTCACAGAAGGCCAATCTCAAATTAATATTTATTGACTCAATGCTGTTCTTGAAAAGCCTTAATTAATTGTACTATTTTTCAAAACAACAGCTGTGTTTGTGCAGAAGAAGACCTAATGTCCTGATGGCTTACTGACAAACATAGGCAGGAAAGGAAATGATGTGGAGGTGTTGGTGGAAGGCCTGGCCCGGTAGCTCAAGTGGTAGAGCTATAGCCTTGAGAAAACCCAAGGACAGTGCTCAGGCCCTGAGTTCAAGCCCCAGGACTGGAAAAAAATGTCCAGCATCATAACAACAATAATAACACTAAGGTCACCAGTCAGCTAAAAGGGACAGATAGGAACTTTGACATGTGGTGGCTAAAATCTCATCTACCCTGAATATTTGAAACAAAATCTAGAGATTCTCTCTATCCTCCAAAAGCACAAGTTAACCACCATTTTTTCCCAAAACTACCCACAACAAAAGGCCTTTTATTGCCACCTTTCAGAAGCATCCAAACTCAGAGGGCTACTTCCTAGCCCTGTGTCTTGATGTAACCCTAATTCTTCCAGCAGGGTCCTTGAATAACCCTCACCAACCAGTGTGCCCCCACATACTAGTTTCTTTTAGCAAGCAGAGCCTTCTTCTAGGCATAATACCTAGGATTGTTTCTGGGTTTGTCTCCTTTTTTCCTTACAATTCTTCAATTACTTTCCTCCCTAACACTTTGGCATTTAAGCCACTATGATTCTCAAGACCCGCCTGTGAGGTCAGGGAAGGTGAGGCTACTCTTTCTCATTTCTAGGGTCACCGTGGGAGCTCACTCCTTCCGCCCCCCTCACTGGCCACACAGCCAGTTCCCAGCTCCATTTGCATGGTTTCTCCAAGAAGTAAACACCTTGGCGCCCTTCTTTAGCCCAGCTGACTAGAATTACAGCTCAGTGCCCTTGGTAAGAAAGGGAGAGCAAACCCCAGCAGGCTAAGAAAGAGCAGATTCCTGTCCCCACGCTGTAGGTCCCAGGTGGCTGTTGCTGGCCTGCTTACTGAGAAAGAATGGAGTTTATTATGTAGAGGGTAGAGAGGGGGGCCTAGAGGTGTTAAGCAGAGAAAACGGGTTGAAATTCAAGTTGAGGTGATGCTGGCAGCCCGGCGCCTGCTGTTAGACAGTCCAGATGAGCCCTGATAAAGCCCGGGCACTTTGTAACACTCCTCATGAAGGCCGGAAATTTTAGCACTCCAGGGACTGGGGAGGGCACTTCAGGAGCTGTGTGGGAAGATAGCACTGCAGGGATGACTGCCAGAGAGGCAAGGGAGAGGCAAGCCTCACTCAGGACCCCAGGGGAAGCCATGCAAGTTCTGACACAACAGGGTTCCTGCAGGGCTCAGGCAAGGGCCTATGGGGAAGGTGCTAAGTCTTTGAGCACCCAGAGTCTGGAGGTTGCCACTGTCTTGGGGTATCTGGCTGCCAAACTCTTCCAGATCAGCCAGAGAGAACCTCCCTTGGGAGAGTTTAGGCAGCAGCCTTACAAATACTGATTTGTCCCTGTGCAGTCTTGGGTGTTTAGGAGAGCACCCTTCTTAGTGGTATTCAGATTCTGTCTAGGAACTGTGGTGTAACTATGTTTAATGTAACGGAAGGGGAATTAAGGTGACTTGTCAGAGAAATGTCTGTATGTTCTTATTGATAAGAGTATTTTAAAAACCGGGAGGTACAAACAATCAAAAGTCAATTGCTGGACAAATGAATAAGCCAGATGTGTGAAATAGAAAGAGAGGACACCACGACAACACACTACAACATACGACAAATTTTGAGGCCAGGAGGCGAAATGGAATTAGCCAGTTGCAGAAAGACAGTCACAGAATGACTGACTCCCCATCTACCCCACACAGTAAGACAGAGAGGAAATAGTGTGATGATCTGCCAGGGATACTGGTGAGGAAAATAGTTATTGTTTAGTGGGTACGGAGCTTCTGCCTTGTAAGATGAACAAATTCTAAAGACCTGTGGTTTGACCCTGTGACTTTGCTTATTGCCAAGTAAAAGCAAGTCCCAGTACCAGCACATGCACATACTTGTGAGTGTGCACACGGGCACACACACACACACACACACACATGTGGTATATTTTTACATTTTTTATGGTTAGTTGGAAATAAGAGTCTCATGGACTTTCCTGCCTCACTAACTTCAAACATTATTTTTCAGATCTTAACCTCCTCTGTACCTAGGATTACAGGAGTGTGCCACCAGTGTACCACTCATTACATATTTTTCACTACAATAAAAAGTGGAGAGACGTGAGCCTAATAGAAAAAATAAAGCTTGACAAATTACCCACAGATAAAATTATAGAGAAAATAGTAAATGATGTAAAAGTTTCAATTAAATATTACCTAACAGAATCTATCAACCTTCAAAATAGTATATTAAAATGGTTAAAGTCCACAATGTTTTATTTTGTTTTGTTTATAAATGCTCTGAGTTAAAGAACTCTCAGAGAAAATCCCCAGGGGCTGAGAAGGATGGAAAGCAAAGAGGGAAGGGCTGAGCAGAGAGAGTTGCACTGCCAGGACCACCCAGCCTCTCCAGCAGTGGGCAGGAAGAGTCCTGGGGCTTCCCAGACTATGGGGGTCTAGCTTGGTACAAAAACAGAGATCACCTGTCTGAACTGTGTGTGAATCTAGTGATTAATGCAGATAAGAATCTCACAGTCTTTAGTGCTCAAGCTGGCTTTGAACTGCCTCCTGAGTAGCTAGAATTACAAGTGTGAGCCACTGTGCCTGGCTTATTTCTAATTTTCTTAATCAAGATAATACACCTTCTCCCAGTTGCTGGGGCTGCAATACTGAAGGTTTAGTCTTTTTTTTCCTTCCTTCCTTCCTTCCTTCCTTCCTTCCTTCCTTCCTTCCTTCCTTCCTTCCTTCCTTCATTATTGCTTTTTTGTGTCAGTTCTGGGGCTTGAATTCATAGCCTGGACATTGTCCCTGGGCCTTTTGCTTAAGGCTAATGTTTTGCCAACTGAGGCACAGTCCCACTTCTGGCTTTTGGTTGGGTAATTGGTAAGAGTCTCAAGGACTTTCCTGCCTGAGATAGCTTCAAACTATGATCCTCAGATCTCAGCCTTCTGAGTAGCCAGGATGACAGGTATAAACCACAAGTGTCCAGTGGTGGTTGAGGCCCAGTTTACATGATTGTATGTAGTCCCCTTTTCAACATGTGACCACATGATGTTTGTTGTGTCCTAACATCTTATTATTTTTAAAGGCACTAGTCACATATGGTACACCTATATAATCTCTATATTTTTTCAAATATAGTCACCTTCTAAGGTGTTAGGACTTAGGTCTTTAATACATGCATTTAGAGGACATGATATAATTTAGTATACAGGCATAAAGGCAATTATAACATTCTCTATCATCTATCTTTATATACATACATGTGCGTGCATGTGTGTGTGTGTGCGTGTGTTGTGCAAAGGGGTTTCATTGTGATCACTCCGCACATGCATATAAACTCACCCTCTCTTTTACTCATTCTTATCTTATGTCTTTAAAAACAATTTGAATAGGTTTCATTATTCTATTTTCATATAAGCATGTGAATTACTTTTACCTCATTTGTCCCCCATCATCCTTAACACTCATCTTCCACCCTCCTAATGTTTTCACAGATACCCCAAATAGTCCCTCTTCTTTATTTTTCATTTCTCATGAGATGAGACCCATGTATGTTCTTACTTCTAAAGTTATTCAACAGATGTGTTCAGATTTCTACTTGTGTAGTTCAACAACTAACGGCTAGAAAGGAATGTTTTCTCTTTCATTTGAAGCTGGGCTGATAGCCTTCCATTTTTAACCACACACACAAAGCACAGTTTGTCTCCAATGATAAAAATAATACATGCTCTTTGTTTAAAAAATGAAAAATCTTGGAAAAGATAAAGATGAAAGCAGGAATAGATTTTTATTTTTTTGCTTGATTCAAAGGAGTATTTTAGGTGCTTTTTAGGGGGGAGGCATGTTTTCAATAGAGATCCATTTCCAGGAGATTATCTATATGAAATAGAACACTTCATCTGACAGTTTAAGTACTCCAAGCCAGTAAATGGCAAAGAAAAGTCTCAGAAGTGAGATTCAGGGCAGGGGTGGAGCTCAATGGCTTTCCCATTTTGAGGGATGCCCTGGGTTCACTCCTCAGTGCTGAGGGAAAAAAATGAGATTTAGCCAACTTTGAGAAGGAGTTGGAAAGCCCAGTAGTCCTACATGATGGGATTATTACCAAAATTTGGGTCCAGGACCTCACTACTGAATGTCTGGTCCTCAAAACAGACAATGTGGCATCCTAGTGATAAGAGCACTCATTGAGCTTCCTTGTCCTATCTGAACAATATCTGATGACGTGAACTGGAAAATCATGTAACCCTTGGAAAACATCACCCCCTCCTCTGTAAAGTGAAGATGCTACCAACTATGCCCAGCCTGTGCAGAGAAATCAGTGAATGAATGTAAGGAGAGAGCCTGGTGTCTTATTTAGCATATACTAAGTGTTCAAAAAAAAAAAAGATGGCTGTCTAGCCAACACTGTCTAGTGAGCAGGATTTCTCTCCAAAGGAAATGTGTGGATGGTTGAGTCATGGCCAAAGCCTCTGGATAAAGAGGATGCACGTCCTATTCTCATTGCTGAAGAAATGTGTAAGTATAAGAAATGTGTAAGTATAAGAAATGTGTAAGTATAAGCTCTTTGTTTTGTTTTGACTTGGCATCTAATGCCATGATCCTTCTGTTTCAAGCTATCAGTCTCTTGGGAAATGGGGGCTGTGTGGACTGTGAGTGCATGGAGTAAGACTCATTCTATTCCAATGGCTCTGCTCCTCTGAGTGGGAAGGGTGCAACTCCCAGGACCCTATGCCAGAAAGACCTGGAATGTGACTCTCCTGAGAATGGAAACCCATATCTTCCCAAGACACCAAAAGCCATGGAAGACACTCTATCCCCACACATTGTTCCAGATGATATTGTTCACAGCCAGAGAAAATGAGATCCAGTGATAGGACTGAGTAAACCCTTTGCCTGCTAATCAGAGGAGGAAAAAAATAGCTCTAGCTCTGCAAACCACGGGAAGGAATCAGAGCTTGACAGGGGAAACCCACCCATCACCTGTGCCTAACATGGGGTGTGCATACCTTAATCCCCTCTATTGCATAACTGAAGACACTGAACTTCTACCTTAGTCTTGTTCTTTCAGCTGGAGCTTCAATAAAACCCTAGTTATTTCTCATTTATAAAGCTGAGACTTTCTGCTTAACATTTTTTGCATGATTATAGCTTAATCTCTACATTTCTTCCATAGGAAGAAAGCCTTCAAGTAATATCTAGGAAGCTTGGAATTCTATCATATATATATATATATACATATATATATATATGTGTGTGTGTGTGTGTGTGTATAAATGTGGTGTGTGTGTGTGTGTATAAATGTGGTGTGTGTGTGTGTGTGTGTGTGTGTGTGTGTGTGTGTGTGTGTGTGTGTGAAGCTAGAAACCCTCCAGGCTGGCCCAGGCTGTAGAATGCCCCAAGTTTCCTCCACCCTTGAAGAGGACTACTAGCATGGCAATAAACTTTTTGTGTGCCCTGACTACAAACTGGTTATTGCTGTGAAAATCAGTCTCCATTAGAGAAGGAGGAATCATTCATCAGCACATGAATTCACGAGATATGCAGAACACCTCAGAAAATTCAGCTATGAGATTACATGCCTGTAATTTTAGCTACTCAGAAGGCTGATATCTGAAGATCACAGTTCTAATCTAGATCAGGCAAGAAAGTCCACTAGACACTATCTGCAATTAACTACCAAAAAGCCATAAGTGGAGCTGTGGCCCAAGCAGTAGATTGTTAGTCTTGAGTGGAAAAAGCTATATTAGCTTCTCACTTGATGTGAAAACTTGGCTTGGCAGTGCCCCACACCATGAAGTCCACATGGAAATAGGACACTTAATTTCAAGAATTGTAATTGCCTGACAATAATCATCTCAATAACTATTTCACTCATTATAAGAAGAAATGGAAGCCAGAGAAGAAAATGTGTTCAAGTTTTTTACACAACTTGTCAGGACACGACTTAAACTCCAGACTCCTGACTCATTGGACTTTTGGAAAATGGTTCTGATTATTTGGGCAACAAGCCTTTTCTCCACATAGTTGAGCAAACTCCAAATCAGCCAGGACTGAACACAGAACCTTCTCTAGTCACCATGACCCAGATCAAAACCGGCAAAAGGACATACACCAAAAATGTTTGGATGTTTCCAGAAGTTAGGGGGGATATTTCATTTCCTCAAAAACAGAGGCAAGGGCAAAGTGCGGAGGACTGACTTTAATTCTGGTAAGCCTTGTTTTGAGAATGTTATTTCTTATGCAAGGGAGAGAAGCTTGTTCTTACTTTTTTTGGGGGGGGGGGTCAGTCATGGGGCTTGAACTCTGGGCATGGACACTGTCCCCAAGCTCTTCAGCTCAAGGCTACCACCCTACCCTCTGAGCCACAGCTCCACTTTGCGTTTTAGAGTGGTTAACTGAAGCTAAGAGTCTCACGAAATTTAGTACCTGTGCTGACCTTGAACTGAGATCCTCAGATCTCAGCCTCCTGAGTAGCTAGGATGACAGGCGTGAGCCACTGCACCTGGCTCCTTCCTTTTTTTTTTTTCCCTTCTTTGTGGACACAAAGAGCGCAGGCTCTCCCATAACTTTCAGTCTCTCTGCCTTGGGCTCCAGAGTACTGGGATCGTAGGTATGCACTATATCTGACTCTTTGTCTCCCTCATAACCCACCTTTTTCCAAACTCTTTTTACATAATCTTGTTCCTTTTATACCACGGTCCATGCATCATTATGCTTAGATTGTGTCATTGTTTCCCAGCACCTACCCCTGCTCATCTCTTCAGGGTTGCTTCACTGTTTCAGAAGGATCAAGCCAGTGGTGGGCACTGCTGAAATAGATGCTTCTCCCCTCACCCCAGTTGTTTCTGCATTGACAAGGCCAGCCTGAGGCCTTGGAAGAAAAAAAATCCAACTTAGTTTCCCCTGGGGCTCTCTCATGCTGCCATGAAACTTCTAAGCCCACTGGGTTCTAAGGAATCTCATTCATTAGAAATCACTTTAAGGCTAAACAGGTCTCTGCCTGGGCCACATGTGGGAGGATCAGATATCTGATGGCTGCTGAGGTGGGGAGCAAGGACGCAGAGACACATGTGGTGACTAGAGGTTTCAGGAAAGAACTGGAGCTTTCCATTATCCTTGGGTTCCTGCGTAATGCAATCTGAAAATCAATTCTCATTAAACACAAGTGATACTAACACCTCTGACAGGTTGCATCTTAAGTGATAATTAAAAGCATATTTCCTGACACTTAGCTGCTGTGAAATGCATCCCTATTTACGCCACAGAGGAGGCCTCATGCTAAGCCCAGGGGACCCCATCAGCTCCCCTAGGAAGCTTCCTGGTTTCTGGATTGTCATTCACTATTTTAACCCTGTTTGATTTGCTCAAGTGAAATAGAACATGGCACTGGCACTTTCCCTTTCCAACTCCACCGACAGTCCTTCAAAGCCCCTCCACATTGTCACAAGTCAGTGAATGAAGACTGTATTTTACTCTAACGTGACCCACAGCTCCATTCATAGATGGAGTTTATTTATTCCCAATTAGATCCTCCTAGGTTCCACAAGCCTCCATCAATTAGAGAGAGACATGGCAGCTGTGATGTAAAAGCTTTCGTTCATATGTCAGAGGGCAGAATCTGAGTGCTAGCGATAAGGAAGCGTAAGTGGGTGCTCAGAGGCCCAGGAAATTCCTAGAATTGTCACACTACATAGTAGCACTTTCCCATTTTGTACTTGCATTACTAATATGCCCAATGCTATTTCAAAAACTTCCCATTTGGCACAATGGCAATGTTTAATATCTCCTGTGGACAAGATTCACTAAATCATTACTAACCATCAAAACAAACACTAAGATCCAATAATGAGCAGGAGGCCCGAAGAACAAAAATGTGTCTCATATATGTGTGTGTACACACATATGTATATATGTGTGTATGTACATGTTTGTACATATAGGTGTGTGACTGTGTATATATTTATGACACTATGTATGTTCATATACATACATTATAAGCACAAAAAAAGTGTGAGCTCATGGAATTCTATGCTGCCATCAGAAAGAATGACATTGCCCCATTTGTAAGGAAATGGAAAGACTTGGAAAAAATCATATTAAGTGAAGTAAGCCAGAACCAAAGAAACAGAGGTTCCACGGTTTCCCTAATGTGCAACAATCAGTATATGTTTAGGATTCTCCTAACAGAGGATCATAATAGCTCAAAAGCTATGTACATATGTCCATATAGGATGAGGCTAAGTGAAATGAACTTCAGGACATGGAAACAAGAGGTTTATCTTTGTGATCGTTGTTCTTTTTTTCTTTATTTTATTTTAATGAATAGAGGAGTTACAGTTATATTCGCCGATAGAAGCATTACTTCTCACACAATGATACCCCTGTGATGGTTGTTCTTAATGTACTGTGTGAAGCTATTTCTTCTTTCTTCTTTTCCCATTAAGGTTTATCTCATATTATAACTGTATCTGACTTTGGTACTTGGTATATTGTATACATGTTTATTTGCATTTGAAAATGGGAAGGGAAGGGAAAAACAAGATGAATGGGAAGTGGTGGGGGGAGGGAAAGTGGGAGAAAAACATGGGAAGGGGTGACAATATTCAGGAAGTAATGGACCCACTACTAGATGAATGTAACTATAATCCCTCTGTACATCACCCCAACAATAAAATAAAATTTAAAAAATAGTGTGGGCTTAAGATGACAAAGATTTATTGTTTACATACAGGACGAAGTCCAGTAGCCCAAGTTTGAAATCAAGGCATTGGCAGGCTATGCTCCTTCCGAAATTTAAAGTCACTTTCTAAACTCTGGAACCATACAAGTTAGCCCTCGCCCTCCACTCTTCGTGAGTACATCGCTTCCTCTCTCCCATTCCATGCCCTGTATCACACAGGCACCGGGGTCCTGCGGCCCCCACACAAGAACACCCAGCAAACTTGCAAAAGCCCAGTGGAGAATAGAGGAAGGGAGTTAGAGCGCGGGCAGTACTTTCCCCCTTAGATCTTGGGTCTGGGCTTGTGTTCATGCTTGATTTTAGCCAGAGCTAAACTTTCACACACACAACCCAGCATATCAGTCCCAAAGGTCCTTGATTGTGTTCCAGTTTGACTAGCATCACGCAGGATTGCAAGCATGTGGGAAGATGGTGTTATGGAAACACAGCTCGGTGCCATAGCAACACAGTGGCAGCACCCTCGCCCCTGCAGCTGTGTGTGCACAGGACGCCACTACAGAGGGCCAGCCACGTGTGTAGAGTGGGCCTTTGTGTCCTTTGTTTTCTGCAGATGCCAAGGGCTGTATCTATAGACACAGCCACAGGAAATAAAGAAGAGCAAGAGCCATAGTTACATTCAATTCTGTCTTTGCCTAATAAATACATGGCTCAAATGATAGAGCACAAGTATGAGGCTGAATTCAAATCCCCAGTAATGAATGCAAAAAAAAGTGAAAAATATCAAACGAAGTTTATCCTTGAACCACAACCTTGCCTTTAAAAATATGGAGGCTGGGTGCTGGTGGCTCGTGCCTGTAATCCTAGCTACTCAGGAGACTGAGACCTGAAGATCATAGTCTAAAACCATCCCAGGCAGAAAATCTTTTAAGGTTTTAACCTCCATTTAGCCAACAAAGTCCCAGAAGCAGAGTGTGGCTCAAGTAGTAGTCAAGCTTGAGTAGAAGGTACCCAGTAAGGGCACAAGGCCCTGAGTTCAAACCTCCATACCGAAACCCAGGGAATAAAATGATGCTCATTTCATGCTAGAATAAAAATATTCTCATCTTTGCATATAGAATAGAGCTATTGTTTACCAGTTATGGGTACAACTGCCAGTCACTGAAGGGAAAAACTTACAACTCTCCTAAAATGCACACACTGACTGTCACAACTTAGTATAAGCGTTAGACAGTGTTCAATCATTCTAATACCAAATAAAACGTGATGTGAACATGAAAACAATGCATCACATTTTAAACAAAAACGGGGTGGGGTTCATCCTGGGTCATCAACTTCCGGATAAATGATCTCCTGGTTCCATTCCTCTATGATTCAAGGATGGCAACAACAACGCAGTGATTCAGTCTTTTCCCTGTTTGGCTTCAAGGGCCCATGGCCTCCGCACCCCAGGTTCTGATTCCTGTTGCATATCTGACCAGGGCACCTTCTTTAAACACTCTGGAATAGTAGTGGACTTGGATGTTCACTCTGCCAAGGGAATTGCTGAAACCAGCTGGGGAACAGGGTTCTATAACAAAGAAATGGGAGAACAAACAAATTCTCTCCATGATAGACTGTCCTAAGTTAGAAAAATGCATAGCCTTCAATCCACAAAGAACACAGAGCTCAGTAAGTCAATGGAAATTGTGAATTAAAGGGAGCTGGAGTGCTTGGTAGGGAGGGTTTTCAAACTCCTTCCAAAGAACTAAATGCCAGGGTTCACCCTCATTTGCCTGGCTAACTCTGAGCAGCATTTACTGGGCCTGGTGGTGACTTGATCCCCACCCACTCCCAGATTTTAGAGCAACTTGAAATAGCCATTTCAACCGTGCTCCACCACCTCTGCTTTCTTCCACACCAGGAAGCAAATGACCAGCACCCAACCAGATTCTATTCATCCCTACCCCACCAGAGTTATATGCCACAGCGTTGTATGTCTAACTCTAAGCAATTATGAAACGATCTGATTCTTTCAACCCCCAGAGGTACAAAGCTACCATTGCATGAAGATCAAATCTCCAAGACAGTTCTGACATTTATTGTCTGGTTTTGAAGGGCAACAGAGCTCTCAAGTGAGAGGTGACATTCTTGTGTGTGTGTGTGTGTGTGTGTGTGTGTGTGTGTGTGTGTGTGTGTGTGTTTGGGGGGGCGGTAGGGGATAATGACTTGAATTCTGGGCCTGGACATTGTCCCTGAGCTCTTCAGCACAAGCCTAGTGCTCTATCCCTTGAGCCACAGCGCCACTTCCAGTTTTCTGGTGCTTAATTCGAGATAAGAGTCTCACGAACTTTAGTCCCGGGCTGGCTTTGAACCATGATCTATAGATCTCAGCCTTCTAAGTAGCTAGGACTGCAGGCATGGGCCACCATGCCCAGCTTGTGTGTGTGTGTGTGTGTGTGTGTGTGGGTGTGTGTGTGTGTGTGTGTGTGTGTGTGTGCGCGCGCATGCCAGTTCTGGGGCTTGAACTCGGGGCCTGAGCACTGTCCTGGGGCTTTCTCAAGGCTATCGTTCTACCACTTGAGCCACAGCACCACTTCTGGCCTTTTCTATGTATGTGGTACCAAGGAATCAAACCCAGGTCTTCGTGCATGCTAGCAAAGCACTCTATCACTAAGCCACACTCCTGGCCCCAAGCGGTGACATTCTTATAATAGGTCAGAGGGCTGCAGGTTCCTTCCATACTGATATATAGACCAGGGAGACTAATTGTATGATGATGTCATAAACGTATAATCTAATCAAGAGCCATGCATTGAATGCCCACTCTGTGGAAGGCATTGGGAAAGATGCCTGGGACTTATCAACCAGTAGCGAGGTTAACATACACAGCAAAAAACAACTTACCATAGGCGGAAGTCTATGTAGGGTTCTGTCCGTGAGTAAAAATTCAGAGAAGGCAAAGAATTTTGTGAGCTAGTGCAGCCAACGAAAGCCTAAGGATGGTGGGACTGAGCCTTGAAAGATGGAAGCACCAGTGCTTGAGTGACTATTTTACTTTGATGGTGACCCCTCTATCACCTAGGTATGAGGATGACCCCATTTTACTCTGATTACATGAATCCAAAATGGCTTGGGCCCAGCCCAAAGGGGCTTCCAATACTGCACTAACGCTATTATGACTTTGGCTATTAGGGTTGATTCACCAAGACACCATGAGGCCTTCTGTGTGGACTGTGGTAAGAGGAGAAGGGTTTGAATACTGGAAAATGTGCAAAATGCCAGGGAGAAAAAAGAAAGAAACAAGGCAGGGACCAGGTGAAAGGGGTATGGAAATAAACGTCAACATTTGGCACATGGTTCTAATAAAACAGTTTCAACCAGTGACTTAAAAGTAGAATTGGTATCCATTTTTATTGGCTAGAGTTTATTTGAAATTTTATTACAAACTCATTTTTAAAAAATTGAACAAGGGGGGCTGGGAGTTTGGCCTAGCGATAGAGTGCTTGGCTAGCATGCACGGAGACCCGGGTTCAGTTCCTAGGTACCACATACATAGAAAAAAGCCGGAAGTGTTGCTGTGGCTCAAGTGATAGAGCTCTTGCCATGAGAAAGCCCAAGGATAGTGCTCAGGTCCTAAGTTCAACCCCAAGGCTGGCATAAATAAATAAATAAATAAAATTAACAAGGTATGAGAGAAAACCTTTTCAGCCCCTCTGAAGAGTTTTGCTGCCCCCTGGTGGGACTCTTGCAGCAATGTCAGAAGCAGAAGCAGTGTCTCCGTACTTAAAATTTATTTTCAATGAGAGTGAAATGAAAACAAACTTTTTGTTAAATTTTACACCCTCTCTGTGTCACCTCAAAGGCAATGCCACCCACCAAGGGTGGGCCTTATTGTGGCTTATCAACAGTTGCACCACTAGAGTCACGAAATGGAAGGAACAAAGTTTAACACGAGTGAACTGCAGAAGGATGGCAATCAAGATGAAGCTGAATGAGACAAATGCATTCCCAGCCTCCCGTGCTGATGCCTGCACTGATAGAAGGGGCATCTAAAGTGCCTGAATTCCATCGTCACCAACTGGGAGATGGGGGAGACAACCTCAAGGAGCGTCATGAAAACAAAACCACAATAAACATGAAAACATTGCTGAATACTGAGCACCAAGCAAATGTGAGTGGTCACCACTTTATATACTTTCGCTGGTGCTACCTACTTAAGGGATTAAAATAGAAGCTTGGAGAGCTGGCTATATGATAGCAGATACCTGTAATCTCCACATTTGGGAAGCTAAGGCATGAAGATTATAAGTTCAAGGACAGGCTGGACTGCATAGTGAGACTCTGTCTCAAAAAATAATAGAAAAGAAGTATATAGCAAGAGCAATATAGAAGCACTGAGAGTTGGTCTGGCCACTGCTAGCTGGGAGGCATCCAGGTCCTCGCTCAAAGAAAAAACAATGGCTGAACTTTTGAAAAAACTAAAGAAAGACCTTAGCTGGATGCCACAGGCTCACATCTCTAGTCCTAGCTGCTCAAGAGGCTGAGATCTGCGGATGGAGGTTCAAAGCCAGCCCAGGTAGAAAGGTCCAGAAGACTTTAAAGTTCTTCAGTTATATGACCTCAGTCTGTAGTGTAATACTCTACATCATACATCTGCAAATGTGCTCTGTGACACGCCACTCACAAGGATAAGCATTAAAAACCTGGCTATGACAAGCTGGATGCTGGTGGCTCCTTCCTGTATTCCTACACAGGAAGCAGAGATCTGGAGGACTGAAGTTTAACACCAGCCTATTCAGGAAAGTCCAAGGGTCTACAATTCAAATTAACTAACAAAATTCCCAACTGGTAGCATAGCTCACATGGTAGAATGTCAGCCTTGAGGAAGAAAACCGAGTAAGAGAATGAGGCTCTGGGTTCAAAACCTGGCACAATACCAAAATAAATAAATACATAGCTAACTAACTAACTAAATATATAAAGCAAAAAAATGGTCGTGTGTGTGTGTGTGTGTGTGTGTGTGTGTGTACATGTAACAGTCCTGTGTTATTGTCCATCCACTCATCCACCCACAGCTACCTACTTAATTATTATCTTTTTTTTGTCTCTCCTGGTAACTTTGTGCTAGAAATCTGCCTGTATTGCTGCACACACTCCTATTTCCTCATATCCTTTCTTCTTTTCAAGTTAAAAAAAGAAAACCCTTTCTGAACTGCAACCTGAGCCATCTTAGACAACGTTGGCCAAGCCTCCCACGTGAATTCTGCAAGTACCATAAAGACCTCCACACCAGACAGAGGTCAGGCGAGGAGAGGAGAGGACCTGGAACCCGGGACAAAGGTCCCCTGCGTGGGTCACACAGAGTGATGTGGGTGGTATGTATGTTTGAATTCCTCTTCTAACATGTCCAGTCCCTCCCTGGGGACCTAAAAGGTATCACCGTCGTAACAGTGACATTAATTAAAGTGGAAATCAGTTCGGGTGGTCTGGGAGCGCTGTCACCTGCATCTCATCAGCCTGGTGATGGGCCACAGGGGAGCTCTCCTTTCTGTGGCCTCGGTGGCCTCTTTCCACCCCTACTTTCAGGTTCAAAAAGGTGGCCATGGGTATTAAAGGACTTGGTTACTTCTAGCCTACCAGAAACTTGTGACACCCCCCCCCCCACACACACACATGTGTACACTCACAGAATTTGTTTTCATCTTATGAGAAAATCTGGAAGGCACAAAATAAAAATTTAAATAGATGAAGTGACACGGTATTCTGGTTAGAGGTCCAAAAGGGGAAAAACAGGTTTTTTTTGGTGGAGCTTCGGGAAGGCTGAGTGGGTGGACAGCACAGGTCAGTGGTCAAGGTTGGAGGTCAAGCTAGAGGGCCAAGGCTTCTCTTGGTGGCCGAAGCTGCCACAACCCCAACCTAGGAAATGCATGATTCATTGCGACAGTTCCAGCTCCAGGAGTTCAGACCCATGGACAGACCTTGAAACACGACCAGTGGTCACACAAAAGTGCCATGAAATGTTTCAGAGAGTGACATTTATGACTTCCAGATGATGGATGGAGCCTTTCCTAGACACAGAGCAGTATCCGCCTTTCCTGCCCTCACCCGTGACATCTTCAGTGCATGGAAGGTGCTGGATAAATACAAAGGCACACAGAACTAACTTGTGCTCTCCAAGCAACCGCCAGACAATGAAAACTACGGACAGCATCCCAGGCAAACTCATCTTTCCCTGCTGATTTCTTTCATGACTCACAGATTCATTGCCTGTAGCTTGATTAACACATCCCTGCACAGATATTGGGCCCTTGCGACAAACTTCTTGTTAACTGGAAGTTTGGGATCTTCATAAATATTTTCTCCTCAAAGGGAATTTTTTTTAAGGCTAAAAAAAGTGTTCTGTCCTCCCTCCTCCTCTCTCTCCCTCCCCCCCTCTCTCTTTCTCTCTCTCTGAACCTGTTATTTGTAAGGTAACCTTGCCCTCTAGCTTTCAAATCTCAAAATGGAATTTAACAACAGGAGAGCTGTGGCTAAATGGATGAATAGCTCCATCTAGCGGATAACCATCACAAGGCACCCTAAGTTAAAAACAACAATAAAACAGGAGCTAGTGATTCTCTTGAGTGTCGTAATACTAATGGATCCATGTCCTCACTATCTACAGATATTCCATTTCATTCATTTGCAGTGTAATCTGTCTTCTACAACATCACCTACATTTCCAACCTCTCTCCATACAAGAAGTCTCCTTGACACTTAAATGACATAGCTGTAACTGATAGTTCTAAATGAATGAACTTGATATAAAATTACAAGACAATACCGTTTCATATTCCCAGGGATTTCCACTTTGAACCCACAATACACTTGACAGGAGAGACATGGACCGTTATTAACAGTGACTGGCAAAGCTGCCAACTCAAGCAGCTTGGCCTCTGAACACATTGCCCTGCCCACTGCAGAAGTGACTTTCTACCACTCAGTCACCGACTTAAGTGCCATGAGTTACTGCATCCTCTGAGTAAAGTACCATATGAGATTTACTCTCCACCATGAAAATGCCTTGCAGAAGTTGGAGAAGTGCAAGCAGTGTCTGCTGAAGAGGAAGAGCTTCATCAGTTTCCTCTGCAAGGCATGTTGAAATGCAATAGCTGTTGTAACAGTAAGAAGAGCCGAAGCAGTTGGGGGTTGGGGCCATAACATAGTTGGAGACCACTAACCTAAAATGTGCCAGGCCTTGGGTTTGATCCTCAGCACTGTTTAAAAAACATTTTGGTAATTATTAGGCCATGGAGGTCCACTCTCATGAATTCATTAATGCTGTTATTTCAAGGGCAAGGTTATAAAGCAAGTCTGTCCCTTCATGCTTTGTTTCTTTGTGTACACATGCACCTCCACCCATCTAGTTTTGGGATGACACAGTCAGTAGGCTCTCAACATGGGTAGCCCCTCAATCTTGGACTTGCCAGCCTCCAAAAACCATGAACTAAGTAAATTTCTGTTCATTAAAACTGACCCAGTTAAGTGCAGGAAATAGAAACAAGAGGTTTTTTTTTTCTCTTTATTGCTGTATTTTTTTCTTGGGAGGACACAGAAATGGAGAGACAAAAGATGAATAAATGTGGCGATGGTGTTCATTAGACACTATGTTGAAAAAAAACTGTACAGCTTGTGGATAGAGATGGAAGGGAAAAAAACTGGGAGAGAGGGAAGGGGTTACATTGTACAAAAAGAAATGTATTCATTATCTGACTTATATAGCTGTAACTCCTATACACCATCTTTATAATAACAAAAAAAATCTTTTCCAAAGTTGAAAAGAAGTCCCAGTTTATGATGTCATTCTAGCTACCACCAGCAGACCAAGTTAAAGATGGGCAGTGGGTTTGGGTTGTATTTGTTATCTCACCTCAATCTAGCAATGATGGTCACTGGGGCAAGGGGCCCACTTCTCAGGTTTTATCTTTTTGTATGATTTTGAAGGTGGAGACATGCAAATGTATGACAGGTTCTTGAAATGAAAATAGTGTTAGCCCACAGAAGATACTCAGTGCATGTTGCTAAAAGTATAGATTCATGAAAGGATGTAGGGATTTGCTAAGAAAACCAAATTCTGGATGTGTTGAGGCTCCTGTGTATGTGTCCTCATTAGTGAAGAGAATGCAAGTCTCTTATTATTTAACATTCTGCAGTCTCCTGAATGGAGGACCTTTTGGGTGTAGAAGAAAGCCAGCTCCTTAGCTCCGGCTAGGACAGTATTCAACAGGGGCTGCTAGCACCCGTTTATCCACCTGGTAGTGTTACCTGATAAGGAGTGATGCAGCAGGATTTTATAGATTGTATGGAGTACAGGGGAAAGAGGAGATATAAAACTGAATTTTTTTCATAGTATCTTGACCCTGCATTTATATCATAACTCATCTCCAAATTAGATGCCAAGGAATTGACTTATTTTTTTCTTTCTTCCAGACTAAATGTGATTTGGTAACACAGACAACAAATCACCTTTTTAAAGACAACACTTAGAAATATAGTTATAGTTGCTGTGTTTGGGATAAAGAAAGAAGTTTAGAGAGGTTATACATTTGGCCCAAAGCCAGCTAAGTGAAGAAGAGCTTGCTAGCCTTTTACCTTTAGTTTTAAACTCAGTACTAATGATATTTCTTCTCAAACAGGGATTTTTGAAAAAAATACAGCCTGTTCCTAATCAGAACTGGAGGTGGAAGATGAGAAAGCAGTGGTCACTGAGGAAAAATCTTATTAAGCAGGTGGCAAACAGCAGCCCTGGAAGTCTTCTGTACCTGGGCTGTGGTCAGGTGGAAACACAGGGCTCTTAGTGGCCTCTGGAAGCTTATTAAGTGGCACTGCTAACTGACCTAACAGCAGGTCACCGCACATTCTTCTGCTTGTGGCAAGTGACAGGCTGGTATCTAGCTGGTGATACAGTAATTGAGTGTGATAAGATGACAAATAAAGAGGCCAGAAATTAATGATGTGTTGCCTTGTTAAGCAGAGTTTACCACGCCTCATTAGATTTAAAAGAGTTATCGGAGACAGGGTAATTATCAGAGACAGTAAAACCGTTGTATTAAAAGATTATTTTTTTAAGGGGCATTATCAAAGAGAAATAATTAACTGCCTCATCGGGCATCCAGTGATGGACGCTCAATAGCTGGGTGGGGTTTCCGGCAACACCACTGACTGTGGACCAGGCCCAGATCGAGGGGGCGGTGGGTGGCTTCTCAGGCATCATGCTCACTGGGTGGGAGTAGGGGTGGGGGGTGGCTTCTCAGGCGTCATGCTCACTGGATGGGAGTAGGGGTGGGGGGTGGCTTCTCAGGCATCATGCTCACTGGGTGGGAGTAGGGGTGGGGGGTGGCTTCTCAGGCATCATGCTCACTGGGTGGGAGTAGGGGTGGGGGGTGGCTTCTCAGGCGTCATGCTCACTGGATGGGGGGTTGGGGATGACTTCTCAGGCATCATGCTCACTGGATCGGTGTGGGGGGGGGCTTCTCAGGCATCATGCTCACTGGATGGGGGTGTTGGGGCTGGCTTCTCAGGCATCATGCTCACTGGATGGAGGGGGTGGCTTCTCAGGCATCATGCTCACTGGATGGGAGGGTGGGGGTGGCTTCTCAGGCCTCATGCTCACTGGATGGGGAGTTAGGGGTGGCTTCTCAGGCGTCATGCTCACTGGATTGGGGGGGCTTCTTAGGCATCATGCTCACTGGATGGAGGGGGGCTTCTCAGGCATCATGCTCATTGGATGAGGGGGTGGGGGTGGCTTCTCAGGCATCATGCTCACTGGGTGGGGGGGTTGGGGGTGGCTTCTCAGGCGTCATGCTCACTGGATTGGGGGGGCTTCTTAGGCATCATGCTCACTGGGTGGAGGGGGGCTTCTCAGGCATCATGCTCATTGGATGAGGGGGTGGGGGTGGCTTCTCAGGCATCATGCTCACTGGGTGGGGGGGTTGGGGGTGGCTTCTCAGGCCTCATGCTCACTGGATGGGGGGGTTCTCAGGCATCACGCTCACTGGATGGGGGGGTTCTCAGGCATCATGCTCACTGGGGGGGGTGGCTTCTCAGGCGTCATGCTCACTGAGCTTTGCATGCTGTTGTTTGAACACAAACTGCCTCAGCACCTTGGGAATCTCAGCTTTCACGCTGGGAAAAAAAACAAAAAACAAAAAACTCACCAGCCAAGCTGGGCCCCCGAGGCCCCATCGGGCCTCCGCACCTGACTCGCTCCGCCATCTTCAAGAGAGAGCGCCCCGGAAGCGGAAGCTCAGGGGTCAAATCATCATTCCTTTCAGTCACCAGAGTTCAACAGATTTCATGAAAACTCACAGAGCGGAGGAGGGGACAAGCCAGCAGGAACTGGAGACTGGTCAAGACACAGGCACAGGGACGAGGTGGAAGGAAGGGAGGGCCTCCTCCCGGAAGTCAGGCCTCCTCCGGAAGTCAGGCCTCCTCCGGAAGTCAGGCCTTCTCCCGGAAGTCAAGCCTCCCCCCGGAAGTCAGGCCTCGTCCCGGAAGCCAGGCCTCCCCCCGGAAGTCAAGCCTCCTCCCGGAAGTCAGGCCTCGTCCCGGAAGCCAGGCCTCTCTCCCGTCACCTCTGTACTCCTCTTGGCTGCCTCGTGGAGGACATAAGCCCGAGCAGCCAGGCAACCGTCACGCAGAGGAAAACAAGACCTCAGAGGCTGGCTGCTGTCACCCCCCCCCGGGGGCCCCGGCTCCCTTTTCCACTAGAGGACTGTCTGCTGGTAGTCAGGAATCAGCTTCCTCCCGCCGAGTGTGGTGCACGCGTGTGTACCCACGTACCTGCTCCCTCTGCGCGGTGTAGATGGCGTAGAGGAGGTGTGTGTGCGCGGTGTCTTCAGGAGCCGCCTGCTGAGCTGACATGACCAGTGGTTTGTGGTCGGGCAGTGCCCCGTGACAGGCAAAGACCTCGCTGCATTGGAACAGCCCGTGTCCACTTACGGTATTTTGTGATTAAAAATAAAAAGGCGTCGGGGCCGGGAGCGCGGCGAGTGGTGGAGAGCTTGCCCGTCACGCGTGGGGCCCCGGGTTCCACGCACAGAGAAGGCCCCGAGCAAGCTCGAGAACAGCGCCCGGGCCCCACGTCAAGCCCACACCCACGGCCTCCACGCTTAGTCTTTACCGTGGGGTGGATAAGATCACTGGATTTTTTTCAAGGCAGAACAAATGAATAGAGTGGGTATCTCATAAAGAGAAAGAAAGCTGCTCCAAATTCAGCACTTTACACTTCGTGTTTTGGAAATAAGAGCTTGAAAAACTGGAAGCACTTACGCCAAAAATGGGCCGGGAACAAACCATTCTCTTCCTCCTTCCTTTCGTGGGCAATAAAGCCAGCAAGAAAGGGTGGCATTTCCCAAGAGGGGCTGCCATGAAGCATGCTGGGCCTGTGTGTAAAGTTTCCGAGGCCTGGATTGTCGAGGTGACTCATGCAGATTTCCTTTCCAGTCTATGCCATCTACATTTTTTTCTTGTCCTATTGCAACTGAGAGCGTTTTGAAAGAAAAACATTTTGTGTCACTGTATTCGAACACGGCAGATTGTTCATGTAGTTCAACTGACGCTGCGTTTCCTGCACCTAGCCTCATCCCGCCTGGGGTCGCAAATCAGACATGAGCAAACTGTAACACCCCAAGTCTTTTCTTAAGAATGAGGTAGAATGACTTGCTCAGGGTTATCTAGCGTCTTAATATGCACTGGATTCTGCTTTCCATTATGTTTTTGTATATATACAGTGCAGTGGTAGGCAGCAGTAAATTTCACATTGTTTTTCTTTTTTTTTTTTCTTAATACCCCCATCTCCCTACAAACGAAACAAGCACCCAGACAATGATCACAGTCCTAGTAGGAGGTTAATTCATGCAGAAATACTTCTGATGCCTACTGAAGAACAATTCCAGTTTTAAATCTTGACAAGACATCATTTGGTAAGCTTTCCTTGGTACCGTTATCATGCAGAAAATGTTTATCCAACATGGAAGAAGACTCATCCACAAGTACCAGCTTTCTAAGACTGTCATAAGCCTAGAAGCCCAAGGAAACAGGATGTGAAGGCAATTATTCCATGTGGAATCTCATTTTCCCCATCCTGCCAGGCATCTCCAAGTGTTTCTTCTTTAATCCTTTGAAATAAGCATTTGCAGGAATCAGGCAGGAGGAAAAGAAAGCAGGAGTAGACAGTTTTGGAATGACAAGGTGAGTCCCTGACAATCCCCCCCCCCCCCACCAACAATGTACTTGTCATGGCCTGAGAAAACCAGGTGCCAGCAGAATTTCTTTTCTTTCCTCCCATTTTGATAATGTAGCCGACCTTCTTTTTATGCGGAGCTTTCAAATCCTATTCTGAGCTGTCAGCTAGGAGCTGCAAGGCAGCTGAGCAATGCGGCCACGTCACTCTCTTAGGAAGCAGACCTTTCCTCCTCATCCAAAAAGCTGTGTCCTGATCATTACATACAGCAACACACAGCTCTCCAGAAGAGAGAAGGATCTTATGATGACAGAAATTAGGCTGGGCTATCATTCATTCAAGGACTGCTTTAAAAATCCCAAGTGCACACGATGTTCTTT
This sequence comes from Megascapheus bottae, assembly GCF_031878675.1. Lineage (NCBI taxonomy): Eukaryota > Metazoa > Chordata > Mammalia > Rodentia > Geomyidae > Megascapheus > Megascapheus bottae. Next base: position 7,064,402 of record NC_143534.1, on the reverse strand, counting down.
GTCTTGGCTGGCTTTTTATTTAGGATTGTGGAGAAAAGGGTTTAGGGAAGAGTCATCAGCTCTACCTCCCTGGAGACAGCAATATTGACCAAGACTAAAAAAGCAAACAGTATCAGATAACCTACTAAAATAAAACAGGGAAAGCCATTATGCGTCTACTCTATTGATCCAGTTCCTGTCTGCATGAAGAAAAAAGAAAACACAACTTACATTGTTGGAGCTGGAAATCTCTTAAGGCTAAACAACATGTTGTTAAAAAGCAGTGCATTTATCTGTATGGAAGAAACAAGACATTACACTGAGTCTGGGCTTCTCCTGAATAGTCCAGGGATGTGCTTAATACCTCACAAACAATGTCAGGCTGCATATGAAGGGAAGAAAGGGATGTAGGATAGTTAGTGTGTATTTTAAAGTCATTGCGCAGGCTTCTGAATAGGCAACATGCACCTAGATGCTTTTTTTCTGATCTTGTATTCACTGTTTCAGTATATTGTTTGTATTAAAATATTTTATTGACACTGATTTTTTTACACTATATTTCCAATGTCAAGTTTAACAAACAGGTATTCAAGAATGGAATCTCTATATGCAATCACTGGCACATAAATTTAAGAACAAAATTAAAATTAAGCTGAGATTTTGTATGTCATAGATGCATAGAAGTCTATAGAATATATATCTCATCATAGATTTATATGTCTATATAGTTATATTTATATCTCCAAGTTCATGTCAATGACCTTGAGTACCTGAGTATTGAATCATCACCCATTCTCTGCAACCTCAACTACACGTTTGCCTCTCCTGTAACTCCCTTCTCCATTCTTATATCACCACCCATGAAGATTTGCTTTGTCTGCACTTCATACTGCTGAGAGACTGCAGGTCACAGAAGCAACTGCTGAGCGCTTCCAGTTGGCACATCTCTGCTTGCCTGACTCTGCACCTCCTCTCTGTCTCTTGTGTCCGTGCTCAGTTTTCTTTTTCATTCTCTTCAGAAACAGCCATTCCCCTGGCCATTGCTTGCTTTCAAATTGATGGTCTTGATCTCTATTATATGAAGAAATAAAAGCCACAAAGCCCCACCATCTTCCTGTCTTGAAGTCATCATATCTGCAGCTGCCTCTTTCCCAGGGCTGTTTCTTTTCTGTTGCAATGGATTAGGCATCGCTTCTCCTTCAGATGAATCTCACTACCTGTAACTTGGATCTCTCGCTAGGAATCTTTTCTGTAGCAAACTTATTTTCTCCACTACTAACATCTTTCCATTACTTTTAAATGTTTTAATTTTTCCTCAATGGTACTTCATCCCCTCTCTGTGTCTGAATATGAATGATCAGGCTGTGTGTGTGTGCTGGCTTGACCACTTCCTCCTCAGTCCACTACTATCTAGCCTCCTACTCAACACTATATGTTAAGGAATCTTCCCTTTCTCAGATTATGAATGAGCACCTCATTGTTTACCGATCGTAAGTATTGTCTTTGATATCCTACAAGCATCTATTGTATGCCAAGATTTCCCCCCACTAGTGAGTTACACATAAATCTTATTTGCCAACAGAGAAGAACACTGCAGAGAAAAGACCTCTTCCTCCAGGGTACACTTCAGGAAACTGGGGGCTGAGTTCAGAGGGGAAGTCTGGTGATATGTGTGTTCATACAGCACGTGCCTCATCCATCACATGAAAAAAATTGGATACAACTTCTAACAGCTCATCTCTCTGAGGATTTCATCTCACTGAAGATTTAAATAGATCTTCATTGTTTGAAGACAATTTTAGGCATACATGAGTTTATTTTGGATAGACAGAGATGTCTGTTCACCCAAATGAATACAGCCTTGTGCTGATTTGACATGTGCATCTGATGAGAAAGAGGGGAAAGTACAGATGGGAAGTCAGAGAGAAGATGAGGCGGGCAGAGAAGAAAGTGACAAGCAAAGATTATAGCCGGTGCTCCTCTATGTGGGGATTATGAACAACTTTCTAAGGGCCCAGTGTACCCCGAAGAGATCAAGGCTGCTTTTCCTGGCTGACACATATTCCCAAGATTAATAATATACAATAGGGAAAGGAGCGAGGGAAGAAGAAGGTGAAAAGGGAGGAGAAGGAAGTAAAGGGAAAGGAAATGACCATGGATTGCTGACCTTCTAGACATTTTGACTTGTGGATCCCATTCTCCCAATGGTACTCAGATACCTGAATTCACCATAAATAGTGACCAGAGGGAGGGGAAGACAAACAAAATCTGGCACACACCTAGGTTGAGGGGCCATGTAGATTCAGAGCGAACCTCTGACCGCCATATACAATGCAGTGGGGGAGGCCTGCTATGCTTGTTAACTTGTGCTTATCACTGTGGGAAACCAGACAACTGTGTAGGGCACTTGGTTAGAGAAACATGTTTGTCTGCTGGGAGGTTTGTGACTCACTCTCTTGAGTCTCTGTCTGGATACTTGTTGGAACCTTGTGAGCCTCCAGTGCATTTTCTGAAGGGAAATCTCTGTGTATTTCTTCCTCTTCCCTTCCAACCTCCTGCCCTTCCTGCTTTCTCTTCTTAGCTCATCTCTTATTGTTACAATAGTAATAATACAATAGTAACAATAAGTTATCTTAAAATCAGTATGCCAACCAGAAATCCTAAAACTTCTGAGAAATTGATGTCACTAGCTCGCAGATGTATCATCCCTGTATCTTCTAGTTACAGTTTATGGTACTCTTTCAAATAATTATATTCATGAATTTCTTTTTTTGGAAAATTTGGCAAGCTGTGCAAAATGTATTATTCTGCATCCAGTTTATTATTTCAAAGCCTGGTGTGCAAAATAATCTTTATATGCTGATGAAATCTTAGCAAGAAATGTAAGTGTGCTGAGATATGAGAAAAGACAGGAAAAAAATCACTTTCGTCCTGAATTAATCAGGCATAGCTATCTCTAAGTTACAAAATGTGTAAATGATTGAAATCACATTGGATGAGTTAAATAGACTCTTTAGTGGGGCAATAAAAAGACATAGGCCATTAGCTTTATGCTTAAATCTTAACACCTCTTGTCTGAATCAATTAGAGCAATAATAGCTTCGCCCTATGACAATGTAATAAGTACAATAATCTTCCATACAAGGAGAAATGTGGAAACCAAACAACCTCTTATATAAATGTATTGTTGTTGTTTGTAGGAAAAAAGAAAACTTTTGATGCTCATAGAATGAACAAGTGATCGGAATTAGCAAATGCGTGACAGCCATTCCATTCCATTTTACTAAGATGGGGTTGGGGATATTCTAAATGGGGAGGCTACTGTGTTAGAGAAATCCACTTGGCTAATGAATGAGCTGGGCAGATAGCACATCAGCTTGGATTTCATCCACACATTCATCAACAAGTATTCTGTAGCTCAAGCACCATTCTAGGCACTAGGGCATCCCGCGAAAGGAACATGATTAGCTCTTTTGGTTAAGTTTGTCCAATGTGGTGGGAAATATTCCTTTCTGAATAAAATCCCATCCTGTCTTTATAAGATGGACCATGTCCTGGCTGCCCATCTTGTTGTTGAGCTTCCTTCCTATAGCAAGGCATCTGTGCATGACTAGTTCTTATCAATAAACTCTGAGCAGAAGTGACCAGCCGTCGTGAGCTGAGGGCTTCCGACATTAGCTGTTCCTATGCTGGTGAGTGGGATGAGAGAAGTGGATGGGTCACAGGCCAGCTTGAGCAGCAGGACTTGGTAAACAATAGCTTATGTGCTGCTTATGTGTGTGGGTTTTTTTTGATTGTTGTTGATTTTTGCAAATGTACTGTTATCTGTGTCTGCTCTGGGCCTAGAACAAAGTTGAATAATGGTGACAGGAGTGATTATGTGGCTTTGTAAAACTAATAATCATTAATGCTATGACTCCTTGGCCCATAAGTTTCCTAAAGTCTGTCTTAGAGTATTGCACAACAATGAAAAGGATGGACTGGTGTCCCTAAATGACCACAGGAAGAAAAGGCCTTCTGAAAATCTGAACCTCTGTCTTCCAAGTCAGTGTTTCTGGGGTTTCTTTGGTTACTACTCAGGGCCTGGGCACCGCCCTTGGACACATTTTGCTCAAGGCTAACACTTTGCCATCTGAGCCACAGTGCCACTTCTGGGTTTTTCTGTGTGTGTGGTACCTAGGGATCGAACCCAGCGCTTCGTGTGTGCTAGGCGAGCACCTAACCACTAGGCTACTCTCACAGCAGTAGCTCATTCTTTTAGAGATGGGTAAGGATATCAGGAAACAAACTGGAGTTAATTTGATTTGGATTCTTTATGGATCAGGAATATTTTGTGGGTGAAACCATTCAAAGTTAGGTAAGATTAGAACAAAAATTACATGTATATGATCAAGACTGGAAGAAAAAATTAAAACTAAATTATCCATTTAGCCTATCCTATTTAGAGGACTAACAGAATGACAAAAATTTCCCTTTCTTATTTACTATCCTATGATCTGATTCATAAAACAAAAAAAATGATAACAGAAAAACTATTGTTTTCATTTTAGTTTGCCTTCATTATTAATTATCCATTTTTTGACAATCTTGGGGGTTTAAACTCAGAACCTCGTACTTGCTAAACGAACACTTTAGCATTTGAATTATGTTCCCAGTTCGTTTGCTTTTAGTTTGTTTTGCGGCTGGGGTCTTATATGCTTTCTTTGTCTGAGTTGGCTTCAGACCATGGTCTTTCTACCTATGCCTTCTGAACTTCTGAGATTTCAGGCAGGAATGATCCACATGTCTGCTGCAACAAGGTTACTCTTTAATTCTGAAAATATTTGAGATGCAACAATATAACATTGGCTTCATATTAAGCTTTTGTAGAACAACAGCAACGCCCCCCCATCTGACTTCTCTTTTCTCATTCCAATAAACTTCTCAGCTAGACTTAATAATAATAGATGTGGAACAGTCTACACCATTGGTCTCCAGCCCTATTTTTCAAATACTGGATTTTACTCACAAGTTGGGAAATAACATTATTGACCTAGAAAAATCACAGGACTGAGAACAAAAAGAGTATGAATGCTCTCAACCACAGATGCAATCAGATCTATTCAGACTGCTCTAACTGGAAGGCTCAAATCTTTAAAAAGGAATCATTTTACCTCAATTTAGGACTGACCCTAGGACCAAAATCCTGTGGCCCTCTGCAGAAAGACTCCTGGGAAACAACAGCTTCTCCATTCACACTGCAAACCAGCTGGCGGATTCAAGATCCTTGATGAGGAGCCGGAAGTGTGCCTGCCTCTGCTGGAGTCCTACAGGGGCCATGTCCAGCCCATTCTCGAACTGTGTATAATCCAGCTGGGAAACTTGCCAAGTAAGCACCCTCATCCCCAGGCAATGCTTATACCCCCGACTCTTAATACAAACCGGAACCGGAAATCTCTTAAGCACATAGGATGCAGTCACAAATAGGCCCAAGTCCTTGCTAAATTTATAGTCGCCTTTTTGACAGCTTTTCTAGTGCTGGGCTTTACAGTAACATGAAGGTACAGGAAGGCAGATGCATATCAAGATTCCCCAGTGGCCAATCACCAAGGGGGTCTCATGAAGTGGCCCCAGATGGACCCAGTACTGTGCATTGTTCTCAAGACTTGGAATCCCTGGGGATGTGAAGGTTGGGGTTCATCTCCACAGAGTCTCTGAGATCTGGTTTAGTTGGTAGAAAAACACAAGTGAGTATTTAAAGAGCTCCTTTCATAACTCTGCTGGGATACTGAAAGTACAGCCCTTCCTGGGATAAGTCAGTGACAGAGTATCAGCGTTGATGGAGGGGAGGCATTTGGGCCCATGGGCCAGTGGGAACTGGGGACCAGGGAAGCAGCCTGGGCTCCCCCCACCCGAGAGGCTCCAGCCAGCCAGCTTTAAGGAGCCCGAGAGCAAGAGAGGCCAAGTGAGGCAAGTGGTAGAGTGCACCTATCACCCAGGGGCTCTGAGAGTACTAGAAAGCCATATCCAAAGGGGGTTCATTTGTGACAGTGTCCCTTTTTTTCACCATCCCATTCCTTCCCAGGAAAGCCACCACAGGGCTGGAGATTTAATAGGCTGAGGGTGGAGATTTAATAGACTGCTAGAGCACCCACAATGTGCTGGGCACTATGCTGAGCTTTTAAATAATTTCACCATTTTCCTCTGCTGCTCTTAGGGCTTGAACTCAGGGCTTTGGCTCTATCCCTGAGCCTCATTGTGGTTGGGGCTAGTGTTCTTACCACTTGAGCCATGGTGTCCCTTCCGCCCTTTTCTGTTTCGAGGCATCAAACCCAGGACTTCATGAATGCTAGGCAAGCACTCTACCACTAAGCCACCTCCGCAGTCTATTTTCATCATCATTTGAGACAGTCTTGCTATGTAACCCAGGCTGGTCTCAAACTTTAAGATACTCCTGCCTCAGGCGCCAAAGTGCTGTGGTTACCATGTTCTGCTTCGCTGAGCACGGGTCAGGTACACAGTTAACATCTGATTGGAGTCCAGCCACCAGAGCTGATAGGTTCCTCTGAACAGATTGCCTTCTCCATCTTTTCTCTTGTTGCATAATGGCCACTGAAGCAGAAGGACAGAAATTTTCGAACATACCCCTTCCTGTTTTCTCCACCTTCCCTCCTCTTTGTCCACCTTCAAAGCAGAGGAGAAAACTGAATTGGAGTTGTCTAAACATTTCAAAATTTCCACCTGACATTAATATTTCACTGGAAGCATTGGTACTTGACTGCCACCAGAGCTCAAGAAAAAATTGTAAATGGATAAAGTTAATATTTGTTTCCCCCGGGAGTTTCTCTCTGCTTCCTTGTCTTAGCTGATTCAGTTCAGTGTGAATTCCCTCTAAAGGCTCCCAGTCCTTTTGGCGTTTATTATTTCTTGAATAGGGTCTAGCTTTCCTGACAGAGCTGAGCAGGCAGGCTCCCACTTCACCCAGTTTTCTAGTAGTTGGGATGGAAGCGTCACTAACTTTCGTGGTGTGGCTGGTACTGAGTAGTCTCCCAATCTTTGCCCCTAGTAGATCTATAGGTGTGACCTGGCTTGCGCCTGATCTGAGGCAACAAGCTCAGAGGAGAGATGAGGAAAGCCACAAGGAAAGCACAGAGCGCAGGTGCAGAGAACTGTGTCACGTGGTTGCTTCTCACATACCCTCTCCTGGGATCAGTGTGGCTGGTAGACACTGGAGTCCAATCTGCTTGAATGACTAATGGCTTTCTCTTCTTTCAGGTAAAGACAGGGCCACTCTTGTTCCCTAGCAAGTCCCTAAAATTATATCTTTTCTGCAAATGAATAAATGATTTGGGACCATTTCAGGAAAAATTGAATCTCTGTAAGAATTAGAATTGATCACTTGCTAGGACCCTGTGACTCCAAGCAATAAATAGTCCATGACTAAGTATTTTCAAAAAACAAGACTATAAAGGTAAAAAGGGAAGAACGGATAATTATGAGTTTCTATGAGTTCATTCAGCTTAGAGATTTTGGTAGGAGGTCTGTGTGTTAAATGGAGATTTTTTTCAAAGGAAAACATAGTATTTCAAAGCTTCTATTGTAGGGGCCATGCTCAGAAGACACAGTCAACATCAGATGACTCAAGTGCTGATAATCCTCGTGTTATTTTCTGTTGTTACTCGTAGTCCAGTCCAGTCATTAAGAAAGAGGAAAGGATTTTGTCATGTCCACAGGCTACAGGCTTTATGGGAAAAATTCAATTCCAAAATGTTCTTTTCTATTGTGGAAGACTGGGTAGAGGACTACCCACTGCTTGTGTGTGAGATTTCTCTCTGAGTTGACAAATCACCTACCACCTCCTCCATTCAGATGATATTAGGCTTTCCTCCTTGAGTCCCTCTATCACAGAATAACCCCTCCCCTCCCTTATGTGGGCCAGCCATGAAGACCTAGAACAGTGTCAGGATAGCTGAATTCCTCCACCAGCAACTGCCTTTCGCTTTTCTGTCTTGGAAATTTTGGTAAACAAGAAACCTGCAGCAGATAATTCAGCTCCTGGTGACTGATTTGTTCTCCAGATCTGAAGCTCTGCAGGGAGAATTGCTTTAAGTGTTCTTACCTTTATTTTGTTTTGACTACAAATACCCACAAAGAAGATAGCCTGTTAAAATGTTTGTAGTCACTTATAGTTTCCTGTGAATTATTCTTAGACTTATAGCGCTATTTTATTCTGTTATTTTTTTTCATTTTCTACTCTGTTCTATTTTTTTTTTTTGGAACTGGAGATTGATTTTTAAGGCCAAAGCTGTCCTGTCAATTTTTCATTTCAGATTTATTGCTGATGATATTGATAATTTTTTAAAAGAATGTCCATGTCCATTTGCCAGGAATGTTTTTCATCTTTCACAAAGTGGAGATTCTAACAAGCTATGACTTGGGTGGTCTACAAGGTTATAGCAATGTCAGAAATGGTGGAATTTTACCAACTCTTCTGTGTCTTCTCTGATGTCTGTCTTGGTTCTTGTAGTCAGATTTCAAAGCAAATCTTTGAAGGTTTATCTCTTCCACCAAGCCAGTTGGAAAACATGATTATGTCAGGGGTGGAACAGTTTACTTTTATAGTGTCACAAGTTGCTATCCATTGTATGGAAAATCACTCCATCTGTCTCTAGTCTTATTTTCTTTGGTGTCTTAAAGTTCTTCTGGGAAGGAGCTGTCTGAAATTTCCCATTCCTCCCTGGTTTTCAAATACTGAAGCACTGGAGGTTTGTGGCAGGGTCTTGCTGGTCATGCTAGTGTCCTGTGGTTAGGTCTGAGAGTGTGCTGGTATCACTCACTCTATCTCTGAGAACTGTATGTGAAATACTTGGCCTTGGCCTGTAAGCAGTAGGATTTCTTGCTTCCCTGGAAAATAAAAGGGGAGTCCTAGCTGTTGAGAGTGAATCGAGTCAATGTACAAAAAGCAGAGAATGCCAGAGTTGGATGCCTGGGCTCCCCTGGTGCACGCTTCAGGGTAATAGTCCATGCTGTCTGCAGCAAACTGATCACACAAATGAGCAACTCCAAGAGAAAAGTGCAGGGCCTGTGTAAAAGTGCAAAGACAGTGCAGGACAGAAAATAGAATCATAATTTTCGACTTGTTTCAAATGGCATTGTGTATTGCCACAATTAAGTAAGTGCCAAGTTTAACAATTTAACTATACAAGAAAGGTGGGAGGTAGGTAGAAAATTGAGAGGCAGGAAGGGAGGGAGGGAGGAAAGGAGGGAGGAAAAGACAGAGAGAGAGAACTAAATTTCTAAAGTAGGAAATTAATGAGGCAAAATCTGAAAAACCAAGAAGCAACAGAATAAACATTTTTACTAAAACTGTGAAAGCACTTGTAAAAGAAATCCCTGAAAATACTTATGGCTGAGGAGTAGGACACTATTTAAATTGTTTGCATGTACAGCTTTAATAAAGATGAAAACACGACAGGAAAAAGCAGCCAACTCAAAAATATTAACTACAATACTTCTCAAATAAGCATCATTTAAAAAATAAGTAAACCTCTAAAAAAATTAAGTTGCTTTTGACCTATGTGATGTGAATTTCCTTCCCCTATTTAAAAAAAGTAAGCAATTCTCAATAGAAAAAGATATGCCTAGCCTTAAAAAACAGGACTCAGTCAAAAGCTAATAAATTGTGAGGCACACAGACTCATAGCTTTGATTCCTCTGTTGAGAAGGCATTTGCATATAATAAAATGTATGTATTACATGACATTTTGATGTACCTCTGTGCAATCTGTACCACACTCCAGATGTAGACTGCAGGCTTTACTATTATTCCTGAAATTTCCCTTCCTTCACCGAGTTTGAGGGAGTGCACCTACCTGCACTCTCAGCCCACGCGTTATTGCTTTAAGTTAAAATCATCTTTTCTACAATTTCACAGGAAACAAAACAAAACCACAACCCGTGCTCTTTTGTGTTTGGCATCTTCCTAACGCATTTGAGTTTGGTCTTTCTTGCTGTCTATTCTTTTAGTACTGAGTAGAATTCCACTGTACAAATATACCCTAAATTGTTTGTAGGACATAAAAAGATTTTTGACAACTCTTGAGACAGTTATTATTAGTATTAATATTAGTATTAGTATTTAAGTCTCTGGAGTATGTACTCTTTCTCCCTACCAGGCAGACCCCTCTCCCTGGTCAATTATCAAAAAGGGAACAAGGAACTCAGTGGAGCTGGCTGCTTCTGGGTAACCCAGCTCAGTTGCTTAGCAACAAACTGTATTAGTTTAGTGGATTCGGAACAAAAAGGTAATCATCTTTTATCCCCAGATAGATAGGAGATGGCGTTATCCCAAGTGAAGTGGGGTGGGGGGAAAGAAAGACCACAGAAATGGAAAGGAGACACGCACAGAAAATAAAGATACCACCCTACCTCAGGACTCCCATTTCTGAGTTCTCAGCAAGCCTCTCAAGATGAAGAATGCTTGTTGACATAAAACAGCAGCGCTGTTAGGAAGTGACATGCAAAATCTTTTAAGAGGTACAATTAAGTGTTATTGGAAATAATTAACAATCCACGAGACAGAAATAAAGACAAGCATGACAACCTTTGTTAGGGCTATGGAAAGAATCTACAGGAAATTTTTTAAAAAGAGAGAAAAGAAAAGAAAAAAAGAAATTAAAGCCACGCCTTATAGGTACTAGTTTTCAATTATCCATTACTGAGGAAGCACTTCCCTCTACCCCCCTCCCCTGCCCTGCCCAGTAATGGTGAATGACTAATATTTGTTTCCAGAATCCTTAATCAGATGAAAACGACTTGCAGGCAAGGTTGCTGACCAAAGTTTTCTGGGTTTTATTTTGAACTTCTCAGGACTTTCACCACATGGCTGCTGCTATTACTTCCTTCTCATTATCAGACCCATCTCCCAGCATTCAACAATATGATGTGGCAGAAAGAGCTTGGCTGAGATTTGGGGATTTAATGAGCAGGATATCCCCCAGCCATTTAATGCCAAGAGTTTAATGATCAACTAGAGATCACTTTCACTTAGTTCTACAGGATTGAGAGGAAGACAAAAACCCTCTCCCTGGCTCTTCGGTTATTCCCCCTGGCTCTTCTCTGTGTCTCTCCTGACAGCAGATTTCCTGGTTTAAATCATGCCCCAAGGGACTGCGGACAAAGTAGTGGCCGTGCAGATTTTCCGTCAGTGTGGGGCATCTGGTAAAAGACAGCTTTGCGGTCTCATCTATTTTCAGGGCAAAGATGATGGCCAAATAATTGGGTTTATATTCCCCCATTTTCTGGGATTACAAGGATCACATCTCCCTTAACCCTGCCTAATTGCAGTCTTCAAAAGAAAAGAAAGAGAACAACTCATCTTCCTGAGATGCATTAATTTTTTTTCAGTGTAATTTAATATGTTCTGGTCTTTTCTAGATCCGAATTGTAAAAAGGCATCCACTCAGATTCTGCACGTCCCGTGCTATGTTAGAATACCAGTGCATAAACAGTATGTAAAAAGCAAAGGCATCCTAGAGCCCCATAACAGTGAATGACAGTGTGACTACTCCCTGAACTGGCAAAATATAGCTGCCATCGCAGGGCAGGGGTGTGACACTTCTGAAGGAGTAAGTACCCACAGTGTTGTGCTCTAGGCTGGGGACCTTCTGTGGCTGTGGCTTCTGCTCCAGGGAGATTTGTCAGTTAAAAGAATAGAGCTGATGGGAAAGTGTGGTTTCATACACAAGCAGACTGTGGCCAGGACAGCCCTGTTTACCAGTGCTTTAGGAAACAGAGCCCTTCATTCGGTTTCAAGACTCCCAAATAATGAGGCCATGTATGCGTATTTGAAATCCCACATATACAAAAGAACAAATCTCTCCGTGGTTAATTTTTTTTATTAGGTGTTCCTGAGGAATAATCAAGGACTAAAAGAAGAATAAAGGCTTACCACCGGCACAGGTGGCTCATGCCTATTATCCTAGCTACTCAGGGCGCTGAGGTCTGAGGACCAAAATTTGAAGCTGGGCCAGGCAGGAAAATCTGTAAGATTCTTACCTCGAATTAGCCACCAAAAAACAAAACAAAACAAAACAAAACTGAAGTGGAGTTGTGGCTCAAGTGGTAGAATACCCATCTTGAATAAAATAGCTAAGAGACAGCATCTGAGTTCAAGCCCTAGGACTGGCACCATAAAAAAGGAAATAAAAGAAAATAAAATGAGGACTGTGGATCAGAGAAACATTGCATAAAATTCTAATTTAGAATCTGTAGCAGTATAACAGTGTTAAGTTTGTCTATCTGTCTCTGTCTCTGTCTCTGTCTCTGTCTCTCTCCCTCTCTCTCTCTGTCTCTGTCTTTCTCTCTGCTTTGTCTGTTTTTAAGATAGTTTACATTTTTCTCATACTTCCTGATTAGGCAAACCACTGCCACAAGCCACCAAACTCAGTTTTTTGGTTTTTTTTTTTTTACTTGAAGGGGGGGTCTCACTAATATTTTGCCTGGGCTGGCCTTGAGCTCTGACCCTCCCCATCTCCACCTCCAGGGCACCGGGACTGCAGGTGTGTACCACTGTGGCCAACCTTTTGTAAAAATATCTCTTTCTTGTTTCCTTTCTTCCTCTCTCTTGGGAGTTTCCATTGAGAGGCTGAGAAACTATTGTAATAGGAAGAAGTAAGAAGTAGCCGCCGTAATAAAATGGAAACTAAAAGTTGCTATGCAATTGAAACTTAAGGCACTTAGAATCCAGACCTCTGAAATGCCCTGACGAGAGTTATGAATTATCTACTATGCACAGAACACCATTTAAACCCATTTGTGGGACTCAAGAAATTTCTGATTATTCAATTTTCTGAATTTCTCTCATAATAAACATGATAAAGAATAATGTGGGAAAAAATACATTTGAAGGACAAAAAGAAGCCCTAAATAGAACAAGGGCACACAGATTTAAAAAAAGAGTTAGGATCCTAGAATTAATAATTACCAAAAATAATTGTCCGTATTGATTCGAGACTATTTTAACCAAGCAGATAACAAAATCATGGCAGATAATAGCACACATCAAGAAGGCTGCATCATCTCAGATTTATTATATGTGGACAAGCATAGTAAGAACTGAGAAAATTATTGGAGCTGTTAAGAGTTGTTTATACCCTTATGTGCCTGTTGCAGTTAATAATCCACAAGACTGAGAAAACGTGCTTCAGTGGTTGCAATAAGACTATTTGAGGAACTATCTCTGTGGGTTAAAGGAAAAAGTAAACACTGAGGCCCCGCTCAGCTTCCTCACTCTTCTCTCTGCTTCTGAGCATTCTCACTCTCCATTCTGCCCCTGAACAACCTCCTCTGAAAGTGATCCCTCTATTTCTCCCAACATGCATCGTACTGGACCAACAAGAGTGATCTTACTTGCAGAAAAGTGTGCCTTGGACACACAAATCAGAAGTTCCTGATTTGGCTCCATCCATTCTACAAAATGAATATCCATGAATGACTCATGTCTCCAAATTAAGACAGTGTCCAGAAGCCAGTATGTGAAATGAAATGTTCCAGTTTGGAAATACACCTCACAGTCAACACTCTGGTGTGAGTACTTGGATCAGGATATAGCTTTCAGTCCCATTCCCTAAGGGACAAGGGAACTGGTGGCTTTGAAAGGAAAGGGACCTGAGAGTTGAAAGGTTGCTGACCAGCCTCTAGAAGGAGCAACTGTGATCAGCAGGAGGTAGCACTTGGCAGGAGAGGACACTGGGCAGGAGATTCGGAGTGAAAGTTTCCAGGTGAACTACTGGAACTGGTGGTGGTTTAACTCAGGGCTGATCTGGCTGGTCCCAAAAGGTGACCCTTATCTTTAGATTACTTCCCTGGAACTTCTGACCATCTTCCATAAATCTAGACCTGTTGAGGGACCTGGGGCTCTGTCCTCGCGGTGAGATGAGTTCAGTAGATGTCACTGGGGACCATCAATGTTGTTCTTTGGCAGCTTCTGTGGTATCTCTTGGCACCAGGCCACTTGACCTTGCCAAGACCATAAATCAGCAGTTTTAATGCATTGCTTGGAAGACAGACTGCATAGTTATTTCTCTTGCATGCCGTTAGCTCCCAGCTGAACTCTTGGCTAATTAGAGTCAGAAGAGCCGAGCTCAACCTTATTAATGATTGTGTTTACTGAAACACTTCTCTAGAACACACTATGTTGACATGGCTGCAACCAAGATTTTACGTTTTGATACTTACTGCCCCTTTTAAACCTATAGTATTTACAAATATAGTTTTCTTTTAAGTCTGCATTTTCAATAAACACATTGAAAGCCTTTATGTGGGTATACCAAGAAGAATGAACTTACTGTTGTCTTCAAGCAGTTGATATCCAGCTGGGTTCATGACTCAAAAATAGAGGACATGGAGGGGGAGGAGAAGGAGGAGGAGGAGGATGAGGAGGAGGAGGAGGAGGAGGAGGAAGAGGAGGAGGAGGAGGAGGAGGAAGAGGAGGAGGAGGAGGAAGAGGAGGAGGAGGAGGAAGAGAAGGGAAAGATGATGACTTTTGTCACAGTACTTATAATATGGGAAAGCTAGTGCTTAGGAATAAGTCATCTTGTTTTGCAATGTGATCTGTTGTGGTTGTTGAGTAAAAGACAGTTAGGACCAAACACCTGGAGTCTGGGGCCAAATGACTTGAATCTAAATTTGACTGAATGGCTCTATGAATTGGGCAAATCCCTTGATTTCTGAAGCTCAGGCTACATTCTGGGTAAAATGGCCCCATATTTAAAAAGATGACCAGGAGGTGAGTTAGGAAGGGAACCCTGTTAGAACAGCATCCAGAACATGGTACGCGATGAACAAAGCCGAGCTCCTTCCTAAATGTGATTGCGTATTTGCACAACTACTAAATGCCAGGAAGTCAGGTTGTGTGGGGGATATTGTACTGCGGTGTCATGGGTGTTGCTACCCTCCTTCCAAGATATATTCATTGCTTAAATTCTGAAGACTTTTTTTTTCTGTTTTAGCACTTACATTCCAGTATATGCTTAAGGTCTGGAAAGTGTTCCCAGGGCTCAGATGAAGCCTTGGCCACCACAGCTGTGCATTCACGATTGAGCTCTTCCTCTTTCCCCTCTCTCAGTTCTGGACCCATCAGAACATTTGTGCCATCTGGATTTAGTAATTCTTTCAATCTACTTCAGTTTCTGTCTAAAAATCCTCCAGGTTATATTTAGAACAGTTTCAAGACCAGCGTAACTATGGTTAGTGACTTAGGGAAATCTCTCCATTTCTCTCCCCAGTGAGAAGCTCCTGCTCTTAAAACATATAGGAATGTTTTATCCAGGCTCCTAGACTTCGATGAGACCAAGGCAAGCTTTGTGTGGGTGTGGCCAAGTTCTTTTATTTTTTTTTTTTGAGGGAATGTACCATTCAAGGAGAGGTACACACATTAACAGTATCTAAAAGATGGCTTTTGAAACGTTACTTACAGAGTGATCTTTGGACTCTATAACCCATTGTCAAAACTATGTGAAACAGGCTCTGCTAGGAGAGTTCCCATGTTGCTTCTTGTCTAACCTCAGGTCTTAGATTTACATGTGTGTTTCTCTGTAAGAATTTTATAGTTTTAGATCTTGTATTTAGGGCTTTGATACCTTTTCAGGTAAACTTTATATCTGGAGGGCAAAGTAACGGTTCAAAGTGTTACTTTATTCACATCTGTCTGTCTAGTTGCTTCAATTTGGGTAAACTGTGATCCTCTTTCTTCTACTCCTACTTATTGAATAGCCAGTATTAGGAGAGTGCCCTGCACTGCCTGGGCAGCTGTTAATTCTTATTGACTTTAGTGACTGGGAGTTTTCCCTAAGCAGCCTTACACTCTGTATAGACAAGCGTTTTCCTTCTCTTTCATTGGGAGAAACAGAGTTTGCATGGATGCTAAATGTGCATTGGTGGAGGGGTTGCATTCAGGTGCCTTACTTTCCCAGAACTGGGCTTTTGTCAGGATCCTGTAAAACTTCCGGGTGCATTTTGAAGAGAGAGTTTTCTTTCTACTGGGTAATTTGTAAGCAAAGAGATGAACGATCTCCTTCAAAGTTCTAGCCTTGCCTTGGCAGAGGCAAAATGTCTCTGTGTTCCAAGAGTTGCTGGAGCCCCTTAAGAGAACTAGCCAGGGCATTGACAGCCATTCGGCGGTTGATACCAACATTTAGTTCTCCAGAAACTTTCTGATGCAATATTCACAGAGAACTTCTTTCCATTTCTGTGTGTGAAAGAACATCATAAATCATTGAAAACTGGATTGTTTCTTTTTTTAATCAAGTTGTGTTATGACTGGAATCATTTATTAGTTTCTGGATTTCATCTATGCCAGCTGCTTGCCCTAAACTATGATTAAAAATGGAAGGAGAATTCTGATAACATGTATTTACTCTTAAAGATTGACTTATTTTTTTTCCTAGAGAATCTTTGTATTTTGGTTACTACAAAAAATCAGGGCTTGCAATTTTTCTGTCATTATCTTGTAAGAGTGAATTCTCCTCAGTGGATGGCTGCCACCTTCTCAGCTACCCACACCAAGAGCCAAGTGCTCCTTTATAACCACAGACAGAGTTCTAGGGATCACAAATCAGTAATCCATACACAGTAAGATCCCTGACTACATTGATTAACTCCTGTACAGTTACTAAGAGCATCTCATTTAGCTGAGTGAGTCATTACTATTCCACTTCATTCCTTTGGGGTTGTAGTGGTTGGTTTTGTAATAGTTGTTCTGGTCTTACTGTATAGCCCAGGCTGGTCTGAAACTCAACGCTTCTGCTTCTGCCTCCTGAGTGCTGGGATTACAGGCATGCAACACCGTGCCCACCCCTGAAGTCATTGGTGCTTACTTGTGGGCTACACACATTAGTGGCTGAGTCACTCTGTCTTCTACATCCAAGATCCTGTGTCAGCTCTTTGCACCTTAAAAAAAAAAGTGAATGTGGGGCTAGAAGTTTGGCCTAGTGGTAGCGTGCTTGCCTAGCATGCACGAAGAACTGAGTTCGATTCCTCAGTACCACATACATAGAAAAAAGCTGGAAGTGGTGCTGTGGCTCAAGGGGTAGAACTCTAGCCTTCAGAAAGTCCAAGGACAGCGCTCAGGCCATGAGTTCAAGCCTCAGGACTGGCAAAAAAAAATGTCCTGAGAATTACATTGTTCTCCTGGCAGTTAGTATACTTTCTTTCTCTGAAACCTTTCTCTATCCTTCCCTATCAGTTTCCACCATGAAGTATATTTTATGATGTCACATTTTCCCAGGAGGAAATAGCAGATACTACCTGAAAATGCCATGCATATCGTAAACCAGAGACCAGATTGGCACTTGGTTACCTGCCACATACTTATCTTCCCATTGGTCCTTCAGTTAGAGCACCACTCACTGGCATTGTGGTTTTTGTGATGCTGGATCAAACTCGGGGCCTTGTCCTTGCAAGGTAAACACTCTTACCACGTGAGCTGCTCCCCTACCCTAAAATACAATTTTCAAAGTATCTTCCAGACTCACATTTTCACTGGGGATCCAGCACTACCAGGTGATATCTGAAAACACTCCATGGATACAATTGCACCTGGACTTGCCATGATTCTGCATCTCTCAGTCTCCTTCAGCACCTCTCAAAATTCTCTGAGAATTCTCAAGAGGTCGGGGTTCATAGTGGAATCAATCATGAAGGTCTTGTCTGGTCCATGGGAGAGAACAAAAAGCCTGCTGAAGGCCCTATGCTCAAGGTCTCTAATTATTTCAATATGTCAAAGGTCAACGATGCTGTGAGGCATAACCTTTTAGCAGTCGTCCTCGGGCCCTGCAGAACAGCAGGCATGTGGCTGCCTAATTGAAGAGTCTAACTGGCAATACAGCAAGTCTCCATGACAAAATCTGGGTTAAGGAACTGTGAATGCTCCCACCTATCATAACATACTTGTTGTGTGTGAGTGCGTTATGAGAAGTAACGGAGAAAAAGGCAGTTCTAGAATTGGGGAAGAAACTTGACTATTTTGGGACAAGCTATGGATTAGCAGGGTTTGATTGCTCTGTGTGTTAGGAAAGTCAGAGAGATGATTAAAGGAACAAAAATGCAACAGGAAATCATTCCACAAGCCCAGTGCTCACGAGAGCACTGGTATGCCCCTCACACACTAGATAAGCAAGACAACTCCAGTTTGCTGGCTCATGTGCTATAACTGGAGACCAAATTAGAAGGTACACCCTAAAAATGGGAAGCTGCATGCTTTATTCATTCAGCTTGATACTCAGCACTGATTTTTACTTCATACGGGCTATACAGTGTGTCTAATCTAGTCAGTAAGTCGCTGTCAGATGCTTTGTTTATTCCTGTATCTAATAAATATTTATGAAAGGCTTATTATACCAAGCATTGTCCCAAACTCTGGATCTAACAAAGTAGGGGGGAAAAAAAGAAAGTCTTTGTTCTCATGCAATTTTCTAAGGATATATGGATCCTTTCTGACCTTTGAATATTTTTACTTCAGTATATCAAATGTCCTAGGATACAGAAATAAACCAACATAGCTACAGCCACCTGGTTCTTGACAAAGGTGCCAAAAACATATATGTTAGAGAAAAGACAGCCTTTTCAGCAAATGGTGCTGGCAGCAGAAGATATTCACATGTAGCAGACTGAAATTAGATCCCTATCTCTCATCCCATATGAAAATCAATTCAAAATAGATTAAAAAACCTTAACATTAAACCTCTACAAAAAAGAAAAATAGAGAAAACACTTGAAGACATACATATAAGCAATGACCTTTTGAGTAGCTCAGGGAATAACAGCAAACATTGACTGATAAGATGGGTTTAAATTAAAAGGCTTCTGCATAGGAAAAGAAACAATTGCGACAGTTAAGACACAAAATGGGAATCTTTGCCAGCTATTTAGCTTGACAAGACTAACATCTAAAACATAAAAAATAGCAAGTAATTAAACACCAGAATGACAAACAATCCAATAAACAAATATCCAAATACAATGGACAGATAATTCTCAAAAAAGTATAAATGGCCAATAAATTCATGAATATTCTCAGCATATTCTCAGCATATTCAGCAATATTCTCAGCCATGGAATAAATGCAAATCAAAACTACATTGAGATTCTACCTCATTACAGTCAGAATGTCTATCATAAAAAAACCCCACAACAACAAAAAGTGTTAGGCAAAGATGCAAAGGAGAAGGAACCTTTATAGGCTACTGTAGGAATGCAAATTCTGTGAATTTGAGAATAAAATAATATATATATTTTCAATACTGTGGTTTCAACTCAGGGGTTCATACTTCTGTTAAGAGTTTTACCACTAAGCCATGCTTCTGGCTAAGGCCCACTAAGAGGGATCCATTTTTGTCCTATACACTAATGGAATTCACATACTTCTCAAAATGTATCTGTAGTCTAGCAGAACTAATGAATAAGAAATCAGGATACAATAGTGTTTTTTTTAATCATTTGATTTGGTTTCATCACATGTATGCCAAAGCATAGAAACTCAAAGAATGTCAAATAAACTTTGACTTTGTAATACTCAGAAAGTTGAGATCCAGAGTATTGAAGTTCAAAGCCAGCCCAGGCAGAAAAGTCCTCAAGCCTCTATCTCCAATTAGCCAGCAGAAAGCTGAGTTGAAGCCATGACTCAAGTTGTAAGGCACCAACCAGATAAGCAAACCAAAATGAAGAGCAAATAAAAGCTCTATTACTGGATAAAGAAGGAAGTTCATTTCTTTCTTTCTGTTGTTCTGTGATTTACAAGTTTTATTCTTTTATTTAAAAAAACACTCTTTGAAAATGATCTAGCTTTTTGCTTCTTATTTAATAAATGCAACCTAGAACACATGCAAATACTTTCAGGATTATTCATTATTCCTTCAAGTTTGAAGTAGCTAAGATAATTAGGACTAATTTATAGTTCTACTAGCCAAAACTGAGTTACAACATACCATCCTAAAAATATTAGAGCTGATGCTTTACTCTGCCACAATTTTTTCTATGTGAGGGAATTAATGTTGGTTTCCCACTGTTTGCCTTCATCCAAAAGTAGGGCACTAAGGCAAAGACTTGTGAGTCAGTAGTTTATACAAAGCATGATCCCAGAAAGTGGGGATAGAGATCAGGGAGCTAGATAGTGGGGAGGCAAGCATAAAGACTGCTGTTCTGTGGAATTTGCCTCTGGGATCTATTCCTGTGCAAGACCCCAGGAGAATAAGCAGAATGTATCTGCCACTTTCTCAGGAGGCAAGAAAGCTAAGGGATTTATCCAACAGGCTCCTTCCCTTGTTTGTCAGGAGATGTTTTAAAGACATCAGTTCCCTGACACTTTTGCCAGTCGCAGGTGCAGGTAAAGCAATCTGCTATGGCTAGAGAAAGCTCTAAGTTAGAAACTCTGAGCTTGGGTAGAGCTCCTACACAGTGAAACCACAGGCAGCCTCTAGGGTTGAACTGAAGGGATGGGGGTAGGGTAGCTGCAACAAACGGTTCTCACAATGTTTTTGAGGTTTTTTTTCCCTCAAACTCCTTTGTAAGGTCATGCAACATTATCAAGCTACTCTTCCTCAAATCCTGTGGATATCCACTATATACCTTTCTCATCTCATTGTCCTGTGCTTCCTGCCACATAGACATGGTTATGGTTTGAAGACTAACCAACAGGCTTGTGGTGAATGCTTGGCCTCCACCTGGTGGCACGGCTTTGGGAGGTTCTGGAACTTGAGAATCTGAGGCTTAGCTGGAGGAAGTGGCTCACTGGGGATAAGCCTTTGAAGGCTATGCCTGCTCCCTGCTTCCATCTTGCTCTGTGCTTCCTGGCCTCCGTGAGGTGACAGGAGGTGACAGGGTCCCCTCTCCACATACTTCCATTGCCACAGTGTTCCTCCTTGCCTAGACCTCAGGCAGTGGTGACAGGTAGCTATAGACCTAAACTTTATAAAACATGAGCCAGAATGAATCCTTCCTCCCTAGTTTTGTCTGGTTACTTGGTCTCAGAGATGGTAAAATTGACTAATACACAAGGGACGGGATTAGAAAAGACTGGCGGAACATGTTTCGGTGTGTGGCCAGTCCAGTCTCATTCATGAGTTTGGAAGAACTATATAGGGCATTTGAAATGGGCAGCTTTGCTGTGTGTTCAAGGAAAGAATGAGGAAGTTGAGAACCTCTACAAATACTTTGATGAGCTTCTCAGGACACACAGACATTTTCTAAGCAGCTATGCTTTACATATATGTATATATATATATACATATATATTATCTATTTAGAAAGTAGAAGTTTTTCACATTGCCTACTTCAGTTGCAGTTGTTAATATTAAGAAACATAGAAGACAAAGTTATTTATCCACCATTTGTGATACAGAGTAGAAAGTACTTGAAATGGAGCTAGAACTGCCAAGAGCCAATTCTGGACCAGCTTTGAACCAATTATGTGAGTTTGGACATCCGAATCTCTTGATTTAACATTCCCTTTTTGTTGTATTACTCTATGGCTTTGTCCTTGATCTTCTTTTGTTCAAGACTACTTCTCTACCATTTGAACCACAGCTCCGCTCCTGGATTTTTTTTGAGTACTTTAGTAGACAAGAGTCTCATGAACTTTCCTGCCCAGGCTGCTTTGTACTGTAATCCTCAGATGTCAGCCGTCTAAGAAGCTAGGATTACAGGCGTGATCCGCCAGCACCTAGCTTATTCTATGCCTTTCTCAGCTTAGTGACTTTCTTTTTTTTCTTGCCAATCCTGGGACTTGAACTCACTGTCCTTGGGCTTTCCTCAAGGCTAGCACTCTATCACTTGAACCATGGCACCACTTCTGGCATTTCTATGTATGTGGTACCAAGGAATCGTACCCAGGTCTTCATGGATGCTAGGCAAGCACTCTACCATCAGGCCAAACTCCTGGCCCAAGTTTAGTGACCTTCTATATTTGAAAAATGCATAGCAATCTTTTGATTCTCATGTGAGATTGGTTCTAGGAGAGCGCCAGCCACAGAACTCACAGGTGCTCAATTCCCGCAGATATATGTGTCTGTAGCCTGCCCATCCTAACACATCCTTGTCTATACTTTAAATTATCTCCAGATTGTTTCAAACACCTAATAGAGTTCCCATACACCACTTTATCTGAGTGAATTCAGTGAAATACTCCACATGTGGCAAATTCAGGTTTTGAAACTCTTTACAAATTTCTTTCTCCAACACTGTTTTGTTTTCTGGTTAATCGAATCACTGATAAAAAAACTCAGATACAGAAGATTTCTACATAGATGTTTTTACATGTACAGTAAACATACATACACATACACACACATACACCTACAAAGCTATAAACATAAGAAGGTCAGGTACAGTTAGAACGGTATAATTTCCAATCCTGATTGCTCTGTACTAGTTAAATTATCCTTTGTGTCTTTCAATCATCTTCTTTCGTCCCCTCAAAGAAGAAATGCATTAACATGGTGGCTTCCTGACCAACCAGGCTGTGTGTGTGTCGTCAAAGTTGAGCAGATGCTGGCAGCAGCAGTGGGTTAAATTCTCATTCTAGGTAGAGTGTAGGAGAAGAAACAACACAGGTCTTGTTGCAAAAAAACAAAGAAAGCACAGACCTGTAGTCAATCTGATCTCACCCGCAGGGCTATAAGCATTTCTCAGTTCTAATGTTTCTGGGGTGAGAAAGGCCTTGACTATTTATTATACACCAGAGACCAGTAAAGCACGTACCAATTAAAAGGCTGGGTTTTCTAGCTGACAAAACAGTGCATGGTGCCAGAGCACAGGAACATCATTAACATCAAGGGTTGTGTAGTCAAAGAAGTGTGTGTTGCAGAAGTGTGACTTCAGAAGAGTCGGCGCAATGAATTAGACATTGTAATAGATATGGTTGTGCATCTAGAGCCCAGTTTACTTCTGAATACACACACACACACACACACACACACACACACACACACACACACACACAACCAGTGGGTGGAGATTTTCTATCAGGCATGTAAACCAATGACCACACTAAATGGTTACTTTCATTCTTCATGTGTTTATTCGTGCGTTTGTTTATTCATTCTTCAGAGATCCAAATGCCTGTTATAGGCCAGAATCTGTGCTCAGTTCTGGGTCATCATCACGTTTTTATTGCATGGCTCCATCTGGATGAAGAACTTACCAACACAATAGCCACTCACTACTCTGTGGTGGCTGGAAGCTAATACTTTTTACAATATGAGTCCCTGGTCATAGCTACGCTGCTGCTTGTTAGAAGAAGCTAGAGATAAAAGACGCTACGGAATGATACTTGCCAGGTGATAGTCAAAGATTCCTACGAAGTTAGACTCAGAATGCACCAATTGTTGAAACATTCTTTACTGTCCTGGGCTTGATAGTTGTGTGCCAAGCTTTCCCACAGGACACCTTCTCGACAGGCTACATTAAGATTTTGGATGTTCTCATCAAAGCCAACAGTCTGTTCTCTTTGATTTTTAGAAGTGAGAGGGTAGTATTGCGTCCTCTCTTTTCATGCTCTCTGAAGAGCATTTGTGCTCATTTGCATAATTTTAATTGAAAGATAGCTCATCTTCATATGTGAGGAGCTATATTTGCTGAGGAGCCCACGACCCAGGGAAGAACTGTAGGATTCTTTCCCTCTGCTGTACTGACTTCATCACTGAGCTTTAACATTAAATATGTTTGAAGAATAAATGAGCATTTACTAAGTGTTTGTGAACACGTAATATTCGTAAATATTGAATATATCAAAACCTTAGATCAGAAGTGTTCTCTGTCTTGGAGGAATATATTAATTCCATGCATTCTAATTACAAAGCATAAAGATTTTCAGATGATAATCTGTCATGATAAGGGAAAAATCAGAAAAAAGGAGAATCAAGAAAACATATCAGCAAATACCCAACCACTATACAAAAGGCAAAAAGAACAATGGCCTTTTTTTTTTTTAAATAAACAAGGGCATTAATGGCCGAGCAGAAAGTCTGGGGACCAGGTATCTTTTAGGACCCTGAGAATTGGACATCTGCCATTTTTTACTTATAATTGTCACACTTGTGACTGTTTCTTTTCTATCTGTTTTGCTCATCTCTACCTCTGAAGGATGACTTCACTATATTAACATTCTGAGTTGATAGTGGTTTTATGGCCCAACACTTTAAAGGGATCATTTCATTGTCTTCTGGCTTACATCATTTCAGATAGAAGTCAGTCATCATTCTTTTAGTTGACACACCATTACTCCTTTCATTTTTTTTTCTTAAGTCTTAGAAAAAACAGTGTGAGATCTAAGGATTAACTTTTGAAGCCAGCCTGGACAGGAAAGTATTGAAACACTTACCTGCAATTACCCACACACACTCAAAAAGGCAGAAATGGAGCTATGGTACAAGTGATAGAGTGCTAGCCTTGAGCTGAAATGTTCTGGGACAGTGACCAGGCCCTCAGTCAACCCCTAGGACAACTATATACTTACATATATAAATATATATATACATATATATATATATGTATATGACTCGGCTGAATAGTTTCTATCATCCTGTATTCAAGTTTGATAATGCTTTCTTTTGAAAATTGAAATGACTACTGGAGTTACCTAGTGATTTTTTTTTAATTCAGATATTGCACTTTTTAGTTTCCATTTTGTACTTGTTCAGTTTCTTTTGTCTCTCTTGAAATACTTCTGTCTTTTCTGGTTAATTGGAGATGGAATCCCACAGACTTTCCTGCCCAGGTTACCTTTGAACCACGATCTTCAGATTTCATCCTCCTGAGTAGTACGGATTATAGGCATGAGCCACCAGTGTCCAGCTACAAATTCTTTAAAATGGTGTTTTGCTTTTAACAATTATTCTTCTTAAATAGTATATTTTAATTCCAAAATTAGGGTTTCATTGTGCTATTCCATACAAGAATGAAATGTACTTGGAGCACATTTACCCTTTTATTATTTTTTCTTATCAATAGTTTTTTTAAAACTTCATGTTGGTGATTCCATAACTGGGTTTAACTGTTAGTCTACTTCCATTAACTATGGTTTATTTTTAAAACTCTGATACTATTCTTACCTATCCTCTGACAAAGTTTGGCATTAGAAGACTGTGAAAACAGCACTCACATACACTGACAGTTTAACTTAGCATCTTACTACTTACATTTGTGTTGGGTTCACTTAAAAATGTTAGTGTTATTTCTAACTTAGAAAATTAGAAATTAATATATGGAGTCTATGAATTTATGTTACAAATATGTTGAAATACACATAAAGATGTGTATAAAAACATAGGCAATGCCTGGGACAGAAAAACTGAAGAGAATTTTAATATCTGCAGTAGAGATTCGTTCATTAAACATTTACAATGTATCATCTCAGTGGAATACTCCATAGAAGGAAATAAAGAGAACTATCATATTGATTCAGAAAGATTCCCAAGATATATTTCCAATTGTAACAATCAAGGTATAAAATAACATAATTTATATGTCCCTATTTGTCTAAAATAATAAAATCAGATGTGTGTCTGTAAGATTAGTATCTGAAGGAGAATAAAACATTGCTAAGGTAGAATTAGGGGTCTGGTGTGGCAAGGGTGTTTGCTCTTTCTTTTTTCTTTGTGGATTTCTCTTTCACTTGCTTCAGCTCTTTGCTATTTGTTTTTTTCCAGTCCCAGGCACTGTCCTTTGGTTTTGTCAAGGCTAGGGCACCACTTCTGGCTTTTTCTGTGTATGTGGTACCCAGGAATAAAACCTAGGTCTTCATGCATGCTAAGCAAGCATTCTACCACTAAGTCAAACTCCGGGCCTTGCTTTTCCTTTTAAACCATATATAATTTTTCCCTTTATTTTTTCTTTTATTTTTGTGCTGGTCTTGGTCTTGAACTCAGTTCTGGTTGCTCTCCCTGTGAGCCATTTTGTTCAAGGTTAGTACTCTTTTTTTTTTTTTTCATTTCAATGTACAGAGGGGTTGCAGTTATATTCACCAGATAGAGGGTGCAATACTTCTCACATATTGCTATCCCTTCTTATGTTTTTGTCCCCATTTCCCTCCCCCCACTCCTTCCCCTCATTTCCCCCCTCCTATTTCAAATAAACAGGTAAACATCTATATAATATATCCAGTAACAAAGTGGGATACAGTGAGATTAATCAAAGGAGAACACAAGAGAAGGGCGAAAAACATAATACTAAAGAGTAACAGTCACTTATAATTAAGCTCTTGTTTCCATGTCCTGGCAGTCCATTAATTTGGCCTCATCCTATATGGCCTTATGTATGTAGGTTTTGAGCTATTATAATCCTCTGCTGGGAGAGTTTTGGACATGTACTAATTATTACAGATGAAGGAAACAATTGAGCCTATGTTCCTTTGGGTCTGGCTTACTTCACTTAATATGATTTTAAAATTCGAAGTCCATATCAATTTTCTAAATAAAGGAAGTCATCATTATACTATGGAGGAGGGAAGCAAGTGGTATTTTATTACTGAATTATATGGGCACTGAATCCAGCATATCATATTCACTTTTGAATATCTTTTTTGAGTTTACCAGCCATTCCACATAGGAAAAGCAATGTGCAAAGAAATAGGCAAACAAAATGATGAATTTATTGACCACATGTGTGACATACTCAAGTCAGCAGAATCTTGTGATAATTTCAAAATAGTAATACATTTAGCAAGCTTAGATTTTTCATCCATCTCCTTCCCACCAGTGCTAAGAGATTGATCCCAGGATCTTAGTACATGCTTAGCAAATATTCTATCATTAAATTACTTTCATAGTCTTTGATGTTTGAAGATGGGGGTCTCACTATCTAGTCTAACCTCTGTCTCCTGAGTGAACAACCAAACCTGGCCTTCTGGTTCAACCAGTGGGGCATTACTTTTTTTTTTTTGCTAGCTTGAGCAAAACAAATGAACAAACCTAGTGGTCACACAAGCTATTGAAAAAAATCTCAGTGGATTTTTGTGGGTAGGGCTGAGCAGAAATTCTAGAATCAAAAGGGTGTCTTGTCTTATATGACCCAAAACAGCATTGGGCCTTGCATTGCTGTGGGAACCAGAAATGGGATGTGTGTGGCACTTCATGTCATCACTGATTAGCACAGAGCCTTTCATGAATGACTTTTCTGTCTCTTCTTTATTTGATATTGGCTGATGGCTCAGGTCATCTACATTGCTGAAGCTATGGAATGCAGAAAAGAAAAGAGGAAACTGTGAGACAAGGCAAAATAGAGCACATTCCCCATTCCATACTTACCAAGAAGTAAGTATATTTTTTGAATAACAGTCTTAATGTTAGCTTATCCAGAAAGGCTTAGCCCCATTATGACTCTGGCTACTGTTCATCCGGGCCCAGATTTTAATCATCCGGGGAATTCTTAGCTCTATGAGCTTGGATATCTTTGGTTAGTGGCGGTAGCTAAGCTCAGAGGCATGCACTGAATGTAGGTGTTTGCTGCTAAATTTTACCTAGAGAGAGACAGATGGTGTCCTCACTTGATGGACCTAATGTTATCCCATTCATAGGTAGAGCTGTGTCTACCCTGATTGCCTGTGTTCTTATTTAAACGCCTCCATTTCAGCACAGATACAGCAAGGGCTCCATTTTTGTTTTTAAAGCTTCAGACACGATTTCCTAGGGAGTCTGGGGAAGTCATGGCATCCTCTGGCGCTCCAGCCTGGAACTGCTGAGCCTGGCCAAGTTGCACCACTGCGCATCGAT
Organism: Megascapheus bottae; assembly: GCF_031878675.1. Taxonomy (NCBI): domain Eukaryota; kingdom Metazoa; phylum Chordata; class Mammalia; order Rodentia; family Geomyidae; genus Megascapheus; species Megascapheus bottae. The sequence goes on along the minus strand of NC_143534.1, from coordinate 7,036,680 downwards.
CGTCTGCTGCATGGGGACACGAGAAGATGAACGGTGGCTCATTCCGGGGTTCGTTTAGCTCTCAAACTGGACAGTGAAAGTCCATTTATCAGTACGTGAAACACAACTGCGCTGGCCCAGAGCCAAGGGGAGTTCAATTAGGCAGAGACAAATGGAGGAAGAGGAAGGGCCGGCGCCCTGCATTACGCGCTAACACCATCTCCTTAGAAACGGGGCAGCCAAGCAATCACAGTTCACGCTCCACTGATCTGTCCCCAGCCCGTCCTGCAGACACACCGGGGACAATACCAAGACACCAGGGCAGTTCTCCCTGCCACAGAAAATGAACTTGGAGCGCTATGGTAGGTTGCAATGGATTTCAGGATAGAAAGGTTGAGGATGGTTTCCTGGAAAGATAGTCTCTCTTTCCTTGGTTCTTTTTTTTTTTTAATTAAGTTTTGCTTGTTTGTATAGCAACCAACACAGTGACCACAGATGCATTCCTTTTGAAACACAAGGAATGGTTTTATGAAGTCCTAGCACTCTGTTTTATTCTGTGTTGTTTGGTACTGGTACTGGGGATTGAACTCATGGGCTGGGTACTGTCCCTTGACTTTTTTGCTCAAGGCTTAAGCTCTTCTATTTGAGCCACAGCTCTCCTTCCAGTTTTTTGTTCGTTTTGTTTTTTGGCTAGTTAATCACAGATTTTCCTTCCTGCCTGATGTGGTTTTGAATCAAATACTTTTCAATTGGGGAATATTTGATTAAATTAAATGATGAGTTAAGGGTTTGGAACTTCTAACTTGATTTTTTTTTCTCTTTTTCGGGGATTTTTTTTCAGGGTCCTAGTTCTCTAGTACAATGGGGCATAGTTGTGATCTATAACTAAATTATGCATTTAGTAGGAAGCTTTGGTTCATTTATTTTTTTAAATTTACTTTGTACAGGTGGCAGCATGGTACAGTAAGAGAGAGCAAGAGCGAGAGAGCGAGAGAGCGAGAGAGCGAGAGAGCGAGAGAGCGAGAGAGAGAGAGAGAGAGAGAGAGAGAGAGAGAGAGAGAGAGAGAGAGAGAGAGATTTTAAAACGGAGTCCTTGAAGCTTAAAAAGTGACCTGTATACTATAAGCGGATCATCTCAGCAACCTAGCAGAATGTTCCAAAATGTTTCTACTTTAAAATATAACAAGAGTGCCTAGCAAAAATACTTCAAGGGTAAAACAAGGGTCAATGTAATTTCTGAATATAAACATTTAGAGAAGATTCAATAATTAAAAAAAGATGTGTGTGTGTGTGTGTGTGTGTGTGTGTGTGTGTGTGTGTGTGTGTGAGAGAGAGAGAGAGAGGGGGGGGGAGAGTTTAGTACAAGTCTTGGGGCCTGAACTTGGTCCTTGAGCTCTTTTATGCTCAAGGCTAGCACTCTGCCATGTGAGCCCCCACTTGTGGCTTTTTTGGTAGTTATTTGGAGAGAAGAGTCTCATAGACTTTTCTTCCCAGACTAGGTTGGAACAGTGATGGTTACATCTCAGTTACTTGAGCAACTACAGGCATGATCAACTGGGGCCTGGCTAAAATTAACTTTAGGTTCCATATTCCACATTGCTTTAATTGCTTATAAAATAGTGTTTTTGAAAACTGCCCATTTTCCAGGGGTAGGAAGGTCCTCCATCAAGGACTCTAATTTTGGCCTCTTGGTTTTTTCTATTTGGAGGGCAAGGAAGGCTGAGCTCATGGGCTGGATGTTCAGTTTGCAAATGGCTTGCTCAACCCAGTGGGTGCTTGTTAGCTTCCTTTCATTCTCTCTGACCAGTCCTTCTACTTGTTTGTTGAATGGGTATCTTATTCTCCATTTTCCCTGGGGCTATGGAGAGAAATAAATAATGGATTATGTAGCTCAGAACATTCCTAGTGTTTGGATGAAGTGTTGCCAATAGAGTTCAACTCTATTGAATGAGCATAAATAGAACCCAGCCCTTCCTCCTCCTGTGTGTGTTGTACCATCTCCTCTCCAAAAGGACCCCCTCAACCATGACAACTTGTTAACCTATCAGGCTGGCTCCCTCTCCATAGGTACCAGGCTGCTGCATTCCCACTCCTTCTCTATGACCTCCCACCCTTGGCATCCTGCAGCCCCGACTGCCAACTCATCAAGCACTTCAAGGAACATTTCATTGTGAGGACATTTGTAGGGAGATGACACGCCTGATAGAAAACCGGAACTTAAGATTCTTTTAGAGAATCTGTTAGCTAGAGCTCAAGGAATTGCTTGGGTCTGGAGCCTGTGCAGTAGAATTGAGTACCAAATATGAGGAACAATAACAAATCCTTTTTCATTTGAAGCAAAATGCTACTCAACTAGTTGGAATACTGGGGGTAAAGGAGGGCATCCCCAAGTGACCACACCTGCCTCACCAGAAGGTACATGAGATGGTTGTAGAATCTCTGTTTGAGCCCAACTCAGGGAGGTGGGGTGAGAGGCACATCAACTATTCAGGCTTGTGGCTTGTGTGTCAGCTTCTTAGATTTCAACTCTAATCCTTCTCCATAAATCTCCTTGCAGGCTTACTGTTTGGCTAGAGTAGACTGATTGATTGTCCCCACTTGTGGTTATATTTCATTTCTAGTTTATAACATTAATATTTTACACATTTAGGGGGATTTCTGAAAAGAGGGTCATTTTTAGATGTAGGCAAGCTACAGTCAATCTAAGCACCTATTCTGGTGGGGTTGAGGGGTTTGGACTTTTGTGAATGCTTCAAAGTGTGCAGTGGAATGCAGATACCTGAGACAGTGAGGGGGTTTGTTATGCTTTGCATTTTTGCAAAGCAAGTGGGAATCCATTTTTTCAGCTCCCAGTGGAACTACCATCCGTCTGTTCAATCCCCCAAAGGATGCAAGCCCTGAGCCAAATAGCCTCCACCAATCCTGTCTTTCTCCTAATGATGGAAACCCCAGACGTGAGCCAAAAATACTACGTCTGTGATTTCAGAGGGAGCCATACAGGACCATCAAGAGAACCATTTTTCTTCCCAGCCACCTTCTCCATTTTCTCAGGATGCTTTTAAAGTAAGTGTAAATTACACTGGCCAGCAGCTGACGATTGTTTTGCACACAGCCAGAAGGGACTGGGGAGAGGGACCATCTCATCTCCTTTTTCCAGTAACTCTTCTAATCTCATCTTTGTCCCATTCTAACAAATTCCTCCCGTTCTGTTCTTGTTCTTCCTAATCACAGAATTGTTGAGAGCGCTTTTGCATTGCAAGAGCACGGCAGGAAATATGCTTAGAGGATGGAACAAGGGTCAGAGAACTGAATGAGGAGATGTACAGAGTTGCCTGTAGGGTAAGTCTGGGTCCTCACAAGAGGACTACACACGTCATGCCTACAAGTGCCTGTTTTCAGCTTCAGTATTAGTGTTACTGTTTCTAGTTAGCATTACCATCACTAGGAAAGGCAACGCTGGGCTGTGAAAAACAACATGAGCCCCTAGAACTCAGCAAACTCAGCTGTCAATTCTCCAGTCTCTGTTACTTATCCAGCTTTCCTATTCTCTCCTCTTCACTTCCTTTCTTCCTTCCCTTCCTTCCTTCCTTCCTTCCTTCCTTCCTTCCTTCCTTCCTTCCTTCCTTCCTGCCTGCCTGCCTGCCTGCCTGCCTGCCTGCCTGCCTGCCTACCTGCTTGCCTACCCTCTTTCCTCTGTCTTTCCTAAATTCCCTCCTCCCCTCTTCCTTTGTTCCTTCCTTCCTACTGTATTGAACTGTATTGAGTATTGAATTCAGGGCCTTGAATTTGTCAAGCAGGGTTTTGAGCACTTGATCCTCATGCCCAGTCCTTGTAGTTTGTTTTTCAGATAGGATCCTGTGCTTTGTCCCTGGGCCTCTGAATTCAGTCTTTACCTTTGCCTCTCAAATAGCTGGGACAACAAGTATATGCCACCATGCCTTGTTTAAACCTTTTTTGCCCAGGTTGTCTTGGACCACAATCTTCGGCTTCCACTTCTCAAGTAGCTGAGATTATAGGCATGTACCGCCACACTTGATCCCCAGCTTTCTGAACCATAAAATGAGGACGAGAGGTAAATTTACCTTGTGAGGATACTTTATGGATTGCTAAGGGCCCCAGGGAGATATTAAGTTCTGAAAAATTAGTTCCTCCAGTGTAGGGAATGGGAAAAAAATGACAACTATAATTTTTTCTTTCACAGAGGAGTTGATACATATTGGGATGAATAATTTCAGACTTCAATTTGGACACGTTTTATAATAAATACATATAGAACCCCACATTTACAAAATTTTTACTATTTAAGAGACACCATATATTTTTATGAACATCATTCTACTCAATGCTCCTGTGTTTGTCCAGTGAGTAAATAAAGGGTCATATACTAAAAATTAACAAATAAAATCTGATGTTCCTCAATCACTATATACCTGCTCAAATCTCAAGCGAATATCCCCCCCTCCAAAATAAACTTGCATGTACCTGCCAAGACTTATAAAAACTGTACAGTAGTGGCAGAAAATTTCCAAGCAAGAAATTTCCGCATAACCCAAATTATTTGTGAGGCTTTCTTCTTTTTAAAGCAGAAAATATGTGTCTTGCTTGAACCAATTTCCATGTTAAATGTCTGCCTTCATCACTCATTTTTATTAGCAGTCTAAACACAGCCTGTTTCAATGGAGGCCATTTATAGCAGACAATAAAACGGATTCATTACTCATTTTCCTCTTATTATCTTTCAATTGCTGGAGCTCTCAGTGCTGCTAAAAGTGGACATTAGGCCCCAGTAGCCAGGACATTACAGGATGCAATTGATGATAATACTTAACACTCTCAAACACATTGTCAAGGAACTACTCTTCCCCTAATCCTTGAGCGCGTGTTGCTTCTCCTCGCATTGAGTCTATTTTCCTCTCATTATGCTCTCATTTTTCATAGGAAGTCCCCCCTTTCCTGCTCTTACAATGTTCCCCACTAGCTTACAATTGTTACAGGCCCCATTCAATCAACCTAAACAATTTTCCTCGATACACACACACACACACACACACACACACACACACACACACACACAAAACTCATGTAATTAAGTATAATTTCTATAGCAATAAATAAGCTGACAACTACCACTAAAAAATCCATTAGGCGACTGAGTTCCAGAGCTGTGTGCTAGTGATATTGTTTTGGGCTAGCCATGAATGATTCTGTCATAATCCACAGAGAGAACAGAGTTCCAAACTCCATGTTGACATTTGTTACATGGATTCTTATTGACTCTTCTATAAGGCCACCTACTTTTTCTGGGTGGATCTATCACTTTCATCATAACATTATTTTGATCCACTGATGTAATTTGCTAAAGTTGGAATTAGTGGGTTTCAGAAAAATAGTCTAGGAGGAAAAACCACACTGGCAAGTATCATTTCACTCATTAACAAAAGCCAGGTACCCGTGACTTATATCTATAATCCTAGCTTCTCAGAAGGCTGAGATCTGAAGATCACAGGTTCAAAGCCAGCCCAAACAGACAAGTCCCTGTAGACTCTTACCTACAGTTAATCACTCAAAAAAAACTGGAAGTAGAGCTGTGGCTCAAAGTGGTAGGATGGTAGCCTTGAGCAAAAATTGCTCAGGGACAGTACCCAGATCCTTACAAGCCTCACCAAGAAAAAAAAAACTTTTTATTTTCATTTATAATAAACTTTCAGTTACCTTCTCTCTGAAACTCCCAGCCATTTATAAAACTCATGCTTCCTAAAGATTGGTCATGGTTCTGGGATTTAAATTCTGCAACTATCACTCATTTAAGGTTCTCAATGAATCATATGTTTTCTACTTTCATTTTCTTGTTGGCTGAATGAGTATAATAATACATTGTTTTCCAAATTGTGAGATACAAGAATGATTGTGAAATACTTCAGCTAGCATATTAGACATTGCATAAAGATCAGATCCTGTCTATGTCCACTGTATACTAAGGGATCCTAAATACTGGGACTGAACCTAGCAACTCATAAGAAGCTAAGCTCATGATCTCCCACTGAGCTACACTCCTAGTGCCGTGATGAGCAATTTCATGTGCTGTCTTCATCATCTTCAATGTACTCTCACAGATCAATGTTATTTGCAGATATGAAACAGTGCAAAGAATTCACTAATGTATTTCAGAAGTGGGTTTGGAGCCCACACGTGCCCGTCTTCAATGCCTTGAGTCTTTCCAGCACATCATGGTATTCTTAAACTGAAGTTCTGAGAGGAGTGTGTCTCCAGTTCAGCAGGCCTTGGAACCAATGCCATATATATCAGCTCATTTCCCAATGGCTGTGCCTGGTGTGCTATGGATGGGCATTCAGAGCCCTGTCTTTGTCAGTGGGGGACAGAACCATGCCACCCACTGAGTCTGACTTTGGCTGGAGATAGAAAAAAAGCTTATCCAAGTGGGAGCTGTCCATAGTGATTAAATGAATACGAATCATGGGTCTCATTTCTAGAAGAAATGCTCTCTCATCTCAGATGATGCATATTAATAGTAGAGATAGACAAGGAGAAAGCAGACAGCAGAGTGTGTGCTTCATTGATGATTCCATGTAAATGAAAACTGGTGCAAGGCATTCTGTTAAGTCAACTTCAGTCAAGTTTAACAATGCTTCTCTTTTGCAGGAGCTTAAGAAAATATGGAGACCTAAAATTATTATTTTGTTTGTTTGTTTTTTGCCAGTCCTGAGGCTTGATCTCAGGGCCTGAGTGCTGTCGTTGGGCTTTCTTAACGCTAGAGCTCTACCACTTGAGTCACAGTACCATTTCTGGCTTTTCCTATGTATATGTGGTACAGAGAAATTGAACCCCAGTCTTTGTGCATGCTAGGCAAGCACTCTACCACTAGTCAAAACTCCCAGCCCCTTAAAATTATTATTTTAACATCCAATCCTCATAAAAGGTTAGCTTCCTGAATCCTGAAACTAACCTAACTTTAATTTCTACCCTTGAATTAATAATTATGGACAAAACCACTTAGAAAAATTCAAAAGGCACACGTATAAACATCAGGTCACATTGAACAGAAGGGACATCTGGCAGTATTACTCTAGAAATACCACTGTCTTAATGACTCATCATTGGAAAGCAATGAAATTGGGTCAAATGGATTTTAGCAGCTTTATGAGCATCTCTTCTTCTCCGGGAAACAGGGAGGGGTAATGGAAGGAAGAATTGGAAAAGGCTACCATAAGCTCCAGATGAGATTCTTTGACATAATTGCCTTTCACTTTCCCAACTGCCTAATCTGCTGACATCCTTTTAAGCCACTGCCTTTGTTCAAGTAACAAACAGTACATCCTTCTCTTCCCTTGTGTATCTGCTTGGATCCATTTCTTAGGATATGTCTCACACATAGATATAACATATATGTTTGTCTTCCAGATATATAATAGGCTTTTTTTTTCAGATTGGCCAACCCACTCTTCTCTTGTCTCAAATTCCATTCTTGATTCTATCTGCTTCATTTTCTTTCCCCTCCCTCCTATTCTAGTCAGACATCCTTTAGCCAGGTATTGCCCTGCAAGTCCCCAAGGATGCCTGCTATTTCTCAGTCTTGCAAATGAGCCATTTGGCAATGCTATAGCTCAGCAAAGAAGAGTTAAGAAGTTAAGCCCAGAAGAGTTAAGAAAGGGTTGCTGAACACTGTGTAGCTAGCTTTGGAACCAGAATTTGAATTTGAAATTCATGTGTTTCTTTAGTTAGCTACTTAATATATAAATACAAATCACTCTCATCCAGAATTCATGCTTTTAAACATAGATCCTAGAAAATGTGTACTAATTGAATCCCAGTTGTTAATTCTGGCTCAGTGTATTTACATCTCTGATTCCTAGCAGGTTTTTTGGGTCCAGAAGGGGTACAAGAAAATTAACTCCTGTAATATAGCTACAGTCATGGCTATTAGGAGTTATGGTTTAAGAAAGAAACACTTCTGACCAATATATAATCTAAAACCAAATATGTCAACAATGAAGAATATGGAACCAGCCAGCATTCATGGCTCATATCTGTAATCCTAGCTACTCAGGAGCCAAGATCTAAGAGTCATCATTCAAAGCCTGCCCAGGATAGATAAACCCATGAAACTCTTAACTACAATTAACCAGTAAAAAGCTGGAGCAAAAAGTGGAGATGTGGCTCAAGTGGTAGAGAGGCAGACTTGAGTGAGAAAGGAAAGTAAGGGTCAATGCCTAGGTCCTGCGTGCAAGTCCAGTACTGGTACACACACACACACACACACACACACACACACACACACACACACACACACACATGTATGAATTTAAATTATCCTTAAATATAAAATCTGTCCAGTGCAGTAATCTGAAGAGAAACAGTGTCACCTGTCACATTTCCACTTCCAAGTTAGTAAAATTTGCCTTTCAATAAGACACTTTCACTGATATTTTTCTTCACTCAGATAATCCCCCTGGAAAATGGACGTAGCCTGGATGATGTTAGCATAGTAGCCAAGTGTTACGGGGTAGTCTGGCCAGAGTTAGGAACCTGGTACAAGGGAGAATAGTGGACAACAGACTGACTGAACAGACTGGACTGTCATTTTTCCTCCCTCTCACCCACTCTCCAGAGCCGGTCTCCTCACCTGGGTAGTCCAGAACGGGGAAATGTGTGCGTGGCATTCGTTTATAGTTGGAGCCTTTGGGGCCCAGCAATTTCCTGGGCTTTGTCCTCAAGAACATGCAAATTCAGCTAGCAAACACTTTTCACTAGTTGTGTGGCCTTAAGTGAATTACTGAAAACCTTACTCAGTTTGCTTCTTCAACTGTAAAAATGGAGATAATAACTACTTATTCTGCAGAGGGAAAAACTCAATAAAAATATAACACTTGTAAAAAACCTCGTTGCTTTGACAAAATAGACAAGGGGGACTTAGTAGATTTTTAATACATGGGTTTTTCAGAATTTAAGACAAATGTTTCCTTATGCCCAAATGAATACAACTGCTGAGGGAAAAAAAACCAAAACCCAAACCAAAAGTTAAACAACATCAACAATCCCAGTACCATCCCACAACATTGTGCTGTAGAATCATAGTACCACATTGTGACCAGCCTCCTTTCAATACTGTGTTCTATGCCCGACTCCACAGGGGAATGCTGGAAATGGATCAATTTTCCTTCATGACACTCTTATCAAAGAAACCCAGGGAAAGCAAGTTAATAAATTTTCCCAAGTGTCTCCAGAACAAGAGAACAAAAAGTAGACTGTTACAAAGTACAATAAAGATGCAAAACAGCTTGATTTCTACCTGCTAGAATGGAGGATTTTAAATTGTAGCCACCTAAATATTTTCCTAAACCCATGCTTCATTTGAGAACTATGGGAGCTATTATAAAACACATAGGTCCATTTTTTTTTAATAGCTGGGATAAGCTTGTAACACTCCACTTGGGAGATGTTTTTTGATGGGATATTTCATGGTTACTTCAACAAGGAAAGCATTTGTTCTCTCCTTTTCAAACACAGCATTCTCTGCCTCTCTTTCTTCCTGGAGTCATGCTATTCTGTCTTTGTTTACACTAATGTAATAAACTGTCCCCAGGGAGTTCTGACTAAACATAATATTAAATAGTCAACAACATAATCAATTATTTTGCCAGCAGGAATGGCTTGCTTACTTAGTCTCTCGTTTCTTTAAAAGAAAAATAATAACTAGTCATTTCTAGAAAGGCATTTAATATCTGACTTATTTTGACAGCATCAGGAAACTCCATTGTTAATCAGAATCATGTTAAATCAAATAGACATACATAAAGGCCACAGCCAAGATTTGCCAGCTGGATTGACTTTTACAGCTTAAAGCTGTAAAAACATTTTATAGGAGGGGAAACCCAGAGTTGTCATCCTGGAAGCTCAGTGTGACAAAGCTCAGCCCAGATAAGTCCAAAGACAGAATTCTGCATTAAATACCCAATTTCATTTTAACATGCCATTTTTATTGGACAGGAGTCCTTAGAAATTAACCAGTAATGATGGGGAAAGTATGAAGAATTAATGAATCTAAGAAGAAGATGGAAAAGTCAGGGGTTGGAAATCACTAAATATATTAGTTGATTTATTTTGACAGGTTCAATTTAGTTCTAATGATTTTAAGTAACACTTCAGACTAGGGTAGAACAAGTCCTGGCTACATGCGGTTATGTGTATGTTAATGAAATCTCTTCAGTATGAATTTTACTGTATTTAGTGGTTCCATCTTCCTGAAGAATAAGCCATTCTTCAGGTTTGGCTGTCAGTGAAGTAGAATTACACAGGTGGAATTATATTTCATGGCCTCATTATTTTTAGTCATTATGAATCTCAAGAGAAACATACACATCTTTTAAAAGAGAACATGGGGAAGAGTGCGTGTGTGTGTGTGTGTGTGTGTGTGTGTGTGTGTGTGTGTTTATGCATGTGCTAGGTAATCGTTGAAGCCTTGGTGCCAATCTTTAAGGAGACTTAGCTATGTCCCATGGCTTTTTGCCCCTATTTTCTAAAGATGAAACACAAATGGAGGCATTCATTTCTCAGTGAGAGAATTAATTCACTATGGAAGTTAGTGAAGAATATTAGAAACTTGCAAGGAATTTAATTATATTCAGAAAGACATGTGTCACCAGCCAACTATAATGACCATGGTGCGGAAAGAAGTAGTGGGAAGTTGGGTAAGCCTTGAGAGACTGAGGCCCCCATGCTACCAGCGAGATGACATTAGTCTTGTAAAAACTAAATCAAATAATGCTCCTGAAGACTTCATGAAATAGGATCCATGAAAGGGACACTTAAAAGGTAATCTCTCCCACACTGTTTCAGGACTTACTTTCTCTAGACTCATGTTATCTTTTCTACCAAGCACACCGATGCTTAACTATTGATTCACACAGCCTCTCTTTAGGATTTCAGTAGCTGAATTCCCTCTCTACCTCTTCCCCTCAACCTCCCTGGTATTTCAAGAGCATTCGACATGGATTGTCCTAGGGAAGAACTTTGGCTAAGATGTATACATTTCCTTTGTGTTTGACAATTCTTGCTCACAAAATACCTTGGCATTTTATGATATCACCATCCCTTTGGATAGAAAGTATTGGATAGTCTCTGTCATCATATTGTCAAAAACATTAACTGAAGCAAAAGGGACCTTACCAAAGGGATCTGATGCTGGTGGTTAGTTCTAGCTCTGAAGTCCATTTTCCACTGTGTGCCGTTTTCATTGGGCTCCTGGTAGAGACCTGCACAGTGACTTTCCAGGAAGACATAAGGATATGTGGATGCTGGGAATGCCTCAGGTTTTGCATGTTTCCACAGTAGAGCTGATCGACGTTTAGCTACAAGATATCCAGAACTCTTAAATAACAAGTCACTTGAGTTTGAGTTTCATTGTGATGTTTTTGCTCATGCACATAGTACACCCATGTATTTGATCATACCATTTTCAGTCTAGTTCTAAATACCAATTGATCATTTTTTTATTGTAATTAGTAAAAGGGTTACATGATATTTGCCAGATAGAAGGTGCATTGATTCACATACATTGATACCCTTTCACATGTCTTGGTACCCAATTGATCATTTATTTCTCACCAGAGTTTAGAACTGATATAATGAAAGAAACTATGCATGTTTGATCTCCTCTGTGGAGGAAAATATAAATACTTTTTTTCCAAAATGAAAAAAGGAAAAAAATTCTAATAAATAACCTAACTGATTTGAAACTGTTTGCAAAATCAATTGAGAAATTGAAATGATAGATAATCAACAGTATACAGCTGGGATGTTACATTTAACATTTATATTTTTAGAAGAGGATTACATTTTAAATACAGCAATAATTATCATATCATGAAGACAGCCTAAAAAACATTTCTTTTGCAGTTGCACCTGAGGAGTAGGGGTGGTAAACATGTTAGAAAAATTGCTTTTACTAAGAGAATATACATTTTATTCAGGAAATAGGATTGTAGGGCTCAAAGTGAGTAGGGTTGGGTTCATTACAAATTCAATTGGTTACACAAAATTGAAGTTGAGCCCCATTTCAGCATCATCAATAGCTTCCACTCACAGCCACAAGATTAATACACTGGGCCATGAGTATACAGCCCAATGTGTAACACAATATTGCATTTTCCTCTGTATAATCTTGCATTTAGATTTAATCTTATCTGTCTCAAGTACTACTAATGATTCCTTCATGACACTTGGAGGTTTTTTTTCCACTTACAAAATAGAGGATTAAACTAGATTTGTTTTTTTTTTTTTTTTGGTGAACTCTAACTTGCCTTTGAATCATGGGAGGAGCTTGTTAAAAATGCAGTGTTGAGTTGGGGCTTGGTGTGGGGCCTGAAAACACTTTTCTACGGAGGTGAGGGTTGAAAACCACATTTTTAAGTGATGATGATTTGCACATTCTTTGCTTCTGTACGGCTCTTCTTCAGAGGAGCCAAAGATGCCCATTTTCATCAAATATCACTTTAATTGTTCTTCTAGTCTCACCTTTTCTTGTTATCTTGAAAAAAGCTCAGTTTAAGTATGACTCTTACCCATTTACAGTAAAGTCTCTCCAATGCTGGTTATAGTCACATTTCAATAAAGGCCACAAGCTTGTTTAAACAAGAACCTCACTCTTTCGTCACACTTTCTGTGCAACTTTCAGGGTTCTTGAGTATTCAATTAGTACTTCATTACATGGCACATTTCACCATTTTTCCTTTCAGTTTCTTGGACTGTACTTTGTCATTGTCAGATAAATGAGCTAGCTCTTTAGTGTTTGTTCAGGAGGGGATGGGTTATAGATGGCTGGAGCAAAAGCTGAGATGTAGAGCATGGAAGTCTGTTGGTGTGGTTAAGTTAATAATCACAGATGCAAGCACAGTAACAGTGTGACAGGCCTTACCATTATACAATACTTAAGATGCACAGTGCAGATTTCTAGCATACTTGTAGCATATACAAAGGCCAGTTCTGGAGCTAGCTGCCAAGTCTGGAGGTTGGCTCAGGCCTGTTTCTTATGTAATCACCTTGGGTAAATTACTTCTTCTATTCTGGACTTTAGTTTCTTTCTTTATTTGTAAAACCGGAAATTCCTTTCCCCATAAGACAATTAAGAGGCTTCAGTGGAATCATTTCTGTCAATTACCAGGAAATATAATTGGTGCTTACTGGTGGCTCATACTTTGTAATCCCAGTTACTGAGAAGATGGAGGTAGAAGATTGGAAGATCAAAGCTGGCTGGGGCAAAAACAAACCCCCAAAAACAAAAAACAAAACCAATCAACCAAACAAACAATCAAAAACCCCACAAAACAGAACACACTTTCAGCTCTAGCTGACTAACAACAAAGATAAAGAGACTGAAGACATAGCTCAAGTGGTAGAGCACCTGCTTAAGAAATGAAAAAGCCCTGAGTTCAAATTCCATAATGCAAAAGAAAGGTGAGAAAATGTATGGTTCAAACTTGAATGGTTCTTTGAAGCTGTCAAATAGCTGCTATGGACCTGGGAGAAGGAAGACTTTTCTTCACTGATAAAGTTCTCCTGTTTGAGAGAGCCACACCATAGCTGGATTACAAGACTTTGATATAAGCAGCTTTCCTATAAAAAGCACCAGCTGTCCATGGCTGGGCTTTTCCTCTCCAGAATGCTGCCTCTCCGCTTCCCCAATTCCAGAATGATGCAACACAAAGTAAATAAACTCCAGATTGCAAACAAAGGATTCATGGAGCCTAGAGCCCAGGGGTCACTCGGAAGCTATGTAAACAACCACTGCTTACAAAAACCTAAACCCCCAAAACAAAACAAACAAAAACAACAACAAAACCAAACCAAATCTGCCTTGCCACTTTTCTTCTAAGTAGCTACAGAAGGCCAGATAGCCTTTCATACAATCTTTCTACACGTGTCTATACTGATACCACACTGCTTTACTAGAAGGCAGAGAGGAGACAGCCACCGCGATTGCATCCAGGTCAAGGCTGAAGCCAGGACTTCCTCCTTCAAAGCCTTTGTTGAATCCCTCAGTGAACAGATTACAGTTCTAGCAAACTCAGGTTCTGATTTCGTTATGTATGTTTTCACTGTTAAAATTTGGCTATTTTCTCTCAGTTGAGAAGGGCAAGGCAGAAAAAAAGACATGGTAATTTTTCTTTTAAGCTGGAAAATATTGACTTATTCAACATAATTTCCATTACAGTAAGAAGCCAATTTTGTTTTGTTTTGTTTTGAGATGAAGATGTATGTCTGTCAAAGAATTTCCACTTTCCCAAGTTTTTCTTTTCTTCTTTCAGTGAAGGACAGGCCACAAAAGACTCATAAGAAACGCCACATGTATTGATTTTTTTTTGCCAGTCCTGGGGCTAGAACTCAGGGCTTGGGCACTGCCCCTGAGCCTCTTTGTGCTCAAGGCTAGCATGCTACCATCTGTGCCACAGCTCTACTTCCAGTTTTTTCTGAGTAGTTTATTGAAGAGTCTCATGGCCTTCTCTGTCCAGGATGGCTTCAAACTGTGATCCTCAGATCTCCTGAATAGCTTGAATTACAGGTTTAAACTACCAGAACTTGGCCTGAGCTGAAATTTTTATATAACAGCCTTCCCAGGCCAAGGTAGTTGAGAAAGAAGTACAGCCATGAAGGCTAATGGCACACAAGATAATAACTGGAATACAGCAGCAGTAATTTACAAGGGCTGGGGGTATGACCCAAGTATTAAAGCCCCTGCTTAGCATATCCAGGGCTTTGGGCTCAGTCCCCAGCATACCACACACACACACACACACACACACACACACACACACACACACACGCATCAGAATAAGCACAAATAAGCCAAGCACCTCTACTCCTAACTACTCAGGAGACTGAGAGGCTGAGATCTAGAAAAGAGGTTCAAAACTAGCCTGGCTAAGTCAAAGTTCTGAATAACCAAGAAGCTGGTACTGGAGCTGGTACTGGAAAGGAATGGGGTGGGGTCAAGAGGATAGAGGTAGATAACAACAACAACAACAGCCTAGGCAAATCTGTGAGCCTATTTAATTCAGCAGCAAAACTCCGGAAGTAACAGCATGACACATTACAAGAATTATTTACCTTGGCTCTCTCTTTAATGATATACTTGCATGCAGGAAGAGGATACTGTCAGCCTTGTTCACTCTATTTCAGATCTAGGATGGAGTCTGGCACATAAGTAGTCTGCGATAAATACTTGAATGAGTAACATAGGTGTTTATTGTTGCTGTTTTGAAGGGCTGAGATCCAACCAGTGCTTCTTTTTATGTTAGGCGAATGCTTTCCCATTGAGCTACAATCTCAGATGTTGTGTTTATTTTTCACTAGTTAACGTTCTGCTTTAATTGAAAAAAATTATTTGTTGAAAGAAATGGTTTGAACCATCTCTGAGTTCCTCCCTTCCAAAGAATGAAAATAATGTTAACTTCTCCAAGGGTTCATCGACAATATCCATTTCAACATAAATCTTCAAAAGGTCAATCTTTCAAGGACTAAGACAAAAAATCATAGTGTGTTATTAAAACTGGTTAAATGATTCATTTTAAAAATGGAAGCATGGAAGTGTTTTTATATATCTACACACAAAGGATGAATGGTAGGGATATATTTATTGGTTAATGACTAAACAAGTCATTATCTTTAGTTAAATACAGTAAGACCTAGCCATTCCATGAGCATGAACACCTGCTCCCTCAATGTTCTTTCCGTTAAAAACAAACAATAACAAAAACTACCTTTAAAAAAAAACGTGAAAGCAAGTCAATATTTGATTCCAGTAGATGGCACTGTAAAGCAAGTCTTTATAGATGTAATAACACTTCTTGGCTTGTGGTAATTATTTATTTGTAGTCAAATCATTCAGAAGACTTACACAGTCAAAGAGGCTTGAGGACAGCACCCAGGCCCCGAGTTCAAGCCCCACATAGACAAAACAAAAACGACACCAATAACAAAACAAACGGCTTTAAGACTTTTGAAGCTGAAAAGCTGTGAAGCTGGAATATTGTAAAGCTGGAATTGTACCGTGGGCCACATGGCTATCTGATCCCCACAGTTGAACAGATATAAGTAGAGAGTACATATAATTAAGTTACTTGCTGCATGTACATGAAATCGCTTTGCAAAATTTGGTCATGTTTACACTTCATATGCCAGTCGGAACTGGTACATATACAACCAAACACCTCAGCTCTTTCCATCCATGTCTTAGTTCAGTCTGGATGCATTTTAAAATATACTATGCTTTTATTTTTCCTGTTCCTTCCAAGGAAGTATACTATGCTTTCAAATTATACAAGAAGCAATACTAGCACTAATGAGTTTCAGAATTTTGTAGAAGTATGTGAGAAGGCGCTCTATAAGGTGGTGATGTTTTAACCACACATTTATATTGTACTCTATGATCATGCCAACAAGCCATCTTTCCCCAGAATTTTATCAAAAGGATAAAAGGGTGCTCATAGGTTCTCTCGCCTCAACCCTGATACAGTTATGGGCAACCCCAAACACCACATCATAAGCACAAACCTGCAGTTTACTTAGGGACCACAGGGGAAGAAAACCCTAGACTCTTCAACTGTAGATGAGCTGACTTGATTTTCATTTCCCCTTTGTGAGCCCACAGTTCAAGCTTTTGTTATTAAAAAAAAAAGAATGGGCAGAGAAAATGATAGAATATTGTAGCAGGTGTTTGTGAAGTAATGCACTTTTTATCTGGTGAATATAATGTAACCCTTCTATTAATTACAATAAAAATATATGAAAAAAAGAATATTGTAGCAGGTGATTTGGGGCTTTGCAGCAAGGAAGATTTCTAGGCCCTCTTTATAGAACATCTAGTCCAATCTCTTCATTTTACTCATGGGTGTGGAGACTGGGTCAGAGAGGCCATGGAACTTCCAGTAGCCACACAGATAATTAATGAAGAAGCAGGGGCAGAGGTCATTTGAGTCCCTGGTACACAGGCCAAGTGCTTTAATTGGGAGTGAAGGGTAAGGAAAAGGGGTGGAAAAAAATTGAGAGGAAATTGTGTTTAGGTCTACTTTTAGTGACCTGAGGGGGTTAATGGAAAAACACTATCTTAGGTGGACTAAGAGAAAACAAGTTTTGGGTTAAAGCTTCCAGGAAAAAGAAGATTGCACAAATTCTTCAAATATTTGGTTTGTGCCCTCCTGTTCTGCTTTTGTGTGAGGTTGTGATGTGCAAGGTTTCATTGGCTTGTTTTCATGTTAAAGTTTCCAGCATGGTGGACAATTCCTTAACTCAATGGAAAGTGACCTCGTAAACATGTGTGAACACATCCTTAGTGGGAATTCAGTAATCATATGCTTTTCATGTTCTTAGAGCAAATAACACCTGTATAATCTTTCAACCTCAAAATCTCAGGAGATAATACTTACGAGCACATAGACAAGAGATAGGAACGTTTCAACTGTTAACTTTCTAATTTATGCCTACGAATGGAATAGCTTCTAAATATTTTGAAGTTCACCTAACAACCTTCATATTTTGTATACTATAGTCTCGTTTATACAAAAGAACTCTAAAGCACCTTGGTAGGCAGAACGGACCCGCAAAGCTGAAGACATCCATGGCTTCCGTCGAGTTTTAGTCATACGGTGGCATCTACAGTCCGTGTGGGGTTGAGATGTTCAGTACGTGAGCAGGGCAGAGAGAAATCTTGCAGAAACTCCATTTCTGACTTGGAGTTTGCATCCACTTTGGCTTCTCTGAAAAAGCTTTGGAGGCTTGTGTAAGTGCTATTTTATCCTTGGACGACCCCATTGGGTCCCTGCACCCTCCATCTTCTAGGGTGGACCCCACGTCTGCCTCCCGGGAACCTCTGAACCAATTTTCATTCACCTCCCTCGGCGTCCTGGGCTGAAGCAGAAGGGAGGGAGGGAGGCGGCAGACAGGAATCACTTGCAGAAAGCAACTGGAACGTCGACGGGGGTTGAGCTTTGGGACGTTTCTCCAGTGGACTCTCCACGGAGCGCCGTCCCCTCCTCTCCCTCTCCTTTAGCCTGAACCCAGGGCGTCGCGCTGTCCCTGAGCAGGTTCTGCTCCAGGCGGGCGCTCCCCCACCTGCGCCACGGCTCCACTTAGCGCGCGTTTTTGCTTGCTGGTTAGAGCTAAAGAGTCTCACGAACTTTCTGGCCAGGGCTGACTTCAAACCCCCTCCACCTCTCCCTCCCCTCTCCCTCCCCCTCTCCTCCTCTTCCTCCTCCTCTCGCAGCCTCCTGTCTAGCTGGGGGCTCAGGCCCGAGCCAGGGGCGCCTGGCTTCTAGTTTTTCAGGGCTGTAGCGAGTGCGCCTCCGCCGCGCGCTCTGGGCGGCCTTGGAGAGCGGGGCCCGGGGTGCGCGGCCCCGGGGGTCCCTCCCAGCCGGGCCAGTCGGGCTGGGCTCGGCTGGTTTTTACTCCGATGAATGCTAATGACATCCGAGGTGTGCACAGGGGCGAGGCTGGCGCACCCTTCCCGAGGCTTCGACCGAGGGCCACACCCCATCTCCCTTCGAGCCGGGTCGGGGGAGCTAGGCGGGGGGTGGAAGCCCGGGAGCTGGAGGAGTTGGGTGGGCGTGGGGGGTCACGGCGGCGGCCGGGACTGGGGTCCCCCGCGCCCCCGTCCCCGCGGGCCCCGCTGCCTCCGGTGACCCTATGGTTTGGGGTCCTCCGGGCGCTCCGGGGGTGTGGAGCCCGGCGGCGCTGCCGTGGGTCGCGGCGAGGAGCGAGGACCTCCCCAGCCCCGCCGAGCCGGAGCTCCCCCCGACGGCCGGCGCCCGCGAGGCTCGGGCCCGAGGCCCGCGCGGTCGGCGGGAGGGCGCGGTGAGGCGCTCGGGGACCGGGCGGCGCGGCGACGGCCATTTCTGGGCCCACCTCTTTTAGAGGAGCCAGGGCCGGGCCCCCGGGGGGGGGGAGAGGCGGGCGGGTGGGGGCTCTACAGCCGGGGGGACCCCGAGGCTGGCGGGGGACACAGAATTGCGACAGTGGGGGGATTTTTTAACCGTCTGTTGCAAGACCCGTGAACGCGCGCGCGCGGGGCCTCGGCTCCCCAGGCCGCGCCAACGCCGCCCCTGCCCCCCCTTTTCCCCCTCACCCCCCGTGCCCCCGCGGCTCCCCCGTCCAGCCGAAGGCTTTTCGGTAAGCCGATGACGTCGCTGGCTTTTCCTCCCCGGGGACCTTCCGTTCCGGGCGCCCCAGCTCCGGGGCGATGCGCCGGGTCTGAGGATCCTGACCCCGCCGCCGTCCCGCCCCGAGCGCCACGTTTCCCCTGGGGTAAGGCCGGGGGGTTCTTCGCCCGCCGGCGAGAACCAGTCCCGACCCGGAGTAGCTCGGGGATCCGGGTCACCCCAGGCGGATCGGCCGGCCGCCCCCCAACTCCACGTCCTACCCCCTCGGGTCACGGTCCCCGACACCCCCTCCGGCCGCCCGCAGGGGCTCAGGACGCGTCCCCCGTTCTCATCCCCGAGGCTCCGGGAAAGAGCCGGGTGGGGCGTCGCGGGGGGGGGGCCGGGGCGGGGCCGGGTGGCGGGGTGAATCTCTTCGCACGTTGTGGGGCGCACGGAGCGCAAGTTAGTGCACTTGGTCAGCCGCCCTCGGGGTGGACCGCCGGGCGAGGACGCCGACTGCGGGCGAGGGGGGACGCCGTGGGCCCCGTCGCGGCTGCTGGTGGGTGGGCGCGCGCCGGGGCGGGAGCGGCGGCCGGGGTGCTCGTCGTGGGCCGGGGGTGGGTGGGAGGCGGGCTGGGCCGGAGGGGCCCGCGTGGCGTGGACTGCGCTCGGGTGGGGACCTGTCTTTGTGCCCAGGCGCCTGGTGTGGGCGGTGGGGCGCGGCGGCGGAGGGGGTGAGGGGAAGGAGGGCGGGCGAACCGCGGGCGAATTGGCTTAAGGCGCGGAGCGGGCGCTGGACGAGGTCGGTGAAGGAGTTCGCGGCACAGCACGGAAAAAAAAAATCTTAAAAAAAAAAAAAAAGCGTGCCGGGCATGCGCACTCCGAGGATGCCATATTGGAAAGAGGCTGTAGTGGGAGCTGGAGGACCCGGGCGGGCGGGCGCGCCGCGAGGGAGGCGGCGGGGAGCGAGCGAGGGAGCCGCGGCGAGCGGGCGAGGGAGCGAGCGACGGGGAGCGAGCGAGGCCCCGCGTCCTCGCCCGCCGTCCCCGGGGCCGAGGTGACGCCGAGGGCCGGACGAACTTCACCAGGTAGGAAGGGAGGACGGCGCGGCGCCGCCACGGTCCCGCCGCCCCGCAGGTTGAGCGCGCCGGGTCTTTCCAGCCTGGAAGGGAGGAAAAATAAACAGAATCAAAGGGAATCCCGAAGTCGCTCGGGGTGGACCGGGGCGGGGGAGCCTGGGGAGGGCGGCGGAGGCGAGCCGGCGCCGCGGGCCGGAGAAGAAAGCCCCGCACTCGCCGGGAGCCCCAAACTCCTGGCCGCGCTCGCCCCGGCTTGTCATTTCGTTTCTTTTCTTTTTTCTTTTCTTTTTGCGTTTCCCGGGTCCCCTTCCCCCTCGATTCTTCCCGGCGCTTTGCCAAACCCGGCCAAGACCGCCAGTCCGTCCGGAGTTCCCGAGTGCCCCCCCCCCCGTCCCCGTGCCCGCGGGCTGCGTCCCGGCGCCCACCGCCCTCTGGCTTTTTAAATTTTTATTTAATTTTTTTTTTAATGCACACGGTGTAGAGACGCAGCCACCCCGGCCGCCTCGCCCCGCGCTCCCGCGTGCGTCTCCAGCGCTGGGGGGCGGGGGTGTTTCCTCGGGTGTGTGTGTAGAGGTTTGGGGTGCAGACCGGGGAGCGGGGGTGAGACGCGATCGCAGGCAAGTTGGAGGAGGGAGGGGTGTCAAGCATTGCTGGCTCGCCGGGAATCCGTCCCCTCGGACGCCTTTGCCTCGGCAGCAGAAATGGCACGGTCAGGAGTAGTTTTGGGGCGTGCGTGCTCTACAGCCAGAATCATCTTTGTCGTGGTTGCTGCTGCTGCTGCTTTTTTTCTTCTTTTTCCTCTTCCCTCCGTCCCTCGGAGGCTCTTCCCGTCGTCCGCCCTCCCCGGATGGGGCTCAGGAGTTGATTTGTACCCTGTGGTGGTGGGGCGTGTGTCTCGCGGAAGCCCTCCAGAAAAAGCCCACTGCGGCCACGGCCGGTGGCTGTGTGTGGGGGGATCCGGGCCCGGGGCGGGGGCGCCCGGGGAAGCCGCGGGGCGGGGAGGGGCCCCCGCCCGGCCCGGCCCGTGCGTCCGCCGCCGCCGCCGCAGCGGAGGAGTCTCCAGACACCGCGCCAGTTCCAATATGGCGGGCCAAGGTGGCTCTGAAAAACTGAAAATCAAGGTTTTGAGGTGGGAAAAAACGCAGCCGGAGGGGCCACGCCTCGCTCGCCACTCGCGTTGGTGACTCCAGGCTCAGATTTAGCGAATGAAGTGGGACGAGAAAGAGACGGCACGATCCGCCCTAGTAGTTTTTTTTTCCTTCTTCTTCTTTCCTTTCCTCCCTTCTTCTCTTTTCCAACCCTTCCCAGGGTCAGAAGCCATGTGTCAAGTCCATGGCTAGAGGGGTCGGGGTGCAAAGTTGGGTTCCTCCGGGCATCCGAGTAAAACTGCCCGCAGTGCCTGCGGATCGGCGTGCGTACGAGTGCGAGCGGTGGCGTGGCGAGTGTTCACGCGCGCCCTCCCCGCGTGAGTGTGAGTGTGAGTGTCACAACCAGACCCGCCACGATCCGACGGGACCTACTGCGGGCACGTGGCGCCGAAGGCCCGAGGGCCCCGGGGACCATTCATCTGGCTTTTCTAGGAGCCCAGATCGTGCTTTTCCGCGGAATAGATGGAGCGAGGAAGGCGTTTATGAAAACAACAACAAAAAAACCCCAACAAAACAAACCAACGGAACGACTTTAAACCGTGCCGGGCCCCGGTGCTCGCTCCGGCCGCGGTCATCAGCGCGATGTGGGGTGTGCGGGGGTTTCTGCTTTCCTCCGCTCCCCACTGCAGCGGGAGGCTGTGGGGTGTGGGGGGGACACTCTCCAGTGGGAGGACCGGAGGGGAGGGAGAGGCCCTGGGCCCACAGAGGGGCAAGGTCAAGGGCACGAGCGGCCGGGTGACTTCGGAGCTTCGCGCGGTGGGGAGGTGGGGGTGGGGACGGCGTTCGGGTCGCCCCGTCCCCGGTCCGGTCGGCGCCCCCGGCGGCCCCGGCAAGGGCGCGCGGGCGGGGCTGCTCCGGGGCGGAAGGCGGGCGCGTGGGGCCTGGGCGTGGAGTTTGGAGCCAGTTCGGGGGGCCACCTTCGCGAAAGATGCAACCCGAGCTCCGAGTCACCGGAACGCCCGGAGCGGGTCTCCGACAGGGGTCGCCCGTGTCCCGGACGCGGCGGCCTCGCGGGTCGCTCCGGGTCGCGGGTGAGGACGCGTCCGGGGGGCGCTTCTCAAACCGGCGTCGGCCGGGTCTGTGGTTGCCGCAGCACTCGCAGGGGCGGAGGAGGGAGGGCGGATCCCCCCGCAGGGACCCCCGATGGCGGTCGGGGGCGTGGGGGACAGGTTTCCCGTGCCACCTGGCTGGCCAGGCCTCCCCGGATCCCTCCGCGGTGGGCGCCCCCGGGGCGGAGCGCGCGGCGCGGGGGGTCCCCGGCCTCGGCGCGCCCTCGGGGACGTGGAGAGGAGCCTAAGATGGCTCTGCGTGGGGTAACTGCGTGTTCAGCCGCGAACCCCTCCCAGCGTCCTTCTGACGTCGCCGCCGCCGACAGGGGCACGGTCCCCTCGGCGTCGCGACAGCCAGACCATCCCACAGGATTCTCGCGGGGCTCAAGTTCGCCTTTCTCGTGGGAAGGAGCGGGGCGAGGGCCGGGGAACGGAGTCCGTGGGGAGTCTAGGGAATCCCAACCCCGACGTCCACAGAACTCGGGGCTCATTTGTGATGGTGGATGGGGGGGGCGCTAAGGATCTCCACGCGTCAGAAAGAGAAAAGCAAATCGGGGAGAGGACCCGGAGTGGGGACAAGGATGGTGGCCGTGCCGGGACGGCCCCGGCCGGGGCTGGGGCGGGGGGGGGGGGCGGTGCTCGGGTTGGTGGCGTTCGCTTCGGGTCGGAGTCCCCGGGGGACGTCCGGAGAATTGTCCCCAAACTTGTGGGGACCTTATAGTTTCGTTTTCTGGAGGGTAGGGCTGGGTGGGATTCCGCGAAGGGCCACGAGACGTTTATCCCCCGGGGGGGGGGGGTTGTGTGATTTCTCCCGCCATCCCCGCCTGGCTGCCCCGGCGGGAACGCGGGGACCCGAGAGCCCGCGCGCCCCGTGCGCACCCACCTCGGGACAGCTGGGGCTTCGCGCTCAGCCCGGGGGGGGGCGCTTTCCACCAGGGCCCACCCGGCGTAGATTCCCCCCCCCCCGCCTCAGCCCTTCACCCCCGCACCTACTCAAGGGACCCCAGGGACCCATGGGCGCGTCAGCCCCTCAGCAAAATGGATCCAGGCTCCGCCAGGTCAGAGAAAAAGCTTAAAATCGGCCTCATTCCCTAGGCAGGCCAGTTGTAGGCCGGGGAAAGAGTTGGAGCCGGGCCCGGGGAGGGGGGGTGGGTGGGAGGGAGCGGGAGGGGAGGGAGAGGGGAGGAGAGGCCTTTGGGGTCGGTAGGAATGGTTCTTTGGGCTTGGAGATCTGCTGCTTTCCCCCTAGAAAGCATTAAACTTGCACATACTTCTTCCCCTGGGCCATCAATAAGTACCATCTCGAATCTTTATCTTAGCTGACGGCCAACAAGGGGGCTGAAGAAATGCATGCAAGTCCCCAAAGCCTCAGGCCACTCCCAAGTGTCCATTGCCAACTAGATATGACCAGTGTAGGGCACTCTTCAGTGATCCCAAGGAAAAGAGCAAGCAACCCTGATTCTATGAGCTTGGGAACCTTGTTCTGCCCTAGAGGCCATTCTCCATTTCCAGTGAGGCTGCTGCTACCTAGTATACCAAACCCGCAGCCTGCCTGCCTGTGACTTTCACTTGATGTGGAGTAGTTGCTCCTGGAGATGTTTTCCTCTTCAAGTGTTCTTGCAGAAATTAAGGGTCATTAAAAATAAACCAACAAAAAACCCCAAACCTTTCCAGGCAGAAATGAGTCTCTTTGTGTTCTTGAAATCAGGAAAACGCCAGTATAGGATCCTGACTCCATTCTTTTCTTTTTTTCTTGTCTCTTTTCTCTTGTCTCCTCTTATCTCTTTTTCTCCTTTCTTCACTCTTCTCCCCTTCTCTCCCACCACTCCTTCCTTTTTCATGGTTTTCTCTCCCCTTCTGCTTCCCTCCCTCCCTCCTTCTCTCTCTTCTTCCATTCCTTCTTTCTTTCCTTCCTTCCTTCCTATTATATGCCTTTTTTGGAAATGTATGTCCAGAGAATTATTTTTTGGCCTGCTCTAGCTGAAGTGGCATTTTTCACTTCCTTCACACTTCAGAGCCCCAAAGGACTCTGAGAGGGATTCTGTGACTGAGTGACAGGAGTGTAGCTTTGAGCATCAGCGTTTAGTGAATACTGGGTGTTGGGGGGATATAAGAAGTCCACACAAGGAAAATTCATAGGTGACAGGGCCTACACTTAAGTCTAGAATTTTTTTTTTTGTGTGTGTGTAAGGATATCAGTCAAATAATCTCTCAAATCATTTGCACAAAAAGATCCCCTGTGGAATTCAAGTGCTCTTCAGGTCTAGTTTGGTGAGTGGGGACAATGTTTCTCCTTTTATATTTGACCTTTTTGAAAGGTTGAGAGTTCATCAAATAATATAGAGGTCTTAAGGAATTTCTTAAAGGAACTCATAAAAGCTTTTGTACCAAAATAATAACAATTAAAAAAATTTATCTATTGCCTTTAAGTAGTTACACTAGGGAGTTGTCATCTAACAAAGCAGTTTAGGAATATGGTGCATCTTGATCAATGCCACATCTTTCAACATTCGACCTGTCTCCCCACTCCTTCCCTGTCTTCTAATTTTGTGGGGTATACACGGAATTCTTGACTGTATCCTACCCTCCCTTCTCCTTTTCACCCATCCTTTCCCCTTAGCCCTACCTCACCCCTTTTAAGTACCTGCTTCCTGATGTTTACTTTGCTTTTCTAAGGAATGACACTATTTGAGTTCTTTCTTTGAATCTACCATATTTCAGTTAATACATGTGTATATACTTGCATAGCATTTAACATATTTACTTGTAAGTTCATAAGTTAAATCCAACTTTGACAATAGAAGAGAAAACATTCATTAGCAATATAAGGGAAAACATTCACTTGTCTTTTTGGGTCTGACTTATTTGATTTTACATTTTTCTCCCCAGGTCTTTCAATTTCTTTACAAATGGTACAATATCATTCTTCTTAATGGAGGAGTAAAATTTGATTTTGTTTCTATACGACCTTTTCTTAAGCTATTTGTCCTTTGACAAATAGCTGATTTCATACCTTAGCTGTGGGCTGGTGTTGGGGTTTGAACTCAGGGCCTTGTGCTTTTTCTCACAGCTTTGGCACTCTCTTCTGTGAGCCATGGTTGGCGGTTAAGAGGCTCTTGGGTTTTTCTGCCTAGCTTGGCTCTGATTCTGGGAAAATTCTTAAGAAAAATAATTTTGTGGCTGAAGTAAACATTGACCATGTTTAAGTTGCTATAAGGAAGGTTTTTTTTGTTGTTGTTGTTTTTTGCCAGTCCTGGGCTTGAGCTCAGGGCCTGAGCACTGTCCTTGGACTTTCTCAAGGCTAGAGCTCTACCACTTGAGCCTCAGCACCACTTCTGGCTTTTTTCTATGTATGTGGTACGGAGGAATCGAACCCCATCTTTGTGCATGCTGCCACTAAGCCAAACTCCAGGCCCCTAAGCAAGATATTTTAAAGCTCTATGGTGTAAATAAAAAAATGATACTCTGGTTAGGCGTTAAGGTACAATGAAGAATGGTCTATGACAGAATCCCATGGAATAAAGTTCTCAGGGACTGGTTTTGGACTCTTGAGTTCAGCGGGGTTGGCAGAGATGCAAAGGTAGCACCGCCCATCTGATTGTCCGGTGGAGAGCTGTAACACATCATAGCATTTACCACACACTGATAATCGGGACCCCTCCTGTGGTCCTTGAGATGAAAAGAGCCTTTCCTTCAGTGATAAGATAGATGTTCTCAACACTGACTAAAGAAAGAATCCATTGTGCTTTTCTGTTTCTCCCCTCCACCCCCAGTTCCTGAAAAAAAGTAAACAGAAATGACACATTGTAGTAGACACGGGGTAACTTGTTAAAGCATCTGATGAATTCTGCAAAGTAGGCAGTCAAGTAGGCATTGGGATTGGAGGACAGAGGTGTAGAGCCAGTGGGAGGGGAAGAGGGGATCAGATTTTAATCGGGGAAATTTTCCCTGGCAGTTTTATTGGCTGGGAAAAAGACAATGAAGGATATTACCTTTTCTGCTCCCTGTTAAATTTAGCAGGATTTTATTTTTCCATTTTCAATTAAAACTAGTATAGATACTGAATCTGTTTAAAATAGTCTGAAATCAGCCAGGTTTGTACAATAGCTCTTTTTAAATATAATTTAAGCAAGTGTTTGGTGTTTCTCTTCCCCCTCCCCTCCTCATCCCATGTGCATGTTGGTCCTAGGGCCTGGATACTGTCCCTGAGCTTTATTGCTCAAGGCTAGCTCTCTACCACTTGAGCCACAGTTCGGGTGTTTAACTGCTGATAAGAGTCTCATCAACGTATGGGAATTAATGCACCATCTTTCTGGCAAATAACATGTAACCTTTCTATTAAATACAATAAAAATACATGAAAAAAAAAGAGTCTCATGGATTTTCTTGCTCAGACTGCCTTCAAACTGTCATTCTCAGATCTAAGTAGCTAAGTAAGTAGCTAGGATTATAGGTGTGAGCCATTAGTGTCTAGCTTGGTGTTCATTTTTAGCATAGCATATTTGGATTGGTAGGTCTAGAGATGAACAAGAATGGACTGTGAATTACTCCAATTGGAAGTGATTTATTTAAACTACTTAAAAAAAAAAACAAGAAAAAAATGACAGGTTTGTTTGCATTTTAGCCCTTTCTCAAAGCCCAGGTTAGACCCTCCTCCTGTGAAGCTTTGTGATCCAGGCTAGATCCAGGCTAGACCATTGGTGAATGTCCACTTGTCTGAATCCTTCTTATATTTTACTGAGTGCTGTCTTATTCCTTTACCATATACACAGCAAACTTTTTTCATTCAATGTTGGCGCTCTACCACCTGAACCACACCTCCAATTCCAGTTTTTTGCTGGTTAATGGGAGATAAAGAGTCTCATGGACTTGTGCTTGGTCTGGCTGTGAAATACAATCCTCAGATCTGTCTCCTGACTAGTTTAGATTACAGGGATGAGCCACCAGCACCCCGCTACACAAGTTTTGATAAGGAGGGATAGTGAGATAGAGGCTCCTAGCATAATTCCTCTGTTTTTCAGTGAGAACCACACAGGACTCAGGCTGGTGAGTGGTATCCTATAAACTCAGATCTTTAGTTGTCCTTTGCAAAGGCTGGCATGTTTTCCAAGTTTTCCCTAAGTAAGACAAAGGGTTTATTTACTTTGCATAACTTCCAGTTTAACCAGTGTGAACTTCTCATGCATTTAAAAGTGTAATTTATAAAAATTTGGGTATGTTGAATTGTATGGCTTAAAATATACAGCTGGGAATGGTGGATGCGGCTTGTAATGCCAACTACTTGGCACTACTTGGTAGGTGGAGATCGTGTAAGGATCCCACCGTGCTACTTTTCCATGCTACAGTGTGATGTGCTTCTTCAGCTAAGGGCAGTGACTTTGGAAAGATGCTCTGGTGCTATGGTTCCAATGTATCTCCCCAAAGTGGACTTGGTAGAGACTTTGTCACCAGCCTGGGGAACTATTGGGAGGTAGTAGAAGCTCTAAGAAGCTGGGCCTAGAGGGAGGATGTTAAATTAGGGATATGAGGGTTGGAGGAGGGCTCTTGGGTCCGTGGTCCTTTTATTTTGTTCCTTTTATTTCCTGGATGCTGTGAGATAAGGTTGCCTCTGCCTCTTCCTCCTCCCACCAAGATGCTCTGCCTTGCCACAGGCTGGAAGTAACAAAGGGAGCCACTGAAAAGCCTTGGAACTGTGAGCTACCATAAACCTTTCCTCCTTCTAAACTGATGGTCTCCCGTGCCTTGTGACATTAATGAAAGGTGACTGACACAATTTAGCCAAGCTAGACTTTGTAAAACCACTGAGTCATGTTTATTGGCATTTTGGTAAGAAATTTATTTGCAGAAGAAAGAAACCATGTCTAGAGAAATCAATCTTCCTTTCTCTGTATTTATGTTACTTTGCAGGAACATTTATGTGTTCTAGTACACCCTAGATAGATATCCTTGGTCTGAGGAGTTACTTTTATCCTTTTAGCAACCCACACACAGAATCTCCTTTTCCGGAAGCCATGGTTTTCAAAGTGTGGTACCTGGGCAAGCATGACCTGGGTGCTTGGGTCATGTCTGCATGCAGACCTGTAGATAGCCAGAAATCTAGCCCGATTGAAGGATTCAGAAATGTTGGGGGAGTGGGTGATTCCCAGCAGTCACAGCTTCTAGAAGCCCTCCAGGACAAATTCAGTGAGATTACAGCTGGTTCTATGCCTCACTTTCTTTAGCAGTTAGTCTCCTGCTGTGAGCCCTCTCCCCACTGGGGAAGTCCTGAAGATGAGATGGCTTAAAAGGGAGTGCTCTGGAGCCAGCCACTGGCGGCTCAACACCTGTAATCCTAGCTACTCTGGAGGCTGAGATCTGACAATCATGCTTCAAAATCAGCCAGGGGAGAAAAGTCCATGAGACTCTTATCTCCAATAAACTACTCAGAAAAACCTGGAAGTGGTGCTGTGGCTCAAGTGATAGAGTGCTAGCCTCAAACACAAAGAGGCTCTAGGACAGCGCCTAGATTCTGAGTCCAAGCCCAGGACTGCTATCCCATCTCCTCTCCCCTACCTCCTCCCCTGAAATGTGCTTGGTGTTTGTAGCACATGCTTGTTGGGATGTGGGATTGGTTTGGTGTCAGCTACCCAGGGGTAGAGTGGTATCAATCAAGGAAATGAGAGGTGCTTGATTAACATTACTCTTACCTCTGCAATGATGTAGACAGAACCTGTGGTCTCAAACGCTGAACCAGGCTTCCTGCATTTTTTTCCCTTTTTTTTTGTACCTTGAACTCGCAGCTGAACTCTGAACCCGGAGCTCTTCAGTTCAAGGCTAGTTCTCTACCTCTTGAACCACGGTGCCACTTCTGGGTTTCTGCTGGTTAATTGGACATAAGAGTCTCACAGTCTTTTGTGCCTGGGCTGGCTTTGAACTGTGATCCTCAGATCTCAGCCTTCTGAGTAGCTGGGATTACAGGTGTGAGGCATGGGCTCCAGGCTTCCTTCATCTCTTGCTTCACTGTTCACGGTGGTTCTAGGGGGAGAATGGCAAAGGTGTGCCTCTCCCACTCTTCAGTCCACTGCATGAGTCCTGAAAGCCTTCTGCTAGAGCTTAGGGGCTGAGGGTCTCCATCACTGCTGACTCTAGGTGAGACTGAAAAATGTGCCTTTCAGTTAGCTGGCGTTTCCCTCCTGTAGCGGAGAAGAACCGTCTGGGAGAGCAATAAACAGCCTCTAAATGTGTTTAATTTTGTTTATGCCATTACTGGGGTTTGCAATTAGGGTGTTGTACTCTTGTGTGGCTTTTTCTTTTTTGCCTGTGGCTGGTGCTTTACCACTTGAGCTACACCTCCACTTCTGGCTTTTTGCTGCTTCATCAAAGATTCGACTTTCACAGGTTTGTCCATTTGGGCTGACACACAGATTCACCATCTCTAGATCTCAGCCCGCAGAGAAGCGAAGAACACAGGCATGAGCCGCCAGTGCTCAGTAGTTAGCCGCAGTAATTTCCAAATGTTTGTGCATATTTTCAGAGATATTTTACTCAGTTAAAGTGTGATGTTAAATTGGTTAGGGATTGGGGTTTCAAGGCTAGGAGATGTCATCCCTCTAGAAGCTTAAATGGCCCCATGTTCTATGATTAAGGAAGGGATATTTGAACAGCAGCTGTAGCTCGTTATTTCTATGACTCTTCTTGAAATGAAATGAAAGTTTAGCGCACTGAAGTATAGCCTGGAGTGAGTAAGAATGTAGTATCTTGTAAAGGCAGGAGGTGAGGTAGGAATGGTTGTTAATTGGGATGGGGAAAAGAGAATGATGAGCTCTGAGGAGCAACTCACAGTAAAAACACAAATCCCTCGTGTGCTAGCAAAGTTACACTTAACATTTGAAATCCTAGAGACTGGCAACTCGGGATCTGAGAAAATATTGTATGAATTCTAGTTTTAGAAGAAACATGACAAATTGACAGATTTATCTGAGTTGAAAGAATAGCTTTAAAACAAAACACCAATACTCTTTATGTCAGGAATAACCACTCAGGGGGCCACTCTTAGAAGTCCATCAAACGTACCAATAGGGTTAAGCACAGAAGGGATCCAAAAGAGGTACTAGCGGACAGTTGCATATTGTCTGTGTTTTGAGTTCCAAACTGAAAATGGATGAAGAACAGACCCTGTAGGCATCTTCCCTTGTGCATTGTTAACAGGGTATAATCAGCATAGCTGCCTGCCTAGCTGTTTCAGCAGAATATATTATGAACCTTAACTCTGATCATGTGTGTGTGTGTGTGTGTGTGTATATAATAAAATGGTTTTAATTATTTTTAAAATTGTTATTATAAAGGTGATGTACAGAGTGGTTAGAGTTACATAAGTCAGGTAATAAGTACATTCCTTTTTGGACAATGTCACTCCTTCCTTTCTCAGTTTTTTCATCTTTCACTCACATGTTGCCTATATATAGTTAAAAAAATTAATATTTTTCTTAATTGGGCAAGGTGATGGATCTCATGTTGACACATTCATACTTGCATACTATGTGCATTAATCCTAATTGTCCCATTCTCCTCTCTTGTCCTCATTCTTTCTTCTGGTGGTTACCTCCCCCTTCAGTAGTCCTTGTATTTCTGGATTATGCATGCGAGAGAAAAGATTGATATTTGTCTTTGAGTCTAGTTTAATTTTGCTTAATATTAGGACCTCCAGTTCCACCCCTTTTTCTGCAGATGACATACTTTGGTCTCTTTTATGGCTGATTAGCTTTCCATATCTACTCATATTTTCTCTATCTACTACATCTTTTTTGTCTCTGCTCATCCGCTGACGGGCGGTATGGACTGATCCATGGTTTTCAGCTGTGTAACTTTGGTCCTGTAATTTAACTTCTGGATTCCACATGAAAGAAACATTACAAGTACAGGATTTATGTCTGGGAATGATGATCATAGCACTGTTTATAATGGTGGGGAAAAATAAACCTCAACAGCTGAATGATTAGAAGTAGAGGCCTGGTCAAGAAATTATGCATAAAAAGTACATAACTATTTCAAGCCATGTTCTCAAAGATTTTTTAATGACACTGGGAAAATAATTTATGTAATGTTGGATGAAGAATGGGTTAGAATTCTTTTTTATTTAAAAAATTTTTAAATCACATTTTTGTTTTAATATTATCTTACTAAAGAGTATTTGGGCTATTTCTGCTTATATTATAAGCAATCATGTAATGATTAAGATAATTCTTTGTGTTTATTTATGTGCGTCTATAGGATGAATTGAAAGATAAATATTTTGGATAAAAATGTGTAATAGGTAAATACATTATGATAGCCACACTGTCCTCCAAAGAGGTGCTCTAATTTCAACATTCACCATTGGAACATAATTAAAAAGTTATGAATTTAAGAATGGATTAGAATTCTTAATTCTCTGTGAACTTAAGAAGAAATACAGAGAGGCTATCAGAAGACATTATAAATGCAGAAGTGGTTTTCTGTAGGTAGTAGGGTTATAAGTGATTTTTATTTTATTGTGTAACTTTATTTCCCAGGATTTATGTCAGGATTGTGTGCATCTTTTTTCCCCTCTTTTTCCCATATATTTTTTATTGTAATTCATAGAAGGGTTACATTATAAACACCAGCTTGAGGGTGCATTACTTCACATACATTGATACCCTTTCTCATGTCTTGGTCCCCATTTCCCTCCCACCACTTCCACCCCTCATCTTGTTTTCCTCCCTTCCCTATCTGATTTCAAATAACCAAATACACATATATACACACATAACCAGGTGAAATACTGTAACAATATGAGATAGCCAAGGGACAGCAAAAGAGATGAGAGATAACATAGTACATTAAGGACAACAATCACTCATTATATTGCTTTTGTTTCTATATCCTGGAGGTACTTTCATTTAGCATCATCCTATATGGCCTTATGTATCTTCATTTTGTTCTAGTGTAAATCTCTGCTAGGAGAGCCCAAGATTTCTACTGATTATGACAAATGAGGGAGACGATTGGGCCTATGTTCCTTTGAGTCTGGCTTACTTCACTTAATATGATTTTTTCTAAGTCTTTCCATTTCCTTACAAATGGGGCAATGTCATTCTTTCTGACTGCAGCATAGAATTCTATTGTATATAAATACCATATCTTGATCCACTCATCAATTGAGGGGCATCTGGGTTGGTTCCATATCGTTGCTATGGTAAATAGTGCTGCAATGAACATCATTGTCCTAGTGCATTTAGTATGCCCTTGTTTCTGGAAGATTGGGTAAATGCCAAGTAGTGGAATTGCTGGGTCATAGGGGAGCTCTATGTTTAGCCTTTTGAGGCACTGCCACACTGCTTTCCATAGTGGTTGAACAAGTTTGCACTCTCACCAACAGTGTAGTAGTGATCACTCCTGGCCACATCCCCTCCAGAATCATTTGTTATTAGATTTCTTAATCATGGCCATTCTAACTGGAGTGAGTTGGAATCTTAGAGTTGTTTTGATTTGCAGTTCTTTTATGGCCAGAGATGTTGACCATTTCTTCATGTGTCTATAGGCCGTTCTTATTTCTTCTTCAGAGAAGACTCTCTTTAAGTCGTTAGCCCATCTTTTAAAGGGATGATTGTTTCTTTGGAGATTAGTTTTGGAGTGATTCAATTTTTTGAACTCTTGATATATTTTAGATATGAGGCCTTTGTCTGTTGTATGGTTAGTGAAGATCTTCTCCTACACTGTAGGCTTTCTAGTTAATTCGCTAGCTATGTCCTTTGCCATATAGAAGCTCTGCAGTTTAATGAGGTCCCACTTACCAGACTTTCTCTGATTTGTTGTGTTTCTGGGTCCTTATTAAGAAAGTTTTGACCTGTGCCAAGGAGACCTAGTGTATCTCCTATTCCTTCTTGTAAAGTTTTTAGTGTATCTGCTTTTAGGCAAGGTCTTTGATCCATTTGGAGTTAATCCTGGTGCAGTGTGACAAAGAAGGATTCAACTTTAGTTTTCTGCAGGTGCTTAACCAGTTCTGCCAGCACCATTTGTTAAAGAGGCCATCTTTCTTCCATTCCGTTTTTTAGCTCCCTTATCAAAGATTAGGTGGCCATAGGTCTGTGGGTTAATATCTGGGTCCTCAGTTCTGTTCCATTGGTCTTCAGGCCTGTTCTTGTGTGTGAATCTTTTATAAGGAGGAAAAAAGTAAACATTGTTGTAAAAAAGTCAAAAGTGTGACACTTCATTTGCCAAAAATAAGAAAAATTTCACAAGTATCTGGGTAGTTTGTGTGGCATATCCCTTTCCTTACATGAGAGACATTTGTATTTGACTGCTGATGAGTCAGCTGGTTTTCTGTTTATCTTGTGACCCTTGAGCTCTATTTAAAATGGTTGATTTGGTACATTTAAATCAGTGCTTAAGTCTTTCATTACCTTTCTGTGGCATCTGGTTTGGCACAAATGAATTTAAGACTTGAACCATTGAAGAGCCATAACAACTTTTCCGCCCCTATATGTACAAGTTATGAATTTTTTTTCAGTTCCCGTGACTTTCTGGCTTGTTCATATATTTGTTATTGTTGGTCTTTTGGTTAGAGAGAGCTGGGGTAATTCCTTATTGTTTGGCTGCCATCTTACTTCCTTCTCCTAGCCAACTTTTTTACCCATTGAACACTTGCCATAGAAGCTACTGGTACTTGATGACTGATTTATTAGTAGTTACATTCCTGGGCTTTTATTTTTCCATCATTGTGCTTGAATCCATTTTTCAGGTGACATGCCATTTTGTTAAATGTATAGATAAATGAGAAAGGGAAATAATCTTAGTAGGATACACATAACTTAGTTTATGAGATTGCTTCCTCTTGGAAATTGTGTTGATGTAAGAAAAAGTGCAGCACATTAAATGAAAACCTTGTACATTCGGAAGTTTGCTTTGAATCATATGTGGACTGTTAGAGGGAAACTCAATCTCCTTTTGAAGTTGGTTAGGTCTTAAAATTCCTATGTTCTCTTTTAACTAGCTTGGCATTATTAAATTAAATGTTTGGAGAGAGCCAAGAATTGGTGGTTACTCAGGACATACTCCAAGTTCTCCAGTTCAGGGGCCCAGCTGGGTGTCCCAGGGTAGCAAGCAGCCACTGGCCACGTATGGCCGTTTAAGTTGAAACTAACTGACACTAAAATTCAGTTCCTTAATTGAAGTCACTCACTATATCTCATGTACCCAGTATTCACATGGGGATAAGAAGTTGCCATCCTGTACAAGTACAAATACGAATAGATCTAGAGGGCATGGCTGGCCTAGGGCCTTTCAAAACAGCTAATAGGACCCTGATTTCTGACTGGTTTTTGAATCATATCTAATGAACTCTCTCACCCGGTCATTTCTTCCCTAACAAGGATTAGCTTAGTCTGTGCTAAAATTAGTTAGATTCTGCAAATACACACCAGATAAAGGAAGGAAGCAGGGTAGAGTTATGAGTAGAGAATGCTTACTGTATTAAATTTGGTTTTGAGAACTGGATACACCCTAAGGGAGAGGAAATATATAATTGAAACAAAAAAATGTAGTAGATTCATAGCATTTTAGAGCTGAAAAGGACACTTGACTGTGTTATAATCAAGCTTTATTTAATTCATTAAAAAATGTGAAGAACAGAGGGTAAGTCATTAGTTTATGTCACACAGCTAGATGGGGTCTGCTTATCCCAAGTTACTGCCTAAAACTGCAGGCTGGTTTCAGCATTGTTGTTCTCTGGTTTACCAGTTTTAAAGAGGAAAAGAGCTAATTGTTGTGCAGTTTACTTGAGACAAAAATCATATTATTTATTGCACAAACCAGGAAGTTACCATGCCTAGAATACTGATCCTTCTTTATGTGTCCTTGTGTAAAAAAGATCTTGCTTAAATTAACAGACTTTTACTTATATGGGAATATACTTCCTTTAAGTAAATAGTCATCTTGGGGTTAGGATATTCTTGTTAGGTTATAAGGGTTTAATTTTTTAAATACCCTGGATATAGTTTGTGTGTGTGTGTGTGTGTGTGTGTGTGTGTGTGTGTGTGTGTGTGTGTGTGTGTCTGTGTCTGTGTCTGTGTCTGTGTTTATTGACTTCATTAGGCCAAGCTGAATGGATCAGTTGTCATCAGTAAGACCTGCCATTTAAAATGAACTATGTAGAAAGGGAAAGTAAATAGGATTTCTGTGAAATGATGTGTTCTTCCCATATTTAATGTGTTTCCCTCAGAACTGTCTATTTCCATAGACTCCATTAGATGTGGCTGTGGAAAGCCAAGTAAATTATCCTGGCATTTGTGGTCACATGCTGTGCAAAGATGGCATTTTGGTAGAATTATTTCCCCTGTATTCTGTTGATTATACCTGTAAGTACTTCTTGCACACATTTCCTTGGTTCCTTCTTCACTTAATGCCGACCCTCTCCTTCTCTCAGTTTCCATCCAGCCTTGCTCTCCATCCATCCTGCATTCTGCTACATGAAGTATGCCTAGATCTTAAAGCATGGTACTTACCTTTCCTGTGTGTGTGTGTGTGTGTGTGTGTACCAATGTGTGCCAGTCCTGGGGCTCAAACTCAGTGCCTGGGTGCTGTCCCTGAGCGTTTTCTTTTGTTTTGTTTTTCCTCAAGGTGGTACTCTACCACTTAAGCCAAGCCCCACTTCCAGCTTTTTGATGGCTAATTGGAGAGTCTCCTGGACTTCCCTGTCTAGGCTGGCTTTGAATGGTGAGATTTCAGCCTCCTGAGTAGTCACCAGTGCCTGGCCCTTGTATGGTTTTTAAACAAGTTGAAGGATCCATTTTGAACCCTTTTGCTCATGGTTCTCTGGTTTTCTGGGACAGCCTCAATTTAATTTATTATTACTATTGTTTTTTTGCATCACTGATATTGGCTTGTACTATTCAGACCAGATGTCCTCATTTTTGCTTTAGTAAATACAGTCATCTGTGCTCCAAGTGTTTTGGGTAAATGAAAGAATCTATATTTTTCAGGTTTATGTCTTTGAGTGTCATTCTGTTTGGTTATTCATGAACTTATCTTCCCAGTGGCAAAATGCTTAGATTTGTGGTTAATGAACCAGTTGAGGTATGTGTGTTTTTTTTTTTAAAAAAAATAATTGCTTTTCTTATTTTGTATCTGTACTGAGAAATAGTTTTGTACTTCCCACTGTGTCTGTGGCATGATACTTTTCATGTATCCAAGCACTCCAGTGCTTAGTACATGATACGTTTCTATTTTTCCTTGGTTACTTTTGACACTTTTTCAGCACTTACTGTGGCATAGCACTAATGTGTGCTCACAATCTTTTAGCAATCTTCAATTTGGACAAGATTTCCATGTTTGCTATGAAGGTAAATTAAATGTCACCAGAGGTATGTGTGTTTTTCAAGATAATTTACCAATATGTGAGCCACACAATCTTGAGTTGATAAGTATAGATGTATCTTATGTTTTCTTCTCTTCATCTGTCCATGCTATTTTTTTTTTAATTTTTAATTTTTGGACTGGTTGTAGAGCTCGAACTCAGGGTCTGGGTATTATCTCCTATCTCTTTTGCTTGCAGTTGACTCTCTACCACTTGAGCTACTTCTCCACTTCTGGCTTTGTGTGTGTGTGTGTGTGTGTGTGTGTGTGTGTGTGTGTGTGTGTGTGTGTGTGTGGTTAATTGGAGATAAAGATCTCATGGGCTTTTCTGCCCAGGCTGGTTTTGAAGCAGGATCCTCAGATCTCAGCTTTCTGAGTAGCTTAGGAGTACAGGAATGTACCCCTCGCACTCAGTTCTAGGCTTGCTGTTTTTGCTGACGTAAAAACTTTAAAGCATATGAAGTAAGAGAGACAATTAAATGAGTGAAAGACTTAACACCACTACCAGGACTAGTTGCTGCTGCTGATTGGTAGTGATTTTTTTCTTTGTATCCTTTGGACTTCCACATAAGCCTCTGGGGAGAACCACTGGGAATTTTAAACTCTTCTCCCAGTTACATGAGAATGCAAGTGGTGTGTCATAGGGCAAATCTTCCAACTTCTAATTCATAAAGCAGACAAATGCCTCGTCTGTCACTGGTTTGGGGACCAGATCACCCATAATACACCAGGGTTTCTTCCCCAATCAGGACAACAGGTGTTGGTTTGCCTCTGTGAGGATGGGGTGCAGAAGGGAGGGGAGCTTATTCCTTCTCAGCCTGGAGAGAGAGGCAGAGGGTCTTTGTCCGAGGAGACCATGATGATTGAAACGTAGGTTCTGCTTGTTGGGGAAAATCGTGTCCACATTGGTGGTGCTGTCGATATTGAGAAAGTATCTGCTTTTGCTATGCAATAACCTTTGTTGTTAACCTGGTCGAAGGAGATGAATTTGTCTTTATTCCTGGTATTTTCCATTGTCAATGTTTTGTTTATGTGCCATATTGAACTGGTAGCAACTTTGAGAGAATCATGATTTTCTGGAAGAGCTTAGAAATGAGTTTGTGTGGCTCAATATATTAAAGTGCTCTGGTGTTCACGCTTGGTTGCTTCTTGCAGGATGAATTAAGGGAAGAAGATCATCACTTCTCAGACATGGAGAGCAGTCGATCCATTCCCAACATGCAAGATTCTTCATCTTCATCTTTGGAAAAGCACGTCAGCTCAGCCAATGGAAATGGAGGGCCTGATTCAGGTATGGCTTTGCTTGCTTAGTTCTTCTGGACTTATGGTTGATTGACCAGTGTCTTTCCTGAAATGTTCAGGGAACAACAGAGTGGCATTTTTAGATCTCACATACTGCCTTGCCTTTAGGAGTTTCTGTTTTGTCTAAGCAATCTGTGTGCCTGTACCAGGGCTTGTCTGCTGTTCCACTGCTTGGACCATGCCTCTAAAACTATGATTTTGCTGATTATATTGATGACAGTGTCTCATGGATTTTTTTTTAATTTCCAGGCTGGCTTTGAACCTGCCTTTTCTGGATCTCAGCCTACTGAGTAGCTCAGGTTAGAGATGAGAGGGGTCACCGCCCTGTATTTCTGTGCTATGTCACGAACACAGTCTATGACTACATCATTTTCAATGATGTGTCTTCAACATGGCCAGCTATGTCTTATTGTTAGCCTTCCATTTTCATGCAGCTGCACTACATCTCTGTAGCTTGATTGTGAAGTTTGTTGATGATAATCTGCTGTCAGGAAATTGCACTGCGGTTTCTTTGAGAACAAGAACATAGATGGAAATTTTGAGATGGAGAATGCTATTATCCACCTGGGAGATTTTTATGCCACAGCCCATCAGGTTCTTGCTCAGAGACCTGTTCTGTGTTTCTGTACAGTAGATGGTCTACTATTTCTAAATAACTCTAAATTATCCTTATGGCCCAGATTCATTTACTTCTATGTGACTCATTTCTCCAAACCTTAGAATTTGCCAGGAGACTGTTGGCATGGTGCTCATTCATTTATTCATTCATTCAGTCATTGATTTTTGTGATGTTGGGGGTTTGATCTCAGGGTCTTGACCTTGCATGACAGGCTGAACTACACCTCTAAACCCTTCTTTTGTGCAGGTTATTTTTGAGATAGGGCCTTTATACCGTACCATGTGACTGTACTGTGGTCTGTTTTTCATTCACCATCTGTACCACTGGGTCGAGCTTTTTTTCTGTGTGAACTGTTCTACCTGACACTGACTTAGAACCATAAGCCTCCCAATTTTAGCCTCCTAGGAGGCTAGTGTTACAGCTGTACCCTACCACGCTCAACTGTGGGTTGAGAAACGGTCTTGTGAACGGTTCTTTCCAGGCTGGCCTCAAATCATCTACTTATTTTTAGTCTCCCAAGAGGTGAGCAATCTGGTGCCCAGAAGATAGGGCTGAGAAGTGTGGGAACAGGCTTTAAAGCTTTACTTTACTCTCAAGGCAGATTCCACTCTCAAAAACCATGTCTTTCAGGTTTAAGCATTTGAACTGCTGAACATGTGATCAAGTATGATTCCTCAAGTCTTTCCTTATTATTTTCTTCACTTGTTGACATGTAAAATCTTTTCAGTTCTAGAATCAGTTTTGGGATATTTGATTCTGGATATGCTCAGGGCTGTGCAGAGACTTAATGCTGGGGGTCTTTTGTGGGAAGAGATTTCAGGATCAGCTGCTGAAGGAAAGAAAAATTCAATGTTCTTCAGTGGATTCTCCATGGATTTGAGAATTTAGGGATCATGATGTTCATGTATGAGTTTGGACTCAACATTTTGAGTTCTTTATGTGTATGAATTCCCTTAAGTCTAATTTGCTTTTTTGTTCTCTTCCTGGTGGGGAGGGGAGTCTGAGAGCTATAACAGCGTTTTATGCTAAAGCCTAGAGCTCTGTAATTTGAGCAACAGCTCCACTATTGATTGGCTTTTTGCTGGTGATAAACATCTCATAGACTTCCTGCCCTTGCTGGTTTTGAACCATGATCTCAGATCTCAGCTAGGATTGTAAGCATGAGCCACCAGCACCAAGATAGTTTTTTTTTTTTTTTTTATGGTCACCTCTCTACCCACAAGTGGTAGGGACAGTCACGCAGATCTTTGTGCTCTGCTGAGGTGATGAGATGACTGTTCATGGTCCTGAAGTCCTTCTGTGTGAGTTTGACCTCCAGGATGGCCGATGACTTGAGTTGCTTTATGAGTTATACACAGTTGTAGTTCATAATTGCATGATTTTCATCTCCTTAGGATAGGGTGAACTCTGAATATTAGTACTAACAAGAAGATTTAATCCCTTATACCTATCTCTTCCTGCATTTAAAAAGCACTTAGTAGCTGGTTACTCATGGCTGGTGGCTCACACCTGTAATCCTAGCTATTGGGATTCAAAGCCAGCCTGGGGACAGGAGTTTGGCCTAGTGGTAGAGTGCTTGCCTAGCATGCACGAAACCGGGGTTTGATTCCTCGGTACCACATACATAGTAAAAAGTTGGAGGTGGTTCTGTGACTCAAATTGTAGAGCTCTAGCCTTAAGAAAGCCCAAGGACCGTGCTTAGGCCCTGAATTCAAGCCAGGACTGGCAAAAAACAAACAAACAAACGAACAAAAACCAGCCTGGGCAAGAAAGAACATCTGTCAGACTCTTAAATTCAATTAACTACCCCAAAGCTGGAAATGGAACTGTGGGGCAAAGTGGTAGAATACTGTCCCTGAACACAAAAGTTCAGGGACAACATCCAGGCCTGGAGTTCAACCCTAGACTGACAGAAACAAACAAATACACAAACAAGAGAAAAAACCATCACCCCTCCCACAACAAAACAAAATAAAACAAAATACCTACCTAGTGCATAAGAACATTTACTCAGCAATATTTTATTCATTCAGCATCTGCCGCTTCCCAGGTCTTTCATTAGATAATGGCTATAGGATTCAATATTCAGCCTTGCAAAACAAGCCTCATTTCAGATTAGAAATGCAAGATTTTACTCTTGAAGAGAAAGCACATGTTTGTTTACAGTGTATTTCACATGGACTCCAGTTTTTAATGCAGTATTCTCTTTTTATGTTTATTATGGGCTATTCTGGCCCCCCACATAGCTTTCTGTTTTCTAACAGTGGAGCACTGCAGCTCAGGAGCACACCAGCTTTCTTCCATAATGGTGACATTTTCATAGCATCTTTTCACAGTCAGAGTTTCGTGACGTCACAAGGGAAGTGCCTTCCAGTGGCTCAATTTATGGTGGCGGAATATTGTCAGAGTTTCCTTGATAAAATGTTTATGGGTTTAAGAGGCTTATGAATCAGCTGTAAATATTTGCTCTGGTTTTATGAGACTTCTCCTCATAACACTGTGTGTGTTTATCTAATGATCATTGAAATGTCTTTAGAGAATCAACTGCCCGGGGCTCCTAGACCTAGAGAAGGTCGTATGTGACGGAGTATTTTGTATATGACTTTATGGTTCAAACAGTACAATTTAAGTCACCAGTGGCTGGACATACAGTTTTTATTTTTCAAATCCCATTTTGAATCTGATATTTGGGATACTTTATAAAGTCTTTAGGCCAAGGAGGGAATGATCGAAGTTAATGTCTTTCTGCTTCCACTGGAGAGATACTGGGAGCTGTCTGATTTTGTCTTGTCAAGTTGACTGAATAAATAAGTGAGCCCCAAAGGAGATAAGAGCTGATTATATTCAGGAAGGGACTAGAGATGTAGTTTGTAATGGATTAAACTTTGGTTGAAAATGGGTTTTCAGTGAAATACAAATAGTAGAGATTAGAGTTTACAAGGAATACAGAGCTAGAACAAAAAGTCTCGGAGCGTCAGATTGAGGCCCCACCTCCCCTCTCCTTATGGGTGGTGGGCACTGAGGGTTCTGGGGTAGACTAAGCTGCAGTAGCAAGAGCAGCAGTCAGGGTCCATGGCTCAGACGGATGTGAGTGAACATTGTTGGTGTGAAGGCATGAACTGCCCAGGACCAGCTCCCATTCATTTTCTACAGCTCCCATTCTCCGGTGGCTGCGGTGTGGCTCCTCACCCCAAGACCGCCTGCCTTCTTACCGCTGTTTCCTGCCTGGGTCTTCTCCCAACTTAGCTTCTCCTCTTACTCATCCACCGTCTCCAGGGACTCTGCCCTCTCTTGTCCTCTGAATGGTGGGTGTTTGGATGGTGGCTTCTCTCCCCAACTTGTGTGTCTGGCTAAGGGATATTGGGTTGCTTCCCAACATGGAGGGACGGATGCATCAGGAGAGGTGGCCTGTCATCGTGAATGGATAGAGGGTGGAGGTGATAGTGGAGGAGTTTCTGAGTCCTGACAGTGAACACAAGAACAGCATTTACTAAGAGTTCTGTTCCACAACCCACCCTCCACTGAGAGTGATGCAATGTGACAGCTGAGCCCCTCCCCTTTCTGAGCTCCTGGTAGCTCGTCTGGGGGTAATGGCCTGTTGTGTCTTGGAAAAAGTGTGAGCTGTTCCAGAGTGCAGACCCCGAGTCTTATGATGATGCCTGGTTTTGACCATGGGGTCTGTGAGAGCCAGACGTGCGGCTGAGAAGTTCTGGACAGGATCTGCCACCGGCACGAGTTCTCAGACACCAGAACGTTGTGGCAAAGGCCCAGTGCTAACACGATGCCTGATGAGTGGATCAGACAGCAGACATGCTGAGAGATGTCCAGATGTGCTGCCGAAGGACAAAGTAACTCAGATAGGGCTGACAGCCGCCTCATGGCGTGTGTTCTTGAACATGAATGCATTCTCTTTGGGTGGCTTCCCTGTGTCCATGTCTAAACCCTGGCATCATCTCTCCTTAGCTTGGGGCTTAGGAACATTTAACTTTATTAATTATTAATTGATTTTTTTTCCAGTACTGGGGTTTGAATTCAGGGCTACTCATTATGTAGTGCTCTCCAGTTATGCATGTAGTATCTTAAGGTGTAGCCATAAGTGTTTGGGGGAATCACTTGATTTCCCTCAGAGCCTTAGTTGCTGGATCTGTGCAAATTTAATGTAGTTTTGATTTTTAAAAAGTAAACCAAGACGGGTGAGGGGTGTGGGGTGGAGGGTAATGGGTACCAAGACATGTGAAAGGGTATCAATGTATGTGAATTAATGCACCTTCTATCTGGCAAATATCATGTAACCCTTTTACTAATTACAATTAAAAAAAAGTAATTCATTTTGTTGTTATCGTAAAAGTGATATACAGAGGGATCACCATTACATGAGGGAGTATATTTCCTTTCATAGAGTGTCTTCTGTTTCTTCACTCTCTCCCAGTCTCTCCCTCCCATAGTTTTGATTTTT
This sequence comes from Megascapheus bottae, assembly GCF_031878675.1. NCBI lineage: Eukaryota > Metazoa > Chordata > Mammalia > Rodentia > Geomyidae > Megascapheus > Megascapheus bottae. The sequence goes on along the minus strand of NC_143534.1, from coordinate 6,993,551 downwards.
TAAGAGCCATGTTGTACATTTGATTGGAGTCCTGCTTGTTCCCATGAACAGAGAAGCACATGTTCTGTTCTAGTGTATTCTGCTGCTGCGACTGACCCTGATTGCTCTTTCCCCTTAGGAAAGGGGACTAGGACATGGCCAGGCAGGCAGCTGGTTTCTTTCTGTCACTAACTTATAGGGTGGCTTCATGTCCCAGCAATCCTTCCCTAATCAAAATGCCATTTATTGTTTTATAAAGTCAAGCTCCTTATGGCACTAATAGTTGAAGATGCTGTTTTATCATCTTTAGTTGTGGTAGGTATCCAGTAGAAAGATAGGCTAAGTACCTGTGTACATAGCAGTCCAGACGTAACACCAAGAAGTATCCCTCCCCCCCACCGCCCTGCTCCTCCATCCTTCCCATGGGTGTGGGTGGTGTGGGAAAATTCAGTCCCTTTCATGTGCCCTTAATATCAATTTGTCAAGGTTTTGCAAAGGTTTCAGTATGTTCTTCTAAACCAGGGATTGATCTGTCTCTCCCATCAGGGATTCTTGGCACCCAGTTGAAGGCTAGTGCCTTTTGTATGTGCTGTGCCCTCTTACTGATATTTACTTTCTTTTTTAAAAAAATTCTCTGCAGAGGAAGAGAGCTTGGAGGAAATGGGCTTTAACTGGGGAGAATATTTGGAAGAAACAGGTGCAAGGGCAGCTCCTCACGCATCCTTCAAACATGTAAGTAAAGCAGCTCACCTCTTATCTTTGAGTGTGGAGGGAGGGGAAGGGGCAAACCCACCAGAAGAAAGGAGCAAAAAGAGAAGAAGAAACTCAGCCATGGTTTTATAGGGCTAAAGAGAAGAGAAAGAAGTTGGATTTTTTCACTGATAGCTGCAGATCACTGGTGGGTCATAGGTAAAGTTGATTCTAATAAGTAAAAAAGCCAGCAAACCAGGCATGAAGATGCAATAGGCAATGTTTTCTTAGAGGCCATGATATATATATATATATATATATTATATGTCTTATAAGATGTTTATTGTGTCAGTACTGAGGCTTGAACTCAAGCCTTCATCTTTTCCACTAAAAGCTGGTACCCCACCACTTGAGCCACAGCTCTACTTCCAGCATTTTGATGCCTTTTGGAGATAGTAGTCTGACTGATTTTTCTGCCAGGCTTTGCTTCAAACCAGGATCTTCAGGTCTTAGCCTACTGCGTAGCTAGGTGTAAATTCTTATATTGAACTGATATTTTGATTTTGAAAGCACATATAGGAGTTTCTTAGCTGTGTGTAGTTTGATGAGTCAAATGAGAAGAATAACCAGAAATAATTCTGAAAATAAAAAGTCATTCTTACTAATATTAAGAATATTATATGATTATTAGCATTAATATTAACATTAACATTAGTATTTCTTTGGATAATGCAAATAGCATGCTCATCAGAGGACAAGTCCCAGCAAACTAAAATTAAAGAAATAAAATGTTCTTATCAAATCTTGGTTTAAAGTGAGACATTGGTGCTATATCATCAGCAAGGAAAAGACTGAATTTCTGAGATCTAATTCTTAGGAATATTCTATTCATCCATGATAGTGGGAATCAGAGAAATCTATTTTTCCTACCTGGATTTTCCAGAGTAAAAGATTCATCCTGAGTTTCAAAAGGAACTCAGTTTCCCTTTGGCTCCCTGGTTGAAAAAGAAAGCTCAAACTTTGGATTCTTTATTTAATAAGACCTTTAATTCTTTCCAGAGGTCATGTTCTTTTGGAAAGGGATTTAAGACCCTGTTAAATCTGTGTGTCCTTGGTGAAGGTCAGGTTTTGGTACCCCTCGTGAAGGAGTTGATGCAGAATATGGTGGGGTCCAGGTAGAGACACTGACAGCATACCTCCCCCTCCTTGATGTGCGTAGAAGTCATCGTTTCCTTTCTGTGTAAGCCCCCCATTCTCACCTTCAACCAGTTCCCCACTTCCCTTTCACTAGCACTAGATACCCCTGGCTGCTGAGCCGTTATTTACCAGCCATTATGGCATCTTTCCTTCAAGAGTAGCTCATCTAGGTCTATTTGGCATTTTTAATTTTTGGGTGATAGAAAGGTTTGAACTCAGGTCCCTATACTTACTCTGTTGGTGCTCTGCCTCTTGAGCCACACTTCCATCCTAGCTTATTTTGGAGATGGAGCCTTGTTGACTTTTCTGTCTGCCCTTGCCTTCAGTTGTGGTCATCTGGATTTCAATGTGGTGAGTAATTAGGATTATAGAGGTGAACCACTGGCACCCATCTTATATGTCACTTTGGAAGGAAAAATAACATCAGGTACAGGGATGAGTATCATACTAGCCGATTGTTTCTTTGAAGCACAGTACAAATACCAGCTTTGGAATGTTATGATCCACCAGACTGCAAGCCTTTTTGTTGGGAGGGTGTGGGGAATTTATTTGTCCAGGTTTATCTGTCCAGGGTTGGCTCTCAAGCAGGATCCTTAGATCTTAGCCTCCTGAGTAGCGAGGATTATACATGCAAGCCACTAGTGCCTTCTGGGAAACGTAGCATTATGTTTATGACTCGCATTGTCTTTCTCTTAGTCAAATGCCTGCCCGTATCAGGCAGGGCAAGAGAAATAGAGTTTTCAAGTACTCAAGTAGTTGTTACTGTCTTTGGCAGTATGCATCCAGTGGATTAAATGGTGTTTCTCTGTTTCTGATTTCTTAAGGTTGAGATTAGCATTCAGAGCAACTTCCAGCCGGGCATGAAGTTGGAGGTGGCCAACAAGAGCAACCCGGATACGTACTGGGTGGCCACGATCATCACCACGTGCGGGCAGCTGCTGCTTCTGCGCTACTGTGGTTACGGGGAAGACCGCAGGGCGGACTTCTGGTGTGATGTGGTCATAGCAGACCTACACCCCGTGGGGTGGTGCACACAGAACAACAAGGTCTTGATGCCCCCCGACGGTGAGCCCCCTCTACTGAACGGCAGTGTTGAATGGCCAGTGATCATCCTTCAGCAGGCCTGTATTCATTGCTGTGTCAGAAAGAGCCTCATAGTCAATCCTGAATGGATTCTTGCTGAGGTCGTCCAGCTCATGAACAATTGTTTCTTGGGCTTCCTTAGCTGGAAGACCTTGGAGCGGGCATGGGGCGGGGGTGGAGGGATTGGGGAGGTGTGTGTGTGTGGGGGGAGGTGGCTTCATGTCCATCTTGGCAGGCTGGCCATGACCACTGAGCCAACTGTGGCCTAAAAGAGGTGAATGTATTGGAACTGACTTTTCCTATTGCTTTTGGTGACTGGGAGAAGAAAGTTGATGAGATGCTTATGTGTGCGGTCTTGTTTCTTCCCCCTGTGGTGGTTAGGTTGCTTTTTTTCACAGCCACAGATCCTCAGATCGCAGCCTCCTGACTAGATAGGATTTTAGGCGTCAGTGTCTGGCGCTTGGTTTTTAATTTTTAATAAGTTTTACTCTGCCTTTTCAGGGAGAAATTAGGATAACGGGAAGTTTTTAGAAAGCTTTTTTAAAAAAAGGAGAAAAGACATCCTTCAACCTGTGGAGATGGAAACAGTTTAGTTACTATAAACCCATGGTTCTCTTCTCCCCCTCCCCCCCCCCCCTGGACATCTGGCAGTGGCTGGAAGCAGTTTGGGTTGGGCTCTTGCTGGTCCTAACACTCAGTCTGCCCCGGGCAGGGATGTTGCTGTAGTCCCTGCAATGTGTATAGGATGACTTCACAACTAGGAATTCCACAGCTCAACCTGCCAGCAGTGCTGAGGCTTGGAGGTCCTGTTGGTGAAGAATGGGCTGTGGAGTTCAAAGACACTTAAAGCTCATCTGGGTCTCACAGTGTGATCAGGTTGTTCAACCAAGTATTTGACTTTCAGCACCCTATTCTCTGTGTTTCTTTGCATGGCCTTGGTAGCATTGCTATGTGACAACATGCGGTGCTTTCTCTTTAAAACATGTAAACGTGTCATATCCTCATTCGTACTCAGCTGCCTTGTTTTCTCTTGAAATGACATGTATAGCTTTAGAAGTTAATTTTTAAACTTTTTTTTAATAGGACGTAATTCTTCATTTTTCTGACTGATAGGACAATTCGTTTTTTGTTTTTGTTTTTGCTTTCTTTCTCTTTACTAGTCTTTGTAACGCATAATGGATAGCTTACTAAGGAGAAAGAGGGTCATGAAAAATGGCTGGAGTTTTCAGAATTGCATTTATGTGACAGCTGTCAGGATTGAATCTGTTGCCTTGGTTTTAGCTGACATCTTGACCCTTCCGTTGTCTCAGAAGAGAGCAAGAGAAGGGTTTCCTTTGTTTTCATCTTCACATCTTTTCTGTCCGTTCTTGGGACTTGTTTTTCCCCTTCTCATCTTTCAGCTGTCAGCTTTTTTTTGGACTGAAAGACCCTCCCTATGTCCTCTTGACTGGTTGGGCCCTCAACGTAGATTGTGTCTTGACTGTACTTTTTTGTTGTTGTTTCTAAAATATAATTCATCCCTTGAAAATGTTCTAGTCAGCCAGGCGCTGGTGGCTCATACCTGTAATCCTAGCTACTGGGGACGCTGAGATCTGAGGATCATGGTTTGAAGCCATCCTGGGCAAGAAAGTTATGAGACACTTATCTCCAATAAGCTACTCAGAAAAGGCCAGAAGTAGTGCTGCAGCTCAAGTAGTAGAGCACTAGCCTTGAGAAAAAGAAGTTCAGGGAGAGTGCTCAGGCCTTGAATTAAAGCCCCAGGTCAGGTACACACACACACACACGCACGAAAGTTGTCTTTGCTGACTTTTAGTATATGCACTAAGTGTGCCGTCACTGTCATTGACACTAGAATGTTTTTATCAACCCAAATTACTCCTTAGTTCTCCTCCTTAGTTTTTGTTTCCATAGCTTTCCTATTCTGGGCATTTTACATATATGGAGTCTTGTAGCATTTGTTCTTTAGTGTATGGTCTCTTTCCCTTAGGTGTAAGGTCCTCAAGCTCATCCATATTGGCTCTTGTAATAGGATTTTTTTTCTTCTTATTGGGCTGAATAATATTCCCTAATGTGAGTCTACCATAATTTCTTTTTTTAACCATACAATTTAGGGACAGTGAGCTCTGTGCTATGAGCTTGCTTACCTGTGCCCTCCAGGGCTATACTGCTCCAGTCTTTAAAGTTCTCAGTGAAGTCAGTGAGTGATTGAGAAGTTTACTGAAGAGGCTAGACTTTTGCTTAAAGATTGTTCAGACATTGTTCTGGTCACTAGGACAATGATTATGTTGTCTTCCTTAACCTTTCTTCCTTGCATTTCACGTTAGTGTTGCCTGTGTCTTTCTATCTAGCACTATCAGCCTTTATTGCCTACTTATTCTTGGAGGGGTACTGTTTGGATGAGTCCTGGAGAATGGTTGTTAAATGTTAATGCTTTATCTCTAATTCTAGGGTATGTGAGTAAGAAGGTACAGCTTTGAGCAGAGCAATGCACTGTGTTTTTTGGGGTAATTTCTGCTCCAGCTACTCCAGACCCAGGCAAAATGGGTCACAAATGACATTTTATGATCATGCTTTGAATTTAAACTCACACTGAGGTGAGAAGATTCAATGTAACATTTGATTATCTCATTTTCCTATGTAATCTGATCTGTCATAAGGTCATTTTGAATGGATGCATTGTACTGGTGTGATACTGGGGGAATACCCAGTTCTAATTAGAGAATCAGGTCCTTTCCCTCCAGCTCTGCTGACCAATGTCCTCATAGGAGCGGCCAGACAGATAGGGGTTACTCTTGGGCTCCCTCAGAGGTGGTCTATAGTTTTTGAGAATCCTCATTTGGAGAATCAGGCCTGTCTGTCTATTGCTGTGCTCTGTCTGTGGCTGTTCTTTCATTGTCCCATGTATCACTCTTTAAGGCTAACACTTGAGGAGTTAAATACACTGCTCTTGTTAGGAGTTTTAGGGAAATAATCCAGAATTATGAATGGAACATTCTAAGTGTTTGTGGATCCTGCTGTTCAACCTGAGAGAAGTTGATTGTCAGCTCCCGACTCACACTTTGGAAAACAAATGTGGCATGGTTATAGTCACAGTTTCAGAAATCATCAAACTTGAGTCCCACAGGCTGAGCTATTAGCCAAGACATGGGTGCTGTGAAATAACAAGTTCAGAATGAAAAGTGAGAAAATGCCTGGAAAAGTGAGCCCATTAACACGACAGAAAGATCTGAAGTCTGCTCAGCAGTAAGTGACCCTAAATTGAGGATTTCTCCAGTGCTGGTGTATAAAGAACTTGAAAGAATTTATAGGTAATCAATATGAGTTGGAAATCTTTAGTACAGAGAACAAAGTCAGGAAATCTCAGGGTCACAGGACAAGAGGTGTTATTGATTGCTGGAGGATGGGATAATTATTGCTTTGCAACCAAAGGCAGGCAGTGGTTGTTCCAGAGGGACTCAGGATCTATGGTTGCAATGGGGGAGCTGTATTTGTGTGGGTTTTCTCAGAGGGCTAAGAGAGTTATAAATTCTGCAGCAGTACCTGACATGTCTTTGTTGTGGTTGAACTGGAACAGCATTGGAACACATTTACATGACACCAAGCTTTCTGTCTAGGAAGCTCTGTGGTGGCAGGAACAGAAATGGCATAAACCAAGGGACACTGGGGTCTGAGATCTTGGTTCTAACATTAACTTTGCTTCCAGGGAGAACATTCATTGCTCCCCAGAATTCTCACCTTAGGTCGTCGTATATAGCCTCTGAAGAGCCTTCTGAAGTGAAATTCCTTGGTTTATGGATGATGGGATTTGTTTTGGAACTAGGATCCATCCTTGCACATTAGGAATGTGTCCTATGCACAGAGGTCCCAGTAACTGTGTTCCTGTTGGGACTGGCAAAGCTTCACTGTATTGGAGGACATAGTAACTGGGATAGATTATTCCAAGTGCCTGGGTAGGATTCGTCTCAGTCAGGAATCAGTGTCTCTGATCCCTATCTGAAACAGAGAGAAAGAAAAAATCTCAGGCATAGACTGAGTTACCTGGAAGTGGAGTGGTGGATGGGAAATGTTGGGGGGGGGATGTATTTATTGCTCCCTGCATCCCCTGGATGGAGGCTGGAGACATTTGGATCCATCTAGAAAAGTCTCCTGTCTTCACCAGTTGTTTCATTGACAGAGAATAATTTAATTTTTTCAGATGACCCTTTTATGGAGCACATAGCACTTCTTTACCAGCTTCATATCTTCTTGCCCTGCTGTTTATTAATTTCATCTTGGAATTAAGATGAGGCATTGTTGTTTACATTACATGTTATAAGGAAGGCACAACAGATGGACAGCATTCCCAGAATATGACATTATGATGGGACTACAGGGACAGACAACCCCATTAATGAGGACATTTTCAGAGAGACTGGGTTCAGTGGCCAATTGGCTGCTCAGAGAGCAATACTGGGGAAAGGGGTAATCTTTCATATGAAAAGCATGGAGAAGCCTACATTAAAGCATCACTGAGTGCAGAGTTGCAGAGGGGGGGGTGGTTATGGTCCTTGTTAGTGGAGCTAAATGTTTGGCTTTAGTAAATCAATAAGGTGTGATTTATTCATAAGCGTGCGCAAAGCTGGCAAAAGGCAGCTGCCCAATAATTATTGTTTATGGTGATAGTGGACAGAAATCATTTAATCCAGGGACTGTTGCATTGTTATTTATTGGGAAGTGGCAGCATTCTCTTCTTGATGTCAGAGGCTGGGCACTCTGAGCCTTCTGGCCGGTGCCTACTGAGCCTAGACGGATCCTCGGCCTAGAGCTTCAGGTAATAGTGTGTGGGGTGTGTGTGTGTGTGTATGTGTGTGTGTGAAAATTATCCAAATAAAACCTCCATCAGCGTATATAGGTGGAGAGTAGTTACAGGTGCTTTCTGCTATCGCAGTGAAAGCATTGAGATTGCTGTGCCTTAGGAATCAGGCTACTAATTTTTATTTTTTGTCATTATTAACATTTCTGTAATTTGAATTGCAAACTCTGTAGTTCTGCCAGATTGACTCCATTTACCATTCAGGGGGTTGAATCACAATGACTGGAGTTAGTTAATATATAACACATTTGAATAAAAGGATGTTTATTCATGAACTGTGACGGGGGAGTGTGAAGTTGGGCGTATGTTATATGAGTGGGTCCAGCCAAATCCTCCAACTTAGCCCCAGGACTGTTTTTGGGAATTGCTGGTTTTCCTGTAGTTGAACCCAAAGGAGGAGTTGCTGGGGGTATGGCACACAGGACCCTAAAATCCTGAGACCCCAGAATCTACCTTCCACCTATCCATCTGTCTGTCCATCTGTCCATTCCCACCCATTGTTTAAGCACAGACTCTGAGAAGTACCATGTGGTGGTGCTTTATGACCCTATCAGATTTTACGATTAATGTTTCATTTGAATGATATCTTAGTAATGCTAATGACACATAAAGGGTCACACTGTTTCCTTTGGCTATCTTGAATCAAAGCTATGCGTTTATTAATAAGATAGGTTTTTACCTGATCACTCATTCATCAGCATCCTAGGGAAGTAGGAAGAGAAGATTCCTTAAATGTTGCAGGAAAGAGCTGGGCAGAGAGTTCAGCGACATTTGGAGATGAAGAGTCCCACAGATTTGTCTGCTCAGGTTGGCTTTGAACTGTGATCCTCAGATCTCAGCCTCCTGAGTTACAGGATAACAGGCACAAGCCACTGGTGTCTGACTCTTTTCATCTTCTTGCAAAAACCAATCTTTTGAATAAACCAACAAATAACCCAATCTTGCTACGTTTTTTGTCTCATTACTAGTATTTTTATTGTGTGCCTCTATTATAGAACTAGATAACTCCATTAGATCCTATCCTCAGTCGAGCCCTGTGAAGTGAGTGACTATATACTTTTATTTTACTTTTGAAGAGAACATGATTTCTAGGACAGGAGATTGCATTTGATTGTAAGCTTGGGGAGGCTCTTTCCAGTCCTGACATCAGTCTTTTGAAAATAATAAGGATAGAAAGGGTTATCAGTCACTATTTGATTATGGATTAAACTACATTAGTAGCTTCTAATAGGCAGACTCACAATCTCTGTTATGGATTTGGCTTCTTGCAATCCTGAACAATTGAGTAGAAAGCTGCTTGCCCCAAATGCTCTTTCCAGTGTGTCTTTTTCTTTTTTTTCCTGGTGGCAAATACAGGGAAGCGCTGTGGCCTGGAACTTAATTCGTGGAATGGTAATCATGAAATTATGCAAAGTTATGTAAATGCTATCAGATGCTATTTGGGTTTTCCTGAGCTGCATGAAAACTGTTAAGTACAAAGCAGTGACGAGAAGATTTTCCCTTTAAATGCTAGTCATAAATGAATTCATTCTCTCCTCCTCACACCAGCAGCATATGTAATTTAAACCAAGCATGCGTTTGCTCTTGTGAACTGAACCTGTTTGTGCCATGTCTTCCCTTGGCCTGTGGTCTGTTAGTTCTTATTGTTTCCTTTTGTCTTTGTGCCAGTACTGGGGCTTGAACTCAGGTCCTAGGTGCTGTCTTTTAGCTCTTTGAATTCTGTAGGTGATTTCTATGAGTAAAACTTCATGGGGGAAAAAAATCTTAATTTTTAGCGGTATAATGGTTTGGCAAGGTAAATAAATTTCTTAGAAGAAGGGTGTCATGATTTGAGATTTATGTGAGTTCTTATTTTATTACTCATCTAAACATTACTGGTCCTGTTAGCACATCACCCAGCCATGTGTCATAATTAAACGTAGACACTTTTGGCATGTTTTCAACTTGGTGTCAGATAAAAATTACTTGTTCTTACTGTATAAACTACCAGCTTAAAAATTATTTTTCATTGAGATTTTCTACTAGCATGCATTAATTGTGTGGGGGGGTTATTGGCACATGCATGCAGTGTACCCCGTCAGCTGTACCCTTCTATCTATCACTCTCTCTACCCCCTTCCTCCTCCTTACAACAATCCAATTTTTCATTGGCCATAGTCTTCTTCATCCTCCCTCTTCCTTGCCTTCCACTAGTACTCAAACTCCCCCAGTGGAGCCTGCTTTACTTCACTGTGATTTATTTTTTAAGAGCTTAGTATACATTCATTATACCACCATGCTTTACCATGGTTTTCACAGATGCATAAATTATGTTTTAATTAGACCACCCTCATCTATTGCTTTCTTCCCCTGCCCTCCCTAACCCCTTGTTGCTTAACAGCTTTCAGTGAGATTCCATATGCTCTTTTTGTATAAGGACATACTGTATTTTGATAGTAATCACCTTGCATCATTCTTTTTCCCTCTTCCCATCCTCTCAAATAGCTTCCCCCCCAATAGTCCCACAGTTATAGTTCTTTCTCTCCCCCCATCTCTCTCGCATAATTAATTAGAGACCAATCTCTGGAAACATGGAGAATCTCTCTCTCTTTTTTTTTTTTTGCCAGTCCTGGGCTCGAGCTCAGGGTATGAGCACTGTCCTTGGACTTTCTCAAGGCTAGAGCTCTACCACTTGAGCCTCAGCACCATTTTCAACTTTTTTACGGAGGAATCGAACCCAGGTCTTTGTGCATGCTAGGCAAGCACTCTACCACTAGGCCAAACTCCTGGCCCGAGAATATCTTTCTTGTCTGAATAAAAACTTCTCTAAGACTTTTTTTTTCTTCTTTCAAAACTTAAAAAATAAAAATCTCTTAAAAGTTTTGTTCTGTGGAAATGTATAAGAGGTGGAGTCTGCCTGCCACTGGAACCCAGCATCCTAGCTTCTGTGGTGATCTTCCATGGATTAAGCTCAGAGGTCACTGTGGCTTGGACTCTGCTGGTACTTCAGTAATACTGGAGGGTCTGGATCTGAGCTCTGTCCAGTGGAGTGCTTGTCAGCGCTTCTGGTGTGAGGAGACAGCCTCGGGTACTGCCAACCGCTAAGCCTCTACCTCACGTGGTCCTCAGTGACCCTTTCATACCTGGCTTTGCTCTCTCGGTGAGCATTTACCTTTATTTGAATGGCTGACAAAACACTCTGAAACCTTTACATATTTTGCTGGTAGTACTGGGGTTTGAACTCAAGGCCTTGTGCTTGGTCAGGTAAATGCTTTAACACGTGAGCCATCTCGTCCCCCACCATTTTTTTGTTTTGTTTTGTTTTGCTTTAGTTTATCTTTTAGGTAAGTTCTAGGGAGTTTTACCAGGGGCTAGCCTTGAACCAAGGTCTTTCTACCTCAGCTTCTGAGTAGCTGGGATTATGGACCTGTATCAACAACAAGCTCTTCTTATGTATGTGTGTGTGTGTGTGTGATAGTCTGCCTGACTTAGTGCCAGGGTGGCCTCAACTTTGATCCTTCTATCTGTACTTCCTAAGTAGTTAGGATTATGGATGTGAGCTACTGTGCCTGCCTTGCCCCTCTAGTTATAAAAGTGAGGCCCGGTGAACTTTTGTAATCAGAAGTAACCATTTTGGATGGTGTCACTAACGCCTGATTAAATGTGTGATTTGGATTGGGTCCTGCATTTCTGAACTTTGTGACCAGAGTTAGTCTCCCATTCCTAAACTGAGGATAAAGATGTACCTAGTTGATGGTTTTGTGAGTTAAATGGAATTGCTTCATTCAGAGCAGGGTTGACAGTGTGTGAATTTTCATTCTTCATCCTTCTGGCTTAGTGTGGTATTCTGTTTACTTTTAATTTTTTTTATAAGCCATACATAGGCCTGGGGGTTGGCAAAAGTAGTAGAATACCAGTGTAACAAGTACAAGGCCCTGAATTTATACGCTAGTACTGCCATAATAAACACACATCTGAGTAAGTAAATAGGGAGCTAAAGCCTTCTACAAGGGCCTCTGAGCTCAAACAACAGCATTTAAAATTAATTCCCACTGGAATTTGCATGGCATGTACTGGGATGGCCTTTTTGTTTTTGTCGTTGCTGTTTGTGCTTGTGCTGGGGCTTGAACTCAGGGACTGGGCACTCTACCTGAGCTGCTTTTTCTCAAGGTTAGCATTCTATCACTTGGGCCACTGTGCCAATTCTGGCCTTTTCTTGGTAGTTTATTAGAGATGAGTGTCTCATAAACTTTCCTGCCCAGGCTTAAGTCTCAGCCTCTTAAGTAGCTAGGATTACAGGAGTAATCCACTGGTACCTGGCTAGGGATGGCCCTTTCTACAATAACAATTAAATCTGATTTTGAGGCTGGGTTCATAGCAACTGCAGACCAAAAGCAAGCTAGGACATCTGTAGTCATATAGTATGTATTACAGAGTGACAATTGTTGGCGCAAGACTGAGGAGAGAGAGGGGATGGGGGCACAGAGGGAGCTGGTATCAATGTAAGTTCAGTGCTGATTATTGTAAAAGCAAATAGCCCATCCACACATCTGGATGCTACGGGAGTAATTACAGACCCTGGTGTCAGCTGGAACATAGTGAAGCAGAAGAATTGATTTATAGGAGTCTATCACTCAGATAGTTTAAATTTATTTTAGATCTGCCAAGCAGGTGACAACAGCAGTCAGTAGCTAACCTCTGGAGGGAGGATTGGGGTGTGGAGGAGAGATTGTCAAGAGCTGTCACTTTTTGACAGATAGGTGCTCAGTGTTGAAATATCATTTTATTCTGATGGTGGTTGAACTCTCTTATGATAACCAGACTTAGGGAATAGTGAGGTCTTTACCTTAGCTTCAAGGTATAGCTCTGAGTATTTGAGAACACTCTTCCTCACCCCTCCAGAGTCTCCCTATGGAGACATTAAGCTAGCAAATAGATGACTGAGAACTGTTGTCTTTCTAGATGTCTTCTGCTGTTTGGCACCTCAGCCACATAGGAAGATACCTTCAGGGGAGAGGCAGATGTTCAGGCTCTCCTGGCTGTGGAAGAAGGCTGAGGAGGGTCCCATCTGGGGGCTTTTGCCCTTGTATGGGCTTTGCATATCCCATGTTTCTGGGTCTGGGGTGCAAAGTCCTCAGAATATAAACACCATCTTGGTCAGTAGACTAGGTCTGTCCAGAAAAAGCTTTGGTACATTAGTCCTCAATGCTGGAAACATGCCAGGTTGGTGATTGGCAGGATTGGACACCAGTAGACAGGGTTCTGAGGGTCTCAGGAAGGTGAAGGGTGACTGGGTGGGGTGGGTAGGGGTGGGACTGCAGGGAAGAACATCCCAACTCCCGGCTGTCATGCCAGTGGAGCCCCATCTTGTTTAGTGTCACCGGGAATAATATCAAGTCAGATTAGTACTGTGGAATGACAGACGAATTCATTTCAGATTCCTCATCTGTGCATCTAATGTGTAATTTGTGGGCCCGTCAAAATTAATTTTAGATCTCTCATGGCCATGAGCCTTTGGATTTCTGAATACTGCAATGATTCCCCCCCTCCCCAGTTAAATGTGGATAGTTATGGGCCCTTCTTGGGGGGTAGGTTTCTATGAAGGATTGTACATGGCGGATGGTCACATAAATAGCCAACCCACCAATAAATGTCACCTAACAATTCGAATCACATCACTGCTAGCTGTCTTTGAACACTTAGGTAAGTTGTGTGTAGATCACATCTCAACCTCCCAGGCAGTGTTGGGTGACAGCACTCCCTGCTGTGTCCAGCTGTGGGTTCCCTGTGCAGGCTGTCCTTGAAATGTGACACCTCCAGATCTCCAGCCCCTGAGGAGCTAGGATTACAGGCCTGGCAGCCTGCTCCTGTGAGTGGTGCTAAGTGCATTCACAACTGGATGTCACCATTAACATCATCCGTCTTCACTGTCCTTTTCATCTCCCATTGGAACTTTCTGTTCATGAAATATAACTGCCTGTCCTCCCCACTCCCCAACAGACAACTCCCATTCTGGTGAATTTAACTCCTCTAGATCTACAGATCCCTTTCCTCTAAACTTTACCTTCATCCCAAAGTAGATTCCTTTCCTCCCCCTTTCTTTTAAATACTTGGAAACAAACCATGTGCTATATGTCTGCTTGCCTCACCTCCTCCCTCACTTCTGCCTGGACCAGTGGCATTTTTCAATTTTAGGCATTCATTCCTCTGGGAAACTCTTGGGTGTTAGTTCCTATATACTTCCCTCCCCTTTGCTCTGGCACGTTGCAGCGGTCTGTTATGGTGAGGGCCTTAGCAGGGAGGTGAGCAGATAAAAAATGAATTCCACAAGTCACTGGAACTGCTTGAGTTATGATCTCAGATGATGGGCTTGGTTAATCAAAAGGAACACTTTCTGAGCTGAGATGAATCAATATTGTTACTCTATTTGGGAAGTCTTTTTATTCCCCATCCACAGAAAGAAGTTAGAGTTTGTCTTGGTTTTGGACCATGTTTTTAATTAACATCTTGACTTTATAGTCCTAGTATGATCTGGAACTTCCATGAATTCAGGATGCTAGTGCTAGATCTGGGGTTTTAACAGTACATGTACATTCCTGTTGAATTCCGCTTTGGTATATTAGGAATAAGGAAATTGTCAGGCATTGGAGGCTTATGCCTATAATCCTAGATATTCAAGAGGCTGAGATCTGAGGATCATGCTTTGAAGCCAGCCTGGGCAGGAAAGTCTATGAGTCTTATTTCTAATTAAAAACCAAAAAGCTGCAAGTGGAGGTATGGTTCAAATGTTAGATTGCTAGCCTTGAGTCATAATTCTCAGGTCAAGCACCAGATTCTGAATTTCAAACCTTAGGACTGGCACAAAAAAGGGTGGAGGGGTGAAGAGTAAAATTATTCTAACCAACATTTGGTGAGCTGTGATAGGGAGATCCTTTGAACAAGGGAAGCTGCAGGTAGCAAGCATTGTTGTGGATCTGAGAGTCAGGTTTTTAAGTTTAGGGTGTAGTTCTGTAAGCATACGGGATGGAGGGTTTATGGATTTCTGTGGCTGCTTATACTGGACAGGTCGACGTGACTCCTTGGGTCAGCTGCGGTGACTCTCCTCATTGTATATCATTGCCACATTCCTACATTGCTGCAAAGGACATCAGCTGTGAAGAAGTTTCTAGAAGTGTTAGTTATAACACTGTATACGGCTGTAACACCTCTGCTTTAGGAACGCCTTTAAACTCCGTCTTACCACATAGTCATCAGATACCTATTAAATTCCTCCTGTTAAGTGTTTTATTATGTTAAGTCCTGAAAGCTAGGTTGGAAAGAATCATCTGGTGCAGGAAAGTATTTGAATTGTTCTCTCTGTGTTTTATTCTTGCCAGGTCTCCAGGTTTTGCTATCGTAAGTTGATGGCATTGTCCTAAATCTCAACATGATGAGGAGCGTTTATGTCTCTTTGTGTCCTCACGATGTCTCCCACCTCTACTCTGAGCTCTTCTGTGAAGGGTTTCACAGTCGTGAAGCATGATGTTGCTTTGTGAATCGTGACATTAGAGCTTGGGTGTTTTTGTGCATTTGTGCATTTTTGTGAGAAGGATGTAGATTTTTGTTTTGTTTGTTTTGTTGTATTGGTGATTAAATCCATGGCCTCATTCACACTAGGCAAGTGTTCTAGCACTGAGCTACGATCCCTAATTCTTTAAGTTCTAATTGTACAGGAGGGTTCATTGTGATATTACCATGCATGCGTGTTCTTGGATCATAATTCACACCTTGTACTCATGTTTTAATGGAGCAGATTTTCCCCCTAGGGGAATTGATGCAGTGGGCCTAGCAGCCTTTTTTTTTTAAAGTTGGGCTTAATTTCATAAAAGCATATAAAAAAAAGAAGTGCCAGTTGTTAAGTTTGTTTGTATATTTGTTATTTTACAAAGGCAAATGAATGTATTTTAGCCCAATTTAAAAAGGGAATTTACTGAATAATTCCTAAAATTTTCTACTCCTTTTTGTAGTTAAAGTGAACTTAATAAATATATACTGAGCTGGTTACCAGGAGCTCACACCCATAATCCTAGCTACTCAGGAGGCTGAGATCTAAGGATTGTGTTTTGAAACTGGGCCGGAAAGTTCATGAGACTTATTTCCAATTAGCCACCAAAAAAAAAAAAAAAAAAAAACCTGGAAGAGACTGTGTGGTCAAAAGCTATGGATGGCATAGTGCTTAGGCTTTGAGTTCAAACCTAGTATGGGCATGCATACACACACACACACACACACACACACACACACACACACACACACACACGCACAAAGAAAAAAAGGGAAGAAAAAAAAAGAAAAAGAATAAGCCTACCTGGTAGAAGATTCAAATAGCTACTCCTTTAAATTCTCCTTGTTACTGTTTTAGACCTACAATATTAATCTTGCTAACACAGAGAGAGGGTGAATGTTGTAATCTCTGTCTTGTGTCTTTGAATGTGGGTTTGTATGTCCCCTTAGCTAAGCCTAGCCAAGCCTAGCCTTAGTTTTATCTATTGGAAAAAACTTAAACATAATCTCAGCTCTACAAACCTCTAGTGAAGTATAATCACACACAACTCTTATGATCCTTGTGCAATGAACCTCAGTCCAAATGGCCTATATAGATGCCTACTACTCTATGTGTAAAACAGGCTGCAGATTGCATGTAGTCCCTGTAAAGGCTGTAATTGTTTCAGTTCTTCTTCTTTTTTTTTAATAAAAAAGTGGACACTATGTCCCACATGAATCCAAAGGCCTTCCCCTCCTTCCCTCTGGGGTCTTGGTTACTAACTGGTGAGATGGAAGGATTCAGCTGGATCATAAGTTTCCCACAGAGCAAATAATCTTTTGCAAAGATGCTTTCTGCCAAAGTCCACATATTACCAAAAGAAGATGTGGATGGTGAGACATAACCATGACCAGAAATCACTCTGTGTTGAAACTCTATCTGGTCTGCTTGTCCCTCTTGAACAAAAATGATTTTCCCCTACTTAGATATTTAGTACTTATAAGGCAGATGCCATTAGATTCAGGGGCATGGTTGGTATATACATTTAAACGTTGTTTTTCAAGATTACTTTATTGATTGTTGCCACTTTGGTTTCTTGTCCAAATGGATAGGGAGAATTATTTCCCTATTAAAAAATCACCGTTGGCAGGTGTGTGTTAAGATAGCACATGGAGAGTTGTCTGTACTGTAGAATAATGGAAGAGAAAATGGGGCTTAACATGTGGGAGATTTATTAGACAGTGCTCGTGGTGTCATTTTTATTTCTTTTCTATCGCATGCTTTATAATGAAGATTTAATAGGCTGGGTTCAGAATACAAATACCAAAGAAATCACAGAGAAATAGTCACTCTGAAGGTTTTTATGAACAAAACCCACACCTATCCTGGTGTGCTGACCCTGAGCGGAACTGCAGCTGGGGTCCAGGATGACTTCAAGCTGCTACCAGCAACAGATGCATGGGTGACTCTTCAGGAGAACCAAGCTAGCTCAGCTTCCTGACAGCAAGAATGATCCGTCAGAGATTGATGTTGTGGACAGAAGAGAAGTTAAATGAGAACATTCGACTAGGCAAGAGGCATGCTATGTGTGAAATGGGACAGGGCATGGAGGTAGAAGGGGAGAAAGACATAGAAAAATGCAGACAGCGTCAAGGATGGGGAGAGGAGGAGGGAGGATGAGGAGAGAGACACCGAGACAGACACAACTGGACACAGAGGGAAAGACAAAAGGAGTAAGGGAGAGAGATTGAGTAGTAGTCTAGAGACACATGTAGAGTCACAGATGGACAGAGAGAGAGACAGACAGACACAGAGATATAGGTAGACAGACTATAAAAGGAATGTATCAGTCAGTTCCTCACTGCGACACAATACCTGAATACATCACCTTCAGGGAGGAGAGAATTTGTTATTTTTGGCTCACAGTTACTGTGGTTTCATCCCATGGTCAGTTGACTCCCTCACTTCTAGGCCTGTGGTGAGGCACAAACATCATGGCAGAAGGGCCCGGTGGAGGTGAGCTGCTCACCTCATGGCAGCTAGGAAGCAGAAACGGGGTGGCGGGGGACATAAAGGAGCTTGGGACAAGAGATAGCCTTCAAAGGCATGCCCCTGTGACCTGCTTTCATCAACCAAGCCCCATTGTCATTTTCCTACCACCCCCCATTAATACTGTGAAATTATAAACCCAGTAATGGATTCATTTTAACTCTTCCACAAAGTCCCCTGTGGCTTGGGGACCAAACCTCCAACAAAGGAGCCTTGCTTGGTGACATACTATCGAACCATAACAGAGAGGAAGACAGAGACAGAAATCTACAAGGGAGGGGAGGGTCAGTGGTAGGAGGAGGGAAGGGAGAGACAGTGAGAACGGCTTTAGCTAAGATGGCTTGAGTTGTTCAGGCTTGAATAACTGGCAGGTTGTTGTTTAACCCGTCCTGTAGAATGAAATGAACTTGTTCTTGACGTGGCTGTGTGGCTCATGTGTACACACGCTGATGGTGTGTATCTAAGGCCATTGGGCACTGCTGTTCTCAGCATCCCCGAGTTCTCCATACGGAACTAAGGTGACAAATCGGTATTTGATTCTGTTACGTCAGGCGATGTGATTCAAATGAGAGATGAGGCTGTGCTGAAGAGAGAGTGGACTTAGAAGGACAACTTTTAACAGGAGGCGCGAAGTCGCATAGCAGCTTTGGAACTAGCTGAACTGGTTACTTTTAAAAATAATGAGAAATGTTATAAAGTTTGTTGGAAGTATTGATTTATCTTTCAGCTTGTTCAAAAGCAGAGACTTGAGAAATAGGTTGCCACGCAGTGGTTAAGGGATAACAAAGAGAACTCCCTTCCTTCAGAGATTTTTTTTTTCTTCCACAAAATCTTTCTTTGGACAGAATAAGAAGAGATCTGGGGTCCTGGTTTTCACAGAGAATTTGTCAGCTTCTAAAACATCTGAAACAGAGTTTTTCAGCCCTGTAGGCTCTTGGTCATTAGTAGCTATGGTGGTATTAAACTATGGCTCCAAAGTTTTGTGACATGTCTTCCATCAGGAAATAGGGTCTGTGTCTTCTGGGCTCTTGGTGGAACTATTTTTATATGGCCCAGTGACTTCCAAGGCAGAGTGTTAGGAGATAATGTGCTGTCATCTTATTTGCTGGACCTTCGCCGTTGGCAACTTCTTGCTAGCTTCATGCTCTGAGGATGCCTGGCCACTGGGAGAGGCCCTACAAGGCGCCGTGCGTGCGTGCCAGGCCTCCCTTCTCGTTGGACCTGTGAATGCTCCATTATCCAGGTGAGTGTACTCTGGAGCCTCTTGGCCACTCAGGCCTTGGAATCCCACTAGGCAAGGCCCTTGTAGTGCAGAGCAGGAGTGAGCCAGTCTTGCTCTGTTACAATCACTGCCCTAACACATTCCCTCAGTAATTCCATGGAGAAAGTAAGAATGTCACTCCCTTACCCCGGGGGTTAGCAAAGGAGAATTTGACTTGGTTTTAAGAGCATCCTTGGGAAAGAATGAGAGGGTTCTTTGAAACGGGAAAACCAAGAGTGGACTTCGCAGGGATTATAGAAAGTCAGAGATTTAAATTTTTCATCTTCTTGTGCAGTTTGTAGAGATGTAACACCACCATGCATAATTGGGGCTAATCAAAGTGGTACAATTAAATTACCATGCATTGGTTAGAAAATTAAAGGGTAAACTTTATACCCTGTGTGGTTTGAAGAAGGATATATTTCAGCACAGGTCAGATGGCTATTATTAGCCTTCACACTGCTAGCAATAGTTCCAGGATGCCTGAAATGTTGAGAGTCTTATAATCACGGCCACCTAAGCTCTGCTCAGGTACAAATTGGGAGCTGAAGCTTTTGAGGAAGAGTTGTGTTCTTGTGGTCACTGATGTTGCAATGCTTCCAGAATTTCTTGGGCAGGAACTAAAATTGCCAGAAGTCCTGTACTACGTGGATTAAAAAAAAAAAAAAGGAATTTTTCCTTGTCATCTTGGATTATTCCGCTAGGTGAGAAGATGGAAAGGTTGGGTGTAATGACTGAGCCTGGGGTGAATTCCACCTCTACATCATTTTGTAAGGTTGGTATAGGTCCCCCTGCCCCTAGTCCTGGGGCTTGAACTCAGGGTCTGGGCATTGTCCTTGGGTTTTCTTAAGGCTAGCATTCTATCACTTGAGCCACAACACCACTTCTGTTTTTTTCTGTGTATGTGGTGCTGAGGAATTGAACCCAGGGTTTTTGCATGGTAGGCAAGCATGCTACCACAAAGCCACACTCCTGGTCCTAGTATAGTTTTAAATAATCTGAAATTTTCAGGAATACAGTAACTCAGTTAAACAAAGGCTACTTTTCCCCCCCCCACACACATTTTAAAAGCTACTTGTTTTTGAATTTAGAGTTTCACACTTGATAGGTAAGCACTCTTATCTTTCAAATCACACCTCTAGCCCTTTGTGCTCTGGTTTATTTATTAGCCAGTTATTCATGCATTGCTTTATGCTGTTTTGGGGGCTTGAACTAAGTGCTTCCGGCTGTCACTCAGCAGGACTGATTTTCTACCACTTGAGCTACATCTCCAGCCCAGCTTTTTGCTAGTTATTTTGCAGATGGGGTCTTTTGGACCTTTCTGCCTAAGCTGACTTGCAGACATGATCCTCTGATATCTCAGCCTTCTGAGTAGCTAGGATGACAGGCATGACCCACCAGGGACAACCTTCATTATTTTATTTTCCTCTCTTCTTTATCCTACGCACTGAATATTTGAGCAGTCCCTAAATTCCTTCTTACTGTCCTTCCACCTCCATTTGAATATTGTCTGTTTCATTAGATTTACCGTGTATATTTTGTATTTTTTTTGTGGATGTATCCCGCAAACATTCTTCCTTTTCCAAGTTCGTGTAGTTCTCTTGGGTATTCCTTCTAGAATCCCTGTGATATTAATGATCTTCCCTTCCTCTGGACTTCAGGGCAGTGTGTCGAGCAATCGTTGATCACAGCTGGTCCCTGTCATGTGCACTCTTCCTCCCTTGATAATGAATACAAGAGTCATTTCCCTTGTGCTATGTTGTAAGACAATTTGGGGGAATCCTGGTTTTGACTACTCATAGTTCTTTGATATTCCACATTAGAGATTAAAGTTGTCCAGTTCCCTGCAATAAGAAAAAAGTCCACTGGAAATTTGCTTGATCTTGCACAGCACCCACTATTAACTGGAGGACTGAAATTATTATGGTGTCGAGTTGAGTTTACATTTTCTCAGAAAAATATCTTTGAATATTTAACTTTATATTGTCAGAAACTCAGTGCCAGGTGTTGAAAAGGATCCCAGATAACAACACCCTGCTCTCAAGTAGTTCACCGTTATAAGCTTTATCTGCATTGGAAGAAGATAGAAACACAAGAGACTGGATGTAGAATATTGTGATGGTCTTAAGATGTACACTCATGTTTAGATACTCGTGTGAAGGAATTCAGAGGAAAAGGACATAATAACCTACTTGTCAGTTTGTGTCTTGATTTGGCCAATCTTTCCACCATGCATTTTTTTTTTTTTTTGGCAGGCCTGGGCTTGAGCTCAGGGCCTGAGCACTGTCCTTGGACTTTCTCAAGGTTAGAGCTCTACCACTTGAGCCTCAGCACCACTTCCAGCTTTTTTCTATGTATGTGGTACCAAGGAATCGAATCAGGCTTTCGTGCATGCTAAGCAAGCACTTTAACCACTAGGCCAAACTCCCGGCCCCTCCACGATGCATTTTTAATATTGGACATTATATTCCTGCTGATCTAACTCTGAATCATTATTGTGATGCTCACAGATGTGTCACTGAAATGTTTAGAATTACTTCTCTGCTTTTAAAGGCGAAGTATACCTATCTCTTTCAAACAAGACCTTTCCTCCCTCTCTTCCAGAAAGATTAACTTGTTGCCTATATGAGTAATCTCATAACAACCCTTGTCACATTATTAATTATAAAGAAGGCATTCTGTGCCTCAGGGGAGTACAGTTTTGAAGAGATTTCTTTGGTGCCCACACGCTTGTGCCTGGGAATGTTTCTTTGGAGAGGTACTTCCCTCTCTTTCTTTTTGCACTGATTGCTCAGCAGGTCTCTTGGGTTCCCAAATGGGAATGGGCCTGGATGTTTAACAATAGGACTGTTTCTGTATTTACCACATCAGCAATGCAAATCTGTCATCAATGATTGGCATTTGGAACAGGGATGTTACCCAAGGAATTGTGCAATGACTCTCTGCACCCACAGATCCAGAGTGGATTCCTTAAACTTCACTGTCATCCTGGCACCATTGGGTGCCATGACTCAATATTCCAGGGGAGGAAATTCCACACATTGCAGGGATCCTGCAAGTGTGGCTTCCGCTCCCTTCTGTGATTAGCCGACATGCTTTTGTGCCACTATGATTTCTTTGAGAAGCAAATGCTCAAGTGATTCTCAGTGAAGGAAAGCAGCCTTCCAAATGCCAGCTCTTTTCTCCCACTTGTTCTGAAGCCTGGTTCCACTCTGGTTTTTCTCTCTTGATGTGTTTTGTGCAATGGAGAACCTGTGCCTATGACCCGGGGCTTGTCAGTTTTGTTTCGTTTATACCATGGGACCAGATATTCCAGAATACTTCATACAACAATTTGAAGTCCTTTGAGGAAGAACCAGATAAAAGTGAGCCATTAATTAAAGAGTCAGCAGCTGCACACTCAGGCATCGCGTTTGATAGGAAAAGAAAACAAGTTCAGTGAATTTAAATTGCCTTGCATGTATGACAGCATATTAAAGTAATGAGGGCAATTCATCTTGCCAAGTAGTGTTGTCAAGCTTTGATCTCCGCCTTCCCTCCCCCCTCCCGCATTCTCCTTCTTTCTCTGTCCCAGCTCTCAGTTTCATTCCTATGCTTCTTTATGAACTACCAAAAGATAAACCAACAAGGAAAAACCAAAACAGAACTTCATGGTGGACCGTAAGCTGACTCAGGGGGTTTCTTAAAGTACCCAGAAAGAAGCGAGAAAGGAGAGGTTTGCTTTTCTCAGGGTCTAATAAGCAAAGGCTGCCTAGCCTTGTGAGAGTTGGCTCTTGAGTGCCATCAAGGATTTTATGTGTGTAGCTTTGTGATGCTGCGGAGTTTTAAATTTAGGATGTATCTCACTGGCTTTTGCTGACACAGAGGATTGGAAGAAAGGCAGAGGTATACCTCATAGCTCTGTATTCCTTTTTGGGTTTTTTGGTGCCAGTATTTGGGCTGGAATTCAGTGTCTAAGTGCTCCCCTTTATTCTCCCACTTGAGCCAGAGCTCCACTTGCAGCTTCCAGCTTTTTCCTGGGTGGAGGGGGGGAGTTTGATTGGAGATATGAGTTTCATGGACTTTCCTGCAGGGCTGGCCTAAGTAGCTGGGATTACAGGCACCCACCAATAGCTCTGAATTAGTTCTGATGTGAACTTGATTATTTTTGGCCAGTTCTGGGCCTTGAACTCAGGGTCACTGTCTTTGAGCTTCTTTTGCTCAAGCCTAGCATTCAACTTCTTGAGCCACAGCTCTGTTTCCAGATTCTTCTGTTTATATGGTACTGAGCAAGCAGATCCAAGGCTTCATGCATGCTAGGCAAGCACGCTACCACTAAGCCACATTCCAGCCCAGCTTGATGATTTTGAGTTAGTAACTTGTAAAGACCACTTGTATTTCTTATTCACATATTTATTGCTGTGCCTTAAAAATTCCAAAGTGCAGACTTAATAGAAATGTCTCTGTGTTGTTTCCATGGCTGATGAATTCGTCTGTGAGTCTCCTGCATTCATGTCTTTGACTTTTGTCTTCTACAATCCATCTTTGTCATTGTTTTGGTTGGCTTGGCTTCCTTCCCATTCCTATCTCCTCCAAATTTATTTATAAACCCCAGGGCCTTTGTATAGGCTGTACCTTCTGCCCGGAACATTTTTCTAATAGATGCAAAGTCTTACTCTTGTTTCAAGACATTATTAATACATTAACTTTTTTAGTACCAGTGAGGAATTATGTACATGTTCAAACAGCCCTACCCAGGAGATTTATTGCTCTTTTTAGTTAGACCAGAACAGAAGAAGGGCATGCAACCCAAGGCTTGTCATTACCTTTTTCACCATGGTTTTCTAAGCATGGTAACTGAGAACTGTTAGATGGGCTTAATTATTCTAGAGTGATGTGTCCTCTTAGAGTTCAAGATGTTGTCAGTGGAATCGCTGTCTCTCCTTCACATCTCAGATTTGAGGCTGGGCTTTGTATGCAGGTAAAGTAAATACTGAAGGGAACTGGACTGAGGGCTGAGAAGAACAGGGAGCAGGTGGGATATTCTGGCAGAGTATCTCCTTCCAGCCCCTGAACCTGCTAGCTGTAGAGTTTCTTCCTAGCAGTAGCCAGACTCGATGGTCAGACCTACACACCACAGGCCCAGAATACTTGAATTCATTGAAACAATTCTTATGCATTTAATACTCACTGTAATTCTCATTATAAATCTATTTTTTCCTTAAAAGGAGATCAGAATAATATTTCATTACAGTGTGGTTTTTTTTTTTTTTGGCTCAGCTGTCTCAGGAATGTACAACAAAATGATCATTTCCTCCAGTGGTATGCTTTGTCCTCTATGTCATTCTTACTAGAGTCTTCATGAATTTTTTTTATTTTACTTTTTTTGCTCAGGGCTTGTGCTTCCCTGGCTTTGCTTGCTCATAATTTGTGCTCTACCACCTGAGCCATGCCTCCAGCCTATATTTGCTGGACGGTCTGTCTCTGCCTGGCCCCTCACGTTCCTTGTGAAATTCAGATCCCAGTCCAGCTGGCTGCTTGGATTCCTTGTTGATATCTGTCCTCGTGTTCTCAATCCTTTTCTGGCCCCTTTCCTGGCCTTTCCTTCTGCCTTTTCCCCCAGCCATAAACATTGCTGTTCCTCTTGTCATTGAGATAAAAACCCAACAAGCCCATTCACTAATTAGAACGCTGCGCAAACACAAGTGGGGCTGAGAGAGGTCATGTATCTTGGCTCCTGTGAAGATGTACCATCTGTTTTTAGGGTGTTCTGTGGTGACTCTTCCCTTCCTATAACTAAGTGGACCAAGCTCTGCTTCCTTCCTGTCTTCCTAAGAAATCAGGCCTTCCTGTTACTTCATTTTTCCCATGTACATATTGTTTGTATGTGTGTGCTTCTATACTTGAATAGCTTACTCCCCAAAATAAATAAGTTTACAGTGGCTTCCTGGATATTTCCCATGTTCGATACTAAGGCTGCTGTCAAGCCTATGGGGTGGGGATTGTAGGTGTCTCCTGCATTCCAGATGAGGAAGCTGAAGATCAGAGGGGGCAAGCCTCTCATGGAAAGACCACACAGCTAGTAACTGGGGTCACCTGCCTGGAAGACTCTGTTGGCAATTACATTTCGTGGGTATTTACATTGATCAGTGTTCTCCAGAGAACCAGAATAAATAGACTGGAGATTATAAAGAGATTAATTAGAGGGAGAGTCTCCAGGGGTTAGGGAGGCTGGCAAGTCTTTAATCGTTTCCAGATAATCTGAAACTGAAGATGTGAGAATCGGAAGACCTGACGGGACAGCTGGCATGCTCCATACCTCAGAAGAGCCAACATTTCCGTGCTTATTGAAGTTAGGATGGGACTACTGTCCCTGATAGGGAGTACTCAGGAAGAAGAGCCTCCCTTGGGAGAGTCTCCTGTGCTCTCAAGTGGCCTTCAACAGATTGGGTGAGGTCCACCCTTACTATGGGGTCAATTGATTGAAATGCTCATCATTGTTATTATAAAAGTGTTACACTTACATAAGTTAGGTAATGAGCACATTGCCTTTTGGCCATTGTGACCCTTATCCTTGCTCTCTCTCAGTTTTCCTCCTTCTCTCCCCACCCACAAGTTGTGTAGCTCGTTTTCAACATAGTGTGTAGTCAGTACTAGTGCTGGGTCTGTTCACCTTTGTCCTTCCATTTCTATCCCCCACCTTGCCCTCCCAAAGACAGAAAAATGAACTAACATGACATAAAGAAAAGAAAACAAAAACAGCAATAAGGAAAAAAACCCCAAACCCTTCTTGTTTCCATTTCCTATGTTAATCTTATATAGAGAATGCCCAGGGTAATGTTCAGTCAAGTATCTGGGCACCATAGCCTGGCCAAGTTGGACATACAATTAAGTGTCATAGTACATACTGATATTTGTTTCTTGTTGGTTTTGATCTGGTGAATTGGTGAATTAGGTTGGCTTTCTGTCACTGTTGAGGCAATAATTCCATTGCCTTTGCAAAGAGCTGCACCTCACCAAGGTTGAGCCTTGGGTTTTACACTGAGTGAACTTGAGATCTAAACTTAAGAAGAGTGAACTCTTCTTCAGGGACTGTGTCCTATTACTATAGTTAAGTCTTGAGTGGTACTGAGGCTTGAAGGTAGGACTTCCTACCTGCTAGGCAAGGTGGAGATTTGTTTGCCTAGGGCTGGCCTTGGATGGAGATGGTTTTATCTCTGTAGTCTGTGTAGCAGACATTACACACACACACACACACACACACACACACACACACACACACACACACGCACGCACGCACCATGAGGCTGGTTCAGAATTTCCTATTTTGATTGAATAGTTGACTGGTGGTTCACCACTGCCTTTTTTACTGTATTGCAGCAGTCATGCAACAGTACACGAGTGGCTGGTGATGTCTTATGGATATTTGTGGAACTCATAAATATCAGGTGATGTCATTTTACAATTGAGAAAGTGGAAAACAGCTACAACTTCAGTATTATGTGCTGGTCATCTTATGGTCTCATTCAAGGACTTGCCAATCTTTTTTTTTTCTCTGTTTAACTCAAATACCAGTTTGGAAAGAACACTGAAACCTAAAGGACTGTGATTCTTCATTAGTCTCCCTTCCCTAAACCTTCTGCTATCTTTGAATCTGTAATAATTTCAGAGGGGCTTAGCTCTATCTTTTCAGTATTTTTTGAACAATGACAAGAATGATACAAAGGAAAATAGTAGATAAATACTACAGTAAACCATGGAAATCTTCCATTGCTTTTCACTTCTCAAAACTAACTGCTGACAAGATGTGCACTGGAGGAAGTGTCCTGTTTTCATAACATGTTTTGCATCAGTAAGTTAAATGAGAAGAGAAGAGTGAGTCTTGCCCTGCCTGTAGCTGTGTTGTGCGATGTTGACAGAGCATGAGAATCCACACTGAACTCATTCTTCTTCATTCATTAGTGAGTCTTGCATATTTGCTGTTTCTAATGGTTGTCCTGATGATTGCCACAGTGAGAGATCATTGTATTAAAAATACATTTTCTTAGTTAGATGTGCACCCTTGCGATGCCAGCTGCTCAAGAGGCTGAGGCAGGAGGATTTAAGTCTGAGATGGGCAGGTGCAAAAGTGGGAGACCCTATCAGAAAAACAAAAGGGCTGGAAGCATGGCTCAAGGGACAGATCATTTACCTAGCAAGTGGAAGGCTCTTGGTTCAATCCCCTGTACCACGGAACAATTTTATTTCCTTTACAATTTGGGAGATTTATGGGTTGTGCAAGGCTTGGCCCTAAAAGGTGGGGAGTAAGAGCTCTCAGGATTATCCTTCAGGGAAGATTGGCCCATCCTGTGTTTGGTTATTTCTTTTCCTTTTCCTTTTCTTTGTCCAAGACCAGGACTCTCAGTTTGGGACACTTTCTCTTGTGGCAGACATCTTGCCACCTGAGCCATCCCTTCTCATCATGTGTTTGGATGCAGACTTCAGTGCACTGTTGATTGATTGAGATGGGGGTCTCCCAAAATTTTGCCCAGGTTGGCCTTGAATGACAGTCCTCCTAATCTCTGCCTCCTGAGAAACTGAGATTGCAGGCATGACCACCATGCCCCAGCTTCTCTTATTTATATATTGTGGAAAGGTGGTTAATGATCCAATTATGGGGTTCCTTATTCTGTATGCTGTAGACCCCAGGAATGGGTGACCCTAGCCACCCCTCCTTTCTCCCCCACAATTAGGTCAAAATTACTACAGTAACCCCAAAGAAATAGTATAGTTTGCTTTTGTTTGATATTTTAAGGGTAATACAATTTTTATTAGTGTATATTAATTGCACAGAGAGGTTTCATTGTGATAGTTCCACAAAAGTATTTAAGTGTGCTTTGATCAAATAGTCCAGTTTTGGGAAGTAGATTTAAAATAAAAGAAATCTGGGCCAGAGAGATGAAAAGTATTTAGCTATTGATTTCTTCAGTGAAAAGAACTAATTTGAATGAGTTACAAATGCTCTCTCCTAGAGGCATTGTGCTAACCTTTTTCTTCTTCAACTGTCCGCTCGCTGTAGCACTTAAATCAATCCTTTTTAAAACGAGCCATTAAAAAGAACTATGACAGGGAATAGTTACCGCCGATGGATCGTGCTCATGTATTTTGATCTACATAATCGGATCATAATTTATAGATCTTCAGTCAAGAAAACGTAAGCCATTTCTTATTACCAAATTTCTCTCCTTTCTCCCCCCCTCCATCCCTCTCCCTCCCCTTTCATCAACATGGTGCCAGTGCCTGAAGGGCAGTGATTAATCACAGCAGCATGTGGGGAGATCATTGGAGGCTCTGTGAGCTGAGTGAGAGTGTGGAGTTAAGTCAATCAGGATCAACCTGACTGTGTGAGACATTCTTGATGGAGGATGTGATGGATTTATTAGCCGAATCCTCCTTCAAGTCACATTCTCCATTCTTAGCAGGTTGGATCTGTGCATAGAAAAATCATGAGTCACCCTGTTGAGAAGAGTCTGTTAGTTTGCAAAATAGAGTTTAGCCCACAAAAGGTCTCCATAGAAGAGAAGCAACTAAGAAAGGGCACTGAGAATGTTTAGTTCTAGGTGAATTGTGTTAAGTTCAAAGAAGGCAATTAGTAATTAACATGTTTGGTTGATTAGAGAGCAGTGATTCATCCCATGTACAATTGCACAGATTATATAATGAAATGAAATTATCTTTTCTACCTTACAATTAAATGTCCCCCCAACCCCAGGCGTATTTGAAGCCCTGGCTGATAGTTCTCAGAAAAAACATTCATCTGATCTGTCTGTTTTCTTTTTAGAACTATGTATACTTAGGAATATTCAGCAACTTCATATTAGTTTCAGTCAAAGAAAATTCTAAAGAAGACTCATTTAGACAGAACCTCCTGGCCAAAGGTAAATGCTAGTGATTCTGAAGTGATGCAAGCATTTCATCAATGCTATTTGTTTTCTTCCTTGGATCAGATCTAGCACAGGCTGCCTAATTACTAAAACACTTAGCATATCAAATAGCCTGCTAGCACATGACCTTTGTGATTGTCTGATTCTTCTCTGGCCCTTGGGGACCAGGCTAGCAATAACATTCCTCTTTCAAGTCAGGTGTATGATGTTCCTTCCTGGCTTGGTGGGGTCAGGTTTTTCTCACCCTGATTACGCTTACATGTGTGGAATACCTTGTCAGAAATTCCTTATCTCCTCCCATTTGTGTTGCTGGTACTGGGGCTTGAACTGGCACCTTGAGCTTTTGCTTGGCTTTTCCTGCTCACAGCTGACAACCTACTGCTTGGGCCACACCTCCAGATCCCGGATTTTGCCAGTGTCGTTCCAATTTGTCTGCCCGTGTCTCCTCTGAACTATGATCCTCAGGTCTCAGCCTCCTGAGAAGCTAGGATTACAGGCATGAGTCACTAGAATAGGCTTGAGGCTGTTTTTTGAACTTCTGTAGTTATGCATTCTGGGTTATTGAGATCTTAGAAGAGCTAATAGGAGCTACTAAGAGTTTAGGATTTGGGGGCAAATGAATACTAGCTTGTATTTTGAGCACATGTTTAAATAAGACCCTTTCTTATCATATTTCTCTTTGTGCTGTTTTCTGTTAAATCTCAAATTACCCTGTCTTTCCCCAATGGAAAGAATAATAGTTTCAAAATGAGTAGGAAATTTCTTCCCCTCAACTTATCTGGCATAAATGGTTGTTTCCACAAAAGTTGATGGATTACTGCTTCCAGAGCTGACATATAGTTTTTGTTTTGTTAAACAGCTATAAATCTCATCTAATATGGTCTTATGCATTAACAGGAAGAAAGCCATAAGTTAATATCTGTTACATTTCATTGCTTAAGCTATAATTATTAGTAGTAAAGCTTCATCTTTTTTTCCCTCTAAACTTAATTTGATCTTGTGTAATTGATGGAAGACAAATTCAAGGAATTTATTCAGGCTGTGTTCACAGCTGCCTTTTCAATATATACTAACATACCATAATCCAAATGAATTCTGTTGGTGCAATAAGGGAGGCAGAATTTACAGCCAACAGTCTGAATGAATTGCTGACAGCACCACAGTGGTATATTCTTTTACATGGTCTAGCCCTCTTGCAAAATCTTTATTGAAATATTTTGTGATATACTGTTATATGTATACCCTTGCTTGTTTTAAGAATCCTGGAAGGCAAAACCTTTGGGACTTACTTATTCCAAATTTCTTATTTCGAAATAATAGGTAGACACTGAAATATATTTCCTTTCATTATAACCAGTATTTGCAAATCCAAGGCCGCTATTGCTTAAAAGCAACAAGACTGCTTGGCTTTCTTTAGCTTGGGGAAAAGCATGTTATAATTGCTTCTTTGGAACCATTTTCTTTTAATAAAAGCCTGATTTATGGATTTAAATCACAATTCTAGCACCTTGGAATGTGTCTTTTATAATCAATCACTTAAATTAGGCCTTCTTTCTTATAATAGCAGAAAAGTTGTTTAATTACCCAAGTTTCTGTCTTTACAGAACAGCAGGAAAAAATCTTGTATGTCATGTTCAAGAACTTTCTCTGAGTTACCTCAAGGGTAAATGTCAGTGTCAAGTGTAGATGTTCTTCAGCTATGCTTGTATATGGAGTAGCATGTATTTTCTCTGGATGACAAAGTTTTCCTTTGATTCTTAAAATTGAAGTAAAAATGCTAAGGGCTGTGGCAATATTAAAATTTAAAGATGGACTCAAATTGTAAGAACTGAGTTTACTACTAAAGGATTGCACTTCCCTGAGTAGAAGGGGTAGGTAAAGCTACAAGGACAAGGCACTATCTGGTTGGACGCTGTATAGGGAAAAGAGAGTGATAGACTGAGGTTATGGGCAAATGATTTAGCTCAGAATGAAGAAAGCCTATCTTGGAAGTGGAGAACCATAGGCACGTTACAAAGATAGGTGAGGAAATGACCATGGCTAGTTTTGTTTTGCTTTTGAGCAGATTATGTTGCTCTCTGATTTAGAGTTATTTATCTCTGCTGGTGACCATATTAAGCCCAATAAAAATTTCTCTTGCTTTTCTCCTAACCCTTTCGGCTCCTGTTCCTTATAGCCAGTAAGGCGCTAGAACATATACCTGTGCCATGTTAACTTTCTGCTTCTGTTTCTTTCATTTGTTTTCCTTTTTCTGTTCTCTTTTCCTTCCTTCTTTCTCTCCCTCTAGCCCTCCCTCTCTTCCTTCTGTTCCATCTTCCAGTACTGGGGACTGAACCAAGAGCTAGGGCACTCTCCATCTGCTTTATTGCTCAATGCTGGCACTCTACCACTTGAGCCAAAGCTTTACTTCTGGCTTTTTGCTGGTTAATTTGAGATGAGAGGCTCAGGGACTTTCCATATAAATTCAGACATGACAGACTGTATGTATGCAAGTTGTTATCATTTTATCAGATATGTACAAAGAGCATATTCATGTAACTTTTCCCCCAAATCATCTTTTTCTTTCTTTTCATAACACATACCTAAGGAAAACATGGGGAAAAAATCTAATGGAAACTTTTTGGCTCTAGCAAAGAAAGTAACTTCACAGAAAGAAGTAAGTCATGGAATTCAAATCCTAGTGCTGGTATAAAAAAGAGTGGAGGAAGGAAGGAAAAAAGGAAGGAAGCAAGCAAGCCAGCAAGCAAGCAGGTGGGGGCGGGGGAGAGAAGCCAATATGAAAATGAGAGAGAGACCTAGAATAATATATTTTTTAATAAGCAAATATCTTTTTCCAGGAACTTGGAGCCCTGGGCTTGAGTGATACATCAGCTCACTCATGTCAATTTTTGTGCAGACAGAGCTAATAAAACACCTGCATGAAATTTTCCCTAGTGGATAGAGGTGTAGGGGTGAGAAGTGGCTGATTCTTTCTAAGAGGATTCTTTACAAGGAAGAAAACATTTAAAGCAGAAACAGACATGTCTATAAACATGAGATACTGGCAGCTAGAGAAAAATTGCAGAACATGTCCAAGAATGGGAGAAATTCTGTGTTTATTGGATAAGAATCTCTAGCCAGCACACAGTGATAAGCGTCTAGACTTCTTCTAATAGCTTTTGAGGTTATTTGTCTTCTTAGCTCCTAGAGACGTGCTGCTGAGTGGTCTTTCTTTCTTTCTTTTATTGTAAATTGTACTTATTTTTAGTGCCAAACACTGCTTGGGACCCTCAGGGAGCAGATCCACCCGAGCCCTGGAATTACGTCCTGTACGTAGCATCTTGCATTTCCTTGATTTCTGGTATATGAGGGGGAAAAATGAGCAGGACTTTTTACTCAGTGGACTGATAGAGTTACTATAAGGAATACGGTACTCCAGGAAAAAGATGTTAAATGTCCATCTGTAGTTCACAAGATACCCAATTACCCAATTAGTTCAGTCGACCAATTCCTGGCGAAAAGGTTCAATCAGCTCTACAGTTTATTTACAATGAAATTATAAATGATTAGTTACCTCATATATAAGAAGTTAAAAAAAACAAGCAAGCACAAACAGAAAGGCACAAACAAATCATGTAAATCACGTGTCTAAGGAATGTTTGACTATGGTCTGTATAATGTTTATGGTAAGCTGAATTAAATTGGTCATTTCTGCAATAGATTATTAGTAAGACAGATATAGTTTAGAAAATCACTTCTTGTGGCAGAATCTTAATGAATCACCTCCTAGGTGCCAGTTGTTCTACATGGTGGGTATATACAGTTGGGAATCCATTGGACACAAGTGATCTGTCATCCCCTCGTATGGACAGATGATGGAGAGGAGAACAGGAAGGTATAGTTATATGTGGTGTGGCATCTGCGATGGGGACATTTGGGATTGTGGGAGATGACAGTCAGTCCTGCAATGGGGAGGGACCAGGGAGGAAGTTTAACTTAAGATCTTGCATTGCTTCCTCTTTTCTTTAGTCAACTCAGTGCTTAAAGATCTTTCCTTCGAGAAGTCTAAATCTAGTGCTCACCTCTTGTGAGCTAGCAGGAGTTTCAGTGGATTGAACGCTCTTATCTCTTTTTCCCCCCTCCAAAGACCCTATTAAAATGAGAGTAAAGGAATAAAAACATACACAGACCAACAACATAGCAAACTGACAAAAACCAGCAAGACTACAAATTGCAACATGTTTTTGGCAGCTTGAAAACCCAGGGGAGACTGGGTAACTGTTAAATTATTGTGGAGGCCACAGTTGAGAGCCATTCTGAACTCTCTGGGTGATCATGATTTTGATGGCTGCAGGGGTGGGGGAGGGGCGGGAACCCCGAGTGGGGAGCAAACAGCAGGGTTTAGTGGGGTGCACCCCATCCTTGACACTGGCTTGCTCCCAGTGGGGTGGCCAAGAACTAAAAAGCAGCAGGTTTTTAGCCTGTGGGCCCACCTCTGAAGAAACGGGTGGAATTGTCTGGGGAAGTACTCAAGTTTGGAAGTTAGCTTTACAGAATCACCCTGTCCACTCCCCCTCCAGGTTAAATGCCCTTGATGAAGTAGATTGGTCTCTCCAGGTTTTCTATTGTGTCAAATTTCAGACCAGGGAGCACCAGATGCTTCAGGGTAGGCATAGTAAAACAACAATACAATCTCCAGGAATCAAAGACAACATAGGGAATAGGAAAGGAAAGGACCCTCATTATCCTTAATGTGAGGTTTTGGAAAGTGGCATCTGTTAAGAAAAACATCACTAAGGAAGGAAGAGACTACTACAGATCAAGAGAGAGCATTGCCAGCTCTTTTCATTTTTTCTGGTTTAAGTTATCTTATTTTTCTTTCTCTAACATTTGTTTTTTTAAATAGAAGGGTTACATTATATTCACCAGATAGAAGGTATATTACTTCACAAATATTGATACCCTTTCTCATGTCATGGTCCCCATTTCCTTCCCCTCTCCCCCTGCTCATCTTGATTTCCCCCCTTCCCTATCCTATTTCAAATAACCAATTAAGCATATATAAAATATATCAGACAACAAGGTGCACTATTGTAACAATATGAGATAACCACGGACAGCAAAAGAGATGAGAGATAACATAGTACATTAAGGACAACAATCACTCATTATATGGCTTTTGTTTCTATATCCTAGAGGTCCTTACATTTAGCATCATACTGTATGGTCTTATGTATCTAGATTTTAACATTTATTTTTTTCTTTCTTTTTTAATTAACGATGATGTACAGAGGGGTTACAGTTACCTAAGTCAGATAATGAGTACATTTCTTCTTGAATGGTTAAACAAAAAACCAAACCCAAAGAAATATAGATTGCATGAATTCCCTCATTTTTTTATAACTAGAAAGTGTGTATACATTTACATGTTAATACACTGAATGGTAAAAAGACAAAAATACACTTGGACATGATAAACAGGGCTCTGGACATTCTCACAATGAGACTCAAGGAGGATATTCTTAGGAGAGGATCACAAAGGACCAATGGTTATGGTCATATGGTCATATAAAATGATGTTTATTGAAGTGAACTCCTAGAAACGGAAACAAGAGGTTTTATATTATTTTACTTGTTTTTTTCTGTTTTTGCTTTCTGCACCTTTGTCTTTTCTGTCATTTAACCTTCTTTGGGGAAGGTGGGGGGGCGTACAGAAATGGAGCAGCAGTGCTGCTCACCGGACACCACTGAAAATGAACTGTACAGTTGGTGGGGAGGGAAGATGAGAGAAGAGGTGCCAACTCTTACTATGACTCACCAAATGACTTCAAAGAAGGGTTGATAGGAAGTGAGGTGAGAAAATTGCCTGGGGTGGGGGGAGCAGACTTGAGCTGAAGAGCTCAGGGACAACGTCCAGGTCCAGAGTTCAAGTCCCATGACAGACAAAAAATAAATAAATAAAAAGAAAGAAAGAAAAAGAAAAGAGAAAGGAAATTGCCTGGGGGAACCAGAATATGACCATAACCCTTCCTGTGTGCCTAAAGGGAGGCTGTGTGTAACTGGTGTTTCTCTTCAAAGTAACTCAGTAACTCTTCCCTCCTTTCTCCAGCCCTGGAGATGTGGATGGTCTCTGGAAGTCTACTGGGGCCAAGAAGGTGTGGAGGCACACATGCTGTCATTGTGAGTTCAGGGGCCTCACAGAGGGCGTCTCCTTGTGCACAGTCCAGCTGAACAGGCACACAGGCCAGTCTTTATCAAAGATGACTGTCCTTCCTTGAGAGGTGACATTATCTTTGGGTTCGGCATTGATATTACCTTAGTAGGAAATTTCCAAATTCTGAAAATTGACAGTAATCTTCTGCCTGTTATTTGAAACTCCTTTTTATAGCTTCCGAATCCTCAAAAAGCTCTGCAAGATTTGGGACCATCATTGAATATCCTTATGAAAGTGTGTGTGTGTGTGTGTGTGTGTGTGTGTGTGTGTGTGTGTGTGTGTGTGTGTTTCTGGAACTCAAGGTCATGAATGATTTGAGTTCTTCCCCCAAGTTGATTAGTGATGGATTCTGCCTTGGATTTTCAAAATGATAAACCTGAGTGTGTATATAAGAGAACTGAGGGCTGGGAGTGCGGCCTTGTGGTGGAGTACTTGCTTAGCAAACATGAAGCCCGGGGTTTGATTCCTCAGTACCACATACACAGAAAAAGATGGAAGTGGCTCTGAGTTCAAGCCCCAGAACTGAATGAGCAAGAGAGAGAGAGAGAGAGAGAGAGAGAGAGAGAGAGAGAGAGAGAGAGAGAGAGAGAGAGAGAGAGAGAGAGAGAGAGAGAGAGAGAGAGAAACTGAATAAAACATTGAACTACTTCCATGAGGTTTTAAAAGATCCTGATGGTATGCTTATGGATTTCCAGATTTCTTTCAATGCATTGAGAAAGCTATACAGTGTCTGTAGTTTTCGTCTTTCTAGTTAGAGAAGCAATACATAGAACTGAACATAGAGCTTCTCTTGCAATGAATTCCGATATTTCCCAGACAACTTACATTATACAAGAATTTAATCAAATTGAGTATTAGTTAAAATAACTCTGTTATACCTGGGAATTATAAATTTGTTGCACTTGATTTTTATTTCACGGCCACATTTAAATTTGTTGTACATTTGAAGACTCAGAGCTTTGAGAAGGAAATGTTGACAGAAATCAATTTTTCTTTTAAAACTAGCAAAATTTCTAAGGATTGTTTCTTCTGTTTTTTTTTTTAACTTGAAGTGATCTGTGTAGTTTTATTTATGGCTTTCTAGATCTGTCTTCCATGGTGAGCAATTTATCTAACTTGCAGAACATAAAAGATCACTTCAGTTTTGTGCAGAAACATGGTAAGGGAAAATAATGGGATTTCTGGGTCTGATTGTCCGCAGAATATAAATTTCAGAGCTATCTTCACTCTCACTCCTGTCTTGCTAGAATTCTGCCAGTATACATTTTTGCATGATACTATGTTTTTTGTAGATTTGCTTGTATATTTTGAAAATTTCTAACTTAATGTTACCTAGGATTCTATACATGGTAAGAAACAACCCAAGAAAAATGGATCATCCTATAGTGACTTATGGTTATCAATCTTGTCAAGTGTAGGGCCCCATGTTGTCTGTTGTTGTTTTGCTGGTTGATCAGAGATGAGATTCTTACAGACATTTCTGTCCAGCTGGCTTTACACCTGGATCCTCAGCTCTCATTCTCGTGAATAGCCAGGATGATGGGCGTGGCCCACCATGGCTAACTGAGATCCTCTGTTAATGAAATGCCTGTTGTCCTTCACCATTATTTGCCAATGATGTTACCTACTGTGCCTTTTCCATTTCTCTTTCTCTCTGGCACTCAAAAGCATAAGCTTTTGTCCTCTCAGTTTGAAAAAATATTTCTTCTTCCTTGCTCTGTGAACCACTTATATAATTTAGAGCTTTGCCTTATTTTCCAACTGTAAAGAATTGCTCTGACTCCCTCAACCCCCATTGACCCCTTTCTTTTTGGAAACTCCTGTATTCTGTACTTCGTGATGTAGTTATGGTGTTCTTAAGAGGTTTCTAAGTAGATGCTGGACCTCTGATTCTTTAATCAATCCCAAGCATATAGTCACTACTTGTTGATAAAATTGTTTCCTAAATCTTGGCACTACTTTCTTAAAAAAAATTTATTGGTTGTGGTGCTGGAGGTTGAACCTAGGGTGTCAAGCGTGCTAGACCAGCACTGTACTGCTTAGCTGAATCTCCATCCCTTTGGCACTACTTTCTTAATCACAGTGTTTAAAATTAAGGACAATATTGAACTAACACCAATATTACAGACAACGGCAATGGTTTATTTTTTTCTTTACCGATGTGTTGAAGTGGGTCTTTTTTCTTCCATTGTCTTGCCAGCAATCAAAGAGAAGTATGCAGACTGGACAGAATTCCTCATACGTGATTTGACTGGTTCGAGGACGGCACCTGCCAATCTCCTGGAAGGAGTATGTATTGTTATTATACATCTGTTATGTCTATGAAGCATCTCAGACCTGTGAGCTCAGACCTAATGGCACCTTTGCATATATCCTTCTGCAGATACATGTGTACATACAGATATCTTTATTTAAGTAGCTGAACTTGCTGTTTTATACCAAAATTATATAGGTGATAGATTTGAGTGGCATTGTCTCACCTTTCCCTGTGGTATAATTAGTAGATGGACAATTTGCTTGATGGGAACTCATTTTAAATTATTGTATTAGGATGCATTCCATTGTCCTACAAGTCCAATCCTTTCTCCTGTATTAGTGGTCATAAATAAATCCTGTAAAATAACTTCCTCATGACAAAGCAAATGTCTTAGAGCACATTAACAAGTGGTTTCATTAAATACTCAATTTCAGATGCCTGACCCCTAGATCTGAACACACAAATCTTAACTAATGATTGGATTAGTTTACATTACAGAACCAGAGAGGAGAAATGGCTGATCATATTTAAATATAGTTTAAGGCAATTTGAAGGTATTGAATAAGAAAAAAAAAAACGGATTAACCTGAGATTCTGTTTGGCTGTGTGAAAATAACTTTGTGCTGGAACATTGGCATTTATCATGCATAATAAAACCAAAAGATCAGAGTACTATGCCCTACGTAGTTATTGAAGGATCAAATCTGTTTGAAGAATTTCTCTGATAAAGAGAACACTTTGTGAATGAGAAGAAATGAGATGACGGTTTTTACCGTATTAATTACTAGTTTAACTTGAATTTCCTCTCTTCTTAAAAATGTTATGGATGCACCAGTGTAGCACCTTTTGGTACATGGTTAGCATGTTTTGTTCATGGTGATTTTTGCCTGCTATATTGTTTATTGTAATGGCTATTTTAATTATTGAGTTAACAAATCAAAATTATGAGTTTTTATCCATTTAAAGAGAATGAACAACTTTTTTTCTGTGTTCTTTTTTATTTTAAAAAACATATGCTAAGAAGTTTCTTTAGAAGAAACTATAGTTTTATATATATATATATTTCAAATGATTCACCAAGCTAATGGTGAAACACAGAAATAATTGCACATAATAGAGAAATTTAGCTGGTTATCCACGTGTATTAGACACATCTCTATAGAGATATACTTTTTTGAAAGATGAGTGTCTCTCTTGGCCAGTGGGATAGTAGCTATTGTAAAAATGAGCAACTCTAGAGAATTCATGGTATAAATTTACAACACTGTGTTAGATACATCTATCTTTCTGAAAAGCAGACAGTTTGCTAGATTTTTTTTTAACCTTCGGGTCATTTGGGGCTAACTACTGAAAAAGCGTATTAATTTCTAACAAATGTAATTTTATCTGGGAAGGGTGATTTGTTCAGTGAAAATCAATCAAGCTGTTATTTTCTGTTTATTTGGGATTGTGGTTGTTGGCTAAGGATGTGTGTGAAGGAGGAAAGGGGAGGTGGCGGGGCAGGTGGGTGGCTGTGTAGAGGGTGGGGGCGGTGGGAGGGGGACAACACACTGTTTGCCAATAGCTTGGATGATGGTGTGAAAAAAAATATTATCTTCTGCTGTCATCTGTTTCCATGAGAACTTTAAAGTTTAAAATAAGGAGTTTTGCTTCTGTTTAAACAGCCTCTGCGAGGGAAAGGCCCTATAGACCTCATTACAGTTGATTCCTTAATAGAACTTCAGGATTCTCAGAACCCTTTTCAGTACTGGATAGTTAGTGTGATTGAAAATGTTGGAGGAAGATTACGCCTTCGCTATGTGGGATTGGAGGACACTGAATCCTATGACCAGTGGTTGTTTTACTTGGATTACAGACTTCGACCAGTTGGTTGGTGTCAAGAGAATAAATACAGAATGGACCCACCTTCAGGTAAGGGCCAAAGCTTTTGCTGCTTTGGAATACTTGAGAATGTTTAGAATAGATGTGTCTTTGGAAAATGTGTTAGCTCTGTGGTATCTTATACATCTGAGAATATGGATTTTTAAGGGTGTTGCCTTTAGAATATGGCCTACCAAGAATAAAATCCAAGCCCTTGAACTGTAGCATTCACAAAGAGGAAAGTGACATTGGAGGCCTAAGAGAAGTTGATCTGATTTCTTTGGATTCATGAGTTCATCAACGAAGAACACTGTAGACTGGGATTTTTACAACTTGTTAGTCTGTCATCTATTAATTGATCAATCTGTCTATTATCTATCATCTGTTATCTATCTACATTTATTTATTCACCCACCCCACCTAACTTCTTATCTACCCAACCAGCTAACCACTTATCTATTCTATGACTCTGTCTAGTCATTTGTGTCCATCCATCCATCCATCCATCCATCCATCCATCCATCCATCCGTTTAGATCCCCAAATAGTTTGCTTATATAATAAGCCCATTCAGAAAAGGAAACAACACCGAGAAGATCAATATGTTTATTTGTTTTGTTTTTCTTGGCGCAACATCAGTTTTTGAAAACTACAAATACACTGTGAAATGACTTTGCATAAGCTTAATTGGATAGAAAAGTGTATTATGCTTTCTGACATACCTAACTAGTCAAAAAGAAATTCTCAGTGTTTACAAAATAACCATGTTTACCATATGCTAGGTGATTTTACACCTGCTCTCTTGTTTATTTTTGGTTCCAAAAAAGTGCTATATGTTTGGTGTGAGATTCATTGTTCAATTAAAAAATGTGAGACCTGTTTAAACTGCTCTGTTAAGGTCTGCCAGCTGATAGGGAGCAGGTACTGTAATTCAGATTCCTAGGTCCTGTGCCTTTTTTCACCCAATTGCCCTGCTATTGGGTTCTGGTTCTACCAACTTAGTGATGAGATACCTTGGAACAGAAATGTTGGGTTTTTATGGAATTAATGATGCCAGGGAAGAAATACTCAGAAATTATTTAGTTCAATGTTGAAGGTACATTTGGAGCAATTAACACTTCCCTAAAATTGTGAGAGAATTCTCCTGTTAGTTCTGAGTGGTTGTTCTGAGTATACAAAGAAGAAGGGTTATATTTACTTTTCCTGTCACTCAAGGATTTCGTTAAAATCCTGTTGGTTCTAGATCCTAGGAGTTTGAATCCATGTTAAGTCTGGTAGGTGTATATAGTCTTGTAACCTAGTATGATTAGTTTTCTATTGTTGTTATTATGATTTCCATAATGTTGTTGTGAGTGTTTTGAGATGCAACCAGGAAATCCTTGTCAACTCTGACTAGTATGGGATGTTGGCCAACAGGAGGACCTGTTTATTGTGAGGAAAGATCAAAGCTAGGGATTTGCTTTGGGAATCATAATCTAGGAGGAAAATTTGATTTAATAGGGAAAGGTTGGGTGTATAGCTTGATGCCTAATTGCTTTATAATTTTGAGGGACTGTGAACTTGTCATGTAAACCTTAACAGCAAAGCACAGAATTTGTAGTAGCTTGTTGGGTTCTTGGTTGTACTCTCTGCCTACGAAGTCTTGTGACCCACACTCAGAAGCAAGCATGCAAAGAATCCTCTAGGGAACTCAGGAAGCATTTGCTGCGAGCTCTCATTCTGTCATCCCATGTCTTTGCAATATATAAAGAAATCATGCCTACTTGTCTCAGAATTTTCTGGACATGCTTTACGTATTTTATCGAAGAGCTCAGGGGAAATCCCTCAACATTTTGGGCTAAGCCCTTATTGTCAAGAATCTACATCCCCAGCAGTCGTTGGGTATGGAAGAAAGAAAGTGAAAGGCGAATGACACACCAAATGTGAGCTTTCCCTTCTCAGCTGCAGTAGTTAAAAGATAAAGACTAGATTCTGTGGCTTCATTCAGCCAAACAACACCCCTGGGAAGAGAGGCAATTACCACTCAGACTTTACACTTGGGAACAGAATCTGATACTCTGGATTTGTCTGAAGTAATTTTAAGTCCCAGGGTGACTTGTAAAACACGGCAGCACCATTTCCTCAATTGAAATAGAGGTGGGAATGAAATTTTAGAGTCGAGTAGGAAAATAGTAGGTGGATTT
The DNA here is from genome assembly GCF_031878675.1 of Megascapheus bottae. Classification (NCBI taxonomy): domain Eukaryota; kingdom Metazoa; phylum Chordata; class Mammalia; order Rodentia; family Geomyidae; genus Megascapheus; species Megascapheus bottae. The sequence goes on along the minus strand of NC_143534.1, from coordinate 6,952,045 downwards.
TCTTCTTCTTAGTCACTGTTAAAATCAATGGGAAGTGTCCAGTGTTAACAGACAGTGAAGAATCTCATTGGAAGTAGAACAACATGGCAAGAGCAGACAGTAGAAGCCGTGGGTGTCCTGCCGAGTTGTTGATGCTCTGTGCTGTGTATCTTCAGCGCTGTCATTGATGTTAAAGACATCACAACGCCTCCTTTAGTGTACTTAGTCCTTAGACTTTTTAAAAGGTGCAGAATTTCCTTCACTATTCAATAGAAATTTATTTATTTATTTATTTATTCAGTAAATCGAGGTAAGAGCAATAGGGGATAAGACCTGGAAAGTCAGTTCAATCTACCTTCAAGACAAGGTAGATTGCTGTGCTGTGTGTGCCTTATACCACAAGGTAGATCAAATGATTGGCATTTTCGAGAAATCCCAACTGTGATCACAGTACTTTGGATCTGGCTAGAATTTTCCTAGAATTTTCAGTACATGATTGAAGCCAGAAGTTGTTTGGGAGGTCCTGTATACTTTTTCCTATTTCTCGGTGGTTAGGAAGCAAGATAGACTTTCAGTGTTCTTGCTGAAGAAGCTTAGGGACAATGGAGGTGAAATTTTTCTCATCTTTTTTTTTTGTTTTTTTGTCTAGTATTAAAGTTTTTTTCTATATATTTTTTGCCTTTAAAAATCTTTATTCCAAGGTTTTAAAAGTCTTGTTTGAATTTTTTTTTAAACCACTTCTGGGCCTGAGCCCCAGGGCCTGAGCACTGTCCTTGGGCTTTCTTGAAGGCCAGCTCTCTACCACTTGAACCACAGCACCACTTCCAGCTTTTTTCTATGTCTGTGGTACCGAGGAATCGAACCCGGGTCTCTGTGCACGCGAGGCAAGCACTCTACCACTAGGCCAAACTCGCAGCCCTTGAAATGGTTTTGAAGTCAGAAAGTTTCTGAATATCATTTTGTTAGTGGTGGTAGTCATGGAGCTTAAACTCAGGGCCTGGGCCCTGTCCCTGAGCTTTTTTGCTCAAGGTTATTAGCACTCTACTACTTTGAGCCACAACAAAAATCAACCCCAGTTCTGTGCCTCAAAGAGCAGGCATTTGCCTTCTGAGGCATTTTTTTTTTCCAAGATAAAGGTTTAAGCATGCATGGGGGCTGGCGAGAGTGCTCTCCTTGGCTTACAGATGGCTTTTTGACTGACGGGTTCCTCAGGCGGTAGATGGAGGTAGAGTGCTGCCTTCTCCTCTGAGGATAGGAAGCTTGTCTTGGAGGGTCCTTCCCACAGGATCTCTCCTAACCCAGTCACCATCTCCATGCTTCTCCAGCACTGTCAGATTGCATATCAGGGTGTCCATGAGTGGATTTGGAGTTTATAATACTTTCTGATATTTCCTTTCCCTATAAAAACCATAAAGTGTCATATTGTCACTAGGCAGGACCTGGGTGAGAAGAAGAGAACTTGCACAGAGGGGAAGTTGGTCATGCAAAAGAGGGACTTCTTTTCACGAGCCTTTGTGTTGGTCGTTCATGCGTTATGTTATTCATTTCCAATTCCTGTGACATTCATTCCAAAACAACTTGCCAAACCCTTGCCCAATGAGAGCAACTCATTTTCTCTCAGGCTTTCAGTTACAGATGAGCGAGGACATGTTTTCACTGCTATAGCTCCCCCACAAACAGAAACTGGGATAATGGCATACTGTTAAATTACCTGGACATGACCATTTAAAGGGAATGTTTTATGTTCCCTTAAAGGGCCTATTTATTGTCTATAAACTTGCCAGCATAACTGAAGTGCCTTTGTTTCCTGACAAGCACAGAGAGGGAATGCCTATTCTCTGCTTGTTGCCTCTTGGGGGGTGTTGAGCTTTCACAGGTAGTTTAAGTTGAACTTTCCCAACTGCAGCTGAGTGTCACCTTTTCAGAAGAGAGGTTTTCTTGTTGTGGAATGGATTCTGCACAGGGTTTAAAAATAGTCTCCAAAGAAGATGAAGAGTTAAGCTTATAAGACAGGTAGAAATTCCCTGGCGGCCCAGGCTACCTGTTGCATTATCTCTGCTGTGAAGGTAGAGAGCTGCCAGCACTGCGTGTGATTGTAGGAGTTGGCTCTTGGGGACCATGTGACAGGCCAAGATTCCAGAGCAAGTATGTGTGAGACTTGTCCCAGGAGAGCTCTGACATCCCCATTGAAGGTCTTCTCATCCCTGGGCTGCGTTCTGTTATTGTGGATTTAACCCAGGCCATGCCTGGTTTATGCCTACTGACATTCCATGCTTCTTTTAGCCTCTAGTTTATCATTGTTTTCTGACTCAAGGACTCTCCATTTTCCTCAGAGATCACAGTCAAGGGTGAAACTGGTCAGGATTGCAGAACCAGGTCGAGAAAGGTCCAGTGAGGTTGAACATTTCTTTCCTTGATTTCCCCTTAGTGGCTTCAGACTCTCATTTGGTTCTGGCTTTGGAAATCTCTTAAAGGAACCTGCTAGTCAGTTCTGTTGGCACTTGGGTGACAAGTTGGTTCTTTTTCTGCCATGTGAAGTTGAACTCTCCATCTGCCTATTTCCAGACGGCAGGAAAAAGGAGTATGTGTGTGTGTGTGTGTGTGTGTGTGTGTGTGTGTGTGTGTGTGATGAGAAAGCAGTTATGTTCCAGACCATTTTTCTTGTAGTTCTCTGAGTCACTGTGTTGGTATCTTCTGGGTCTGGACCCTTAGACATCTCTGAATTGTCTATCCCTCTGTGAAGACTTTGATTCCATGCCCATGACCTTGACCCATTAGTGTGCCCCAGGGTCAACCTCTTTACCCTCCGGGGGAGCCAATCATGCAGCTCTGTGAACTAGTCCCTCTGACTGTGTTGTGAAACCCTGAAACAAGCAGTGCTGTGCCTTGCTCAGCACGCTTCTCATCTGAAAAGGAAGCATTCGTTTGGTCTCTTCCAAAGCATTCATTGGGGCCTGATGGCTCCAGTGGGTGTCACTAAGTATGTTAGATGCCACAAACATAATCAATCACATTGATTTGTTTTGACCTACAAATGCCAAACTGATTTTTTTTCTTTTCTTTTTTTTTTTTGTTAGAGGCAGAAGGCTCCACAGGAAATACTAGAAGGATTTTAGATAGTATACACAGGTAGAGGATATTTTGTCAGGAATCATCCTTTATGTAAACAGTGACAGTGGGCAGTGAATTTATAACTTGGCTAGCTGTGGTATCAATATGTCAGACCTAACTGCTGTTAGGTCCCAAAAAGATGAAATCAGCTGGTAAAACAGAGGGGCTTAGAACTCAAGGTGAATTAGTTCATAGGCAACGAAGATCCAAATATATGGCTCCATGTTTGAAAAAAAAAACCCAGACATACAAGAAATGAAAAATATGCCCAAATGTTTAATGTTGTCTTTTAACTGGCTGATGTCACCAGGGTTGATATAGAGAAGTTATAAACTTATCTACTTTCACTGAGTGCTTCAGCAAATCCTATTTTCATAATGCCTTAAATCTGTTAAGATCAGGCCATAAAATCCCCTTGCAGTTTCAGGAATAGGTGAAAACAGTGCTCAATAGATTTTTACCTTTTAATTTTGTATTCAAACTGTGTTACCTCTGTACATATCGCCTGGGGAAAAAATACAGGCCACCCATGGTATATTAGCAACATTTCAAGTGTAAATATGGAACTTGGTTGGTCATTTTTAATTTACCTTTCAATGACTTTCTAACGCATTTATGGACTACTTTTAGCATGTGAGAGCTTAGAAATTTTGTGAAAAGTAGGTTGTAATAATGACATATGTGAGAAGAGAGTCATTTGTAGTTTAGACATTTATCAGATAATAAGTTCTTTGTCAGTGGATAGTATGTCTTACGTGTTATGTGGAATTGGGCATGGTGGATGACCCAAGGTTTTGCTAATGTGATGAATACCATGGGATTAATTGCTAATGTGATTAATACATCCCCGAGGAAGAGCTCTCTTAAGTTCATTCTTCATTTTCTGATAGCAGAATCCCAACTTGCTATTTAATTTCAGAAAATCCCTTGAGCAGGTGGCTGTTTATAGTGTACAGTGTGAATGCTGATGATGTCTGGCACATGCTGGGGTGTTAGAGAAATATAGGAAGGTAAAAGAGAGAAATTGAAAACTGTGGTTCTTAATTTCTTCTGTGGCTTGCTGTTGATACAGAAATCTATCCTCTGAAGATGACCTCTGAATGGAAATGTGCTCTGGAAAAATCCCTTGTTGTGGCTGCAGAGTTTCCTCTTCCAATGGAAGTATTTAAGGTAAGTTGGGAGTTCTTAACAGTTCAGTGGCTCTGATCAAAGATGAACTTGCAGCCGTGTTTTAACGCAAAAAGCAGCCTTCCTGATTACTTTCCATATATGTCAAATTGTGTCTGTTCCGCTTTGCCCTGATAAAAGGTCTTCTTGAATATCCATATTAGATTACTGTTTTCCTCTAGAATGTAAATCTCATTTCTAGCCTGTCATCTCCTAGCAAGCCTAATTTTACAGCTTGGCAAAAATGCTTGAAAATGATGTTTCTTGGCATAGCTCAATTTTCTTGATGACTTAAGAAAGATGGGGAACGGTCTGTCATGTAGAAGATCTACAGCCAGAGGCTCACTTGGAGATGGTGGGCTATGCAAGCTTGTCTCAACTGAAATGGATCTTCTAGGTTCTTAACACATATACAACCTGGTATTAAACTTTGTCCTTTCTCTTATATCCCTACTTATACTCCAGTCTCCAGTAAGAAGACTTTCCTTATTGGGAAGTCCTAACTCTGGAATGCTCAGACCCCTGGATCCTGTACCGAAACCACATGAGCTTAGGCTACATGAGGTGTCCACTTGACGCCCTATTCTGACAGTTCGGTGTCATCACTGGCATACTTCCCCGTATGAGAACCCATCTCCTCAGCCTAACTTTAAAGTTCCCAAAAGGCAAGAGCCGTGCTTGTTCCATTCATAGTTGAAAACCTAACTCCGTAGTACTTATTAATTGTTGTTTGTCTCTTAAATGGCCATATTTTTGACACATATTTAATTTGTTGAAGTCAACAATTCTGAGTTAGTATACAGATGAAATTAGATAAGCAGATGTGCTTAAAGCTGTGTAATATAAGGATACAACAAGTGTAAACATTAATAAGCTTGATATATTTCTGTTAGACATTGACTGGTTCATTAAACATTTATGGAAAAACTATTCTCTGAGAAAGGCAGTGATGTGCTGTTGACCTGATTTCAGGTTTTAATGGTTTGTTTGTATTTTCTAAAATACAGTTATCTTCTGTCTCTTCCTTAATTTCTTTTTATGAGGATTCCAGCTGTTATTTTGATAGACTATCTCAACATTGTCATCTTGCTCAGTATTTTATGTGTGATTAAGCATTTGTTTAAGAGTAATTACTGAATATTACTTTGGGACCTCATTCAAGGCAGGGCTTCATGGGGCAGATGCATCATAAATAAAAGTTGTTTCTGTGAAATACAGTATTCTTAGAATTAGTGAGATGCTTTTTGTTGTAAATATGTTCTCATCTATCAATTTTATGGAAGAGGACTAGACAGTATGTTAGCCATATTTGTAGAGTATTTATGTGGTTAATTTGGAGGTCATAGGATAGTCCAAGGCTGTGTAACAAGTCACCATAGATGGGCTGACTTAAAGCGGTAGAATTTTATTCTCTTATAGTTCTGGAGGCCTCTATTGGAATCCAGGTATCAGTTCGCTCAAACTCCACCTGAAGACTCTACAGAAGAATCATACTCGTGAACTTCTCCTTGTTTATGGATGCTGCCTGTAGTCTTTGCTCGTCCCTGCCTCCATGGCCTCATGTTTTTTATGTCTGTGTAGCTGCCCACCTGACCCTTTACTTACCAGGACAAGGCCCATTCTATGGGAGTTCCTGCCAACCCAGCATGATCTGGTCTTGACTCGGTTGTGTTTGTAATGACCCTGATTCCACACAAAAGTCTCCTGTCCAGGTTCCAGTCAGATAGGGACTTTTAGAAGACATTATTTCTGCCAAGTACATCAGTCATCCAAGTGCCTGCTCACTTCCTAACTACTATTCTTTACTGCATTTCTCCACGTACAAAGTGATAATTACCAGAAATTACATAGATCAAACTGTGTTTGTACTTTATTTATGATAAATACAAGAGGAAAATTTTCTGTCACCTACATTTATAAAAATCCCAGCAAGTGGTTCCTATGCAAAGTCACAAATAGAATCAATCAATCTATCTATCATCTATCTATCTATCTATCTATCTATCTATCTATCTATCTATCTATCTATCTATGTGTGGGTACACACATCTATGTACACATATATATATACACATATGCACATATACTACCTTTTGTTATCTGTGCTTGGTCATTGGTGTTTCTCAGTGGGCAGCCTCAGATGCTTATGGCAAGTGGCATACATGCTTGAATTCAGTGTTGACTCTTCCGGGACACATGTCATTATAGAAAATTGCCCTAGTGCTCAGCTGTTAGAAGACAGAACTCAAAGTTAAGCACAGTAGACTGAGCAGCGTTTCCAAGTGGGTTGTTTAAACAATAGTTTTATATTTGTTAGCAATGAGTATTTTGATAGCATGAAGCTCATTAAGCTGCAGTCTGTAGTCATGGGGGTGTGTTCACACATCTGTGTGTCCATATCTGCCCTGTATTCCCATCAAGTTCATGTGCACTATTCCCCTTCCACCTTGAACACAAACAGAAAGGGTGGAAAAACAAGTGCGGAATATTTCTGCTGTTGCTTTCCTTTGATTTGGGACCTCATTTGGAATAACTCTGGGATGCCATCTTTTTGAGGGAAATTTCTGACTTGCCATCTTTCACATAATCTTTCAACTGTGAGCTTGAGAGGTAGTTTATGAAGTAAATACGGAACAAACAAACAAACAAACAATCCAAAACCTGAGAGAGATTAGAAAAAAACAACCACATTGAAAAATGGATAATCTTTTTTTCTTGAATATCAGTCCCTTTATTTAGAGGCCTACAAGATTTATAAAAATGAGAAGCCTGAAGCAATGGTTCACACCCATAATCCCACCTACTGAGAATACAGAGATTGAAACCCAGATATTAACTATGAACTCTATTGTTTGTATAAAAGGTTAGCTATGGTGAGCTGCTTTTGTATTCAGGGAAAGTTCCACACCCTCAGGTCTAGCTCACAGACTCCTCAATACCCTTTACGAATTCATTTGCTCTCTTTCACCTCTAACATTGAATCCATTCTTTACTCTACTGTTAGGGTTCAAATCCCAGCTACTTGCTCTTTCTCCTGGACTGTTGGATTCATCTCTCAACACGTTTTTCTGCCTTCTAGTTGTTCTGTTCTTACAGTCTGTTTTTGGTGGAGTAGCCGCGGTGATTCTTGAGGCAGGAATCAAGTCACAGCCCTCTTGTGCTTATCAGTGTGTGGTGCACAGGGCTCTGTGCTGTGACCCCATTGCTCTCCTGAGTGCACACGCCCCTGGGGTCCCTCAGACGCTGCCTCTGCCCCATGCCCGACTTCCTGCTCTCTGTTCAACCATGTTGTTGGCTTAGAAGGTCACTCCTGAGATCTCTGTACAATGTGGACTCACAAATGCCAGCCTGCACTGTGTCCCCACAGCATGCTGTGCTGTATCTCCCATCCTGCTTGCTAGTACTGTGGCCTTCCTGTATTGCGTATTAATTTGCTTCTTCCCGTCCCAAACAAGTGTTTCAGTGAAAGAGGTTGTCTTGACAATAGGTCATTTGGCATCAGGCTGACAGTTGCCCCTCTGTGGCCAACTCAGTGTTATCCAAATGACTTACAGACAGAGATGCAAGTGAGGTGAGCCAAGTTCTCTTCCCTGAGGCTTGATACCACCGCAGGCTGGCCTCTCCAGTTCTTCAGGGCTTTGAGAAACGACCTCTTCTGCCATCTTCACTGCTTCTCTGACTTGAGGAGACTTGGGATGATAAATCACACAGAGGTTTGGTTTTATTTCATGACCATTCTTTGCTACGCACAGAAAGGAGAGGCAGAACTTGTTTGCTTTTGTTATTATTCTTCGTGTGCTCTGGGCTCTTAAACCAAAACATGCGAATTACATAATAAATAGGACTGTGGAGGCCAATTGATTTTATGATTATTGGAGATGTCCTAGAGAAGGCAACTCTGGTCAAGCAATAAATGTAACAGAAAAATCAGAAAATCCAGGTGTACAAAGAGTTCATTGTAACAGTTGCTTGATCACATGAGCCAAGTGTTACTGCCTGCGTTCTATTTGATAGTTAATTGCTTTTAATTGGGGGCATTAAGAATTTAAGAATATAGTCAACTTTCAGTTATCTGCTTTGGGAATTATCACTCCCAAATGGTTTCTGTTCTGTGCTGATAATTCTGGCTCAGAGAAATTTCTACAGCTGAAGAATAGGCAAGATACATTTGCATGCACTTAACATTATCATTATATGGTGTGGAGGGGCGCCTAGAAAAAGCATGTTTATTAAATGAATGCAATTAAAACCACCAGTTGTGCCATATTTTTTTAAAGGACTTAACTTCTTTGCTTCATTAAGAGGGATAATGAAGCACACGTTAAAAAAATTTCATATGTGGAGCATTTTATAATAGATTGTATGGAGGCTGCCTTCATCTCCTAAAATTACTCTGCTTCTTTGTGGGGAAGACTGTGCTTTTAAGGTGCACAGTATCGCCCGTAAACATAGCTTCAGTATCCATGTCCTGCGTGGGGACTGAATGTGAAGACAAACTTGAGCTTCCTCTTTTGAACTTCAGGTCTTCAGAGGTTTAAGATCCAATGGAAAACAAGGATCATGCATTTGAATGGTAATGTGATCTTGACTTTGACCCTCAGTACCTGGGGTGTACTTCCTCTGTCTCTTGAAGTGATCCTTTGCCGTCCTCATCATATTTGAGCCTCCACCTCTTGATGTATGTCATAAGGTCAAATAAGGTTAGGTCTGTCCCTGATTTCATTTCTTATAAGGAAAAGGCCCAACATAATTCAGATACACTATTACATGGAAGTCTGTATATGTATGTCTATAAATATGTACTAGACTATCTGTATGTCTATGTGTCCCATCCAACAATTTTGAAAAGGGATGCATATATTCCGAATACTGGAGGTGTGGGTTAAAGCTCCTTCATCATTAATAAGACGTTACATCCACATGCAACATCTGGAGTCCCCTGCCAGACTCCCAGATCCCAGCAGAATAAACCTCTTCACGTCTTAATGCTCCTAAAGTAAGCACACACAACTCCATTTGGCTGTGTCTGCAAAGGTGTGGTCTTGTGGTTTTGTGCAAATTCTTTGCAGTCACTGGACTTCAGGGGTTCCTGAGCTTTTGTGGATTCTGAGAAACTTCCGGAGTGTGATGAGGGGACAGTGAACGAGGCTTGGAGGGAGTGTGATACCTTCTAGCTTCTTGTGTGCTGTTACCCAACGTGGGGAGATCTTTGGAATGCATGTGCATGTGTGTACAAACACATATATCTTAGCCTTTTCAGACCTGTGAAATAACAACAGAGGCACAAGAAGAAGCATGGAAATGGAACTCTGGGTAATTCCTTGGAAGCTGAGATGACTCTCCAATGGGGACTGTTCCAGTGGTTTATGTAAAAGGTGGCCTGTTGTCACTGTACATCAACACAAGGGTAGATGTTGTGCTGGCCTCTCATATTACTAATCTTAAAATAAGTCGACTTATCAGGGCTTGGCACCATCACTTAGCTTTTTTGCTCAACATTAGTGCTCTGCCACTTGAGCCACAGTCTTTTGGGTAGTTAATTGGAGGTAAGTGCCTCATGGATTTTTCTGGTAGGTGAGCTTTTAATCACCCTCTTCAGATCTTAGCCTCCTGAATAGCTAGGATTATAGATGTGAGCCACCTTCTCCAGGCTTCATAGATATTTTGATCTTGTTCTTAAGGTTGTGGAAACTCAAGAGGCAGAGAAGTTTACCTCTTGTCTGACTCATGAGACCTCGTGATAGTACCAGGATGCAAACATAGATCCATCTTTGAACTCCAAGGCCAATTTGTTTCATTTTTTCCTTGTTTTCTCTGTTGCCTTTGTCCTGATGTCAGAAATAAATCAAGATGTTTAAAGACTGACCAAATAATTATTATCATGACAAAGAACCAGAAAATAAATTCTGAGTGTTATCTGGCCAATGTCATATTTGATTTGGAATGTTCATTTGCTCTTGGCACAGGCTGTCTGGGCACTTTGTTGTGAATAAATTCTACCTAAGTCAGAGTTTCTCCACTGAAAGACATAGGACTTTGCCCCAAGGGGGCATGTGATAATGTGTGCAGACACATGTGTGGTAGCCTCAGGGAGGATGCCAGAGATTCAGATAAATACCCCCACAATGCCCAGGACAGTCTCCCATAAAAATGCAGACTATGCTGCAGGCTGGAAACAGTTTGATTGGTTGGAGCACAGGAGAAGAATTGCTCTGGGGATGGACCCTAGCTCCATTCAAAGCAGGGTGACCCTTGATCCCCTTCCAGTTTAGAAGGTGACTGCGTGGGACATTGTAACAGCTTTCCAGCCTGCCTGGGTTGTATAACTGTTACTTTAGTGACTAGAAAGGGCAGGACATTTGGGCAGCTCTGCGTCGCTTTCTCCTCACTAACTCTAAGCTGTCTGACAGGTGAGATTGCCACTTGGAAGAGTCAGGGCTGGCATCCGGTTTCCATGGCAACAAGTCAAGCAGCAGCAAGGGTGTTCTGCAGGAGGGGTGCCTCTGGGTAATTGTGTTCCCCACATTCTCACTTGCAGCTGAGGAGTCAGCTGAACCGCCCCCCCTCCCCCAACCCAAGATACTATCCTGTTCCCTTTTGGGCCTGGGCTGCATCGATTGCTGTGTGGACATATGGACCCCTCCCCACCCCCCAGCCTGTGAGAAGTGATTTTAACTAAGAAGAAATAAAAGGAGTGGAAATGTGGTCTCCCCTTATACTCAAAGCGAAGATGGGATTTTACTAGTACTGTCGGAAGCAGGGTAGATTTTGTGTCATTCACTATAGCTTTTAGGGTGCTAAGCGTTTAATCAATGAAAGACATTCCCATGGCCTGTGATTTCTTCTTTTCTTTTTTAAACAATTTAGTACCATTTAAAGGATTGGTGTGAAATAGGCCTGATATAATCGCCTGCTCTAAATCCTGGGGTTCAGGTTGAACTATATAATACTACAGTACCATGTTTCTCATGACTATTTTTTACTTGATTGAATGAACCACTTAGTTGATAAAATTGCTGTTTACAGCTATAAGTCTAAAATGGAAATGCTTACCACTGTTCAGTTTATAGATTTTCTTAACGCATTTCTGTTATAAATATTTCACATGTGAAATTTAAATCAGTATGATGGAATTGAAATGTAATAATATTATTGATTTAATGAAGGCTGGCATCTTAATGTCTGCCTTTTGATGAAATTAATATTACAAGAGTAATTCTGTAGTGAGTACGACTAGGTCATTGGTGAAACAAAAAGAAGAAACAAAGGATAAATGACACTGAATTTTTCTTTGAGCATGAAGGAATTAGAACAGAGTTCATTATCAGTTTGAATGCAGTACTAATTAAAGCCTTCCTTTGACTTCACTGAAGCCTGTTCTTAGAAATTATGCAAACTATTCAGGTTCTGAACAGAAACTTGTGTAATGTTTAAGTTCCCAGGAGACCAACAAAACCTGACATGTTGGAATGGAAAACATTAGCCATTAGTTTTATTTTTTTTGTTTTATTTAATTAAATTAAAAGTATTTTTCCACAGTTGTACAAAGAAGTTTCAATTCAACACAACAGTTTAAGGCTACTATATCTTTGTGTAAGTCCAGTACTCAGAAAGGTTTTACAACTTGAGGGTGTATGAATTGCAAGTCTATGATTTGTCGATTTTATTTCTACAAACATCAATAAAAAGGAAGAACCAAAGAGTTACAGATTGAAAAGCATTTCTGTAGCCTGAGGTTCTGGAAGCCAGGTTAGGAATTAGATTTCTGCTTAGAGATGATTTTTACTGCCTTTCTTGTATTAATCCTCATCAAGTACACTTTAATTTTGTTGTGTTAATTAGTTTGAACTTATTCTCCCACGTGCCACATTCTAGATAATTTTGTTTTGTGTAAGATCTACTCGCCTGACGAGTAGATGAGTAGATGGATTAGCTGCTGTCTGAGTTGGTGATAACTACACGATACATTTTAAGAACAGTAATTTGCACATTTTCAAGTCCAGAGAGAAAATGTAGAATGAGTGAGTTTCACATGGGCGTGGGGGCCATGCATGTTCTTTTTCTCTATTTTTTGGCTTCTCTTTCTTCTGTGTCTCCATTAGCAATCCCCCCCTACCTTTTCTGTACCTTAATATGCAAGGTAATTTATAAGTTTTATAAATAGTCTCCCTGAGACTTTTTTTGGTGGGGGGCCTGTCCACTTTCAGCTTTTTTGAATGATTTATTGATTATAAAAGTCTCTATGGGCTTTCCTGCCGGGGCTGGCTTTGAACCATGACCCTCAGATCTCAGCTTCCTGAGTAGCTAGGGTTACAGATGTGTGGGAGCTACCAGCACCTAGCTCTGAAGCCTTTTTACCTTGAGCTGCTGATGTTTTGGGGGACTACTCTATGTCAAGTGTGACAGATTCAACTGTTGTGAAGTGGGAATAATTCTGTTAGAGCTTTGCCGAGGCCAGGTTGTCTATTTTAAATCACAGTGACTTTTTCATTATCTCTAGGTAGATAATCGATTTTGTGAATCATCTTCAGGCTCCATGAACTCTTTTCCTGTGCATTGAGGATGATTCCTTGGATATTTGGATAAACAAATATATGTACATTTGGACTGCATTACCAGCCCAAAGTGTAAAGCCTGGGAGTGATTAAAATTGTTGTTGTTGTTCTCCGAGGAGAATGTCTACACCATTCCTTATGTGCCATTGTGAATTGTCACAAGCTTGCATGGATTGGTGCTCAGCTCTGTTGGCGCACTTAGATGTTCACCAGTACTGAATTCAAGTACTGTGAAAGCTTGATGTTTCTTGAGGTTGTCAGATCACTTCTTCTCCTATGGTACTGAGATGCCTCCAGGCTGTACGCCCACTTTCCCTGATTACACCTGCCACGCCACCTTCTAAAACGTTCTTTTTATCATTTTTGAGTCACATCTTTCTCATATTCCAAGTGCTTTGACTGTCTAAATCACAATATTTAGTGTTGGATCTTACAAATTTCCATTACGGGCTACTTTTAAAATTGATGTTCTATATAAACATAGAAGACTTTTAAAAATATTTTAAATTCTGCTTAGAAAGTGATCATAAGGCTGGATATCAGAGACTCACACCTGCAATTTTAGCTACTCAGGAGAATGAGTTGTTTAGGATCTAGCTTCCAAGCCAGCCTAGGCATAAAAGTTTTTGAGACCCCATTTCTAATTTACCAGCAAAATTCTGGACTGGTGATATGGCTCAGGTGGTAGGCTCCAGCCTTGAGCAAGAAAGCCAAGGAAGAGTGTGAGTTCAAACCCTGAAACCAGGGTTCATGAACACATTTGCACATATGCATGTATATGTGTATGTGCACACTCAACGTGATCTTAAAGTAGAAGGGAAGAGGGTCGGGAAGAATAATGGAATATATGACTCTGATCAAGGTGGATTGTAAATATAAGAAGTTACACCGTTGTGTTCCTCCTCTAAGGGTATCTTCCTTTAGTCTGATTATTCATGTGTGAATGCGTCAAGTCCAGTATAGGTCTATATCTGCTGTATTTTAGATCTAGCTTCCACATATGAGAGAAAGCATGTGCTGTTTGTCTCTCTGAGCTTGGCTTACCTCACTTAGTATGGCTTGTTCCAGGTCCATACATTGCCCTACAAATGACATAATCTTATTCTTTCTAATGGATATGTAAAATTGCATTATGTATAGAACACCACATTTTATTGATCCACTCATCTATTGTAGGGCATCTGGGCTGTTTCTGTAACTTGGCGGTTGTAGATAGTATAGCAGTGGACACGGATGAGCTAGTGCCTGAGCAAGTACCCTGACTTGTAATGATCTGGGTAGATAGTCAGAAGTGGTGTGGCTGGGGCATAGGGAAGTTCTATGTGTATTTATTTTGAGGAACCTCCAAACTTCCTAGGGTGGAAATACTCCTTTCCTAATGCAATAAGGCTCCTTTTCCTCTATAGCTCTGCTAGCATTTGTTGTTCAAATTCCTAATGTTGGCTAATCTAACTGCTGGGGTGCGATGGAATCTTCAAAGTTGTTTTGATTTGCATTTCTTTTATGACCAGGGATTTCCTCATGTGACTTATTTGCCATTAGTACTTCTGAGAAATCTCTCGTAAGCTCCTTTGCCCACTTATTGATTGAACTATTAGGGGTTTTTTTTGGGGGGGTGTTATTTTTTGAGTTCTTTGCATATCTTGGATATTAGGTGGAAGAATGTACTCTATAGTTTCCAGATTCATTTTTGAATCACTAAACTCTAAGAAAAGTTGACTTTCATTTTCAACATCCATGATGAAAGTAACCACATACACCAAAGAGTATAATAGCCTTGTACTTTCCTTCATGAATAGGTTTTGTTCTGTTTCGTTTTTTAATAAAGTGTTGACTGTAAGTTCTTAAAGAATCTATAAAAGTTGCAGCCTGGGTTGAAAGTCGTTGGCTGCATTTAAGAATATTTCGTGTGCTTTTCCTCCTGTTGCATATAATTTTTATAGAGTGTTGATTGTTAGTTCTTAAGGAATTCACAAAGCTTGAGAATGAGCTAGATGCTTTGATTCACTTTATTCATACTTTATTGAAATGCTTGCTTTCTCTGATTAGTCTCCAATGTGGCACTGTTTTCTTCACCAAGATCTGCAATGTGTTGTGTGTCTCTGTACAGAGATTCTTGCAGTGAACTAGTCCCTGTGGTTCTGTAGGCATTTATAGTCTGTCTCTCTCTCCTCTCTTATTTTTTTGCCAGTCCTGGGCTTGGGCTCAGGGCTTGAGCACTGTCCTTGGACTTTCTCAAGGCTAGAGCTCTACTACTTGAGCCTCAGCACCACTTCCGGCTTTTTGCTATGTATGTGGTATCAAGGAATCGAACCCAGGTCTTCGTGCATGCTAGGCAAGCACTCTACCACTAGGCCAAACTCCCGGCCCTCCTCTCTTATTATTAAACAGTGTAGTAGAGCCCTAAATAGTTTTTAAATAGTTCCTCTTCTCTGAGCATTTGTTGGATACAGTATTAGGACCAAGGGGAAGGGACCAGGTACAGTCTGATAGGGCTATGACTGCTCCACAGAATTGGATAGAAAATGGCATCATTAAACTAATTAAAAATCCACTTGGATTTGCAGATAAAAGAAAACAATAGGATATATATATATATACATATAGATATATATTTAACCTCACACCCAAATGATGTATTTGGACATAGCAAGATTTATTTGTGGCTATTATTTCCTCAGGGACAGACTGCAAATAATTTATTTATTTGCTACTACTTCTACAGAATATGAGTTATGTGGTGACCTCCATCTCAGCAAGATAAATTCCAGCATCCACAGTCTAGCCAACCTCATCTGTTGCCACAGAGCTGAAGTGGATATTGAAATTTGTTTTCACAAGGAGGCAGGGAAGCCCCAGCGCTGGCTCACACACACCAGGTTGCTGGAAGCAGGTTATAAAACAGCCAGACAACTATTAAAAAGAGTGTGTTGGGGGCTTCTCTTGTTGTGTAGGAGTGGAGTTGTGATTGCATTCCTGTGGGCTCACTCCCAATAATGGGAAGCCAGTGAAGAGCACAAGAGTTGGGGTGGACTGTCACCAGAGGCTGGATGCTGAGGTCCTGGGATGCAGCTGTGGTAGCAACAGACCACGTTTTCCTAAGACATTTGTGCTGTGGTTAGGATGAAGGATCGCCCCTATTACTCTGCCATATTTTGGCAGAAAGCTCCTAGGAAGAACAAAGCAATGTGATATGTGGTGTGCAGGTTTTCAGGGTTTTTTTTGCTTCGTGTGCGTTGCAGACATGGCCACCGAGGGTTGTTGCCTCTCCCTTGGAAAAGCAATTTTGACTGCAGAAAATAATTAAATCCGCAGTCTCTCACCATAATTAGAAATTTGACACGGGGAGAGGGTTAATTATTTCCATCAGATCTGAGTTACCCGAGAAAACGCTCAAGGGCAGCGTACACACACACACACACACACACACACACACACACACACACACACACACACACACACTGCTGTGTGCTCACAGGACCCTCTTGCTCAGCACTGTCCTGTTTCTCTGTGCAGGATCATGCAGATTTGCGAAGCCATCTCTTCACAGTTGGTATGAAGCTAGAGACAGTGAATATGAGGGAACCCTTTCACATCTGTCCAGCATCGGTGACGAAGGTGAGTTTTCTTCCTTTCACCTTTCCTCGGCCACTGCACAATCAAACAATCCTGGCAGCTCAAAGCCAAATGCCTTTGCAAGGATGCAAAACAATAGCAAACAGCCAGAGAGGAAGAGAGGTCACGGTATCTCTAATCCAGTCCAATTCTAAGTTCCTTCTGCGGTAGCACCCAGAAGGTGTCCAATCAGAGGGCTCCTCTGAGAAAGGATAAGGTAAACTTCCTTGTTACACTGGTCTATGCAGAGTTGCATTCTGTAGTTCTTCCAAGAAATAACATGCTCTTCCTGCCTGGTTAGTAGCGACTGTAATCTGCTTGTAATTAGAAACTGAAATTGGGTTCTACAAGCTTTCTCCCTCATCTGCCTTCATCAACTTAAAGCAATTGAAAATGAAATTACTTTTATTATAGAAAGGCATAGTTTTTTATGAACTAAGAAATATTTTAAGATTATAATACCTCTTCTTCATAAAAGAAATCTTAGTGGTGTCAACTATGGCATAATTAATTTAAACACCTTAAAACTAGTGGTAAGAGCTGGCACTGGTGGCTCATGCCCATAAGCCTAGCTACTCAAGAGGCTGAGATCTGAGGCTTATAGTTCCAACCTGGCCTGGGAAGGAAAGTCCATGAGATTTTTTTTCTTTTAGCAAAATGCTGAAAGTAGACTTTTGTCTCAAATGATAGAGCATTAGCCTTGAGCATAAAAGCTCAGGAATAGCATCCAGGTCCTGAGTTAAAGCCCAGGACCTGCACACACACACAAAAAAAACCTAGAGGGGGGAATCGAAACCTGGCCAATGTATGGTTTTGTTAGTAGACTTTTGTGTATTTCCAAAGGAGAGTTGTTTTTGTTTTTGTCCTGGTACTTGAGTTTAAACTTATAGCTCTGCACTCTTGCTTAGCTTTTTCTTTTTTTTCTTTTTTCTTATTTTTTTATTGTAATTAGTAAAAGGGTTACATGATATTTGCCAGATAGAAGGTGCATTAATTCACATACATTGATACCCTTTCACATGTCTTGGTACCCATTTCCCTCCCCCCCCACACCCCCCACCCGTCTTGGTTTTCCCCCCTTCCCTATCAAATTTCAAATATCCAAATACAAATAAATTCAATATATCAGATAACAAAGTGAGATACTATATATTTTTATTGTAATTAATAGAAGGGTTACATTATATTTGCCAGATAGAAGGTACATTAATTCACATACATTGATTCCCTTTCTCATGTCTTGGTCCCCATTTCCCTCCCCACCCACGCCCACCCCTCATCTTGTTTCCCCCCCTTCCCTATCCAATTTCAGATAACCAAATACAAATATATCCAATGCATCAGATAACAAAGTGAGATACTGTAACAATATGAGACAACCAAGGGACAGCAAAAGAGATGAGAGATAACATAGTACATTGCTTAACTTTTTCAATTGAGGCTAATACATTACCACTTGAGCCACAACTCCACTTCTGACTTTTTGCTGGTTAATTGGAGTTAAAAATATCACACCCATTTCTACCTGATCTGGTTTCAAAACATGGTCCCCAGATCTCATCCTTCAGAAGAGCTAGGATGACAGATGTGAGCTACCAGCACCAGCTTCCAATTCCACCTTTCTAGTCGCTGGAACAACTTAATAATAATATATTTTGAAACGCTGGTGTATGCTCCAGTCTCTCTGATAAAATACATTATCTGCTCTGACAGTATTACATATAGGAAGCTCTGATAGTGTTTACATATATGATATGGAAGAATTCACTTCAACTTTTAATTTTTCTTCTTTCAGGTTTTTAACAATCATTTTTTTCAAGTGACTATTGATGATCTAAGACCAGAACCTAATAAACTGTCAATGCTGTGCCATGCGGATTCTATAGGGATTTTGCCAGTACAATGGTGCCTTAAAAATGGAGTCAACCTCACTCCTCCGAAAGGTAGGTACTGTGAGAAAGCTTGCTGGGATTCGAGTGGTGTCATTGTAGTAGGCCTTTTTTGAACTGGACAAGCTTGTATTGGGTTGGGTTGGGTTGGATCCAGTGGAACTAGTGTGTTGTTCCTGGTTAGAAGGACATGCGTGTTGACTTGGGGAGGGACTCCTCAGCCGATTCTGGCAACCTTTGTTCTTCCACCAGTTAATAGCTGGGCTGCTGTGGTTACCAAGGGGTTGAGGTTAAAGACTTGAAAATGTCAGAGAAGTGCTTTGGAAATGCAAATGAGGCATTTCTTGAGATTTTATGCCCAACGAGTCCAATACTCCCCAAGAGGCTCATTGCTCTCCACTCTCTAACAGCTTGCTGTTAGAATTTACTAGGGATCCAGTAAGCATTGCAGTCCTTTTAGATTGGGATCCAAGAGTGGTACACTTAAAAAATAACACCCTTATAGCTAAATACCGTAGTTTGTTGTCTCCAGCATGTAAGAAGGACGTTAACGAGAACAACAGAAGGGGAAAGCTAGAAGGATCAGAACAATGAATGTGTGTGACGTTAACAGTCATAAATGAAGGAGTGGTTTGTATCCATCTGGGAAGTAACCTTTTTGAGTTACGATGATTTCTGGTATTGACCACATTGGGAGAATAAGTTCCTCTCCGCACCATTTATTCGTGTTGCACCTGGCTTCTCTGAATCCTAGTTTTCTTTCCCCTCTTTCTTATCTCTAGGGAGGAGAGGCTGTTCCATGTTTGCATCTTAGCTATTGGCTCTTCAGACAATTGGCACCTGGTCTGTTGATCCTATGGTAAACTTTCATAAAACAGTAGTTACTGAGCACTGGTTATTTTAACAATTTATTTATTTTTATTCATTCATTATTAGCTTTGAGTAGTTGTATAAAAAGTACTCAATTTCACGTCAGTTTGTGAGTAGAGTGAAGGTCGGTATCTTTCTCCCTCATCTCTCCCAAACCCACTCACCTCCTCAGCTTACCTATCTCTGTCTTCACTTATGTACAGTGAATATTGGGACAGCATCCACCCGCCCTTTCTCTCTTCATTCGTCTGTCCCTTCCTCTTGACTGCAAACATTAGCTCTCCCCAAGAGGCCAGACTCTAAACCTGTGCTTCGTGATGCAGATACCTCCTCTGTGTGTGCTTGTGTTTCGAGCCTCACCAGCCTTTGCACCTGCACCAGACCATTGTGCTTCCATTTTCAAGACTCATTGTGGACACTTACAGTAGGCTTCCGGTGCTCTGCAAAATCAAACAGATCCTATCTCTTAAATATTTTTTTTTATAAACCTTAGTATGGCCACCCAGTTTTTTATTATTGGTGATGCATGGGTAGTAGATGAGGTAGACTTTTCTGCTATAGAATTCAAGAACACATCACCTGCCAAGTTTGAAAGCCCATTCTATCCTAGGGCCACCTTTGTTTCTTCTTCTAACTTCTGTAATAAAATCTACAGGGGATGGAGCCAATGTCACTCAGGAAGAATCTTTTCTAGATATCTAAAATGCTGCTTGGTTAGGCTTTGCAAATTTCTGGTAAATAACTGGATCTGTTTAGAAATTCCAAAAGGAAAAATATTTATATCAATGTTTTGGTTGCTTGATTAGTCCAATTGTGGCAGAAGCATGTCGCTAGAGTTTTAAAATGGATATCCTATGAACTGTACGAAAATAAATTGTTGGCCTAGCTTGAATAATTATGAAGAAAATAGATTTGCATGTTTGGACACTTGGATTTTATGATAGTAAAAGTTGTTTTACATTCATGGAATTGAATTCTTAAATATCCAGCGAGAGAACTACACACTTTATATTTAACTTCAATAAAGTTAAAGATTTTTGTATGTGAAGCCTTTTAACTTCTAATACCTACACACTATTCTCTGTGTTTTCTCTATCACCCAAGTTTTTGTGTTCTTGGAAGAAATAAAATTGTTTTTATGCAGCTTTCTGAACTTCCCCCCCTCCATAGGAAGTAAAGCATGTCCTTTACAAAATCTTGAAGATGAAAGAATGTTTCTTCATAAAAATGATAAATCAATTATTGGATAATGCTCATAAGTGGTTATTAATGTTCTGCTATAAAGAAAGTCTGAATGGTAACTCTGAGAGGTAAAAGTTTGAACTCAGAGCTTGGTTGTTGCTAAACTGGTGCCCTTAATGCAGAGTTCTGCCCTCAACCCTCTTATGGGACTGGTTATTTTTGACATAGGGTTTTTCTTCCTACTGAGCTCTTCCAGTTTTTCACTTCCTGCAATAGCTAGGATGACAGGAGCATGCCACCACACCCAGCTATTGCTTGAGAAGTAATCTTACTTGTATGCCTCCACTGGCCTGAAACTGGTAGCCTTGTGATCTCAGCCTCCCAAGTAGTTAGGGTCACAGGCATGAGACACTGATGCCCAGCTCAACCATAACTTTTTAAACCCTTAAAGCATTCAAGAAATGATAAATATTATTAGTTCAGGATTGAAAGTAATTTGCTAGAGTTGTCTAGTGGCCATGAGTCTGTTTGCATGAAATAAAATTTTTATTTATTAATTAGAAAAAGACCCCCACTGCCACACAAAAAAACCCAAAAAAACAAAACGCCGAACACTAGCAACTGATATATAAAAAAGTGAGCAAGAAATAGGAATAGATGAAGACATACTATAGGCAACACAATGACTCTTAGCAAACTCATCATCATGAAAGAAATACAAATAAAAATCAGATCCACATAGTACTTGGTTTTTTTTTAGATGAGGTAAAAAAATAGGGAGAAGAGAGAGATTCAATTTTGATTAATATAGAGGAACAAAGATTCTCAGACTTTACTGTGAAAGAGAGCCTGTGGGAGCAAGTATACAGAGCATGACTGCATGTGATAAATAATATACAGCTGATTTAAAGTATATAAAAGTTGTGTGTAGGTCATACACAAATATTATTTCATGTTGTATACGGAACTTGTGTCCCTATGGATTTCATCTTCTTGATACAGAGGGGTGACTGACTGTTTTTTACCTTTTCAAGTTTCTGTCTGCTTGCCTGCCTGCCTGCCTGCCAGCCTACCTGTCTTTTCTGGCACTAGAGTTTGAACTAAGGCATTGCACTTGCTTGTTTGGTGCTCTACTACTTGAGCCATACTAACTTTTTGCTGTTTTTGGAGATGGAGTCTCACAGTTTCCTGCCCAGGCTAGCTTGGAACTATATTCCTCTGGATGTCAGTCTTCTGAGTAACTAGGGTTACATATTTTATGCTTTTAAAAGTAGTGTTTCCCCCATAATATTAGAAGGGGCTTTTTAAGATTAAGTCTTAGTTTCAATCTTGATCATTTTTCTACCTGAGGAGTTGAGGTTCTGTTGTTTTAAATGATACTTGAGTCCTGAGGCCATGGTTGATTTGTTGTCTGCATAATGGTAGCTAAGGTTTCTGCTGTTCTCACTCCCTACATTCTCCATAAAATCCATTCATCTCGTTACTTCTGGGGAATCTTGGTAACCCTACATAGGACTAGCAGATGTTAATGAGCCATGACTTTAAAGCAGTTGTAAATTCTGTATTTCTAAAGATTAATCTTCCAAATGCGGATGGCTGTTACACATTTATGGCTTTATTTTTTGGCCTCCCTTCCCATCTTATGACAGTGGAATACATTCATTTTTACAGTTAAAATGAATAAGAATTTAGATGTGGTGGTTATTGTATTGTGGCTCAGGGTTTCCTTTTGAGGTAGTTTATTGCATGCCTTATCTCAACCCAAAGGCTGGGAATCCTGCGGTGGAATTTTTTGAACGTCGTTCCTTGCTTAATTCATATGTAAAAGGGGAAGCTTTTTAAAAAAATCAGTTAGTTATATTCTAAGGTTTATTTTTAGGATATGTAGGATTTATTGTCTTGTTGCCAGATGATTTCACATGTTTTCCAGGAATTAATTACAGTGTTGAGATTTCCTTTAAAAACCATGAACACTGCTTGCACTTATGAGCTTACATGTCCCTAAATAATATTGAGAAGCAGCTGAAGAAAGAAGCCCATCTGGTGCTGAAGGAGAGACCAAAGAGCACACATCTTTCAAGGCATTGTTTTGGCTCTATTGCTATTAAAATTTAAATATATACATATATATCCCCAGACTTTAGGGACACGGTATATAAACTAAAGCAGATGAGGGAATTTCAGTAGCTTTCTTTAAGTGTGTTCCCTGTTAAGCAAAGGATAGAATCTTTGAAATTTGATTCCATTAATTTAAACCCAGAAAACAAATAATGTGTTAATCTTGGAGGTCCTATTAAAACTTTAGATGGAACGAATTCATAAACAGTGAAAGGAAGGAGAAAGGTGTATAGGTTATCAGTTGTGGTATAATTAAATTATGTCATTAGCTGTCACAACATGTCATATGAATGATTGTAGACTTAGAAGAGGAGGAGTTCTGTCTTGCCAGGATCTTCTGTAAGAAGTGTTCAATTTCTTTTGTAAAACCATGGGACCACAGTGTGAAGCAAATGGCTTATTTTAGCCTTTTGCTTTGTCTCTGAGCTGGCTGTTTAGTAGACACATTTACTTAACATATTATAGGAAGTAGAAGTATATTTTAATGATCACTTGAACATACCATGAATCCTAATTCATACTCTTTTTCTAAAGACAAACCTTAGCACCCTCTGGTGCCCTTAGTTCATTCTGTCATCTGTTTTAGTTCAGAAAGGGCAGAAAGAATGAGACATCCCTTCTTTCAAAAGATGGTCATGTTTTACCATGTTTGACTCAGACCTTTAATAAAAGAACTAAACTATAGATACAGGTGAAGACTTTGAGTCCTCTGGGAATCATGTCGATATTTCCAGGAACAGGTTGTATACTGTGTCCGGATCTGACTGTGTGTTTTTATGACCATTTCAGCTCAGGTGACTATTAAGTTCCATCTCGTTACTGTCGTCACCTGTCTTCCTTTAGTTCAATCTCACAGTCAGCTTTATCACATCAGAACATGAGCTACACACATTCCTCCAGTCCTTTGACCGACCAGTATTCTCCCACCTCACTGGATGTCAAGGCCACGTCCATGGCAGTGGCTGACGGTTCCCCTTGATCTGAACTTCACCACCCTATCTAGTCTCATGTTGTCAATGGCCTCCTACAATTTGTTCCAGCCACCACACCATGATGTCGTTTCTACATCATGGTAGTGTATCCGCCCCTTAAGACTTATGCATCCTGTTTGCTCTGCTATCCTGTTTGCATGGCTATTTGAGCAAACAGCCTGATGGGAAGAAATGCATTAGTCACTATCTGGGTTGTTGCCATCCTTCCTGTAACCCCGTGTATTACAAGAACTCCCGTGTAAGGCAATGCACAGCCTGAGAAAGACCTGCTCTGGAATGGACAGACAGCTCCTAGAGCCGGTTCTGCCTGGCCAGCTCTCTGCAATTGCACTTCCTCAGCCATGGATGTTTGGCCATGTGGATGTTTGTCCCTGGAAGAAATGCCACTGGGTGTTAGATCTCATTGGGTAGTCAGAGACTATTTGATTATTTTCAAAGCAATGAAGTCATAAGCTTGAAAGGGAAGAGATGAGCTTTCAAGAGTGGTGTACCAATGCTTGCTGGGTGAACCAAGGATTCTGAGTCAAAATTGAAAGCCTGCTCCGAGAATGGATGTTTTGTTATGTTATATATTTTGGTCTTAGATAAGCTTGATATTTCCACACACTGAGTCATACTTCAATCATATTATAAAGAAGAGCAAAGATATTTTTACTAAGTAATTTTTGTTATTTAAATCATTTTATGTTTATTATCGACAACCTGAAAAATTCAGAGATTAAAAAAAACAAATAACACCACCAACAAAGACCCCCAAGTAACCACAAGTCTGCACCAATTGTCTCCATTTTTATTAAGGTTTCCTTTAATTTTTCTGATTGTTGCTTATTTTTATATTCATCTGCATTAAATTTGCAGCAGTCTGTTCTTCCCCCCCCCAACAAGTTTCACAGCATTCTGTGAACTAGATAAACTTGGATACTTCTCAGCACTTCGTGTGCATAGAAAAAAATACTCGAGTACCTTTCTCTTCCACAAGGGTTACCAATCATAATGGCCAAAGTACCTTAATGTCTCACAGTTTTTCGGGTCATTTTTTTTAATAGGATAAGTTCCCAGAAGTTAAGTTGTTCAGTCAAAGGGCATGAGTGTATTTATTTATTGTCAAATACTTTTTCAAAGTATTTGAATCATCTGTTTGTACTGCCAAGAGAAATATTTGCAAGGGAAGCTGGTTTATGTCAATGAATTTCTACCATAAGAAAAGAGATTATCAACCTCTTCCCTTTTGGGTCTGGAACACATGGAATTTGATTCAGAATAAACACTAATAAAGTCTTAAATAACTCTAATGGCTATGGTTTAACAATCTCCTAGGGAAGCTTGCTGCAAATTTTAATAGCCCAAGGGGTTTTATTTCCCTTTATTTTCTTTTCTCCACCCTTTCCCCCCCCTCCCTCCAGGCTGAAAACATGTTTTCCTGGCTACAGCCTCAGCATTTCTTGTGCTGTCTTTGTTGATTAATGAGTATAATTGACCCCTCTTGTCTCTATTATACAATCCGTGGCATTTTGTTTTTATGTAGCAGTTATTTTCTGAGCTGTCACAAAACTGCTTTACAAAGAGAGCTCATTATCTTCCCAAAGGAAAAGAATTTTTAACTGATGGAATGAATAAGGCTCCCTGAGAGGAGGAGGAGGAGGAGGAGGAAGAAAAGTCTAAGCCGTTCCAACATTTAAGCCAATGAGTGAATTTTAGAGGCTGAATAATTAATTGTTGCTTAGATAATACCCAGCAAGACTTGATTGTATGTAAAAATTATTAGATTAAAAATGGCTCCCTGCAGACACTCTCAAAGCTTGGATATATAGAAGAATTGAATGCAGATCTAAGAAAACACACAGAGGGTGACATTTTAAAGCCCATTAAAAGTTGGCTGTTCAAGCCCAGCTAAATGTCTATTTGTAAGAAATTGGGGTGACTTTTTTTTTGTTATTTGTGGGACTTGAATTCTGGGCCTGAGCATTGTCCCCAAGCTCTTCAGCAGAACACTACCATCCTACCCGTTAAGCCACAGCACCACTTCCTGGTTTTCTGGTGGTTAGTTATTGGAGATAAGAGTTTCATGGACTTTAGTGCCTGGGCTGGCTTTGAACCTCCATCCTCAGCTCTCGGCTTCTTGGACAGCTAGGATTGCAGGTGTGATCTACCCCACCTGGCAGCGACTTGTTTTTAATGTATGTCCCAGTACTGGGGCTTGAGCACAGGGTCTTGTGCTTTCAATTGGCATTTTCTCTCAAGTTTACTTCCATGGATGACTTCTACATAAGTAGATGTCGGCTTTACAGAAGACTCAAATATTATATGAGCATCCCAAAATGTTTTGCATGTTGGTGGGAGAGGGGGCTTCAACTCAGGCACTGGAAGACAAACCTACACTTCCAACTTTCTGCTGGTTAATCAGAGTCATGGATTTATCTGCAGGGATTGGCTTCACATAGCAATGCTCAGATCTCAGTCTCCCGAGTACCTAGGATTACAGGTGTGAGCCATGAGCGCTGAGTTTTGGTTTTTTGTTTTTTTTTTCTGATTTATGATTCAGAACTTTTCTCTCATCTCCTTTAAATCTTTCCATGGTTTTCATGGTGGGTGTATATTGTACAATGCCATTCCCTCCTTTAAAAATGGTGTCAGTAAATGAAGCAAGCAAACAGACATAGGTAGGAGATGTATTTAATTAAATTCAGTGTATGTGAACAGCTGCTTCTCAGGCTCCTCCCAGAATCTCAGATCTTCCCCCAAAGCATCAAACCAGAGAGGCCCCTGTGTTCCCTCTCATTTCCTCCTTTTCAGCAGTACAAGTCGAAGGAAAAGTTTACCTTCATTCCTCCTCTTCCTTCTTTTCTTGGATGTTTTGTCTCCCCTACCTTTATTCCTGTATTTGCTCTCTGCTGTTCATTTGGATTACATTTTTAAGTTACCTCTTCTGTTTCTATTTCCCTATGTAGTGAAAGGTTGGAAGCATTGTTTATGTCTGAAAAATGGATTGTAACAATATATTTGTATTATCTTCTTTCTCAGTTGTTCTCCCTGATAGTAAATCTCCCCTGGTAAGAGCCACTGCAGGTCAGTAGGTGAGGTCCATCCTTTCTCACCTGATTTCAGGTACAGCCTTAGGATCATGAAGGTATATCTTGCCTGTATTCAGTGTATTACAGTTTCTAATTTGTCTCACTCAGCCCTCCTCAAACCTGATAGGACTCTTAGGCTTGTCTTCCAGTGGCCTAGCGGTGACCACTTTCTTGTTCTAGTCACTCACCCATGTGAGGGTTGGTCATTTGCCTGGCACTTAGCGCAGCTAATGATATCTATGTTTTGTCATTCACAGGTTATGCTGGCCAGGACTTTGACTGGGCAGATTATCATAAGCAGCATGCAGCAGAGGAAGCACCTCCCTTCTGTTTCAGAAATGTAAGACACTTCCCTTCTCACTCCTTCATACATCATGGATGTTGCTGGCTATACAGTTCATAAGGTGCTGTCTATCCAGATCACAGAACCTTCAGAGTGTCTCAACAGTTTACCTTTGGCTATTGTAGCAGATTAACTAGTGAATGTATAGTGGCTTGAACCTGTTAAAGGTTTATTTATTGCTTATAGAATGTATCAAGATGGTCCTGACTAGCGGGTGGTTCTCCTTTTGGAGAGATGTGGGCTAGACTTAGCACTTGAGATAGACAAAGAAGAAAAGATCAGCAGGATGAAATCCTGGGTTCTAACTACAGTAGTCTAATAGTGTCATATATTATGTGGCTTTACCTTCTATGAGGAGACTTAATCTCTCAGCGGTTGTAAGTGATGTCAAAAATAATAAATGGATCGTGGCTAAGAGCTACTATAATCCTTACTTTGATTCCATACTGTGGAAGGCAGTGCAAATTGCAGTGCGTGGTAGCCATCTGCACTATATCAGAGGATATGTCCTTAATGTTTGTGATAGCAGCACAAGTGTGTGTGTGTGTGTGTGTGTGTGTGTGTGTGTGTGTGTGTGTTTGCATGTTTGCACATTTACACAAGGCAAACTCTTGTCAGACTTGTTTCTGAGCTTGAGGTCCTGGCACTGAGTCAGCCCTGAAGTCATTTCTACCACACGATCACAGAATGTGGAAAACCAGAGAGGAAAGGGTCTGCTTAGTGGTGGAAGCACAGGATTGAGTAGAAGTCAAACTCAGATTGCAGAAGGTGAAGAGGACTGACATGTCCTCATAAACCAGGAGGAAATGAATGTCAGAGTTGGAAATTGTCCCTGCAGTATGGAAGAACTGCATGGCATGTGTTTAAATGATGAGGAGCAAAGGCATCAGCCTCTGAGCCTTTAGGCTTATTAAGTGCTGTGACACCTTACTGGACCTGAGTGGGGTAACACTGATGTTACCATCTCAGAATCAACTGCCTAGCTGTCTTTCATTTACACCTGTGAGCACCCCAAAGACCATTCGAGTTTGTGCTTTCTTGTGCCTTCCCAGAGTCTTCAGTCATGGGGAAGGGAATTTTTACATAATCCCTTTGTTCTGTACTTAGGGAATGACTACATAGTTCCACTAAAGTTTCTGCTGCTGCCTCCTCTTCCTTCCTCTCCACTCTCCTCCAGCCTTCCTCCTCTCCCCTCCCCCTCCCTCTTCTTTTTTCTTTCTGTCTTTGGCTTTCATTGCACCAGGATTTGCCAAAGCGGCTTTTAATTGTGGAG
Source organism: Megascapheus bottae (assembly GCF_031878675.1). NCBI lineage: Eukaryota > Metazoa > Chordata > Mammalia > Rodentia > Geomyidae > Megascapheus > Megascapheus bottae. The sequence continues at coordinate 6,923,880 of NC_143534.1, read as the reverse complement.
CAAGAAGTCACATAGTCAGTTGGCATCTGTGTTTTCCAGATTTAGCCACCAAGATTAAATCTGCTTTAATGAGTGTGCTTGTGTATTCATTAGGAATGGCTTTGTTTTCTGGCTCACTGTTTATTTTAATAGGCAGAGCTGTTGTCTGCCTATTGGCATATGCATTGCATTGTTGTTACTAGTCTGCTACAAGTGTTCTTTAATGGAATGTCTATTATGAATTCACTTTTTAATCACACATCTCGTGTGTACTACAAGTGAGCTGGTATAGAATTGGATGCTTGGAAGACATTTCCCCCGGGATGTTTAACAATCAGAGGCAGTTATGAAATGGATTGGCACAGCCAAATGCTTAGTAAAATAAACTCAGAGGTAGCAGTTTTGCTATTGATCCTTTAGAAATTACCCTCAAGCAGTGAGTTGAAATGAAAATAGGTTTGGCGGTGGTAGCTTTCCTTTATTAAGTAGATGAAATGCATTTGAACTTACTTAAAGGTTTTTCAAGCAGCCTATTGAGTTGTATTATCAGGAAGAAGCTCAATATATAATATGTGTGGATAAGACAAGATGACTTGCAGAAAAAATAAATCCAACTAGGAAAAAAATTCTCTGCTTGCTTCTGTATTTCCAATAAGACATAAAGAAAAGAGAAAATTGATTTTTTAACATGCAATGTGTGGTTTTCTTCTGATTACATAAAGATATGATCGCAGTTTACAACTTGTTTTTGTAGAAAGACACAAATATGATTTACGTACTTTCAATTCTTTTCACAAGTCGGAAGGTTGTTGGTTCTGTTACTTACAGGAGTCAGTTTATATCAGTTTATATACCTCAAAGATGTGTTGCTATAGTATTGTAACATCTAATTATAATTCATAGTAATGGATGATTTAGGAAGATTTCATATCATTTATTTAAAAATAGTAATAGGGAAGGAATTTTGCTTCTAGTATTGACTGAGGAAACTCACTCTGAATTGACCCTTCTTAAGCAATAATTCCAGACAAAGTACTGAAAACAAATACACAAAGTGACTGCAGAGTGCATTGAAGCAAGCTGTTCTAGAGAGAAGCAAGTGGTTGGACAAGAAGAAGTGGCATGGCTTTGTTTTCTCAGTTTTTAGTCTTGGGCTTAAGCACAGCTAGAGGTGTCAACTTGGGGAAAGACTTAAAAGCATGATAGAATACTCACATGCTTGTCTGCCCTGATTAGCCAGAGTCCAGAATTTTGGCAACCAAAGATACTGAAAAATGAGAGATGTTTCAGACAAGGGAAACTGCAAATTCTAGATAAAAATGCTACTTGCATGTGTGACTGATCTTTGAGTTGTGTATGTGCCAAGTGGCCTAGTTAAGAGATGAAAGCAGAGAACTAAGATTTGGGCTCTCCTTCAAGAGTTTATAATCAAACTGTCTGACTCATCAGTCAGTAGTAGAAATACAAGTTAGTGATATACCACTAGATACTTATTAGAATGGCTAAAAGTTTAAAAATGTTAAAATACCAATTGCTGGTGAGGTCTTCTAGCATCTGGAACACACAACATCCTGCCAGTGGTAATGCAAAGTGGTGGAAGCCACTTTGGAAGAGAACTTGGCAGTTTCTTCAAAGGATAACCATACATTTACCATCTAGTCCAACAATCCTCTTTCCAAAGAAACAGAAGCTTAGTGTTAAGGGACGAACTGGGTCCCTCACAATTCATGCGATCCAGTCTTCATCCTCTCCTCCCACCTTTGCTCAGTGTATATTTAGAGACTGGATCTTTGAAAAAGTAATTCAGCCCACATGGGAGCCCAGAATGGAGGTGCACATTAGTTATCAATGAAATTAGGGTGCATGTAGGACTGGAAAAGAGAATGTATGTGTATTCTCCTTTCATAAATATTAGTAACCCTCCATGTACTAAACATAGTTCTAATTTCTGGGTTTCAAGAACCAAGCTGACATGCCTCTCTCCTCAAAGTCACTTGCAAATGTTCTTCACCCCATGGCCATCTGTGTGGCTGTCCTGTCAGGCGCTGGCTCAGTGCTGGTTCTGTTTTCCTTTTAGACATCATTTAGTCGGGGTTTCACCAAGAACATGAAGCTCGAAGCTGTGAATCCCAGGAATCCCGGAGAACTGTGCGTGGCCTCCGTGATCAGTGTGAAGGGACGGTTGCTGTGGCTCCACTTGGAAGGTAGGTGCAATTCATGAGCACCTGGAAGAATGTGGGGACCCCTTCTTGCCCCCGGCTCTGGAAAGGTCAGGGTGTGGGAGAATTCGGCGCTCAGAATTGCCCCTTTGTTTCCCTTCTGATTAAACAGATTTTAAATTATTCAGTGTTCTTAAATAAGTGAAACTAATCAAATACAAATGCATTCCAAGCTGCTCCTCTTAACTAATAATTTCATGTAATGAAATGCCGGTGAGATAATTATGTTTGGAACACACTGGTCTTTTTGCATCTATGATTATGAAAGCTAATGTCACAATTAAATTAATATGAGTCACTAAAAATTGGTAGTTGAGGGCTCAGTTATTATAAGAGTCAAATAATATGTTTGCATTTTAATATGAATAATAACCTTTATTTCTTATGTAGATCTTTAATTTTCCCTTGAAATACTAACTGGGTGGGGGCTAAATACCTCCCCAGATGGTTAATAAATAAGATGTACTTTGCAGTCAGTAGTATTGAAACTGCTTTTTGTAGCTACACTTTACAAGTATACAGAACATTCACAGAATAACATGTTTTGTGAATAGAACCAAGATCAAACTTTTGATGTAGCTAGAATGTTGATTTTTTCCAGATATTATCTTTTTAATGAGAAATAATTAAAAGGAATCTAATCCTTCATGTTTCCCCATAACTTTAATTCTTTGTTTTTCTAAGATTTCACAGAACTCTGAATTTAATGAGAATATGCATGCCAAAGAAAAAAAAAAGATAGGAGTTGAACAGTGTTGTCAGTTCTCTTGGTCTCTGCATAATTTAAATTGTACAGCATACTCATGAGGTAGAAAGTTTGGAAGGAAGGTCTAGCATTAGTGTTTTTTTAAACTTTTTTTCATATATTTTTTATTGTAATTAATAGAAGGGTTACATGATATTTGCCAGATAGATCGTGCATTATTTCCCATACATTGATACCCTTTCACATGTCTTGGTTTGGCCTAGTGGTAAGAGTGCTTGCCTAGCATGCATGAAGACCCGGGTTCGATTCCTCAGCACCCCACATACATAGAAAAAAGCCAGAAGTGGTGCTGTGGCTCAAGTGGTAGAGCGCTGGCCTTGAGAAAGCCCAAGGACTGAGCTCAAGCCACAGGACTGGCAAAAAAAAAATAGCATTAGTGTTTTAAATCATCTCATCCCTGTTTTCTCCACCATCAAATTAAAAAAATGTTTGCAGAGTTCTTAGATGGGGGCTTAGAACCTCATGAATATCACACCTTATAGATAGAAAAATGTAGAGAATAGTCATTGCTGATGTTCGATGGTTAATTTCCCAGAAAGTATTGCTGTGCTTAGTTCCAAAATCAAATTTGGAATAAATAGCAATTCCTAAGGGTTTTTTGCTTAGTGAATTTTTAGTAGCATGGCTTCCTGAAATCAACCAAAGATAGACAGAATGGTGATATTTTTTGCAGTTACAGGAAGAGAACATGACTTTGTTTTCATTGCTACATAAAGAGTTGCATCAACTGCTTTTGGAGACACATGATGCCTTCTGTGTTTCTAATTACTAAATTTAACTTGTTATTTAACACTATGCTAAGCCATGTTAATGAGATTGGAGTCTCTCTTGCATTATTAATTTGGAAACCAAATTGATAAAGTTAGAAGCCCGTGTTTCATGGTTATTATTTAGCACATGATGAGTAAAATTCTTTGGCAGTCATTATTTATTTAGCAGTTTCTACTTTCAGTGTGTTTTACAGCTGTTAATTACCTAACACAAACAGCAGCAAGTGTGTCCTGATTTTCAGAGAGAGGAAATCTTGCGAAGCCATTAAGATCTGCCTGGGGTTCCTGTCATCCTGGTTGACATTTTCTCTGACACTTAATTCCCTTGACTTGGTAGCTTCCCCTTCTGACAGAGGAGTGCTGAGCAGTGTGGATGAATATTTAACACTTTTGGCAGCACTTCCTCCTTTTGCTGGTCTCCTTCAGATATAAAGTTTCTGTTTTGTAGCCAGAAAGGAAAGGACATCCGCATGTTAGCTTTCTTGCTGCTGTTGCTGTCTGCTTTGACATTAGGAAACAAGTCCGATAAGAGACTGTCCAATTATGTATTCAGTTCTATATATTCCCATTTACATATACTTCCATTTATGCTTACATGCTTATGAACACACTGTTGAGTGTTTTCTACTGAACATTATTTATTGACTATTATTTAGTGTTTGTTATTGGTCCAAATCATTTATATGTTTCGTCACTTAAAAAATGCATTATGCACAATGTAAAAATCCATCCTGTCTCCTTGATCTTGCTTGAACTTTGATTTTGTTCTGGATTTAGTGCTTAGTACTTACTTATCTTTTCAAGTGACACCTTAATCACACTTATTTATTGTTATTTTACATATATATGTACACATGAATGCACTCACACACACACTACAGTTTCTCAATCCTGAGGATAAAATGATAAGCATTTATTATGGTTACATTGTGGCTGTTAAATTATTTTATATGAGGATGTTAAATGATATGATTCTGATTAGCGACCATTTATTTGACCCTTTAAAATTAGAATGTACTTTGTAAGGATTTTATTCGTTGTTGTTATGTGTTACATTGATTTGAAGTCTTCCAGCATGTGACTGAGTACGTCTAGATAGTAAAACGATCATTTCTAGTTAATGTTTGACCTAAGTCTCTCTAAAGGCCTGTTCTGCGGCAACAGAGGCAATGAATAAAATAGGTAAGATTAAAATATTATTTTAGGTGCATATTGGAAAGGAACTGAGTTCTCATAAGCCAGTGACAGTTGAGTAGGCTGTGTGTGATGATGACTCAACATTTGGGAGCAGGCGTCGTGGTTCTTAGTTTAGTGGCAGTATTCCACGGTCAGGAACATTACCCTTAAATACAAGGTGTTTTCCCATCCAGTGCACTGCTCTTAGACATACAGCTGCACACTGGTTTGCTCTCAGGTCTGCCTCCTCACATATCAATCTTCATTTCAGAGTGTTTTATTTTTGTTGAGGAGACAAATATAGCTTGATATTTTACTAGGTCTTGTGGGTCTTGAAGGCTGGAGAGGGCTCACACCTTTGTGTTGCCTTCCTTGTCTCTTCCTGTCAGGTACACTTTCTGAGACATTTCCTGAGTACTTAGCCAACTGTGGATAGAGTGTCCAGAAGGCAAGATACTTGAGACCACCTGTGTTTGGGCTTTTGAATATTTGAGATACATTAATAGATATCTGGGAAGGGGGTGGAATCCAAATCTAAGCTTGAAAGTCATTTATGTTTCCTAGATACCACATAGCCTGAAGGTAATTTTATTTTGCATTCTTTTTAGTAACTGTGCACTTGAAATAAAATTTCGTAGTATCTGATTTCCCATTAGTCGCAGCATGATGACCTCAGAAAGAATCAGGACTTCATAAGGTACTATCAGGGCCTTCTTGTTAACAGTGAGTCAGTTTCTTACTGATTCGAGGCTAAATTCCAGGCTGCTTTCCCGGATATGGGTGTTTGCAGTTGAAAAATCTCTTCGTCTCTGTAAAACATGGCCGATGGTAGCCTACCTCACAGGCTGGTTTTGTAGAAGTGAATTCGTTTTTTTCCCCAGTGCTCAGTGTCCTGGCTGTGAGGTGGGCGTGAGGGCTCAGTGAGGGCACATCATAGCTGACCATAGCTGTAGATCTGTCACTCTGCAGGAGCTCTGGCCCCCTGAGAGAGGACCATGCACTATCTTCGAGCATCTTGTCATTGGTGAGACAAATCATTACACGGGGCTCTGTTTCTGTCTGCACCTCACACCACATGGTGTGTGTACAAGACTTCATGTGCACTTTGCTGAGTAGATACAAGAATTAAACAGTGTACTTCTGAATCAAACAGCCATTTAAGATGTGATAGTCTCTTAAGAACCACTGTTTTCCCACCCGAAGGACGTTTTACGCCCCTAATCTAATGTTCCGAAACTCCTTGATCTAGTTTTCAAAATGCTGGGCTCCGTTCCAGCAATCTACCCTCCACATTATAATCAAACGGAGTCCTAACAAGATGCACATTCCTGCACCCTCCAGGGCCCAGCGTCTCCCAGAGGATTTTTATGCACAGGAGAGTTTGTAAAGTACGCTGGTAGGGCATGGGAACCAGTTGCTTGTGATTCAGAGGGAAAAAAATGCTGGAGCTGACCTCTAGTTTGCAAGACACAAGATGCAGAAAAAATCTCATAAATTTTCTTCAATTTGAGAAAAAGTCAGGTGGTTACTAAGTATTTTGCAAATGCTTGCAAAAATGAAGCAAGGAGATATATAGAAGTGGGAATAATATTATTCCAAGCCGGGGTGGTAGCTTTCAGGTCTTTCAACATGTAGTTTTCATGAGATCGATCAAGCAAAGGGAACAGTCTTTCCTGGACACATGAAAAAGATGCTTAAGATGAAGAGCTACTTATAGAAAGAGACCGTACAGGGTACAGAATTTGTTTCATTCAGGTCAGTGATGTTCCTTTAAGACAGAATGGGCCTTGTATTTAGGTGTCATGGATGAGGGGCTCCTGAAGGCATGGCAGAGGAACAAAAGCAAAGTTGGGGGAGTCTTAGCTGCCATGGTAATGGATGTGACTTCAGAGTGACCACCACATTCTCCAAGATGCTGAAGCCCTGGAGAGAGCCTGAGCCTGCCACTCCAGCCCACAGAGCTGGCATTGATCGGTTCTTTCCCCAGTGATAGGAATTCTGACTTGGGGTGTGGGAAGGAACAGATGGAGAGTGGCTCACTCCCAGGGAAAGAAGCCGGCCTCATGTGCTTTCTAAACCACCCAAATCTAAATCCTGTGCCACCCACTTACTAGTGGCTTCATTTCTTGTACCCCGATGTACACATCCTGAAAATGGGGGTGACCAAGACCCTGTGTTCTACAGTTGTTGTGAGGATTAAACCTATGGAAAAGCATCAGCTGTGTAAGATGTGTTGAAAGTGTTTGTCATTACGAAAACACACACACACACACACACTTAACCTCATCCACACACTTAATTCCATTTCTGCTGTGTTTTTCATACTGTTTTCTCTAACACCCGGATCTTGCTAGTTATGGTTTTGCCCATTGGTATTCTCTAGGAAGTTGGCTGTAGGATAAGGATACTCACAAAGCTTCCGTGTAGCTTGGCATCAGTGGCATGCGAGGTGTGCACCTCCCTCTTCCCATGTCCCACTCGCTCTTGGATAATCTGGCTTACTATTTATTCTTCCTGCCAGTTCTCCTGTCACATCCTTGAGCCCCCGAGCATTTGCTAAGCCTGTTGGCTTTCTGTGGAGGATATCCACACAGTTAGCATGCTCCCTTATGTGCTTCTCACCATTCTTCCCATCCCAGCTTTTCCCTGATGTGAAGAGCCTCCCATTCCCTTACCAAAGAAAATGGAAGTCACTTGCTTTCCTTCTGGTTGACTCTTGGCTTTTCTCCTCTCACATCCCTCCTGCCTGTGGCACCCCTCAAAGCACCTCTAACTCTCCACCTCACCCATGTTTGCCCGCTCTTCTATAGTTTGCTACACGTGAAGTAATTGCATGGTTTTAGGAGTTTGATGGGATTGTGTTGCTAGGAAGGCATTCACACGTCCCCAGTGCCATCTTGCATTCTCCTCTGATGGCGTGGGTAAAGCAGGGCACCAACTCTATTACCACATGCGCGCAGTGCAGCTGGTGGCTTTGAGCTCCAGCAGAGCCCCTGCAGTCACAAGGACAAGTAGGCCTGGTGACTGGTGACCTGAGGACAAAGTCCTGAAGAGATAGGAAATTGCAGGACTATTTTAAGGGTTCCATTGTGATTCTCGCAAGTTTATAGGCTTGTGAATTTGCCCTGGAAGTGTGGAAAGACTTCTTTTAGCAGCGAAGCAATGCAAGGCACTTTTACCATACTTGCTTTTATGAGAACATGCCCTTTATTAAACGGCCCTCAATGGCCATGCCATATTTATGCAATGCTGTATTTATGTATGCGTTGATACAATGCTTGTATGTATGTATGTGTGTATGTATGTGTGTATGTATGCATGAGACTTTTCCTTTCTTCTCTGGATTTCTTTTGTTGTACTGTTATTCTAAAAACCTAGCAGGTTGTGATAATAAAACAGGCAGCTTGTTCACAATGTATCTTTGGTCACAATCAAACCCGCCCCCCCATTCTTACACACCCATCCTTTACCCCCTTGTTTCTTTCCCACTGACACCCAGTGTGTTCATGGGTTGTGTATCTTTGCAAACTTACTTTCTGCACATACAAGTATATGCTATTCTCTCATTTAAAACAGACTGCAGTAGACAGTCTATTCTTGAAGTATAAGATTCTTTCTGCACCCTGTATTTTCTTATGTTTAGAGACCTTTAATTTATATAAAGGGGTTTCTCATTCTTTTTTGCATGATAATCAATCATTTGAAGTTACCCTTTTTTGATGAAGGGATTGTCAGCTTCCTGCTGGGTTTTGAGATGTTCTGAATAAGAATTGTTCAGGTAGGCTCGCTCAGACTGACAGGATGTAGATGGAGGCTGAGATTGAGGATGGTTCTGTGCTTTTCATGAAGGAGTTTTCTATAAAATGATACATATGAGGAAGGAATGATAGAAAGAGTAATGCTGATCAAGAAGCATTATACTCTTAGCCTGACTTATGGAGTTGTAACTTATTTGTACAACTACTTAATTTTTTAAAAAAATCACAAAAAAGAAGATAAACATGATATCTGTTAGTGTTAATGAAATATCTGACTTTTCACATGTAATATTGGTAGTCCTAGAATAAGCAAAAGGTGCATTGCACACATTTTGAATGCATTGTTTTGTAAACTGTGAACCCCCAAATCTTGGAACACAAGAGTGTTATTTAAAAGGCTATTCAGAGTTGGTCCAGATGTATCTAGATTTGTAAAGTTTATAAAAGGAAATAAAGAACTGATATATGGCATTCATAATAGGATTTCAAAACTTTGGGGTTGGTAAAACTTGCCCGAGTGATGAATCCAGCCACATTCCCATTGGTTCTTATGTAATAAATAGGTTTGAGGTAAGAGAAAAGCATGACTATACCTTTTGGAGGAAAGGGTAGCTGACACCTCTTTAACTTATACATAATTTGCTTAATTGGGCAAGAAGCCTGATCAGAAAATTTGAAAGTATTGTAAAGGCATCTGCAATGACTTATGAGTGTACACATTGCACAGAAGTGTATATATGAAAGCATTAATATGAAGTGATGTTTGACCTAACAGAGCAATCAGACATAAAAGTCAACATTTGGGATGGAACTTTTAAGCTATGTAGTCTACGTTATGCTTCCTTTGAAGTGCTGCTTTTCATTTTCTTTATAGCTAAACATAAATCTTGGAATACAGCTGTTTCTAGCAGTTGGATTTAACATTTTGATAAAATTTCTGAGAAACAAATGACATTTTCATGACTCCACAAAGGAGAAAATTAGGGAATATATCCAATGGCTCTTTCTGTTGGAGCTCTGGTGAATTATATACCTTCAGTCACTTTTATGTGATCTTATTCATTTCACTAATACTGGGAATTTTTTTTTACCTTTTAGTCTGTTTTTTAATGACTCATTTTGAATATTATTCTCTATTACTTAAAATCATACAATATGAGGCAGAAACGACTTATCTTCATTGAAAAATAAGCCCTATGGACCTCCTTCCATTTCTTCAATTTACATGCCCTTCAGATCACAGAATCAGCAAATGGGGAGTTAATTTTAATAGGAAATTCAATCATCAAAGGGGAAATTAATATTAATTAACATGTTGGTTAAATATTAAATTAGGAGTCTTCATTAGTCAATGACATACTCAGTTTCTTCCTTAGGATCAGAAGTTGGGATTCATGGAACTGATATTAAGTTAGGAGCCTTTTATGTCGCACATTGCTACTTAGTTTCTGGTAGTCTCAGAGTTCAGGGGAGATGAGGAGATATGAGATAAAATTCATCAGATGTTGCGTGATGACATGCTCGTGTGACTGAGTTTTCTTGGTGTTTTTATCCACGTCTTCAGCAAGGATACCAAAGCACTCTAGATTAAGTGGTCAGAGGCCAAGAGTCACTATCTGTTAATAGAGCTCTTATCTTTTGATTCCTGGTTCAAGATTTCTACCCTCAAAGTGTTTTCTTTCTTTCTTTTTTAAATTCTCTTGAGTACTATCGATTTTGTGTAGGATTTTCTTGTAACTAATGGGCTAGATTCCACATTACTTCTCTCCTTAACTGGCATGCCTTGAAACTTTTGTTATTGCTTAATCCAGATTTCTGGTCCTCTTCAGAATTTCCTGGCTGCGATGCCGATTTATCACAAGAACACACCCTGTGTAATGATGAGGAAGAGATGAGGGGGGGCGAGGGATCCTGCAGAAACAACTAGTGTGTGATGCCTATCACAATCTGAGCTCAAAATGAGTGTCTCTGCTCAATCTGAGGCACTATCCCTCACTGGGGGAATTGCTTCTCTCTCTCTCTCTCTCTCTCTCTCTCTCTCTCTCTCTCTCTCTCTCTCTCTCTCCCCCTCCCTCCCTCCCTCCCTCCCTCCCTCCCTTCCTCCCTCCCTTCCTCCCCCCCTCCCTCTCTCCCTCTCTCCTTCTCTCTCCCCCCCCTCTCCTCCTCCTTCCCTCCCTCCCTCCTTCCCTGCTTTGCCTCAAAGCAGAGCCTCAAGGTAGTAGCTACTCCGAGCTGTGCCTGTAGGCTTTTTAGTTGAAAGTGCTTCTGCACTTGGTATTCAGGGCACTAGTTGTGATGATCTGCACGACCCCAGCCCCTCAACTCGCTGCCACATTTCCTAAGCTTCCTAGCTTCTCTTAGGAGAGGGAATACCACTTCTGCAATATCTGGATCCAGTCCTGGCTTTCCAAGAGTTTTTCTCCTCTCCATTTTCAGGGAAACACAACTTCTCTACACTCACTTTTATCTGAACCCCCTTTGTAGTCTGTTATGTAATTCAAACACTGGTGCCCAGCAGAAGACCACTGACTGCCAAAAAGCCACATTTTCCATGCTGTGATCATTGTTGTTGACACCATCACAGCAATATGTTCCTCTGTCTTACACACCCGCTCCACATCTTCTTCTCTTTCTTTGTTGGTACCTATTATCTTGTCTCTCCCCATGCAGGTCTGCAGAATCCTGTCCCAGAGGTCATTGTCGATGTGGAATCCATGGATATCTTTCCAGTGGGCTGGTGTGAGGCCAATTCCTACCCTTTGACTGCACCACACAAAACATTCTGTAAGTGAGGCCTGTAGAGGGTGGAAAGTATCTATGATCTTGAAGAAACAGACAATTTATAAATAGGCAGGGAATACAAACAGAGGTTTTTAGATGTTTCAGAGAGTATACTTTAAATATCTGCATGAGATGGACAGGACATTTAAATACATCCACAGGTTGAAAAATTAAGAAGGCAGTTGAAATTCGCAAAGAGAGAGCCATTGGAAAACATATCCAAAATCTTTACCAACAGTTTTATATGAAGGCCATTATTTTGATTTGGGGAAAATACTCAAATAGCATAATTTTTGTATTATCAGCCCTTTGAAAAAAATTTTCCTCATATATTTTCTCCTGAAAGACTCATAGTTGGTCTTTGTCATTTATTAAGGTAAATATCAAACCTACACTCAGCACTAAGTGATTGGTGGGATTTCAACTAGACTTTATAAGTAATACGTGTATTATCTCATATCCTTTTGAGCCCAGAAACAACAAACAAGTTTTAATAATTGACAAATTCAGCACATACCCATATACACACATTCATAATTTACACTTAGGTGCATTTAAATAGATGCAATAATCATTTTTTGTTTTACTCTTAAATATTATCTTGAAGTAGTTGTACAAAGGAGTGTCTATTTAACAAGTCAGACTATTAACAAGTCAGAATACAATGCATTTTGATCAATGTCACCCCTTCCATTCTTTTCCCCTAAAATTTTAATATATACCATTATAGATCATTATCAAGTCATATGGCTTAAACAATTCTATCTTAATACCTATTAGCATTTATTATTCTACCCTCGTGTATATCAAGGGTATTACTTAAAATTCATGAAGCCTTAACGATAATGGGTTTCAACATTTTGTTAGATTATGTTTCTAGTAGTTCGCTTATGGATATCGAGTGCCAGCTCTGTTACTTTCTTGAAACCAATTCTGTGTCACACTTCTTAATGTTTCTAGGACTTAGCTGTAAACAGATCCCCATCATAGATCACTCCTATTCCCTGCTCTCTCATACTGACTCCTGGCAGAACTACCTTAGTAGGCAAAGAGTTTGGATCATTTTGAGAGGGTGGGTGGGTGGAGAGAGGTATTACTAAGAATCAGTATTCTATATTCAGAGTTAGAATATTTATTTATTTGTTAGTTTATTACATATTCTAGGGTTTGGACACAGAACCTTGGGCTTGTCAGGAATCACGCCTCCAGCCCTTTATGACTTTTTTTTTCCCAGTCATGGAACTTAAACTCTGGGCCTGGACACAGTCCTTGAGCTCTTTTGCTCAAGGTTTGTATTATGCCACTTTGAGCCACAGTGCCACTTCCAGTTTTCTGGATATTAATTGGAGATCCTGTCTGGGCTGGCTTTGAACCAAGATCCTTAGATCTCAGCCTCTTAAGTAGCTAAGATTACAGGTGTGAGCTACCACCAGCAACCTTGACTGGCTATATTTGAGACAAGGTCCCACTATCAGCCTGGGCTCAATTACTGGATCATGAGCCACTATTCTAGGCCATTCTTCTAGGCCACCAAGATGACAGTCACATACCACCTCACCCAGCTTTTTTCTGTTGAGATGAAGTCTTGAGAATTTGTCTGTCAGGACTGACCTGGAACTGTTACCCTCCTAATCTCAGCTTTCTGTGCTGCTGAGATGACAGGCCTGTGCCGCTGTAGCTGCCTCTTGGTTGAGGAATCTCACACATGTATGCTTATACTGGCCGTAGGCTGATCTTAGCCTCCCAAGTAGCTATGATTACAGACATGAGTCACCAGTGCCCAGCAACCCTTTGCTGGGTTTTCTCCATTCCCTCCCTGGAAGCAAAGGAAGCTGGAAGGCTGCAGGTGCTTTTGTTTTTTGGAGTAAAATCACATGGGTCAATGCATTGGTCAATGCATATGCAATAGTGTTTCCTCATTACTTCCCACATTGCTTCTGGGTCTGTTGTGATTTGGCTCCCATCAAGATGGCACAGGATCTGTATGAGGATGATGAAAAGTTATACTTTCATTTACCTTATGTGAAAGTTATAGTATTCATATACTTTGCATATGAATAACTGGAACAGAATACCAAACAATGGATGAAATTTTATTGGGTATTTCTCTTGTTGATTTTCCCATTTATTTTTGTTTGTTTGTTTGCTTTTTTGCTTTAAGGAAGCAAACTTCTTCTCTGTCCCACCAGCTTTAGAAGTTTCAAGAAAACCTATTTACGCTTATGTTGGAAGATGCAGGATTAGCTGTGTCAAGATTGTGCCAAGAGCCCTAGTCTGTTTTTGTTAAGGTGATTCTAATCAATTAGGAAGATAAAATGTCATTTTTTGGTCAATATTTGGCTAAGCACTAACTGTCCTTCCTGAAACTTAGTGTTTTGTTTTAAGTGCATTCTTTTTCAGGCTAATTTGGGAGTTCATTGTTATAAGAATTGTATTTGTCTTAATCACAATTTCTGTGGGGAAAAATAATTTTGGGTAATCGTACATGGAAGAGTTAATGTACATTTATGTGAAGTGCAGTATGAGAGCTCCTTTTTGTCCCAAGTAAGCAGAGCCACAGTGTCACAGTGGTCAGATTAAATGTGCTAAATTTTATTAAGATCTTATGTTCAGTGAATCCATATCTGTTTTATGATAAATTTACATGAAAGTGGGGCTTGACTGAAATAACTTTTCCGTGTTTAAATAGTATTTTTAAATGGGCCTACTATTATACTAAGCCCTGCTTTCTTGTTATTCTTATTTCCTTTATAGCACAAATGAAGAGAAAAATTGCAGTTGTGCAGCCAGAAAAAAAGTATGTTGGTTTTTCTTTTTGTTTTGTTCTCCAAAATGTGCATGATAAATTGGGAAGTACCTTTGTAGATGAATGGAAGTGGCTGTTTTTAATGAGAGTTTCCTGACAAATAGCACACAAGTAAGCAAGTAACAAATAGCACACACTTAATAAATATTGAACATCTATTATGTGCAGGGCACAGTGCCTGCTCTGAAGAATTTACAATCCAAAATTGAATTTTTCCACTTTTATTTTTCTTGTACACAAGAAAAATGCAGGGGCTTAAATTTAGGGTTTAGGTACTGTTCCTTAGTTTTTCAGATCAAGGGTGACCACTCCATCACTTTAGCCATAGCTCTGCTTTGGGCTTCTTGGTGGTTCATTGGATATAAGAGTCCTGTAGACTTTCTTGCCTGTGCAAGCTTCAAACTGCTATCCTCAGATCTCAGCCTTCTAAAATTATAGGCAAAAGCCACTGGGTGGTGGCTTTGCTCTGTGTTTCACATGGCCAGAATGACTCTTCGTGTCCCCCAAGTCCTCAGTGGAAACTGCAGTTCAAATCTAGTTTACGTATTCACCCCCTTCCCTGGCCTGAATTTCCTGAGCACTGAAAGGCTTCATTGTTACCCAATTCTGCTACTTTCCATCTAGATGAGCTCCAGCAGGTTGACTTATCCCTCTGCATCTCAGCACTCTCATCTTTATTAAATATTAACACATTTATTAAATTTCTCTGAATTTGATGAAGATCGAACTCAATACCATGTGAAAACATACTATGGGCTTTGAATTGTTGACAGGATAGAAGGTGGCGCCCATTTTTGGTTGTAATTTAATGAGAAAAGAAGGTGTGAGAGCGAAGTGTTATGAGGAAATATGTTTTTGAAGTTGGAGTGGTTAGCAAGCCTTTTGTGTACTTCAAAATACTTAAAATGCACCAACATGCATATTCCATATAAAATGATTGTGTTTCTTAAGTAAATAAAAACATATGGCTTTAGTGTTAACTGAAAACAGTGCTTTTTTTTCAGATTCTCAAGTTTAAATTTAAATACATGGAAATCAAACAATAAATACAGTGTTATTTTAATGAGAATAACAGCTTTATGGGTATTTTTGTGCATTTTGTTGTATATGCCAGTACTGGGGCTTGAACTCAGGGTGAGAGCCTCTACTACTTGGGCCGCAGCTCCACTTCAGGCTTTTTGGTTGTTAAAGTTCAGAGTCTCTTAGATTTTCCTGTTTGGGTTAACTGCATCACATTAATTCTATCTTAGTTTTCTGAGTAGCCAAGATTATAGGTGTGAGTCACCAGGGCCGGGCAATGTTTAGTTTTAAATGCAGTGACTCTGGTTTATTTACTTGACATAAAGTAGAGATTAGTAATAGACCTGAGATTGAATCTGAATTTGAAGCCCTTAGATTAATGACTCTCAGTGGCCAACTGCATCAGTCAGTTAGGAAACACTCATGGCTGGCTCCTGCCCCCAATATTTCTCTGATTCAGGGGGTCCAGGGTATGCCTGAGAATCTGCATTTCTAACAGAGGCCAGTGCTATGTGTTAGAGGACCACACTGCTGTAAGACCTCAGGTCTCCAGTATTTGTTTACTTTACATTTCTGTGGTTTTATAACTGCGTAGTTGACATTCAGCTAACCCTAGGGACTCCTGCATTCCCCAACTCACTTAATTTTTTTCTTCCGTGGCTACATTCTTTCAAATGTATTCAGCAACTGTTTAACTAACCTGTTTAAAAAAAAACAAAAATGACTTCACATTTGAAAAATCATCCGTTTGTGACTTTTATATTAAGGTCTTGTTTTTGGTGTGGCCATAACCCAGACAGATCTAGAGGTCAGGAGTCCCAAGTGACCAGAAAGTGGTGGTTACCAATTAGACAAGCCATAAAGCCTGACTTTGAGTCAAATCTTAGAACATTAAGTACAGTTCTGTAACAAGACAAGCCCAGCAACAAGAAACTCACTGAGCAGGCAAGCCACTCAGGCACAGCTTGCTTAGGGTCATTAAAACATCTGAGAAGAAGTCTTTTTCTTTTCTTTTTTAAAAACTGGTCTTGCTGGTTTTGTTGCTGGGCCTGTGCACATATCCCATTGTACAATGCTCTTACTTTTGATTTATGTCCTACTTTCTTCTTACATTTGTGTTCAATGATATTTTGTTGTTGTTTTCTTTATCCACAGATTGCCATCCACAGTGCCTGTTGAGAAATTACCTCATGACCTTTGTTTATATTCTCACCTGGACAATCCAGGTATGTGGATCCCTGGCTCTTCCCGATGCATAGCTGTGAGACGTACCTGTAACTGTACGTAGGTCACCATGAATGTGTCGACTTCCAGACCATTTTCTTTTTCTCTGTTATTACTCATTAACAAATAGATACCATTAAAAGAAATTCTTCTGAATGCTATTGGAGGTTAAGATTTCAGGATCATGGTTTGAAGCCACACTGAATAGGAAAGTCAGTGCGACTCTTGTCTCCAATAACTACCTAAAAGCCAGAAGTGGCACTGGACTGTGGACTAAGTGGTAGAACACTAGCCTTGAGCATGAACACACACACACACACACACACACACACACACACACACACACTATCCCTGAGCCCCAGAATCAATATACACCACACACACACACACACACACACACACACACACACACGTCAAAATTCTCTGTATTTGTTTTCTACTTTTTGGTCAGTAGCTCTAGGCAGGTGATCCAATCCGTGGGAAAAGGAGCTATATGCTCCTTGGATAAGGAAATTCATATTTCCAGATTAGTACCATGTGTTAGTGACCATCATACAGAAAAGGAAAGTCTGAAATAATCACTGTTAGGCAAATTCTTCTTCACATTTTATCACCAATTCCACTTAAATTTTTAAATAGTTGCTTAAAACCTTTTGAATTTCAATAGCCGATTATGTATAATATGTTTTAGAATGTAGAAAGTCTTTGTATCTTATAATAACCTTTCAAAGACACCCAGGAGCTGATTTGACTATCAAATCTTACAGTATACATATTTGTACATTAAGTGACACGTGATTATGAATTCTGTCTTCTAAGACAAAGTGAGATTCACCCTGAATTCTAGAATTAGGATCTATGGGTTGTGGCAGAATCCCACACTGCCATATGGTAAAGTGAATCCCACTTTTGTAAAGTGAAAAGCTTTCTGAGTGTAGTTGTTTGTCTTGGAGTTGTTTAGTGATGCCCAGATTGTTGTTGCCGTACTGTTTCTTTTTACATGTCTGAAATACCTCGCACTCACAGGGAAGTTTGTTTATATGTCAGGAAAAGATCAGAACTTCTAAGATATTTTTAGGGGCATAAAATGTCCGGATGTTAGGAAATAATGAAGCTGTCTTGAGAGAAGAAATCATTTGTTTTTCTCTACTTCTCTGCCACAACTTGGAGCTCAAGAGACATCTCCTAAATTAGCATTGCAGTGATGCAGGACCTCGTCTTTTCTGGGACTACTTAGAGTCCCCTTTCTTCACTAACTCCAGATCTCTCATCAATCCATCTTCAGAAGCTTCTTGAGGTGGCCTTAGCATTTGTTTGCAATCCTAAGCATCCACCATCTTGTTCTTCCCCTCCCAGGAACCGTCAATGGGAAGTACGGCTGCCCACAGCTCTTCATCAACCATCGGTGTTTTTCTGGCCCCTATCTGAACAAAGGAAGGATTGCAGAGCTACCTCAATCAGTGGGTCCTGGCAAGTGTGTGCTGGTGCTTAAAGAGGTAAGGTACCTGCCCTACCCTGAGCTTGGTTACCTCATTTCACCAGCATCTTTATTTACGACGTGGACAGGTCCTGTAGCGAATACCAGAGGACAAGTTCATTCATTTGACACTTAGGGAGCACTTCCTTTTTCTCATACTGAGGGCTGAAAGCTAGAGACACAAGATAGAGAAGTAACACACTCTTGCTCAGGAAGACTCACAGTCCAATAGGTAGACATTCTTCCCTGCATTAATGGGAAATAGTACAACAACCTAATAGATTTGGATGAATGCTTTGTGGGAATATACAGAAATTTGGGGGAACATCTATGGTTTTCCTTCCTTAGAAGTAGCTATTTGGCTTCACACATTTGGACGTATGCAATATATTCTATGCAAAAAAATGAGTATCATTTTGCCTGGGAAAGCTCTAGGAGGCCTTTTCCACTTTGTCCACATCGTCTGTAGCCGTGGCCAGCTGAGTGTCACTGTGTGATTGCATTGGTTCTGCAGATACCTACTATGTGTCCACACAGAACCCAGGTTAAGAGGAAGATGGTGACAGGGGAAACAAACAAACTGTGTGCTTTCTATTGGAAGGTGAAAGTTTGGTTGTTGTTTGTGACTCCTT
Organism: Megascapheus bottae; assembly: GCF_031878675.1. Taxonomy (NCBI): domain Eukaryota; kingdom Metazoa; phylum Chordata; class Mammalia; order Rodentia; family Geomyidae; genus Megascapheus; species Megascapheus bottae. The sequence continues at coordinate 6,905,272 of NC_143534.1, read as the reverse complement.
TTCTTCCTTCTGGTACTTAAAAGAAAGTTCAGAGAAAGGTAAGTGGTGCCGGTAGGTTGCAGGAAATGTAGTGATGTCACCAGTTTCTGTGAGCTTGTCCCTTCTCACAGGATAACATCCCATGCCCATGAGTTGAGATTGCTAGGGAGGCAATGAGACCTTTCTACTCACTCATGATACTGAGGCCTATGTGACAGAGTAAGGCAAAAGAAATGAGGCTCAATATTGTGTCAGCTCTACCAAAGTGGAAATCTTGCTTCTGGCTGAAAAAAAAATACAGATAAATACACTCTTCTATCTCAACCACTCTGTCTGTCTGTCTGTCTGACTGACTGTAAATCTGCCAGTCTGTAACTCTTGCATCTGTCTCCCTCTCCTACCTGTCTATTCCCATCATCTATCTTTCCATGTCTATCATCTTTCTGTCTTCTTTACCATCTGTCTATCGATCTCTGCAACATCTGTCCATCATTGTCTCTATCCCTAGCTCTCAGACCTATCTTCTTTATCATCTCTGTCCCTGCTTCCACAGAAGTCAACGATGTGGGGACTGGGGAAGCCAGCACTGGTTTGTATGTATTTCTTTTTATTTATTTGCAACCTCTCTAGGGATTCACATACCAAGGTGCTCAGTCATTCAGCATCCAGTAGATAATTATCGACTCGAGGAGCCCATTGGTAAAGGGAACATAATCTCTCTATTCATTAATTCCTCCAGGTTCTAAGTAATTATTATGCCAGGCACCATGCTGGAGCTTGGAGTCCTGGAGAATAACTTGTATGATCTGTACCTCCATGTGCTACAGAGAGGAGGGGCCTGCTCTTCCCCCTCTTTAGAGTCTAACAGGCCCACACAAGTACAGTTACACAGGTGGAAGATGCACATGGCTGTGTTAGAGCAGTGCTTCAGTTTTGTGTCCCTGAGAGTCAGAAAATAGCTGTATGAAATTTTAAAACCTGGAACCCGATACCATTGTGGGTGCTTTTATAGCAAGCAAGGAGAACAGAATTTCGTCTTCCCAGAGAATTGCCCCCCGTCCCGGGCCTCCTCCTTTATTCTAGATGCTGGTTTACTGCATGCCTGCTTCAGCCCTTTCTCAGTGGCATTGTCTCTGGCTTTGAGACTCCTCTGGGGAGATGACAGACATTAGCCATCTGGGTTAGCAGAGCGTTGGAACATAGATCTTCCGGAAGCAGAAAGAGGAAAGGCGGGTATACGCCCCTCGCCCAGGCCCCAGACTCACCCTGCACTGCCTTACTGACAAGGACATATAGATGCCAAGGAGATCTTGGTGGGTCCAGGAGACTGGAGCCGCATTTGCTCACTGAGCCTCACCTGGCCCCATCATAGACACCAGCCTCAGGTGTTTATGTGATGGATCACCTTCAGTCTGGTCTCTCAAGTGAGAGCCAGTGGTTTGAAATTTCCCTTCACTCATTGTTTGTTATTTCTGCACATCATCGTCCATTTAGCCATTTACTTCCATCCCTGGATACTAACCCTGAGGGTAGCTGGTACGTTGAGAGCAGCCATAGGTTTGTCAGTAGAATGGAGGGAGGTTGAGTTGAGGATTCAGCATCTCATATGAAAGATTTTGGCAGATCACACCAGACAGAGGGAAAATCTTGCCCCGCTGACCCTCCGTGAAGCCCCATATCAAAACCAAAATCTAATGCAGAGCATCCCTCAAATGCATTCTGTTGTGCTTTGCTTGCTGCCTCGAGTAGATGTTGATTTGTATCCTATTGTGAATAATGTGCCCGGCTCAAGTTTGCACATCAACCATGACACTCTTGCCCAGCCTGTGAGGCAGGAGAGTGTCGGGTGCTAGGTACCAGAGGATGTTTGGGAAGAAGGGCAGGAGAAAACCACAAACTGTGTTATAGGACCTTCTCTGCTATTAAAGAAGATAAGACCTTTGTTGACGTTTTTCAGTGATATGCCACAATAGGATTCTGTAAGCAATGAGGATCAGTAACAAAAGCTGTCGACTGGACCTCCATTCACATAGATTAGATGGTGTCCGATGAATTCTGGGAATGAATCAGTCCTTCAGTTTTAGTGAAGAGAAAATAATTTTATCTTCACTCATGGGCACTTACTGAAAGTCTTCTCACAAGTACTTTCTTTAAATCACGTAGATACAACTGCTGCTGTCAGTTACAGCTCCTGATACTGGGAAGGCTGCAGTATGAAGTCTGATTTCTGGGTGCCTGTGGTGTAGGAGGGTGGACAGTAAATGCATAAGTGTTATACTAACAGTAAAGCAATCGGCAAGAATGTGATGAGAGAAAGATGCTTTCGTATGGAGGGTTTTCAACCATCTCTGTGATAAGGATGCTTTCAAAGAAAGGGTGGGTGATGAAGACATCCCAGATTTTATTAGTCAGCTTTCCATCGCTGTAAGAATACCTGAGATAATCAAATTAGAGAGAGCAAAGGTCTCTTTTGACTCACAGTTTCAAAGACTCCAGTCTGTGCTCAATGGGTCCTTTTGAGTGCCACTTACCTCATCACCCTCCCTGTACCTGGACCCTGTTCCCCTTGTCACTGTCGCCAGCACCCTGTACCCTGGTTGCCTTCACAAGGGCTGGCGCTTCCTTGCTTGACCCTCAAAATTTACATTATTTTTATGATTTGCCTAATGGAAGTTTGTCTTGCTATGGAAACAGCTTCTAGGTTTATTGACCACCTGCCTTGCCAGGGCCAGACACAGCCATTTTGAAAGTTTTATATAGGCTGTGGGCTGTGAGCCATTTCTGCAAAATGTGGAACTGCTATGTGATCGAAGATCAGACCAACTAAAACAAAAGTGGTTGCTTTTTTCTCATAATGCACTACATGCATGTAGAAGTGTGCTCTCAACTTGCTTCTTGCAACTTCAAGGATCCAATGAAGCACTGTCCTCCAGTGTAGATTTCTACTCGAGGATGCTCAGCACCTCCTCATACCAGTTTCATGTTTAGATGGCTGACCTGTGACTCCTCAATTCCTTTCACGGAGTAAGCAGCAAACACTAGGACATAATGTCACGGAAACTCTGAAGCAGCTCACAATCCCCACATTTCCCGAGCTCTTGTTGAGCTTGAAAGGGAATGAAGTGACCTCAGGAAAATCCGTGGGAAGAAACCTTAATATCAGGTGCTCTTTAGGCTTTAATTGCTGCCTGTGGTTCAGTTCAGGCTGAACTGAACTCGTGAAGACATGCTCTGTTTACAGTCGCAAAAATGTATTCCAGTATGCGGCAAATAGCATGTCACTCTCGGGATTTCTCAGCTAATCACAGTGAGAAGAATCCGTTGAAATTTTATTGTCTGTTGATAAACACTTGGTGCGTTACTGCAGCCAGTTCTAATTAGCTTTATTTTTAAACTCAAGTTTCTGAAATGGTACTGACAGTAAACAGTAAAATGAGATGATTATTCTAATATAGAAAACATATGTGCACCACAACTGCCTGGATTGCATTGTCCCAGCTGTTAAGTGCCACGACAGAGGTGGGCCTTTTGTGGTGGGTAGTTAGGGGGCAAAAACACTATCCAGACCAAAGTCAACTGCCATGCTGACTGTAGGGTATAATGTATCGTTGGAGTTACATGAGCAAGCTTTGTTGTTTTCAGAGTTCAGTCAGTAAGTGATTCAGGCCATTTATGTTCTTAACCACACATCGATTTCCTTCTTTTTTCATTTTTGCTGGACTGGTCCCAACCAAAAACCAGTATAACTCATAGCTTTGCATCTGTCCAGCGCTCAGAATGTGAATGCAGAGGCCTCTTGGTGGGCAGCAGCCACCTGTTTATTCTTTCGGACTTAAGACTTGGAAATGAGGAAACAGGATATTGAATGGTCCATCTGGTGATCCAGGCTGCCTCGTAAAATGGTCAAGCATTAGATGACTTTCAAATAATTCATTATGTTCCCTAGCAGCATACTCAAAATATCTCCAGACTTCAGACAATCTTGTCTCAGTTTCATTGGTTCCTCTTGAACTGTCTTTCAAAGTAGAATGAAACTCTCAGTCACCTGCCCTCCCAGGGAACCATGCTACTAGAGAATAAACAGCTGCCCTTGGCAAGACTCGAGGTTTTTTTTGTTGTTTTTTTTTCATTTTTTTTTTTTTTTGCCAGTCCTGGGCTTGAGCTCAGGGCCTGAGCACTGTCCTTGGACTTTCTCAAGGTTAGAGCTCTACCACTTGAGCCTCAGCACCACTTCCAGCTTTTTTCTATGTATGTGGTACCGAGGAATCGAACCCGGGTCTTCATGCATGCTAGGCAAGCACTTTAACCACTAGGCCAAACTTCCGGCTCTCGAGTTTTTTGTTTTGTTTTGTTTTTTGTTTTACAAGAATTATCAAGGATTATTAGGCACTCCCAGCTTCTCTAGCTAGCCCTAGGGGTGGTGGATTTTACACCTTTTGAATTACTACATGCCAATTCATCTCAACATTAACCCACAGAGTCTACTAGCAGACTTAATCACAGCTCTTCACTTAACAAGAGTGCCCAGAGAATACCTCTGAAGTGTCAGTGGAGTGGTTTTCAAAGGTGCTTGTTACGCCAGGAATGAACAAGACTGAGGTGCATTAAGGTTATATATACATACATATATATGTATGTGTATATATATATTTGTTTGTTTGTTTTTATTTTTACCCCAACAGGTTCTTAGCATGATAATCAATGCAGCCTACAAGCCTGGAAGGGTATTGAGAGAATTACAGCTGGTAGAAGATGCACACTGGAATTTTCAGGAGGAGACACTGAAGGCAAAGTAAGTGTTTTCAGTTCCGAAACAACAGCTTTTGTGATATTTCACCTGCTGTGTTGGAAGCTCTCATTCTTTATTTTGACATAGCCCAGAGAAAAGGAAATAATTTGAAGTCCATTATTTTCTGCTGTTACAGAATGACATACACTTATGTGTGTGACTTGCAAACATACCATCATTTTTGCCACATCTTAAAATTACTGTGAGCTTTAAGCTTTCTGAGATGAAAAGATTTACTTAACTGATACTTGTTTTTAAAGGTAGTTTACCCATTCAGAATAGAAACTTACTTTCTGTATGAACCAACAGATTGGTTCAAAAAGGAAAAAAAATAAGAAAATGGTATTCCTTTGCATTATTATATTATATTCAGTAATAGTAGTGTTCAATATTGTGACAAGTTTTGTTTAATACCAAGGTTCTCTCCTCTGGGTTTAGAGAATTGGTGAAGATAGCAGGAATTGATCTATTTGATTTGAGTCAAATCAAATGGCCATCAGTAGGTTCTGAATTGACATGCAGTTCTTCTTTTATTTAGAAATAGGCTAAGTGGAAAGATGATATGTTTTCCTTGGCTTTAAGTTTCATGCCTCTGAAAAGGACAGCAGAAATAGCCATACTGTGCTTGAACTTTGGTTACTGAGGAAGTCCATAGGAAAAAATTAATTTGTCATAATAACTTTGTGTTGAATAATTGTTGGTGTCCTGAATGGCCTTTCAATATTTGTTTATGTTCTAATAAAGAGGCATACTGGTTGACTTTTTAAAATCTTCTTTTCTTTTCGAATATTTTTATTATCTTTTAAGTAGTTGTACAGAGGAGTTACCATTCAACAAAGCAGTTTCTGAATACAGTGCATGTTTTCTATTTTATTTTTTGCCGTTCTTGGGGCCTGAACTCTGGGCCTGGACTCTGTCCCTGAGCTACTTTTGTTCAAGGCTAGCATTCTACCAGTAGTAGCACCACAGCACCATTCTGGTGTTATCTGAGTAGTTTACTGGAGACCTTCCTGCCCTGGCTGGTTTCCAACTGTGATCCTCAGATCTCAGCTTCTTTGAGTAGCTGGGATTACAGGAATGACTCATCAGCACCCAGGACATGTTTTCTCTTTATAGTACAAGGATTTGAATTCAGGAACTTGTGCTTGGTAGGCAGATACTCTGCCATTTGAGCCACATCTCCATCCCTTTTTACCTTTGTGGTTTCTTTTTTTTTCAAATAGTTTTGCTTTTTACCCAGGCCGGCCTAGACTACAGTCTTCCTACTTATATTTTTGATGAAGCTGGAGTTTCAGATGTGCATCACTACACTCAGCTACTCTCACATTACTTTTCCAAAATATTTATATAGAGCATCTGAAAAATAGTGCTTTAAAAAAAAAGCAAACACTTTCTGATGTCTAGAGAAGTCTTCAAAGAAGGCACTTGCCCTGTTTATAATGAAGATTGGAAATGCTTGATTATTTCTATGGTCAGTACCAGTTTCTTCTATTCATCCTAGTTTCAGGTAGAGATGGTGAGATATTAGGCTGTTACTCTGACTCCATATCCATTGCCAATCACCCACGTAGCACCCCAGACTCTTCTTAGAACAGCTTTATAATTTCGATTCTGTAAACATCACTGAAGGTCTTATGATGATCTGCCAATGACAAGAGTAGAGAGAATATATGTAAACAAAAAGAGGCTTCATTTGCATAAAATCCAAGTGATACTTAAATGAGCTTCATCCATACCTCAGCAGCAAATTGTTTTTTAGCATTCTTCATTTCTCTGTTTTCTGAAAAGAGGAAGTGGCCAGTCAATGTAGGACATTTCCTTCTAAGGTCACTTTAGGGGTGTTAAAAATCTTAAGCTTTTTTGAAGGATTCAATACCACCTAGGCAACACTTCACGGATGCTGACATAGTGAAAGTACAAAACTCTTAAATTGCATTAAGAGCTCTCCTCTTCCTAAATCAGCCAGAACCTTGCTCCATGACAGGGAGAGTTCATTTTGCAAATGTTGGCACTTATTTTCATGTTACCAAGTCGATCAGAGCTTTTATTAAATCCAGCCTGATATAATCAACACAGACACAGAGCAATTCCAGCCTTGCTGAATTGTAAAGGCAAAGCATTACATCTTATATCAGAGATGGCAGGGAGTTCCATAGCAGAATCTTACACAGCAGCTTCTAATGAGGAAGTGGCTGTCTGAACTGGGTTTCAGCTCCACCAGATCACAGCTGCTAATGATGGGAGGTTTACAGTCAGCACGTGCCTTGCTGTGACAGTCCTGTGTGGTACATCACCTCCTTCCTCCTGATAGGAAGTGACAACTTTTTATAAATTGTGACAACTTTGCCATATTTTCTTTGGTGCAAGCAGGAGGAGAATAAGCCACTTTCTTCCCATTTTGCTGAAAGGCAGAAATGTTTTCTGTCATGGATAAATGAACTTAGCAGGAGGAAGAGCTGCATTTAAGACATTGAGTTGCATTGGTTGTTGTGGAGCTGGAATTAGAATATTAGAAAGAGTCTCTTGAAAAAGGAGGCTGTAAGATGAACCTCAGAGCATTTTGAGTGCTCTGACTTCCCATCTGGGATTGTTCCCTGTTGTTTTCTAAAGATTAATGAACGGCGCATTTACCCAACGGGTTGAAGGTATTTCCCCAAAGATTTTTGGCCTGTAAATAGAAAGAAAACTGCTCTGTGTATACATGTGATCATGCATAATGGCGTGGTAGTTATGTTTTTCCTTCTATTTATCCAGCCAACAGTAGCTTCTAGTCTACTCAGGAAATTATTGCTATATTTGAACAATATGTAATGAGTTGCATGATTTCTCCTCAGTGCATATTTCAAAGCAAAAAAAATAGACACTGTAATGTATGGATCCTAACGTGTATAGCTCATTTCAGTTTTTCTGCAACACAAAGTTTCCTGCTTTCTGATCAATGTAGGCATTATAAATTGACCTACATTATTTTAAATTTCAAGAGGAGGAATTTAGGCTGTACTTTAAGGGGATTTAAAAAAATCTTTCTAGGTATGTTGGAGATATTTAAGTTTGTTTTGCACAAATAAAATCTTGGAGAAAAATTTTAGATTAACTCCTCTTAGAATAGCTTTGGTGCTAACCGTGGCACATCAGAGAAATGGGAAAAAAAAAAAAGGAGGAAAGGGTCACTGCATCTCCAGCAGAAAAACACCTAAGAAATGTGCCCTCTGCATGGCCTGTCACGTGACACATGATTTCAGCTTCTCTATTCCTGTTTACTGAACGTTTTTGCCCCTTCGTAAGGCGAGAGCTGCACTCGTCTGCACTGTAGATGTCCTTTGTGTGGAGGATACTTGATTCATCAAGCTTCCAGTTCATTCATGTACATATCAGTGTGAGCTGACAGGTCCTGATCTTATTCAATGAACTATGTATTTAGTGTCACTTATGTGGATGTTCAGATTGCCTTGGATTTGGCCAATGGGAACCACGTGACAATACCTTCTTGGTCTCTGTCATATCGCCATCATTATTTAATACTTTAAAAAATATTCTGTCTGAACAAGATATCCTAAACTCATCTCCTTCCAGTCCAATACCTGGGATCATCCATTTCCCTGCGGAACCTTGTGCTGGGGTGTTCTAGAAGAAGAGTGGCCCTATCTGGGGGGAAAAAAAAACTGGCTCAAACTGGCCCTTGCCCAGCAAATACAAATCCCCCCATCAGTCCCGAATACCACCACCAAAAAGAGGAAAATGGGCTCACGGGTGGCATTTCTGCTCAGAGAACCACAGACCTTGGGTTTTGAGGGGAGACTGGCCTCCTGCATTGCCTCTGCCCAGTGCACCCCAAGTTTCCAAGTCCCGTAGAAAGCAGGTTCGGGGCCTGCTCTCATTGTTTGCAGTCTGGTCTCATTAAGCCATTCTTTTTTTAATTTTGAAAGAAAGAAATACTTTAATACTGATATCAAAATTTTGTAAAGATATATTCAGTATATGTATGGGAGAAGGTCTGTACATCTGATACCTTTCCATTTCCACACATGAATGCACCGTCTTGTCCAATTTAAACATTAACTGTACTTATGAGAAAAATCAATGTTGTATGAGTATATATTTGCCAAACCTCCTTCACATAGTCTTTTAAAAAGTCACATATTATCAAAATATCATGGCTCTTCATATTGAATGTTATTATTTCTGTTCAAAAGTATTTTTTATTAAAGAATTAACATGATTTTTACATCATATTTCAAATGATGGATTTAACAAACAAGTTTTCAAGAAGGGAGTCCCTATATACAATTACTGGCACTTAGATTTTAGAACATAATTAAAATTAGGCTGAGGGTTTGTATGTCATAGATACATATTAGTCTATGTAATAAAGCATTATGTCTATAGAGTCATAGGTTTTTATGTCTATCTAGTTGTGTTTATATTTCCAATACCATGTCCATAGCATTGGGTACGCTCTTGTACTGTGTGGATCTAATTGCCACATATTAAGGATACCATGTGCCCTTTGTTCCTTTGGTCTTGACTTGATTCACTCTAGATTCATCCACTTCCTCAGTAAGCCATTCTTAATCCTTCCAAAACCCCAGTGCCCAGATGCCAGCCAGCAGCCTCTGGCCTGCTTCATGAACATGAATGCACACATTCATATTAGGATTGCATTTCCAGCCCCGTCTAACGTTCCAGGTGTTTCCTATCCTGTCTTTTCCCCTCCCACTCATATATATATATATATATATATTATATATATATATATATATTCTCCTGAACACCTGGCTCCCCTGCTTGTTCCTCTCTCCCAGGATGAGTGTATCTCACAGCGGGTGGCTGAAGGGCCCTTGGGGCCTTTGAAAGGGAGAAGAGGCAACAGCACAAGGCAGATGACAGGAGTGACTTATGATAAAGGCTGGCAGTAGTTCTAGGGCTAGGAACACCCTCAAGGCTACCCTGAGTTGGGCCCAGGTAGCCCTTGCTTTTCACTTGTTCCCCAGACTGTCTGGGAGCTCACCTCCAGGGCTAGGGCATCAAGAACTGCCTGCCGGCAGCCCTGGCAGCATCTGGGATGACCACTTCCTCAAGGAAGACACACAGTAACCCCAGCTTCTACACAGACAAGGGCAGGAGAGGCTGGAGTTTTAATTTTCGTACCTCTAGATGGGCTTTTGCTAATGATGACAGGTTCTACAGAAATGCTTTCACTCGGTCAGCACTGACGAGGCAGGAACAAAGGCCAGCCCTTTTCTGTTCCCCACAGGTGACACCTCCTTTCTCCATCAGAGTTCTGTGTACTCTGGCAGTTTAGTGAGCATCCATGTCTCACCTTTGCACTTCTCTCCTTCCACAGTTTGACAGCTGACCTGGTTTCACGAGTCTTCTGCTTTTGAGTGTCAGGTTATTTTATTCATTCATTCATTCATTCATTCATTCATTTTTAAAGAGACTTTAAGCATCTTGATATTGAGCTCTTCCCAACAGACTTATAGGAACTTGGAATGTACAATGAATCAAACGGCATGGGAAAATGGATTCATCAGGTGTTTTATAGTCTACATTTCCCACTGTGTAAGGGATGAAATATTGGCTGTTTTTGTCATGAAATGGCACAAAAAGCAGAAAACCAATCCCTCTCTCAGAGTGAACCCCAAGGGTTCTCCAGGGCACACAGAGGGAAGTTCTGCATAGGTCACTAGAGGTCCTAGAAAAATCAGCTTGTGCAAGGCTACTGGATCCAAAGCCTGGTTTGTATCTTCAGAACCCTGTTTCTTCAGTTCTTCCTACACTGAAAGTCTGCCTTGGCACATCAGAGAGAATGGGGAAAAAAGGAGGAAAGGGTCACTGAGTGATCTATGGAAGACCACTTTTGTCAACCTACAGTTTAATTTTTCGTTTCTGCTTCTGAGACTTATTAGGCAAAATATATTTTTTCCAGTGTCCAGAAAGATCAAAACAAAGCCGAAAAATACTCAGTAGTATAAAAGATGAATTTAATGTTCCAGTTTCAAGAATCCGAGTTTTCCTGTTTGTATAATTATTGTTTCCTCTGTAGATCCTATCAAGGTTTTAAAGCTTAATGTTTGACCTGAAAATTACAAATGGGATGGTCTCATGTGATACTCATTTGATCCATCAATGAATTTGCTGGTGCTCTTCTTGTGTCCTTTTGTCAATTATTGGTTCAAGTGTACAAATGTGAGAGCAAGCAGGGTAGGGAAAGATTTCTGGTTCTCCGCTCACTGGTTGTCATTGTCTGCTGACCTTGGAAATACATGCTTCTTTATCTGGGTTGTTTTTCCAAAAAGCATATATTATTTGCCAAAGCTACCTTAAGATGCTGTGTTCCTGAAAAAGAAATTGTTCTGTGTACTTACCACTCCAGCATCTCTTTTTCTGCAATGATAAGACAGCATTGATGTCATCTATCCTGTCTGTAAGGGCCGTATCTCCAACTATAGTCACATAAGCGTTTTAACATGCGCAGGGGCATAGTTCAGTCCATAACCAGACTGACCATCTCTTGGGCAATGCTGCTTAGCTAAATCCTCTGCAGTGGTAAGGTGTGTGTGTGTGTGTGTGTGTGTGTGTGTGTGTGTGTGTGTGTGTGTGTGTACAAGATTATAAGGAAGTATTAAAACAGAGTAGAAACTACGTGTGGTAAGAAGAAAAATGTCTTCTTTGGGAAGCTTCCCTAACAATACAAGTCTGAGTAAGTTACCATCACCTTTCTTTCCTTCCGTATTTTCTAGGTATAGAGGCAAAACCTACAGAGCTATTGTCAAGATTGTACGAACATCTGACCAGGTGGCAAATTTCTGCCGGCGAGTTTGTGCCAAGCTAGAATGCTGCCCAAACTTGTTTAGCCCAGTACTGGTTTCTGAAAACTGCCCAGAGAACTGCTCAATTCATACCAAAACCAAATACAGTAAGTACAAATGAAGGGACAAGCAGCAGACACACAAGCCTGGACTTGGGTATAATGGGGTTTTTTTTTAACGTTGTTTTATTTTGTTTTTTTAAGGTTTGAGTCATTTTTTTCCTAGGAATTACTCTAGAGAAATATCTTAGGGTTTGTGACAGAGTCCCATGCATTTTTAGCCTGGCCTGAGGAAGGGATGAGTGGCTCAGAACAGGTGGCATTGGCAGGACTTGGGAAAGGGGAGATGAGAGTGTTGACCATGTGAATTTCAGGGGATCAGGGGACTGCACAGCTGCATGGCCACACGGCGGGTTCAGTGAGGTGCTGTGGAGTGATGGTTGGGAATCCCCGTTAATTTCTTGTCCTTATTGTGGAAAGCTGTAATGATTCTGCTTTGCCCATCTTGCCATATCCGTTATAGGTGGTGTCTCCCTCACTTAGACTTATCATGCAAAACTCAGGGCATCAGCAGAGGATTCAGAAACAACCAGCTCCTTGTTTGATCTTGGCTGCCTTTGCTTTTCCATCATGATGCAGGTCATTGCTTCTCTCTCGACTCAGGGACAGTGGTCTGGAAGTTGTCTCTGCCAGCCCAGTTTTCAGCCATTCCTCAGGCATGACATGTACCCCTCCTTATGTGTGGACAGCACTTTTGCCAACTTGAATGTTGGAACCAGAAATCTCAATATACTTGAACATTGTTCACATAGACATGTATCCACACACACGCATGCACACATGCACATCTACAAAGTCTGCCTTTACTCATGTCCTGCTGAAGACAGCTGTACACAAAATCCTCTTGCTGTCCATTTTTTTTTCTGCACACAGTCAGGTGAGAACCATGAGTAGGTATGTCTCCATCATCCTACTTCCTGAGGAATTCATCCCTAATCCCTTGACTGGAATATACTGAGTAGCAGCTGCTCCTGAGTAGCTCTGTTCCCTGAGGAAGAGCTACACTTGGCCTTGAACTTTTACCTAACAGGTGGTCTTCCCTGTACTTTGAGGATGCAGGGCCCAGGAGAGAAGGAGAGGGCTTATGAATGGCTCCATTGCATGCCACTAAAATGAACTGTTTCTGGATCTGACTGTCCAGAGTCTCAAAACCCTTAGATCTCTCAAGTCATCTTATTGTTACAGCTTGGACCTGGGCTACAAGAGGAAGAAACAGAAGCATCGGGAGGGGGGACATGGAGACAAAAACATCAGAAGGGGTATCAATGTGCGAGAAGTAATACACCTACTACCTGGCGAATGTAACTAACCCTTCTATACATTACAATTAACAAAAGAAAACAGAAGCATCTTTAGTGAGACTGAGAGCAGTATGGAGGGGGTCACTCCCTGGCTCAGGGATGTGCTGGTGTGTGGTTGTGTTTGACAAGACCTTTCTCTTTTTAGCGTATTACTATGGAAAGAGAAAGAAGATCATTAAACCTCCAATTGGGGAAAGCAGCCTTGAGAGTGGACACACCAAACCAGCCCGGAGAAGAAAACGACGAAAATCCATCTTTGTGCAGAAGAAACGAAGGTCTTCTGCCGTGGACTTCGCGGCGGGCTCTGGGGAGGTATGCTCTGTTTCAAAGACACTCGGTGTTTGCTTCTCGATATTGGGAATTGAACTGTAGGCCTTGTGCTAGTGTTCTACCACCTGAACCATGCCCCTCAGCCATTGTGCTTTGAGTGTCATTTTCAGACTGGGTCTTGTGCTTTCACCTGAGCCAGCCTCTTAACTATGGTCTGCTTACCTCCGTCTCTGGATTGGTTTGGAATTAGCATGGATTCTTACATCCAACCTTGGGCATTTTGAAAGGGGGAGTTGTTTTGTTTAGAAACAAGGTCTTGCTTTGTAAGCCTAGGTTGGCAGCAAGCTTTTGACCCTCCTGCCCCTACCTTCCAAGTACTAGGATTACAGGTGAACACAGCTGCCTCACAGCTGGCTGTGACAGGGAGCATGGCTGCATGACCCTCTCTGCCCTCTTACTGTATGACAGTGAGGGCTACAGCTAATGTTTGCTACAGAACGATCGGGAGAGAAGTCAGCCCCACCCACCCGGGGGAGAGCCCACGTCACTGTCCACTACTTTGACAGGGAAAAGAGCTACATGAGAGCACAGTCAGTTCAGTCTTCAGAGGCCTCCTTGCACGAACTTTGCAGGAAAGGAAGCTGGGACGGGGCCAGGCTGAGTGCTGCTGGAGGTCGCCTCCCCCAGTGTGCACTCCAGTCCTTCCCTCGGCCCCTTTAAAACGCATTCCTCGTCTTCTCAGGAAAGTGAAGAGGAGGACGCAGACGCCCTGGACGATGATACCGCCAGTGAGGAGACGGGCTCCGAGCTGAGGGATGACCAGACAGACACCTCCTCGGCCGAGGTGCCCTCTGCCCGGCCTCGGAGAGCTGCCACCCTGCGGAGCAGCAGCTCAGAGGCTGCACGCCGGCCACCAGTGGAGAGGGCACGAAGGGCTCGACCCCCGCCAGCCCCTGCCACTGCTGATGAGGGCGACAAGGACCCTCCTGCAAGGCCCGAGGGTCAAGAGGTGAGTTACAGGAGCAGGGCATTCATGTTTTACAAAGAGCACCGGTTACCATTTGGGGTGGGATGGAGACAGACCCTTTTTTTGGGGGGGGGGGTAGGTCATGGAATTCCACCTGGGCACTGTCCTTGAGCTCTTCAGGTCAAGCTACTACCCTACCCTTGAGCCAAGCCCCACTTTCTGTTCACTAGAGGTTAACTGGAGATAAGAGTCTCAGGTCCTTTGGTGCCTGGGCTGGCTTTGAACCTTGATTCTCAGATCTCAGCCTCCTGAGTAGCTAGGATGACAGGCGGGAGCCACCACGCCCAGCGAGGGGGATCTGTTGGAAACACTCAGCAGTGGCACCATGAAAGGATGGATGTTAGTGTAACATCCTCACTCCTGAAGGCTTTAACCGCACCAGGACCGCTCAGGCAGGTAGCAGGGGACGACCGAGTCCTCCATGTCCATCTGAACACTGGGATTTCAAAATGCAACCCCATGTCCATTTCTGCTCTGGCTCTCCATCTAGTAACCCATCTTCTCTAGGACACCCCCTTTTGTGGCTTAGCGGTGCCCTGTGATGTTGTAAACTATTAACCCTGGGGACCAGGCCTCTCCTGGCCCCTCAGATGGTGTTTGAACAGCGGCCAAGACATCCTTATCACCATGGAGATCTGGAGGGATGAGCTAGAGGCGGTGGCACACAACAGAGGACTGCAAGTTCAAGGCCAGCTTTGACTGCCTAGGCAGACGCTTCACTCAAACAAGGAAAGTCTGCCGGCTATTAGTAGCTGACACTCAGGAAGCTACTTTGATCGGAAGATCAAAGTTTGAGGCCAGCGCAGGCAGAAAAGTCCACGAGACTCTTACCTCCGATTTAACTCAACAAAAATCCAGACATGCAGGTGTAGCTCAAGTGGTAAAGCACTAGTCTTGAGTGAAAAAGCCAAGCCAGGCTCTGAGTTCATTCCCCAGTACACACACACACACACACACACACACACATTCAGTAGGGACATTTGGTTGCCCTTTGTCTCCGGGCATCTCTAGTTTTGTTTTTTTTTTTTGCCAGTCCTGGGTTTGAGCTCAGGGCCTGAGCACTGTCCTTGGACTTTCTCAAGGCTAGAGCTCTATCACTTGAGCCTTAGCACCACTTCCGGCTTTTTGTTATGTATGTGGGGCACCGAGGAATTGAACCCGGGTCTTCGTGCATGCTAGGCAAGCACTCTACCACTAGGCCAAACTCCTGGCCCCCATCTCTAGTCTTTTCTATAATCAAAGATGCTTCAAGGCACCCAGGATTTCCTGAACTGAGACTTAAGACTAGCTACCCCTGTGCCCTTAGTTTTTAATGTCTGAAGGACCCCAGGTCATTGCAGGTGGTCACCAGGGACAAGCTGCTAAGAAACTCCCCACAAGAGCGAGTTTCTGTGGCTGTTGTGGTGCCCAGTGAGAGAAGGGAGAGAGACAGAGAGAGAGACAGAGAGAAAGAGAGAGAGACACACAGAGAGAGAGAGGGAGGGACGAAAGGAGGGAGGGAGAGAGAGAGAGAAAGAGACAGAGAGAGAGAGACACAGAGAGACAGAGAGAGAGACAGAAAGAGAGAGAGACAGAGAGAGAGAGACACAGAGAGAGAGGGAGAGAGACAGAGAGAGAGACAGACAGACAGACAGACAGACAGACCGACCTAGCGGGTGTGGGAACAGATGCCGCAGCCCCACAGGGTACAGTGACTGTCTCTTGTCCTGCTTCCTCTGTAGGAGACAAGACAGGAGGAGGAGGAAAGGCTCGTGCTGGAGAGCAACCCACTGGAGTGGACAGTCACCGACGTGGTGAGGTTCATTAAACTGACGGACTGTGCTCCCTTGGCCAAAATCTTTCAGGAGCAGGTACGGTGGCTCGAAAGGGTCATGACTGGTTCATATTCCTAGACCCCACATTTAATGAGGTCTTCTCATGACTGCCAGGGGAAAGGGAAGGGGGGGGTCGAAGTCCCAGGGTCCCACCTGACTGTGCCCAACACTGTGAGAGGACTGCTGGGTATCAGTGGAGTGTCCCGCTCTTCATAGGCTTCCCTGGTAGTGCCTGGTAGGGACAGGGAGACACCTGTTGGTGATCATTCATGTTTCTCTATCGGTCTGCACTGCCTATGCCCACCTGAGGAGCTCGCTCATTACCAACAGAGATGAAAAAGTCTCAACTCCTTGCCTGGCCTTCGTGGACTTACCTTCTAGAGGATCTGCTTTCAGCCCAGCCTGGCTAGAAGTCAAGGCTGTTTGTTGGGCCTTACATGGTGGGCCAAGGCCTAGGCCCCAGATTTCCTTGTGGCGTTGGATTGCAGTAGTGGATGAGTCTTTTGTCTTGCTGAGTTACTGCCTCTTTGCTGTTTCTTTGGTTGCAGAAAGCAGCCTTTAGATAGGTCTCATTGTCTATATCTATCATTAAATCTAAGTTACCAGCTTCTGTTCCTCTTAAGTTTTGGTTGTATGAGACACCACCCTCCCTCAAAAAAGAAAAACCCATCAGCTAGGAGCCTAGTATGACGGTCCAAGCTTATAATTCAGCCTTTAATTAGTTTATTCTATGATCTTCAACTCAAATGCCATGAGGCACTCGTGCTGCTTCTAGAATTCTATCTTCATCTTGCACTCTTTGATAGATCAAGTGTAACATGCTACTCTGTGATCTTTTTAACCTCCTGGACCTGAATGCCCCTTGTCTTTCTCAAGATCTAGGAAGTTACTAGCTGTTATTTCATCAAATAGGTTTTCTATGTATTTTTGTCTCTTTTAAAATGATTTTTTAATTATTTGAAAATTTGTTTATTTAATGGTGTCACCTAAGTTTGGATGCTTCCTGATTTTTTTTTTGATTTGTATTGTTTCAAAAGATTAGTCTCTGATTTCTGACTTTCATTCTTTTCCTTGATCTAATCGGTTGTTGAGGCTTTCGACTATACATTTTCTTAAACTAGTGAGTTCTTCAGCTCCAAGATTTCTGTTCTCTTTTTTATGATTTCTGTCTTTTTGCCAAGTTACTCATTCAGTTTGCAAATTTGTTTTCCTAGTTTCTCTAGACTGTATGCCTGTATTTCACTATACTCATTAAGTTTCCCTACGAGCAGTCTTTTGAATTCTCCTAAGGCATACCATCCATTTCCTTCTCTTTGGCTTCTGTTGCTGGAGTTACTGGGTTCTTCTGGAGGGATCACCTTGCTTTCTTCATATTTTTCATACCCCTATATTAGTGGCGCATCAGTTAACTCTACCAGTTTTTCATGGTCATTTGTGCAATAAAAGACTTTCTTCTCAAGATGTATCCGAGAGTACTGGATTGGCACTGCCTTTAGCTCCAACAGAGAACCATAATATAGTTTCCATGTAACTGCTTCAGCTATGAATAACAGTTTGGGACTCAGTACACGTGTGGCAGCCAGTGCATAAGCCATTAATCTCTAATGTATCTGTAGCAGTGGGGAAACTCAGGTGACCCACGTGAGTGCTGCACACACAGTAGGGGTATGTATAGATGTGTGTGCACATATGCATATACATACACGGGCATATATGCTTCCTCTGTGGAGAGCCAGGCTGCACATTGACATGGCTGTGTTTATTATCTTCTCACCCCTCTGGGTGGTGAAATGTCAGCCCCTGAAAGGGAAAGTAAGAGAGCTATTACCTTTTTAGTAGAGAGCCTTTGTCTAATGCCCAAATTAGCATAGGAAGGACCTGGCCTGCTGGGGAAAGGTTGCTCTCCTAGTAAGGATATGTGCTTGGGAGAGAATTTCTGGGGCCAGACCCACCTGTGCCAGCTCCTCGTGCCCAGCCAGGGAAGTCATGTGAATTTCAGAGCTAAACATTTGTAGTAAAAGAAGATTTGATTAATATTTGGATTGGATATTAGCCCAACTAAGTTGGGTAAATAAGATTTACCCCAGGATGTAGCCTGAACAGATGTATTTCCCAGATGCCTACTCCCTTTCCTCTAACCCGTCCTTATTTCCCTGCAGGACATTGATGGCCAGGCGCTCTTACTGCTGACCCTGCCCACAGTGCAGGAGTGCATGGAGCTAAAGCTCGGGCCGGCTATCAAGTTGTGCCACCAGATCGAGAGAGTTAAAGTGGCTTTCTACGCCCAGTATGCCAACTGACTTGACCCCACGCACCCCACCCGGCTGCTGAAGGGGGTTCATGATCCTCGGGATGCTCCATTTATTTGTGAAAGTTTTCAAGATAGAGGTTTGAATTTTTCTGGAATATGTGAAAAGATAGATTCATTCAATTTCCCCACAACACCAGCAACCCAGGCCTAACTCCACCCCCCATCCTGTTGGTATAAGCACACTGAAATACCGCAGCGGGAGCTTCAAGAGAGTGGAATTACAGCTCTGCATCACACCATAGGCCAAGACACAGAAGAGCTTCTTTGTCCATTCACGTTTCGCCTTCCTCCCGCCCCAGTCCGGAAGCTGCCTGGGCAAAGGGTCTCCGAAGCTCAGCCCACATGGCTTGACAGCTGAGATGCAGCCTGCATCTTCTCAAGAGTGGCCCAGGAGGACATGAAAGCCTCTGCTGGAAGTTTTCTCGGTCCTCATTGTCAGGCCTCTTTCCTGCACAGGAATGAGCTCCCATGGCACGTGTCCTTGCCTCAGCGTGTTCTTGGTGACAACTCCTTTCTCCGGGGCGGTTGAGTGCAATGTTTCAGGCTGTCACTACCAAAAAAGATGTGCCAAACCTCCATCCTTGGTCAGAGGTGCCTTTTTAGTAAGTTTGAGGTGCAGAGGGAGGCTGATGTCTGATATGTAACGAGGTGACATTTTCTTATGTGATTGACGCTTCGCCTGTCCTATGGAGACCAGCTGTCTCCCACTGTCACCCGATCAGGAAGTACCTACTTCAGGCAAGTGCCAAATTCTGTATAGAAGGCAAGAACAGGAAGAGATGAGGAGGGAAGCATTTCAGGAACTGGCGACATCTTCTCACTGCAAGAAAGTCCCTCTGAGCCTCTGGCACTCCCTCCTGCCCCAGCATGCCACACCTTCACACCTGAGGAGACAGGAGCCCCCGCTAGTGTAGCACGCATCCTGCAGCCTGAGACCCACGGTCCTCCTGTGCCTACAACCAGCTCTGGGCTCTGTTGGGTAACTTGCCATCGCTTTGGAGCCTACTTTCTATCAAATGACAGTTGGAGCATACAGGAGTAGAACAGGGACCACGCTGTCTTCTTCCCTATCCTAGAAGACAAGAGTCCACGTTGACCAAAATGAGAAGGAAAAGAAAAGTATGAAGCCACAGATGATTCACTCTGCACTTCCTCCATGTCATTCTGGCTCTGAGGTTGTTTATGAAACTTCTTGGGCAGTTTTATTAAATCTGCTAAATCATTTGTAGCCAAATCCACAGCTGTGAGGATTGACTGACCTTTTTATACCCAACAGTTCATCTCTGTTTTCTGATGCGTGGTTCCCTACGTCTCCACACACCCGAAGGGACTGTGATCTTCTGATGGGGTGCTCACCTCAGATTTACATCTTCCTGTTGTTCGGAAGTGGCGGGACCTCATGGCTGAGGCTCAGGCTTCTTGCCTTTCCGTGTGTTTTTGTTATTGCTGTTGTTGTTTTGTGTTCCTTTGTTACTTTTTGTTGTTTATTATCATTATGTTGATCATTTCTCTTTGCCTAGACTGTCAACAGTTCCAGTAGCGTAGTGTGGTGAGCTTCTTAGTTGCTGGTATTTTAGTACCACGTCAAGATCTGATGAGCTGTGAGGCACTGCAAACTTTGATTCCCCCTGCCCACCTTCCTTAGCATCCCTCATAATGGTTACAGCTATAAGTGGAAAACCTATGGTTGAAACTTTATAGTCTCTCCAGCAGCTGCTTAGTATCTTTTTTTTTTTTTGCCAGTCCTGGGCTTGAACTCAGGGCCTGAGCACTGTCCTTGGACTTTCTCAAGGCTGGAGCTCTGCCTCTTGAGCCTCAGCACCACTTCTGGCTTTTTTCTATGTATGTGGTACCAAGGAATCGAACCTGGGTCTTCGTGCATGCTAGGCAAGCACTCTACCACTAGGCCAAACTCCCAGCCCCAGAAGCTTCAAATGTTTGGCCAATGGATCTGCCCCCAAGACCTTGAATGGGAAGAGTTTATCCTGTATAGTGTTGCAAGGATGGAAATGACCCTGGTGATGTGTGTTTGCTTTGCAGTCAGCTACAATCTGGCCTCCCTTCACTTTCCTATCCCTGCCTTCCTGGACACCTGCTTTTGGCCTTACGTGCTTCAAGCCCTGTGGAGTTTCAGTTCTCCCAACGATTGGAAAGGGTTCCAGTTCCACATTATGGTTGGCATTTTCTCTGTCCTGATTGCTTTGATCCTTCACTGTGACCTTTGCAGGCTGAGCTGTTTCTGTGGATACCAGGCAGAGGATTTAGGGATACTGCAATACCCTATCACACCCAAGCATGTGTGTCCTCTTCTCATGTGCTTTCCAGTCATGGAATGAAGGAAGAGGCATTGCCTCAGACAAAAGTGATCTGTTCGGAATTCCCTGAGTTCGTCCAGAGAAATAGAGGACTATTCCTCAGGAAGCCCAGACAGGATATAGCCACCATCACTGGGCGAAGAAGTTCTTGCTTAAACGTTGCCAGATGTCTAAGACTCAGCCTTCAGCCTTGCAGTTTAACTTCATTCCCTCTTTCTAATCTTTCTCACTTGGTCAACCTCAGCTTTGTGTGCATGTTGCAAGAAAGAGATGGTTGTCATCCCAGCAGCAGAGCTTTCTACCCTGGCTCTCCAAGATAGCTGAGAAACCCTTTGGGACCAAGGACGTGTTTTTCCTCTGAGACTTTCCAGTGTCCTACAGAAGGTAGATTCTCTGAGGATTCCTGTCTTCTTGATGTACACCTTCACATCAGTAACTGTTCTATCACAGGTTTGGAAAGTGGTTTCTGCTTTACCTGCTCCCATCTTAAAGATAAGGCTATTTTCCAAGATAAATTTTATTCTTTTTTTTTATAACAGAAGGAAAAAAAGGCACACACCTTTTAGCTACTCAGGAGATTGAGACCCAGAAGATCACTGTTCACAGCTATCCCAGAAAGGAAACTTGTCTCCATAATCAGTAGTTAGCCAGCAAAATGCTAGACTGGAAGCATGGGTCAAGTGGAAGAGCACCAATCATGAGCAAGCAAGTCAAGTGAGTGTGAAGCCATGAGTTCAAGCCGCCATACCAGCACCAAAAAATAGGGTCTTAACACATGTACCTGAGTACCACCATAGCTCATAATCCCCCAACATCTGGAACCAAACTGCAGCAAATGCTGCATTCCTCCTCTAAGTGGCAACAACTTTTCTCTTACCTCTTGATACTGACTGAGCAGATCCCTCACAATCTATTCAGTGGAAATAGAAATACCACCCCAACTTAAGAACCAGACTCCATCCCCTAAGCCTACTGTAAAACTAATAGAGGTTGTTTCCAGCCCTTGTTTCTTGACTGCATTTGTGCTGTGTTGTCAAATATCCTGTCCACAAAATAAAAACATCCTAACCCAGAAAAAAGCAGGGTACTATCAGCATTCCAGAAACTTCTTTGCAACAATGGTTTTCTCCCCGCCCCCATCCCAGAGGTCCACAGTGCAGATTACTCATCTGTCACTTTGAAAATTAGATTCCTTTGATCAGAGTTTGAGTCACACAAGGTATTTGAACTGTAAGCTATTTAGATTTTTTTTTGCCATATTTGGTTTTGTTAGAAAGGTCATTTGCTGTGTTTGATCTATTTTTTTCTTCAATAAAGTAAAATGATCCAAATATTAGCCCAACAATCTCCACCCTTTCCTACAATCTCTGGAAGGTGGAGCTTGTTCCTAAATTATCTCATAGAATTTTGAGTGTTGTATGAGGCAAAAGTTTACTTTTTCTCTTACACCAAACACTCTTTCCAAGAGCTGCATCCTTTTCATTTTGGAAGCACTGGGGGTTTTCATACTTACTTTGTGGAATACCCATTTATATTTATTTCTGTACATAGAACTAAAACAGAAGACTTCATAGCTTTCAGATTAAGATGGTGAATCTAGGCTCCTGTTCCTTTCTCTTCTATCGCTAGAAAGCTGAGTGTGCAATTATTATTTGAAAAGAAAAATTGTAAATGAAGATATCTGTAGTTTGTAAGGAAGAAATTATGAGAGAGATATCCGTACTGCCCACTGTCTCTTTGGTGCAATAATTAAGTAGCAAGGGAAAACTCTTCTTGGCAACTGTTACGATTTAATGATTCTCTCTTACTCACTGCTCTTTTCTGTTCATAGAGTTCTGTTTCTTTTTTTTTTTAATGACTTCTTCAACATGGTTGAATTTTTAACTTGATTAGACCACCACATAGCTTCTTATCATCAGTGTGGTTTCTAAACATTCAAAAGACAATATGATAAAGTCAAATTGTGCTATTCATAACCCATTTATCTAAATTGTAATTGCTGATGTAGTCGCTGCCTGAGGTTTTTCTTACTAAGGCTCTCTGAAGGATAAATAACAACTCAATTTCTTGAGCTGTAAACCTAGCTTAGCAGCATCCAAAAGGATGGGGGTCATGTCACAGAATCTAAGCATGGCATTGATTCATATGGTTGAAGATATATACTGAGGAAAGGGGAAAGCTCTAGAACAATCGTTTGCTGAAAAAAAATCACAGTGAAAAATGTGAGGCAAATTTTTAAAATAATAAAAATTACTTGTCCAGAATGGAAGGTAACTAGCATGGTCTCTATAAAGTGATGGTTGAAAGACCTTTTACTGTTTTACATTCCAGTTTGAATAGTTTGTATTAAAGTTTGATTCATATCTTGTGTAAGTTTCAGTGCATCAAAGAAAAATTAGAGTCTTTGGAAATTTATAGGACAAAGGGCATGCTGTTTGTTTGCTGTAAGATTGTATTCTGTATATATGTTTTCATGTACATAAATGAAAATCTATATCAGAGTTATATTTTAATTTTTATTCTAAATGGAAACCCTTTTTACTTGAAAAAATGTAAGCCACATTGTTAATAAAGTAAAAATCAATTCTATGATGGTGTTTGAATCTTTGTATGGAAAGTTACTAAATACTTTTAGCATTTGCTTTTTGGTTCTTTGACTTTGAATTTTGTTTTTGTTTTCTTTTTAACCACATTCTGAGGCATCTATTTTTAAGTTTACCATCATGCCTTTCAAAGTATGACCTTTCAAGGTCATCTCCTAGCTCTGGAATTTCATTGAAGCAATTTGCCTTTATTTTCTTTTTTCTTTTTCTTTTTAAAACTCCTGAAAAATTTCACATGCTTGTCCCTGGCCTTTCCAGTTTTCAGACATTTAAGTTTTCCTAGGGCTTTACTGGGTACTTTATATGTAAGAGAACCATGACTAACTAACCATACTTAATACTCTCCAACTCACCACAGGGAGTAGGGCATCCACACTGGAAGGGGTAGGAGATGCCATTTGTCTGATACTCCATTGCTGGAATCTCTCCTGTACCATAATAGGTAACCTCCCTAGAGGCAGAGGATATAGAAGGAGTTAGGCACCTACCCTATGGAAGTTGAGGAATGCCAAATTATTTCCTCCTTCAATATGTGAGAATCTCAAGTATCTTATTATTTTGCCTTGCTGAGATTCTGAGGCTACAGGTAGAAGTTTTATTCTGTTTTAATCGTAGAATTTTTTTCTTTTCCCTTTTCTTTCTTTTTAAAACAAAGTCTTTACCTTGTAGCTGGGCTTTTGCTTCTGGCTAATTTCAGTAAGTGGTAGGTGGAAGGCCTGACTGTAGGGAAATGTGATTAAATTAATAAAGATGGAGTGTGGGTAATTATATTTGGCCTTGCCTGCAAAGAAAACTGGTAAGATTAGGGAAGCAGTTGTCAGCTTGAGGGTCTCCAAGGCAGCATTCAGATTCATCTGATTATAGCCATAAGGAAAACCTACTGAAAAGCAAGCTCAGGATCTGATTATACTAAGGATGACTGAGCTGAAAAGCAAAATTCTAATCCTTGGCAAATTTCCTATTCCAAAGTCAAAGTCCTTTTGGGCAAGAGTGAATATCTGAAACCTAGGATAGATACGTCATTGTTTTGAGATTTCAATATAAAATGTTTCCCCAAAGGCTAAAAACTTGGTTCCGGATGGTAAATTTGGTGGAAGTGATTGGATTCTAAGATCTGACCTCATCAATGGATTAACCAGTTTATGGATTTATAGTCTGATGGCTTACTAAAGTGGTAAAAACTCAGGAAGTAGAGCCTAGTTGAAGGAATAAGTCCTGTGAGGTCTGTATTTTATCCCGTTTCTTCCTCTATAGTGTTTGCTCTCCTTAGATGAGCAATCATCTGACACATGTCTGTCTTGGAACAATGAAGCTAAATGACAATGGTCTGAAGGTCTGAAACCTTGAGACAAAGTAAGTCTACCCCAAATTTATCTTTGGTAATTTATCACAGCTACACAAAGCCAACAGTGTGGAACACTTGAACTTGTTTCTCACCCTCTCCCACTTGACAAAAGTAGCCATTTTCCCTGGCCAAATTGCCCCTTCCAGCCCTTGCCTAAAGGTCAAGGAACAGCTTGCCTGATGCTCTATGGTTTTACAAACTGATACAATTCTCAATGTCTATCCTTTAACTAGACACAATCGCTTCCATAGGTCTCAAGTACTTGGGTAGGGAAATGCAAACTGCTCTAGGAAGAGCGCAGCAAAAGAATTGCAGGATGTGGATAACCAACCCTTGTGGAAACTAAGCACCTGTGAGCTAAAATTCAATATTTGGGGGTTTGTTTTTTTTGTTGTTTTATTATCAGAGTTATGTATATGTTAGAGTTCCATTCATAAGGTAATGAGTACATTTCTTCTTGAATATTGTTACCCCTTCCCATGTTTTTCTCCCACTTGCCCTCTCCCAATATTTGTTGTAAGAATAACTTGGAGCCCATCTAGTGATTACCTGAGATGGCTCTCAGATGTTGGCCTGTAGAGACGAAGGTGGGAATGCCAGAGTGTCTTTCTAGTGTCCCGGATGCGGTCAGAGACTGGAAATACAACATACTTTAGAACTAGATCTAATCTTGGCCTCTGGTAATAATACAGCTCATCCAATTTGACTATTGTACAGTATTTGATGGTGCCATGCCACTTGTACCTGATAAGAATATTGGTTAACAAAAATCATGCCAGAAATGACAGCAGACCCATATTTAGAGACCCTTGCCCCATCAGTAAACTTTTTAGAAATCCTTTAGTTAGGAGTATTCTAAGAACCTCTCCTAAAGAGCAAATTTTACTTTCTACCTTTTACTTATATATATTTAAAAAAAAAGAGATTATACTTGGCTGGAAAATACGGAGAGAAGATTGCTCAATAGCCTGCCCTGGCTCCCGCCCCATTGCTTAGGGAACACATTTCTCCCATCAGAACTAACTGCCATGTTTGGCTGTTGGGCTTCTGGAAAGCCAGCAAGCCCCACCCCCATCCAGCACTCTGTTCTGTACCATGTCTGGTTTGTGGAGGTGATTATACTTTCTTGTTGTTTGGTTGTGTCTTACTGATTGCATTTTGTCCGTTGTGTTTCAACCAGAGGGATAGATCCAAGTTCAAACTAATTCTCCGTGTTACCATTTTAAAGTTCTTACAAGCCGCAGGTGGTGTTAGAACATGTTCTGAAAATGAAACTGATGCTTATATTATTCTAGTTATTTTAAAAGGAGATTTTTAAAATTTATTTTTATTGTAATTAGTAAAAGGGTTACATGATATCTGCCAGATAGAAGGTGCATTAATTCATATACATTGATACCCTTTCACATGTCTTGGTACCCATTTCCCTCCCCCACCCACACCCCCCACCCGTCTTGGTTTTCCCCCCAAAGGAGATTTTTTTTTAGCCTATATGAAAATTCATATTGGCATGGGGTCTATTTAACTTACAACTCCCCAAAGGCTCAGCTAGTTGACATTTCAAAATGTTTCTCTCACATATAAATAACACTTAGTAAATTCTCAGGATTTTTTTTGTAAGTGCTTAGAAAAAAAACTACATATTAATCCTTTTGACTTCTTGTCCTAAATCCAGTTGCTGAGAGAAGTGAGTTTGGAGTGATAGATATGCAGGAATGGGTCTGTTTTATTCTATGGAAGGCATTGATAATGCTTATTCGTACACAATTTGAATGGATCAATTCATTCTGCCCCTCTGTTGGAATGATTAAGCAGTGTCTGTGTAAAGGCAGGCTTGTGCTATGCACTGCTATCAACCCGACCCACTTCAAACCGTCAATCTTCAATATATAAATGAACTGATAATCTATTTATCCCTATTAGTCCCATTACAGTTCATTTGAATGAGCTAATAAGAAAAATATTTATGAAACATCTTGTAAACTTATCTGAGATGAACTTGTCTTCATAACCTAAACACATTAATTTACGTGATACTATTTTGTACTTCCCAACTGACCACACTGAGAAAGGGAATGTCTACGTGTGGCTGATTCACAAAATGCCAGATGTTAAGAAGAAACGAGCTGGTGGAAAACAAACAGAAGTAGATGTCAAAGCACACAAGATCGCTGATGTATGTGCCTCAGGGGATCCAACAGTGCCTCCAGCAGCTACACGCTGTGTGAGATTCTATTCAGATCCATGTCTGGATCATAGCCTTGGTAGGCTTGGTAAAGCTCAAGCTCAATGCCCCTTGCTTCTGTCTCTCTGGGACCCCAGTTGTACACCACCACAAAGAAGACTAGACTCTTCAAGTCATTCAAGTGTGTCAGAAAGAGGTCATTGTTTTCCTGAAAGCTCATCTTATAGTTTCATGACAAGAATGGAGAATAAAATAGAAAGTATCACTGTAGAAGATACATCAAAATCTAAAAAATTTTAAATGTATGTGTACTTTTGTGACAAAAGATTAAAAGTAATATATATCTATATACAGATAGATACATATATATACATATATCTATATAAATATAGATAGATAGATAGATAGATAGATAGATAGATAGATAGATAGATAGATAGATCGAGGCAAAGTCTCACTATGTGGCTAGGCTGGCCCTGAATTCTTGGACTAAAGTGATCCTCCTACTTCAGTTTTCTAAGGAATTGGAACTACAGATCTCAGACATATGTCATTATGCTTGGTTTGTCAACAAATATTCTTTCCCCCACCTAATACCAGGGTCTCACAGTCTCTCAGTCTGCTCGATCACTCTACTACTTGTGCCATACTTTTAGCTAGGCTTTTTGCTGACTGTTTTACAGATGGAATCTCCAGGACTTTCTACCTGGGTTAAATTGTCTTTGAACCATGATCTTCTGAATCTCAGTCTCTTGAGTAACTAGTATTATTCAGTTTAATCACCAGCCAAATCATTCTTAATAAATAAAATAATTTTAATTAGAGCAATGTACAAAAAAGAAAACACATATATGTAGAGAAGATGTATAAGGGGCCTGGAGTTTGGCCTAGTGGTAGAGTGCTTGCCTGGCATGCACAAAGACCCAGGTTTGACTCTTCGGTACCACATACATAGAAAAAAGCTGGAAGTGGTGCTGAGGCTCAAGTGGTAGAGCTCTGGCCTTGAGAAAGTCTAAGGACAGTGCCCAGGCGCTGAGCTCAAGCACCAGAACTGGCAAAGTTGAGAAGATGTATAAGGATGTTCATTGAAGGATTGTTGACCATAGGGAAAATTAGGAAGAACCTAAATACCTATCTTTGGAAATTGCCTAAGTAAACATAGGTATATTGTATTTTAAAGCTGCATCTATTAAAAGGAAACATGATGAATTTTTGGGTGGGTTAACTTGCGAGATATTATTATATATAAACAATAAAGGCTATTAAATGGGATTATAATATAATCCTGTGTAATTCATAAATATATATGAATATAATCTATATTGATACTTGCATTAAAAATAAAAATAGACACTGAATTTACTTTTTGAGTTACAAAATTATGATTATATCTGCATAGATAATAATTCAATTTTTTATTTTAAGATACATAAAAGGAACTTATCCTTTAATGTCCAATCCATCTTTCCTATCCATGAAGTTACTATGTGGTTACAATGGAATTGCTTTCTCATACTGTGGCTATGCTGGGAAGACTCAGCAACCATTTGAAGTCTTCTGTTCTGGAATAATTGGTCTCATAGCCACTGATTGCATGATCTACTTTCTCCCCCTTGTCTCTTATGCGATAAAACAAAAGGCTCTGGAGAGTTGGTTCTCAGTGTCAGCCAATCTTTGCTTAGCTCACAGACCTCAATGGCCAAACCCCATGTCCACTCTATCTGGCTAGTTCTCATTCTCATTTCACAGAAGCAACTGAGGCCTGAAGAAGCAGAATAGCTTGTTCAAGCTCCCATCCTGGGCAACTGAGTGTTTAATGAGCAGTAGGGGAAAGAAAGGAGAATGTAGTCAAGAATTCAATGTACATACCGCAAAATTAACACAAGCAAGGGAAGGGGTGGGGAGGTCAAAGGAGGTCAAAGGAATGTTGAGGGGGATGACACTGATGCATTATATTAATAAACTGCTTTGTTAAATGGCACCTTCTTTGTACAACTACTTACTACAATTTCAACAGCCATAAGGAAAATAAGCAGCTATGACTGATGCTGAAAGGGAGCTGGTAGAAGTTTGAAGAACATATGAAAATGGCAGCAAACTGTTCAGAATAGATCAGAGCCAAGCATTTTCTCTTAGGGATTCAAGGATTCTGTTGAGCTGCCCTCTCAACTCCTGGACCACTGTAGATAAGTCTTTCCTCTGCCTGGCACCTGTGAATGTGCTAAGTGGACAAGCAGGCTGGCTGCCCGCTGTCTCCGGGCTCTGATGTCATGTAGAATGTCTGCTTCTCCAATGAATGTGGTTCCTTTCGCTCCACTTAGAATGCCATGCCTGTCTGTGTCATTGCACTTCTAATGGGAAACAACTGTGGGAAACAAACTGACCCTTTGATGGGGAAAGGCCCTTAGGAAGGATTCTACATGGCAAACAAGTAGTTTACTCTTTGAGCCATGCCTCCAGTCTTTTTGTCTTTTCTTTTGTAATTTATTTTTTCCTGAAAGAGTTTGCACTAACTTTGCTGAGGTTGACCTTGAACCTCAATCCTCCTGTTTTTGCCTCCTAAGTACCAGGGGTTATAGGCATATACTATCATCTTTATTCAGGTAATTTCCAGTCCCTTCTTTACAATTCACTCTCCTGCTTTGTTTTCTCTTCCCTTCTTAGTTCTTGCCATCACATACAACACCACGGGCTCGTTCCTCTGACCTCTGTTTGTCTCCTGCATCAGAGGGCTTGCTCCATGAGCAAGTTAATTTTGGCAGGAAATGTTCTATGTACTTAGAGGTCTGGGATCAGAACTCTGTGCAACCCTGTCACCATGGAAACTTCCTGGCTCGGTGCGCAGTCTCTTTAGGCAGAGGAACGCTTGGGGTTGAGGTGAATGTGAACTGGAGCCAACAAAAAGCTCAGCTGGAAGCACGAACCAAGTGGTAGAGTTCCAGCCTTGAGTAAGTAAGGCAAGTAAGCATGAAACCCAGAGTTCAAGCCCCAGTACCACTAAAAAAAAAAAACAGAAGGAGAGAAGAGGAGAGGAGATGTGATGGGAGATGAGGGGAGGGAAGAACGGGTGGGGAAGGGAGGGGAGAGACAGAGTATTTCTGAAAAGGGTATTTTCAGCTCCCAAATACAAATAGTGAATCCTTGCCAACTTAGTGGAATTAAACAGATTTTCATACTTAACCTGCCATGGGAACTAATTACAAAAACTAAGTTACAAAAGCAAGAACGAAGAGGAGAAGTCAGAGAGAACACAGTTAAAATATTCAATAGGTATCTTATGAAATTAAGAAAGGGTTGAGGTGAGAGGGATGAGGGAGAATGATGAAAGGGGGAATTGATCTAGATGTAGTGTATACTAAATTGATTTGTTGAATGTAAATAATGATAGTGAAAATATAATGTTTTATTGAAAGATTTTATTAACACTGACTTTTACATCATATTTCAAATGTCATGTTTAACAAACAAGTGTCCAAGAAGGGAATCTCTATATGCAATCACTGGCATATAATTTAGAACATAATTAAAATTAAGCTGAGAGCCTGTATACCATAGATACATATCCATCTATATAATATAACATTATATCTATAGAGTACATATCCCATCATAGGTGTCCTTATCATATCCTGGGTTATAATGCTCTGGTTATATGCCCAGGAGTGGTATGGCTGGTAAAAATATAATTTTAAAAGGAGAGAAATAGAATTTCCATGACATAGTAATTTTGTAAACCTGTTACACACTGATACATTAAGTGCTGTAGAAATTGTTTTAAGTCTTTGCAACTTCCTGCCTGTATTTCCCTCATAATTTGACATGCATTTAAAATACATGCTCAGTGTAGACAAAGCTTCTAATAACTGCATCTCTACCTAAGATTATAATCTTGAAATTTTGTATTGTGACGGGATGAAATCAAAATAGTTGAGCTTCAAAAGAGAGAAAGGAAAGCCAAAGAGGAGCCATTTAGTGTTGTTGAGCTTATATTCTTGAGAAACAACTCGTCTTTTCCATTTTCCGTTGAAATGCAGCCCTCTGAGATTCTTCTGGTGTTTGAAAAGTCAAATTTTCTTACTAAATTGTGCTGAAATTGACTGCTTCCACCCAAAGAGAAGAGGGGTGGAGGAAGAGAAAGAGAATGTAATCATTGGATGGCACAGAATAGTCTATCAATATGGAAATTACCAATTATAATATTTCTCCCTTGGGTAAATGAAATATGCAAAAGAACAATGGCATAGTGCAATTGAGTTTGTGTAAAACCCGGGTACTATTACCAAGCTATTTTATCACAGTTGCGCCTTTTCTCAGTTCATAATGAAGGCATAGGACTAAGTTTAAAATGGATTACCAAATTCTCTTAAAGTTCAGTTTTCAACATAAAATGCCATTGGGAAGTACCTCAATGTTCTGGCAACCAAGGACATAAATCTTTTTAAATGTCTGTGTAAACCTAACTGAGCAGTCTGCTTTTGTTGTTTCACTATACTGTTCTTATTTATGCTGGAGAATCCCTGCCCCCCATTATTTTTTTTAGCATTAAGTAGTTGTAATGGATGTTTTATGTTAAGATGTCCATATATTCACGCAATGCCTCGGAGCCAGACTCACCCGCTCCATCATTCTCCCTCACCTCCGTCTTCCAGAAGCTTCCTTGTTCCATTTTCACACATGTACATAAACTACTTTGAATATGTGCATTCTCCTTCGGCATCTCCTTTTTCCCTCCCCTCTTCTGCTACTAACCATATCCTGTTCAGGACCTGTTTTACATTGCTGGCATTCTTTGGTTTTTGTTTTAAGGTATATACCCATAACTCAAAGAGGGTTTTCTGTAACATTTCATACATGACAATACAGTATTTTAATAGATTGAACTCTCGCTTACTCTCACTTTCCTCCTCATCATTATACCCTATGAGTCAACAATCTTCCAATGGATTTCACATGCTTGTCTTCTTTCACAGATGTAATATATTTCACTGTTGTTTATCCTCTCTCCCTGCCCCATCCCCTTTAACAGTTCCACAATTACAATGGTATTTCTGTGTTTATGTGACCTTTGTCCTGAATCTAGCTTACTCCACTTCACATGATATCCCCAGCACATGGCATTCTTTCATTCTGTCCTTATTCTTTATTCTTTCATTATTTATTTTTCTTTTCTGTTGTGTATAGGTACCACATTTTTTGATCCCTTCACCAGTGTAGGTCATCTGAGTTGTTTCCATGAATAGTGATGGCAGTGAACAAAAACGTGCAAGTTTCTCTATTGATTCCTGACTTACCTTCTTTGGATCAATGACTTACATTCTTGGGGTCTGGTGATCATTCTATTTTTAGTTTATTTTTTTGAGAATGTCCACATAGAATTCCTTAAAGTGATCGTGCTAGTACATATTCCTATGTTAGTACACACACACACACACACACACACACACACACACACAAATATTGGATGGTGGGAGAATAATTATATATATATATATATTATTGTTCAGATTCTTGATAATACCATTTAGGTAAAGTGCATTTAAAAAAAATCCCAAAGATGGGCCAGGAGTTTGGCCTAGTGGTTAAAGTGCTTGCCTAGCATGCATGAAGACCCGGGTTCGATTCCTTGGTACCACATACATAGAAAAAAGCCGGAAGTGGTGCTGAGGCTCAAGTGGTAGAGCTCTAGCCTTGAGAAAGTCCAAGGACAGTGCTCAGGCCCTGAGCTCAAGTCCAGGACTGGCAAAAAAAAAAAATCCCAAAGTTGTTTCATCTTGCATCTCCTATATGGCCAGGCATTAACTCTCTAGTAGGGGTCTGGGATAATGCAGGGGGATGGACTGGGGCTTAAAGTGGAGATAGACAGATGGACAGACAGACAGGTAGCTTACAAACATTAAGCTCCATATAATGGAGGGAGGTTTGTTAGTAGCAGCTATGTTAATCCCTTTTGACAACCTTGGAAAATGTACATTTGGGAATTTCTAGTAAAAACCATTTAGAAAAGTCTGAGGCCTCTGGAATAGAGGGTTTCTATGCTCTCACTAGGTGATCAAAATGTCAATGTTGCAGATTTTCTAAGTTTAATTAAGATACTTATGTGGGTGCAGGTGGCTCATATTTGTAATCTGAGCTACTCAGGAAGTTGAGACAACTCGAAGCCAGCCCAGTCAGGAAAGCCTGTGAGACACGAGACACGTATCTCTGATAAACTACCGAAGAGCTGGGGGTGGAGCTGTGTTATAAGTGGTCGAGCTCTAATCTTGAACAAAATCAAAGCTCAGGGACAAGTGCCCAAGTCCTGAGTTCAAGCCCCAACCCTGGCACAAAACCAAACCAAACCAAACCCACTTATACCTTCCCTTTGGCCCAGTGGAGGCACCTTAGTTGAAACCCTCAGAAATCACAACCTCACCTTCAACTTGCATCTCCCACCAAGCCATCTGAGGTGCATAGGAACCATTAGTGTGTGACATGGTGGGGGTGATGGGAGTGACTAACTGTACACACGGGAGAAACTCCAGTCACCTAGGACCTAATTAGCCATCTAGTGCCTACTTTGCCCAGGAGTTACTATAAGATTGTCACTCCCTCAGTTCCAAGTCTTTGCTGCAGTGCAAATGGAGGGACACAGCACAGTTCACTTAATTACCCTGCCATTCTAACTGAATGCTCTTTGACTTGATTTTATCTCCATGAGTGGAAAGCATCAGGAGACGTTCTCATAAACATGGAGTTGCCTCTGACAGCTTCTGGGACGGAGCCCCACGTTGCAAGGGACAGCGTTTTAGAGAACACTAACAATGCTATGGAACAACTTTGGCACCAGAAGTTTCTAGGGCTTAATTATTGTCTTTAAAATTTAAACCAGTCAGACACTAAGCAATACTGAGCAGAGGAAAAAGGGGTGGGGCAGGATGGTACAGCCAACAGAAGTCTTATAGAAGATGTTGACATTAATCTGTCTTCAATGTTTTGTTAAACACATCAACCTAATAAGTCACTGTTCTTTCTCTAGCCAATTTAATCCATTCTTTTTGTGGCCTGCATTTTCCAGAAACAAACAATCCAAAAAACTCTATAAATCTTGGGTATCCTCAACCATTCCATCAGAGGGTGTTATAAGACTTAGTTGTTCCTAAAAAGATAAGAGGTTTTTTTTCCCCCTACATATTCCTTTTGTACATTCTCTCTCCCAAAGATAAAAATTCCAGTCATCTCAGAAAAATGTTTGCTTATGTTTAATTTGATGAACCACCCCTTAATTAATTAAAATAGGCTCTAATTTCAGGGGAACTCTGAGTTCCTAAGACAAAACATATAACACCCTTACACAAGGATCACTTGCTAGTTAATTTAGGAAATAACAATTTAAAAAGTTAATTTAGGGCCAGCAGATCAGAAGTGCAGCATTTTCCCACTTCCTGATTTGCTGTGTTCTCCTTGTATGAAGGAAGCCCCAGAGCACTCTCTTTATACAATCTGAAGTGTGTCTCCCCTCAATAGCCCCCCACACTGGATTTGAAATGTGAAATTATGTTGCATTAAGGAAATCTGGATAATGCCCCCTCAGAGTTTTATTATTTTTTAATGTACCAAGAAGTGGATGCCTCTTCATTCTCTCCTGAAGCTCAGTTGCTTGGTTAGCAGCTTGGGCCTGAGGCAAAAATATTCAGAAAGCCAGCCGCTAATATCTTGAAGTGAACAGCCCTGAATTTCAAATATGCCTAGAAAGTGTGCGATCTACTCCTCTCAGACACGTAAGTAAAGATGGGTAGCCGCTGGCGTTTGGAAATGGAGCGCTCCATGAAGGCCGTGGTTTGCCTCCCTTCCCGGGGCCCTTTGACTCTCACAGTATCACACAAGGAGTAATTGCCCAGGTGAGACTAGCCCTGTGATCTTCCCTTCCTTGGGGAAATACTCCCTGACTTACCCAGGAGGCTCTAAGCCCCTCCTTCATCTTTTGTTATCACTTTGGCCCAGTGGAAGCTCTTGAAGAAGAGCAAGTTCTAAAGCTCATGGGAGATAGCTTTTGCTTTCTACAGCCACCCATGGCATGCAGTAGATGTTCAACAAACCCTGGCTTACCTTAGTCTGTAACAAAGCACCAGACACTGAGTGGCTTTATAAACAGGACACAGTCAGATCCCATGTTGTTGTTGTTGTGTTCTCCATGACAATTGGCTCGAGAGCTGGGGGGCTTCTTTTACAAGGATGCTCATGCCAGTCCTGGAGACCCTTCTCTGGAAGACCTGCAACTACCCTGCCCACTAAAATCCATCCCGTGGTGGTGGGGAAGCTTTTATTTTTCTTTTATTGTGAGGGTGGTGTACAAAGGGGTGTCGTTACATATATTTCTTGTCCACCATCGTCACGCCTTCCAGCTTTTTCTCCCACTTTCCTTTCTCCCCATATTCCTCCCTCATTCTCAAGACATGGTCTTGTGAGTATGGCTGTTACTGAGGCTCCCGCATTGCGCTTTGACTCACCATTTTGTTGTTCCCATTTCAATAAATCAGTGGAATTTCTCTAGTAACCAACTATAGAAATGATCACTGAACTTATAGTCTGGACCTGGAGGATGGGGGGGGCTTTCAAAATGGGAATTTGAGGAAGGACATATTCAGACCAAAAAAACTGACAACAGAATTCTCAACCATGGGAGAGCTTTTTATTCTCGCCCTAATTTCATATGCCATCCTTCTGTGTGTCAATATTCTGGTCTGAAAGAATGTAACTGTCAAAACCTTGCAGATTGTTTTTGAGATATCTTCCTAAGCGGGCAAATGCGTATTGACCCGACTCTATTCTGTTTGCCCAGAAGATAAAATAAGAGATTGAATGTGATTGAAAACAGCCACATCCTGATTCTCCAGCCTTGTTAATAAGACATGAAATGAGTAAAAGGAAATGACAGAAGCCACCGTCTCACAAGAACTGCCGCCAAGGAGGGCTTTGAAAGAGAAGGAACCTCACTAGACACAACGGAACCGTGCTATTTGCCAGGACTCCTTGGCAGACTAAATGTTGTGAGTCACCTTGCCAGTTTGTGTCTCATTGTCATTTTCTTCATCAAGCCTCTACTTCTTGCAGCTCACGTTGTCTCTGGCATGCTCCAGCACTTCTGGCCAGAAACCAGACATTGTCCTCTGAGAGTTTGTCTAAGAGTTAGAAGACTAAACTCCAGAGCTCGAATAGCAGAATATACTGCATTCTATAATCTCTCTCTGACTTGCTTTCCATGGTCTCTCTCCTCCTTCCACCCCCCCGAGTCCTATGGTGTATGTATAGGAGTTGGACAAAATATATGTTTTATGTCCTTGGTATCATTCTTTTAATATCTTTAGTCTATCCTGTTGTTTGTATGGGGAGAAACAAAGAAGCAAAAATTTTGAGAGGGAGTCTTTACTGGACAGCTGAGCTGGCATCTACAGATGGGTTCCCGTCTCAAAGACCTGTAGCCCAGAATTGAGCTTGAACAAAGCTTTTAAAGACAAAAACCAAATGTTTAGGGTAGAGACCAAATCTAACAAAATCAGATCTTACACAGGACTATTCAGGTGCGTTTAGTTCATTTGGGAACTAGGGAACTTTCCATCTAGGGAAGTAGTTCAGGGGTCAGCTTAAACTTTCCATCTGAGGGATATGCCTCAAATTTTCCACATTAGCGAGATACTTAGAAGCGAGGGAATCAAACCACTTAGGGGAAACTGAAGGCCAGCATTCTCCATAGCAAAAGCTCTCCTGTGACTAAACAGCATGACTTATGCAATTCAACAAATGGCCTCTCTCCTCCACCAACATGGCGGAAAGCCCCCTCCACTAGGATGGCAGTGAAGACAAGGCCACGTTACTTAGACCCAGTCTCCTTACTTCACTGTCATGTGCCAAATAATATCATAGTCCTTATATGGACCACAAATTGGACATTCCCCACTGCAAACGGTGAATGCTATGGATTTATCTCACTTTGTTGTGTCACATGCAAACCACTGATTGCAAATCACTGAGTGAGTGGGTATGGACAACAAGAAGCACAGAGACGGATTTGTGAATAGGAAAAGAAGTACATGTTGAAAGTGAATGTCTGGATTGGATACATTAGCTAATGGATTCTTTTATCAAAAAAAAAAAAAAGACCTGCATTTTAGTCTCAAGTGATTCACTGGAGATTAGGGAGGGAGAAGGGTTTCTACATAATAAATTAGATTTTTCAGTCCTAAAACTTAAACCTCTGTGTAATGGAGTTCCAGGTCTGTCTAAAAAGTTCTCTGAGGCGCAGGCAGTACAGATCCTTCACAGAGGGAGAGGGAAATAATGTAAAAGAGGGAATGACTGGAAATGTGTGCTTTTTTTTTACAAACTTTTATAGTTCTATGAGTACACAGATAATCAGCCTTCAAAACTCTTATTGCAATCCCAGAGTTCAATTATAGTATAGCTATATTTCTGGAATGCCCTGAACTGCACCCACACATTATTCTTTGCACACATCTTTAGCTTTAACAGCCATTCATTAGTTCAAGAGCTCTTTGCTTTTAAATTAATTACAGTTTAGTGGGTGTAGAAAAAAGGTATTCACTCTCCACTGCTACTACTTCATTGGAACAATTCTTTTCATCATCATTATTTTTTATTACTATACTGTGACCTTTTGCAAACAAGACAGAAGTTCCTAAGGTCTTATGAGACATTCTCTGAAAGGCTGTTAGCTTCTTTTGCCCTTTGATTTCTTTTTCTGGTATGTAGATCCTTACACTCGAAAAGAGCGAGCAGTTACAAAAGCTACACAGATGCTACTGTCTAGGGGACTCAAAATAAAATCTTCTCTTGATGCCTTTGTTCAGAGCCAGGAGAGCCCACGAAAGGCATCCACAGGGTGTTTATTCCTTGGGCTAGTGGAGAAGAATAGTAAGCCACAGTGAGAGTCTCCTGTGGAGAAAGTCCTTTGGCTGCAATTTGGGGCAGAGAAAGAAGTCAAGATCCTTGCATCTCAGCGCTGCCTAGGTGTAATGGAAAGATGATTATCATCTAATACCAACACGTAGGGTACAGATATACAGCCAAGAGCAAAGCCTGGCCAAACATTGAAGGCTGTGCAAGAAGAGAAAGGAGATCATGGTAGCCAGATTTCTGATCCTCTAGCACAATACCGGGAAGATCAAAGGTTCAAAAGAAAAGGTTGCTACCTTTTAGTCCGTGGCTAGCTGGCCCCAGTGTTTTTGAGCTTGGGGGTGAAACAGTAGATAATGATGTAACAGAAACCATCCAGCTCTTGGCTGGAAGAGGAAGAGGAGTGCTAGAGTCCTCAAATCTCCTTTCAGGAGGTGACCTTCCATGACCAAAGGACCTCTCTAATTAGCCCATTTTTGAATCACCAGAGCTGCAGCAACTGTGTTTAGCCGTGACAGTACAAAAGCCAAGATCTCAATACAAATACTGGAGGGCTTGGATAAGAAAGCCTTTAGTGAATGAGAAGGAAAAAATCACCTAGAATTCCATTCACATAAAAATATATGTGAGGGTTGGGGCTGTGGAGGGATGTGGAGGATGGTGAAAGATGGGCGATATCAACTGAGATGCACTTGTACTTATTAATTGATTTGTCGAATGGTAACCCCTTGGCTTAACTGCTAAACATAATTGGAAAATAAAAGTATCTAAAAGAAGTCCATGCTTGGATAATATCAAATATACAAAGGTACATTTGATCTGCAAGCTGGAGAGCTGACCCTGTGATGGAATGGTTTCTGATTCACCTCTAGTTCCCAAGGAAATGCTAAGAGTTCTAATCCAACCCATCCCTCCCCGGCTTGCTGCCAGGACACAGGCAATGATTCAACCTCTTTGTGACTAAGTACTTTCAACAAACCCCACTCACTCAAATACTAGAATATTTAACCTGCTTTCTGAGACAAGGAATGTGGCTGTGATGGTCTTTGCTATCATACACACATTTATTGCTTTGTTGTTGTTTTGTTTTGTTTTGGTTTTTGGCTGGTTCTGGGCCTTGAACTCTGAACCTGGGTGCTACCCCTAAGCTACTTTTGCTCAAGGCCAGCACTCTACTACTTGAGCTACAGCACCACTTGTAGCTTTTTTGTTCTGTGATTGAGATAAGAGTCTCATGGACTTTCCTGCCCATCTGGCTTTGAACTGTGATCCTCAGACCTCAGAATCCTGAATAGCTAGGATTATAGGCATGAGCCACCAGTACACAGCTCTGCTTGTTTTGTGGCAAAATGTTGGAATGACTTTTCATCTGCTTCTCTGTCAGTCTGTCTGTCTACTTAACCTATCATCTTTTGCCAAGGGCCAGAGTTCCAAATTGTTCTACATTGTGCTGAAATCTTCTACTACAGTGTGGAGCCTTACAGTAACAAAGATTTCTTATAATAGCATTTCCTCAGGGTTTCTCTAAAAGTTGATTTTAGTGAGTGACAGAAAACCATGCAACTTGCCCATTAAGTGTGTAAGTCACTCTCATCTCCATGCTTTCTTTCAGTGTTAGATTGACCCTTCCTTCATTTTAATGTTTTCTTCCCACTACTTTCAATTCTTCCAATAAGGAGCATTCTGGAAAGACCAGCTTCAAGGCTGGAACTCACAAACTTCTAAAAGGTTTCAGACCATATGAGACACAGAGGGGAGAGGTGTGTTGTTTACTGACTGGAAATAGTCAGTGCTAAAATATAAGACAACCCTGAACTTGAACTCTGTTGATGGTTCTTTCCTCATTGTGAGGATCTGCTGACGTAAATGGAAAATGTCCCCCGAAAATGCCTGTGGGAACATACACACCCTATTTTGCATGGGCTTCTAGGAGATGATGCAATTCCTGGAACCTATCCAGAGATTCAGTATCCTTTAAGTCTAGCTGTACCACTCTGAACATTTACAATAAGGCAGAGGACGAGGTTCTGTGCTTGTTTGACTTATTCCCACCCTCACCCCAGCACAGCTCCTCCTCTATTCTGGTAGCACCGGTGCTGAGATCAAATGTGTTTTAAACGTGTTCTTGTTTTTGGAGCAATAGGTCCCATCAACATCTGGGAGTGGGTTTCCAAAAGCATGTGAGTACTGCACAAACATATTTACGACATCAGTTCATCCCTTTCCACTCTCGATTATGGCTCCTTCCAAATGTTTCTTCCTTAAAACCTAATGATTTGATGGTTCCAAATCTGTTCTCTTTGAAGCAACCAATATGACTGCAGAGCACACCTGTTCTGGAAGAGCGTGTGGTAGTGAATTAATTTTCTGACTAGCGGAAGGGATTCCACCTACAGTGTTTGCTCACGCGGCAGGTGGCTTTTATTGGATCCATAGCATTACTTCTTACAGTTACTGTACATTCAGTAGTACTTTTTATCCCATGGATAACGAAATCAAAGTTCAAATGATGCAAGTAATTAAGAAACAAATGAGACATTCCATCTCTGGACTCCCACCCTAGGACTCCATGTCGATATTGGACAGATCCACTTCCCCGAGTTACTCCACTTATAACTTGTACACTGTTGCCTGCCACTGGCTCTCGTTTAATTACACTAATGAGTGACTGGAGAGGGAAGGTGTTGGCTGGTGAATCCATCTGCGTTACTCTAACGTGGATCTGAGGCTCATTGACAGTCAGCTAAGGCAGCCTTCAATTTCTTCTCCTCTGCCAGAGGTTTTAGGGGGATAAACTTCACAGCCATGAATATTTGAAGCTTTGCGTAAATATAATTCAAACCACCTCTCAAAGCAAGTCATGGAAAAGCCATGCTAGTTCTAACTTCAAAGACACAGAAATACTAAGTCTATCCTTAGAAGGGCCTACCAGTTTATCTGGAAGCCATCAATAGATCTTTGGGTGCTGTTAGCCAGCAGTGTAAAAACAATCTTAATTTGGCTCTATTATTGGCTGACAAAAGTGGATGAAAATGAGATAGTTTTAGTCTTAATTCCAAAAGTATGCTTACCCATATGTAGTAGTCATTTCTCATTAGTAATTTAAAATGTATATTCATCGAGCTATTTCTCAATATGACCCTAGACAGGACCTTGAGGGAGTAACTGACTTCCACAGGGTGACAGTAATATGTGGATTGAGATTGTGTTGGTTAATGATAATGAAGAACAATAATTATTCTCAAGGGAACTTTTAAATAGCCTTCACTAATCACAAGCTTACAAAATTAACATGTAAATAAATACCTGTTGCAAGGCAGTATCAAGTGGAATAAGATCTGACCCAGCAAATGTATTAGTTAAGTGTTCACCACTGTCAGAGAATGTAATTAGATCAAATAACAGAGCAATAGCATGAATTCATGGTAGTGTCCAATTGCTGGTATTTAGAAGAAAGGTAAAGGCAATCTTTCTTTGTAGCTGTCTGGTCTTTACTTGATGCAGCCACAGGACATTGCAGGAGTGTGTTTAGTACAAGAGAATGAGAACTCTAACATTAGATGAAACTTTACACAATTGCCAGCACACACACACACACACACACACACACACACACACACACACACACACACACCAACTGATAACATGGGTTCTATGGGTTTTATGGGAGTCCATGTCCTTGCAGAGATAAATGGTTAAGAGAGAATAGCAATTATTTGACTCAGTTACAAAAATTACCTCCTCCTAGGGGAACTGCTTTATATACAGTATGATCCAACCGAGAAATGAAAGGATTAGAGTTCCATCAGATAATTGATAAAATTGTCTGAACTTCAGCATCATTCAAAAAGATCTTTTAAATCTTCACAGGTATATAAATCTATTCAGACAGGCTTACCCCAACAAAGTATTACCTTGTGATGGTCCATTGACTGTATAGGACATCTCAGTACTTGACTGAGAATACTATTAAAGGTACTCATGGAATGTCACCACAGGCCCTTCTAACAATTGACCAATCACTATTTTCAAGGTTGGCTGGTTTAGCAGGCAGTATATTTCTCATGTACTAAAGTAAATATTAGTCAACCACTTTCCTGCCACACTTTCAATTTTCCAATGGCTTTCAATGTATACAGAGAGATTGTTAACTCTGGTCAGGAGGGCACTCTCAGCATCATTGCATATAACTTTCTGTTTATTTTGCTCCAGCTAATCTGTTTTTCACTGAATGTATCAAGCTCCACAGGCTCTTTGCATTATATTTATTATGATTATTCTCTGTCTGGAATACCACCTAAGCATCTTTTACATAATTAATGCCTTAGCATCCCAAATGTATATCCCTAAATCTTACATCTTAGATCTAAGGACACTTTTCCAGAAGTGGGTTTAAGAAGTCTTTTTTCACATTCAGCAAAACTAGATTATAAAGATTCCTGTTCCACCGAAACACAAGTCAATGAAGTTGTTTACTGTTAAGCCGAAACCAGTGTCTGTCTCAAAATTCAGGGAGTAAATTATTTGGGAAGTATGAGCCTGGTTCAATTTGTCCCACAGATGTTTTGTAATGTTTAGATGGCTGTGCTCATTACCAAAATGTCAAGAATTTCTTTTTCTTCATGTTCAAGAGCGTATCCTTGTGGTGGATCTGCCGAAGACCCAGGGAACAGTGCCAGGCATGGCATTTGATGTTGTACTCAGTTCATGTTGAATGACACAATACTTATGAGATACAGGAGTCAAGGCAGGCCAGGTTTCATAGCAGAGCCACAGCTGCTGGGCAGGAACAGCCAGCGATGGTTATTGTTGCCGTTATTGGCAATAAACATTTCTCCTGTGCCTTAAGTGTACAGTTCTATCCAATAAACAAAATTAAAGTCAAACTAATAATGCCTTCTAGGGAGTGAAATTGCTCACCACTTGACATTGTAGATTGTAACATATGAAGGATTCCCATAATAAGAATCACTTTAAGGGCATCTAGCTTATGAAACGGAGCATTAATTTGTATTGTTTATAAGATCACCTGGGTTAAAGGGAGACAAATTACAGTGGCACATGGATAACTCCTTATCTACCTTGACTGTAGTTGACACTGGAGAGGCACATAGAAGTTCACTTCTTTTCATGGAAGAAACTGAAATTATTTCTGAGTTTTCATGCTTATTTCATTTACTTCTATCTAAGAAGTGACAAAATAAAAGTAATACTCTCATTAAATATGCTGGTAATAGGCAAGCCAAAAGTCTTGTCTTCGAATCAAATCTCTTAGGCTGTCAACCATTAGAACCTCAATTTTTGTACCTTTGCAAGTAGTATTTTTTGAGCTGGACACAGAGATAGGAGGACTGAAATCGATGGCTAGTCTTGGTGAAAACATGAATCCGTGTGCAAAAACAAACTGAAGTAGGGCTGGAATGTAGTTCTGTGGCACAGCACTTGCCTAGCAAGTGCAACGCCCTAGGTTGATCCCCAGTACCAAAAAAAAAAAAAAGACAAAAAATACAGTTAAAAAAACAAACTGAAGTAAAGAGGTTGTGGAACATGATTTAAGTCAGAAAGTGCCTGCCTAACATTTATGAGGTCCTGAGTTCAGGCTCCAGTACTGGAAAAAAAAACAACTATAGTGTTTTTTCATGTAATGTGACTAGAAGGTGTAATTTGTAAATATTCCATCAATATTGTGATTACCAAAATTATTTCTAGGGGCTCCCAGCCCATGACTCTTTTTACCTTATGCAACAGAGACTTAGACTGAATTATACTTTATGTTTCGTCTTGGAGAGAAGGAAAAAAGCAGTGGATTTTATGTTTCAGAAAAATTTCCCTAATACTCTAGGAGCTCAAGAGAAGTGCAGAATTATAGATGAAGATTATTCTGGAGTGTGTGTGTGTGTGTGTGTGTGTGTGTGTGTGTGTGTAAGAGAGAGAGAAATACAGAAACAGATAGCTTAGGAAGAAGGGAAGACCATCACTTGATGATATTTAAAAGTTGATAGATAACTTGAGAGTGATTGGATGAGAAAAGAAGAAGAAGAATTAGAGACTATTGTATTAGATACATTGTATTCATAACCTGACTCCTGGAGTTAAAACTGTATAAATGCTTAATAACAATAAATACATATTTTCAAAGGAAAATAATGAAAATTTCTGTGGTGTCTTGTTCAGCCTTGAGTAACATTCACAGCTTGATCTGTGAACTCTACCAATAAACGCTCTTAGGATCTGGGTAAGGGGAGTCAAGAGGCAAGAATGAGGATTAGTAATTCACTTAACATAATGCCCTGTGTTTTTTCATGTATAAAATAAGCTCTACAATCTATTCAGCTCCAAACTTTCATGCTGTAGTGGTTTTGTAATTAGAAAAACAGCTACACAATTGACCCCGATCTATAATTCTGACTCTTGTGAAAGCCATACATATGTTAGGACATACTCAAATCTAAGTACAGAAAAATCTTCCTACAGTGGTTTAATTGATTAGGACATTCATTCTGAACGTGAACTGAAGTCCAGACAGGCTATTTCCAGAATGTT
This sequence comes from Megascapheus bottae, assembly GCF_031878675.1. NCBI lineage: Eukaryota > Metazoa > Chordata > Mammalia > Rodentia > Geomyidae > Megascapheus > Megascapheus bottae. The sequence goes on along the minus strand of NC_143534.1, from coordinate 6,861,029 downwards.
TCAGAAGCTTATCAATGTGGTAATGGCCAGAGTTCACCCCATCTTTTTCAGCTGCCTCCTTGCACAATGGCTTAGGTTTCTTGGCTCGCACACTCATACCCTCATATTTTGAGTTGTCTTCCCAGACTTTATGTGTAGATGTGATGTTTCTGTCCATCAAGACAGCATTCCCTGAGCTACTCAATTAAGTAGTGTAATTTTTCTCAGCTGATTCACAAACTCTCATCTTACTTTCCCTCATTGGTTGGGAAATAGTCACACACCCATATACTAGCTGCAAGGGAGGCAGGAAAATTTGGGAAGTGTCTTCAGCACTTGTGGGAAGAAGGATCTGGGCTCTACTAGCAGAAGCCAGGATCTGGGTACTCACAGAACTAAGGTAGCTAGCCTAAAGAATTGTCACAAGATGGGAACTAAAAGCTAGATCTCCTTCCCTAAGGAGGTAATTATATATTCTGTCCAGCTTCTAGCTAAAAGTACATCTCTCATTCATTCTGTGAAAACAAGACTTTTGGCATGCCTGTAACCACCAGATTCATCTTTTCTTCACAGCCAACTCTAAGCCCACAAACATGGGCAAGTTTCAGTCTTTATCCAGAATGATGTTGATGAATCTCAAATTCTAATACATTTAATGGAATTAACAGCCAGGGATTTATTATTTTGTGATTCTGAAAGTCAGAGGCCTAACATGGCCTGTAATCAGCTTGATGTCAAAGCTGAAGTCACAGTTTCAATGGGTGTTGTGTTCTCTCTATAGGCTTCAGAGAACAATATGTTCTTTATTTTTTCCAGTTTCCTGAGGCATCCATTGGCCACATCACACAGACGATGGAGCCCTATTCCTATTTTTATTGGCCACATACCTGCCTATCTTTCTCCACTCCCTCCCTCACCACCCACAGCACCCCAATGGCTGGGAAGTATTGTGGAGTAGCCTGCCAATGAAATAATGAAATACAATGTTTTTAAATTTTTCTCTAAAACATAGATTCTGGATTTTCAGTAAATTCTTTTAGGACTCTTAAGTTTTCACTCCTGAAAGAGATGAGATTTTTTTTCAGAGATACACCACTTCCTATTAAAGGATATTCCCTTTGTGATTAGTAGTTGTTGATTGTGTCCTAGAAAACATAAAAGGGGACACTTGTACCACAAGGAAACTTGTCCTGACTCTCATATGTGGTCATCATTAATGTCATCATCACTATCATTTTTTTTGTCATTTTGGCTTAATTCAATTCTTTATTCTTTTTTTTCCCCTGAAGTGTTAAGTGTGTTCAAGTGAATTTTCCCGGAAGCACCATTTTATCTCATGACTTCCAGGAAAGAAACAGACCTATGTGACTAAAAGTAAATCTGGGATCTGCTTCCTCCTCTGTGACAATTCTAATTATTTGTTTAAAGTCTTGTGGCGTGTGAAGGACAACGTGCTTTCTGTAGGCACTGTAGAACCTTAAACCTTTGAGACTTAGAGGCTATTTTTATATGCCAGTAGCTGTAATCAACTTGTAGGAATTACTTAAGCTAACAAGTGTTCATCCATCCAAATAGAAATGTAAACAGAACTTGAATTCATCATTCTGTTAATGGTTCTTTCCTGGCACATTCATCAGCCTCCATTTCATCTTTTGCCCTAATAAATACATACACTGTATTGTTTTATGACCTTTCTTTGCAGTGCTAATAGAGGAAAGGGAGTTATTATAGCTCCCATTACACAGAGACATAATGGAATGAAGGATTTTCTTGAGAGCACATTTTCCTATCATCAAGTAGGTCTTGCTGGATTAATGCCAGTTCTTTCTTTCTCGGATCAAACCTTCCCTCCCACACACACCCTAGAAAACTCGGGTTTTTTTGTATTCAGAATGAATCCCATAGTTCTATGATGTGCCTTGAACTGGAAATCTAACTTCCTCTTTCAAATGGGACCCCTCAATGTCCACAAAAGAGCAGCAATCGGCTAGTTGAGGTCTTCTGCCTGCCCTGCTTATTAAACAACATGGAGACTAAAGGACATTAGCTCTACTTGAGCAAGAATCTACATAATCAGCCAGGCACCAGTGGCTCACACTTGTAATCCTAGCTACTCAGGACGCTGAGATCTGAGGATCACAGTTCAAAGCCAGCTGGGGGACTAAAGTCTGTGAGACTCATCTCTAATTAACTACCAGAAAACCAGAAGTGGATCAAATGGTAGAGTGCTAGCCTTGAGTTGAAGAGCCCAGGGACAGCACCTAGAGTTCAACCCCTATGACCAACAACAACAACAACAAAAAGACTCTACAGAATCCTACACCCATAGATATTTGTCCATGGGTGACATCCACCAAGAAGCACAAGAAGGTTTAGTTTAATACTTGATTTAATGCTTTTATTTTTCTTTCTCTCTGAAATCCAGTGTTTTTGAAAGTGTGAAGCAATGATTGCATTCATTTGCTTGCACTCCTGCGGTAAACTACCACAAACTAGACAGTCTAAGCCACAGAAAGCAATCCGGAATGCATTGGCTTCTCTTGTGGCTTCTCTCCCTGGTCTACCTTTTCTCTGAGTCTTCAGTAGCTCTTCCCTTTGGGTATGTCTGATTCCTAATCTTCTTTTCTCCCAAAGACAGGTTGGATTAGGTGCTGTTGGGATAATCTCACTTTAACTTTGTTACCCTGTCTGCGAGCTGGATGTCAGCTAGTGGCTGCTGCCTTGTAATCCTAGCTGGTCAGAAGGATTGTAGTTGGTCTGGTGTGAGACAAACATCGTTGAGACCCTTTCTTAATTAATAGCAGGGCATTGTGGGGTGAACCTGTCATCCCAGATGTGCAGGAGGCTGAGATCATGAGGGTTATGGTTCTACGCTACCCTGGCCAAGAAAGTACACAAGGTTCTATCTCAACAGAAAATGCTGGGCAAGTGGGCTTGTGTCTGTTAACCCAGTGGTAACAGGAAGCATAAAATAAGAGCAGCTCACTGACTGGGAACATGCCTGAATAGGAAGGAGACCCTATTTAAAAATTAACCACTGAAATAAACAAGCAGGGGCATGGTTCAGCAGTAGAGCACTTGACAACAAGAGCAATTCCCTGAGTTCAAATCCAGGTACTATCAGAAAGGAGCAATAAAACAAAAAAAGAAAATCCCTGTTTCAAAATACAGTCATATTTAGAGCTGGGATGTAGCTCAGTGGCAAAAACACTTGTCTAGCAAATGCAATGTCCTGGGTAATCCTCAGTATGAAAAAAAACACAGTAAAAAAAAGACAATCAAACAAAAATACATAGTCAGATTCTGTGGCACCAGGGGTTAATATTCTAACTATGTGGATTCTGGAGTGGGTAAAAACCAGCCCATAATAGTGGTTTTAGTACTCATTTACACAAATAATCGCACAGTTTGAGGATATTGTTAATGGAAACATGGACTTCTTGTAGCATCACTAGATGAAGAGATACTTCTATTCTGCCCACAAAGTGAGAATCTATGGTTGTCACACTCTTAAAAATAAAAATAGCTTTAAAAGGTATCATTCAATGTGGAGTTTTAAACTTCCCAGTGAGATCACACAGGAAATGTATTAGGTTTTCATAGCCAGAGTTTCAGAGTAGCAGAGTTTGGGGATTTATAGTTTTCTTTTCAATGGATTTAGTTATCAGCACTTGTCCATAGTTCTAGAAAATAAAAATAGAACATTTCAGAAATAAGCAGTGTAGGAATTGTGCATTGAAATAGGCTCTGAAATGTGTCCCTGTCCCTCCCTACCTTGATTGGGTCCTGACAGCCCTGTCCCAGGCACATTAACCCGGTAGTAGCCGCCTCTCTGCTAGACATCAGAGCACTATAGAAAACGGTAAGACAGTGCTTGCCTTCCAGCAATCCTTATCTTAATAATGACCCCAGGTACAAAGAAATAATGTGGACAACTCATATAAGCTAAAGAGAAACCCTAACATATTTCTCTTTAAATTAAAAGGTAAAAGGTCTTCATTTAATAAGGAAAGCAAAACAATTGTATGCAGAGGTTAAGATTCACTGTTGAAACAAGTCTTTGAACTGTGAAATTGTGAAGAAGGAAAAAAAAAAGCAGAGATTTGGCTTGGTTTTTGTCTCCCAGGCTTACTTTGAATCTTAATTCTGAGATCTCAGCTTCCTGAGTAGCTAAGATTTTAGACATGGACCTCTGGCACCTGGTCTGGGTGCTTTTTCTTACATGGCAGCTCCCAGCCTATAATAATTGTTAAATGTCATCAATGCAGAGGAAATGAGAAGAAAGAGACTGATACTGGGTTTTACTCTTGTACTCAAGACAGGATATGATCTTGATAGGATCTTCAAACACAGGAGTGTTACGATAATTGAGAGATAAAACAGACTTCTACTAAGTAGATCTGAGCAGGCTACATTAATGCAAAAGGAGAGAATAAGACAGATAATACGGTTCATATACCTCTTGAGCACAGAAAATCGTTCAATATCTGATCGTATTGTGTATCAGATTTCTCTACCAATCATTCAGGTCTATTTGTTGAGGGATTTATTTTTCTTACCCTTACAGAAAAAAAACAGGTAGTGATTTTTAAACGGTGAGTTGAAGAAATGCTTCGAAAATTAACGTTAGTAGCTAGTTGGCTAAATTACTGCTATCTAACAAAATAAAAAATATGGTTTGATGTGTAGACTAGAGTCACCATCTTGGATATTACCACATGTCTCCCATACAGCAGCCATCCAACATATATCTATTGGACTATCTTACTGATTTCTATTTTAGTTTAACCAGTAATAAAGAATTCAAGGGCAACTTGCTCTCAATCAATAATGGGAACAAAATTCCAGTTCATTGCTGTTTCTCTCCTCACCTTCTTCATGTGGCAGAGCACTAGCCATAATCCACAGTAGCCCTTTCTTCCCCAGGAAACACATCCCAACTAATTCTGGAAGCCTACTCACACTGTACACAGGGTAGGAAATAAGACAAGGGAAGTCTGAGTGTAAATTTAGTTCCTGGTATTTTTCTCTGAGATGATCTGTCTGTTCTATTTTTAAATATTCAGATCTTCTGGCTAACACCTAAGAGGAGTAGGTTTGAACTAAAGGAGGTGGGGGGGAGAGAGGGAAGCTTCAGTGAAACAGAAAAATAATTTATCTACTAATGGTCCCAGTTTTTTTTCTCCTCCTCCACACACTTACAATTGTTCAGTGACCACTTTTCTCACAGGGAAAGATTTTTCTGTCTTTTTAAGGGAATGACAAACACTGTGTATGAGAGAGAGAGGTGGGGGGGGAAGGCATTTGTGTCCTTACCACAAAATAACACCACTGTAGATCATGCTGGCTGAAGGCTCAACGTCTTATAAACACAACACACTGCATTACTCCGCACTGAGTTATTAGGTTTCACTGTGGAGAGAAGCAGACTCTGAGTGTATTAATGATTCAGGCCTGCCTTAGCAGAACATAATGTATACTAATCAGACGGAACCAGGGTACAAGAGCACTTTAAATGCATTTGTCCAGTTAATAGTGGGACTTAATCTGATATTTCATTGGGTCACTGACCTTTTCATTGTAACATACAGAAGAAAATGTGTGGCTGACACTCTGATGAATCAACAGACTTCCTGGTTACCAAGCAACGTGCTACATACCTCTGCATAATTCTGCTGATATTTCCTCTCCTACCAGCTGCTGGATGAACTGATGTGTAGCTCAGTGTGTGCACATGTGCACGTGTGTATGTGTGTCTGTGCATTCATGTGTATGCGGGTATGTGTGCATTTGCGAGGAAACACAGACACGGAATAGTTCATTTAGGTTGCTTTTATCAAAACAGGTATTAAAGCAATAAACTCCCATAATAAACAGCCATGTCAGAGTTAATACTCAATAAACAATATCATTTACAAGCAATTAGGGACCTAAACCTCCAAATAAGACAGCCCAATAGAATGAGAACATCTACTCTAACAGTGCTTAAGTAAGATATGTGGCTTGTTAAAATTGTCATAATTCTCCTCTAAAAAAACAATTAACAGTTTGGTGTATTTGGGTTTGCCAAGCACAGAGTGTTTTGACCAAACTCAAAGAGCCACTTTGTAGCTTTACATAATGGATGGTCGTCTGCCCAGAAAGCAGAGCTAAAGAGTGACATTCTCTTCCAGTTGGTGGACCAACTTGAGACTTGAGAGTCCGTTGAATACAAGACGAGTCACATAGGCATGTTTTGTCATGGTTTTCAAAAGCCAACTGTTATTCTATTTTGTAATGCTTTTGTATTCTTGCCAACTTTGTAGTTTGGTGACCAAAAACAAAACTAAAATCTCTGTCTTCTAGGTCTTTCATTAAGTTGTGGTAAGTGATTATATTTTATTTATTATTTTTTGTTGTTCACGGGGCTTGAACTTGGGCCTGAGCACTGTCCCTCAGCTATTTCGCTCAGTCTCCACCACTTTGAGCCACAGCTCCACTTCTGTTTTTTAGGTGGTTAATTAGAGATAAAAGTCGCACAGGTTTTCCTGCCTGTGCTGGCTTCAAATTGTGATTCTCAGATCTCAGCCTCCTAAATAGCTAGGATTATAAGCATCAGTTACCAAAGCCCAGCGTCTTGTATTTTATAACCATAAGTGTAGACTTTTTTCTCTATAGCTGCAGGGTCTTCACTGCCTCTTCTTAAGACTGTTGAATTCCGTTGGCCATTGGTGTTTTTGTTTACCCATTGCATATTTTAAATTATGCTTGTAAATAACACATGTTTCCCACATGTACAATGTGATGAGAAACTGGACAGAGACATGTATTTCTTTCTTCAGGGACTTCCCACCTAAGCCAGATTTATCCTTAAACAATTATTTATCCTGTGGAGTTATTTTGCATTTTCTCCTAAAACAAGGCTGAAATGAATGAACAGGTCAGTATCACGTTTTTGATTCTCATATATTAAAAAATAATAGTTCGTTAAAATTAAGAGTAGAAAGAAATGTGTAGAGAGAATGGAAAGTTTAACGTATGGTTAAGTTTGGAAATGTCAAGTAGAACATCAGATTTAAAATTTAACTTGTCTTTCGCCTATTCTCACTAGCTTTAGGCATTTTTTTTCCAAATGTGACTCTAGGTAATTATTAATTTTCTTCGTTTTGTGACTACCTTTTTCAAAGTAGCTAAATATTTGGGCATGGGAACATAAATATAATCCTATTTATGAATGTAAGTGACCTCAGTGGACATACGTTTACATATTTTATGCACTCCTTGAGCATTTCCATACATGAACATTTCATGCATGTCCCTCACCATTATTTTCTGCTCTGCTTCATCCTGAGAAGATTCTCCAGAACTCTGAGAAAGTGCTGCAGCCTACACGCCCTTCTTCAAGCAGCAGCCTTTGAAGGCTCCCATATTTTTGGGATGGATTCCACGGTAAGAATGTGTTCCTTGGGCAGCAGGCAAATGGCAAGGAGACTTTGATGAAGCTGCAGTCAGTAATTATCCACCCCGGGCCTTTCTGGATGTTCATTGATGAACCAGATGGGAGAGCAAGCCAGAAAAAGATGCTTCTCCTTGACTGAGTCCATGCTAAACTGACGGAATTGGATTGGCTCAATACAGGAGAAGCTAGGTCTTAGAAGACAGGGTAACGTTGAGGGGATGCCTCAGGTCCTTAGTTTCTCTGAAGGCTTTGCTAGATCAGATCCTCTCTTCAGAAAATGCAAGGTGGAGTTATTCAGTTCCTGTTTGTGTTCCATCCTAGGTTTTCTTTCCTTAGAGCTAGTTTAGTCACAGCAGTGCTGAATTCTCATTTGGGTGAACAGAAAGATTCATGGAAGCGAGAAGCACAGTAAATATTGACTGTTGCAATGTGGAGGTCAATACTTACCTCAAGGGATGATAAATCCTGAAGTTCCCTAAAACATAAAAGTCAATATTTTGAGGATGGTGTCGGATGCATCCTAAATGCGCTGGCCGGAAGTAACTGAAATTGTTTCTCCACTGAGTCACATCTACCACTTACGTGAATATTTTACAGAGTAGAGAGATTGAGAAGGCGGGGAAATAGCATGGCTACTTTTGTTTTATTCTTGAAAAGAACGAAGCTTTGCTCTCCATCTTGCACACATCTGTGATAATTATTTTGAAAATCTTTTTTTTAATTATTGGGTTGTTACTTTCCCCATCTATATGACAAAGGTGGAAGTTGTTACAGGCCATCAGCCAATTAATTTTCAATTAATTAATCAATCAATGTTTCAATTACTGCGCACTGGGGAAATGGGGAAGCTTATCCATGGGGCTCCTAGAGCTCAGGCTGCCAAAGCCAGCTTTATTCACACAAGTAATGACACACATTTACTCATTGATTTTTCCACCCACTTCCTTTCAATGCAACTTTCCTTCCTCTGATTAATTATTAAGCTGTGGAATAAAAAGCAATATCAGACAGGGTTGTTAAAAAGAAAACTGCCCTGCTTGTTCATGAATTGAATATTGTCATTCTTTTTGAGACAGCGATGCAAGAGATTTTGGAAGACCTCAGCAGGTGGCATGTTGCTCTGCCCACAATCTTCAGAGGGACCCAGGACCACAGACAAGTGCTGCAATCGACACAAGCCATGGATGGTTCTGCTCCCCCCAGCTCTGGTCCTGAGTGGAGGAGGTATCTGGTTCCCCACATTGTCCTACAAATAAGAGAAGCAGCATCTTCCTCCCTTTACTGACTTCCTGCAAGGTCTTTGATCCTCATAGTTCAAACCCCATAGTAAACCCCACTCTGTGACCAAATCATAGGTAGTTGAAATGATTGTGACCTTTTTGCTTTTTGAGAACAGAAATTGATGGAAGACGAGAGCTCTACACACCCTTGTAGGGAGACTGCGAAAGACCGCTAGTCAGAGAGGAACAGGGAGAGCTATGCCAAGAAATACTTCTGGAAACTTCATTTGGTAATGGCAGACGCAGATTGCACGTTGATCAGGCCTTATTCTGGTATTTAACGTGGTCTATTAAGCAAGTTTGTCAGACTAGAGGACAGAGTCAGAGGAAATAATTTCTCCAAAGTAAGAAAACTAGTTAAGGAGCTAAGATTCGAGCCTAGGTTACCAGCTAACCTAGTTATCCTAATTGATAACACTTTCCTTCATTCTATTCCTCCTTGACTTCTCTTTGTGGGGCAGGCTCATCTTTAATATGAATCATACTGGCAAGGACATGAGGACCCCCACCCCCTCTTCAGATTCGAATCTACCCTGCAACCTTCTCTTACTAAGTTGGAGTACCCTGGCATTGTCCTGCAGGGAGAATTTTAGAGCCAAGCCAGGGCTCTGGTATTCCACCAGGAAATTCTGTAACAGAATCCAGTGGCATGTTGGATTCTGGATGCTCTTGGTATAGAGATGCAAGAATGTGGAGGCAGTAGTGAGTCAATAAATGGACTGATTCAACATACAAAAGAATCATTAAATATTTTGCTTCTGTATTTGTGAGAATGCCAATTCAATTGTTGTAGAAGAAAAGTCTCTGCTCTAGTGGTAGAGTGGTAGCCTTGAGGAAAAAACCCAAAGACAGTGCTCAGGCCCTGAGTTTAAGCCACAGGACTGGCAAAAAAGTATCTGTTAAAAAAAGTAAGTACACCAAGATGGGTGGGGGTTGTGGGGGGGGGAGGGAAATGGGTACCAAGACATGTGAAAGGGTATCAATGTATGTGAATTAATGCACCTTCTATCTGGCAAATATCATGTAACCCTTTTACTAATTACCATAAAAAATTTTTTTAAAAAAAGTAAGTACCTGTTAAGACTTAGATCTAGCCTATTCCCTTTGTCTTCTATATCAGGACTTATATGTATTGATGAAGTGTTGTTAGGAACCATTGTTTTATGAATATAATGAAAACAGAGATCAAAGCTAAAAGTCCACAAGTGGATCCATGTATAAAGAAAATGTGGTATATGTGGTATATACAAATGTGATATATAACAACAAGCCTGGAACATTAACCATCCATAAAAAGGACAGAAATCCTGTTAAATACTATAAAAAGGATGAAATTTGGGGGACTTTGTGTTAGAAACCATTATAACTATACACCAGTCACCAAAGGTCAAATACTATGTAAATCTACTAGTCTGAGGCACCAAAAGTAGCCATATGCACAGAGATAGGAAGTAGAATGGTGGTAACAAGAAGGTAGAGGAGGCGAGAGTAGGGTTATAATTTCCAATAAACAAATAATGGCTAAATAAATTATTTTATTTAAATGTCTTTAAAATAAATAATCATTTTCACCTGTACAAGGTAAAAAGGTTCTGGAGATCCATTTGACAATAATGTGAATGGACTACTGAATTATATCCTTAAAACAGGTTAATATAAGCTGGGAGTGGTGGCTCAGCCTGTAATTCTACTGACTGATAAGCTGAGATCATCAAGATTATGGTTCAAGACCAGCCAGGGAAAAAAGTAGTCTGGAAAATCTCAGGTCAACCAATGGAAAACTTGGGTTAGTCAATGTTGCCTGACGCTCAGCTACATAGGGAGATGAGGAGGAAAATCACAGGAGGATCATAGTCCAGATTGGCTCTAGCATAAGCATGAGACCCTGTTCAGACAAGAGCCCCAAAGGGTTGGAGATGTAGCTCACGTAGTAGAGCACCTGCCTAGCAAGTAAGTAGCCCCAAGTTCAAACCCCTCTAATCATCAAAAGAGGGAAGCAAAATGGGTGATGATGATAAACTACATTATTTTCATAAAAGTTTTCACTACATTTTACATACCAAATTCAGTCCTCCTTATGAAAAGAAAATACTATTAAAATACCAAGCAAAGGGAAAAGAGCACATAGAAAGAGAAGAAAGTCAGTTCATACAGAAATAGACTTGTATAAAATCAAGCTCTCTGGGTTCTCAATTCTTCCCAGATAAAAGGATAAAATGATGAGAACGTGAGTTCATTTTCTCTATACTCACAAGAACACACACCTTGTGGGAAGACTTAGAGTGGACACATATGGCTGAGTGTAAATGGGCCAGTGGAAACCTGCTGCACAGTTCACCCCCTATCCACTGTCATTCTCATGATCATCTGTACACAGATGGGGAAATTGAGGCTCAGTGAGAGATCACTTGCTACTCCACTGGTGACTCTGCCCTAAGTTATTCACCACAATTATATACTGCACCATTAGCTGCCTCTTGAAAAGCTAATTCTGATTAATCTGAGTCAATGCGCATGCCCATTTATTCAACAGCTTCAAGGCACTCTATCCAGCTATCAGCCTGTGTTCATTTCTCAACCTGATTAACAAAGATAAGAGACCTCATCCAACACCTCAAAGAAGTAAAGATATGCCCAGCTTTCTGACATATCCTAGGGCTGATTGATCCCTAACAGTCTTGTATTAATGAATAATATTCCAAAGCAATGGTTGAAAAGTGCTCTGAATACTTTAAGGCACAACAAATTTACCTGTTTACCTTCCCTAGAACATACCTTTCCCTCTTTGATGAAGGCAAGGTTAACCTTTGTTTTTAATGTATTTTTTCCAGTAGTAAGGTTTAAACCCAGGGCCTTCTGCTTGCTTTACAACTTGAGTTACCATTCCAGCCCTTTTGCTTTTCATTTGTTTTATAGATAGGGTCTCTTGTTTTTGCCCTACCTGTAAAATAGATGGAATTACAGGAGTATGCTACCACACTCAGCTTTCCATGGGTCTTCTGAGTCTTCCCATCCTCTTACTACTTTCTCTACTTACCTCTTTCTCTACTACCACTTCCTTATTACTACCTCGTAAATGGTACTGCTTCCATGACTAATCTATAGGCTTATTTCCCAGCGATCTATTTCCTATTTTATTTCCTATCTATCTGTCTATCTATTTATCATCTATCTATATTTCTTGTGTATCACCTGTCTCCCCCTCTCTAAAGGAGCTCAATGAGGTACTCTCCACACTCATGTTTTTGCGAGCATGATTCCTAATAAGCAAAAAATGGAAGTCAACTCTATTGATGACTGAATGGATAAAAATATGGGCATATTTCCATATAATGGAAAAATTATTCAGCCTTAAAAATTAGGAATTCTTGTTATATATCCCATGATAGAACCTTGAGGACATCATACAAGGTAAAATAAATTCAACAGAAAAGACAAATAGTTCATGATTTCCTCTGTATGGGGGACGCAAAATCAAATGTGTGGCTGTAGTTGTTCAAGGATGAGCGAGGGGAAATGAGAGTTCCTGCCCAATGGCTACAGAATAATTTCAGCTTCCCAAGATGAAGAAGTTCTGGGAACTGTTACGTACCAAGGTGCATATTCTTAAACCACTGTATTATGTACTTAAAATAGGAAAAAGGAGCCAGGCACCATACATATAATTCTAAATACTTAGGAGGCTGAGATAGGAGGATCATGGCTCAAAGCCACCCCGGGTAGGGAAGTCCCAAGACTCTTCTCTCCAATTAAGTTCCCAAAGGCCATAAATAAAGCTATAGCTTGAGTGGTAGAGCATCAACTTTGAGCAAAAAAAAGGCTTAAGGATAACTTACAAGGCCTGAGTTCAAGCCTCAAGACTGACACACGCTGAAATAAAAGGATAGATTGTGTGTATGTGTGTGTGTGTGTTTACCACAATTAAGATAAAAACTTTTATCTTTCTCCTTCCCTGCCTGCCAGTGTCATCCCCACCTCATCCAGGTTCTTGGGTCATGCCTACACAGAATGTTCTTTCTCTCCTCTGAACCTCATATTACAATTACATTCCAGATATCCAGTGAGCATGTCCACAATTCTTTTCACTTTTGACATTAACGCAATTAAACGATGTTTCTCCCAAGTCTCATTATCCATCCAGTGATCCTTTCAACAATCTTATTCCAAAAAGAACTAATGTCATTTCAGGAAAGAGACACCGACATTTTTCTGACCATGACACCTTTAATAATTTATCAACAAAGACCCTGATGTCATTGAACTCAAAAACCAGAAAATTTAGTGATAGGTCTATACTTCATTCCTCAATGGAATGAATGATTTATTATCACATGCCTTTCCTGAGAGAATAGAAGAGCCTTCAGTCACAGCACGAACCTATGCATATTTAATATTTGTATTGCACAGGCATGAACATAAGTTTTTAATTCTTCAGAAAATAGGACAATACAAGAGCTGACTGGCTGATACAAAGAAAAAGAACCTTCTTTTTGGAACTGCAAAGCAACTGTAAACTCTTGTGATGTGGATCATCTGAGAAGTGATTTCCTGTGTATGGCTATGTGCCATACACATACACATGGGATTTGGGGGACCACTTCTTGTAAGCTTGGTGGGACACTTCTTTTTCTTGTAGGATAGAAACGTTGATTTAACTACAGAACCACAGCCAGATAAGGATGGAAAGCTTATCTGTAAATCATAATGTCAGTGAATGCAGGTAGACAGAAAAATTTCAAAGTTTAGCTCTATCAAGTAACTACTTAAATTTTCTCTCTTTTTTTGGCCAGTCCTGAGCTTGAGCTCAGGGCCTGAGCACTGTCCTTGGACTTTCTCAAGGTTAGAGCTCTACCACTTGAGCCACAGCATCATTTCTGCCTTTTTCTACATATTGTGGTACTGGGTCTTTGTGCATGCTAGGCAGGCACTCTACCACTAGGCCAAAATCCCACCCCGCTACTTAAATTTTTTGATTTCTGAATGGTGAGTTGTCACCATGTGTGACCCCCTGCAGGCATTTTTACTAAAGTTTGTAAACATTCAATTATCACTTAAATCACCACTGGATTCTGTTGTCTATGCATCACACGAGGACACAGCTCATGGGTGAAGAAGCAAAGATGAACAGCCCACAGCCATAAAACAGAGAGAGTTCCCTGGAAACTGCACGAGGGGGACAGGGTGGTGTGCATGGTGCTGGGGGGAATTCTAACCACTGAATTTGGGAAAGAAAGCACTGAGGGCATTTGAGCACAAGATGCTGGTCAAGGGGCCGGGAGTTGCAGGTAAACTAGAAGTGGGTCAGGGTCAACACCTACCCCTAGGGCTGGAGTCGTCTGTGTACGATATCTGTGGGAGAATTTATGTTGATGCTCTTTATTAATCTTTCTTGCTTTTGGAAAATCATGGATGATCATTAAATACCTGGTGCATTCATTCGATTCCATTGTTGTCTCAAATTCTCTCTCTGTCTCTGTCTCTGCCTCTGTGTCTCTGTCTCTGTCTGTCTGTCTGTCTGTCTGTCTCTCTCTCTCTGTCTCTGTTTCTCTGTCTGTCTCTCTGTCTCTGTCTCTGTCTCTGTCTCTGTCTCTGTCTCTCTCTCTCTCTCTCTCACTCTCTCTCTCTCCCTTCTGTTTTGTCCAACACATCCCTGGGCAAAGCCTAAGTATTTGATGGTGTGTGGGGAAGGTACTGATGTCTGAACTCAGGACCTTTTCATGCCTGGCAAGCGCCCTTAGGTGGAGCCAGCTATGTCTCCAGACTCCCCCACATACCCTTCTTTTAGATAGCATCTCTCTTCCTGCCTGGGAATGAACTTGGACCATGATCCACCTATCTTAGGCTTCTATTGTGGTCGGGATGACTGCTGCATATCACAACACCCAGCATCTTTATCCTGAGATAGAGGCTCACATTCTTTTCTGTCGAGGCTGGCCTGGAACTGTGTCCCTCCCAATCTCAGTCTTCCATACAGCTTATGGTGATGGGGCGTATGGGGCCGTATGAGAAGGGAGTCTCAGGAACTTTTCTTCCCAGAGTAGCCTCAAATCACAATCTCCCAGTTCTCAGCCTTCCAAGTCGCAAGATTTACAGGCACGAACCACCGGTACCTGATAAGCATTGTTTAAAGTTTACCAGATGATTGTAATGCTACTTAAGATTTAGAAACCTGAGTTACATGAATTTTCTATGTATCTTTCCAGTAGAATGAGGGTTCTAAACTTGTTGCCTGTGTGCTAGCACAGAGAGTTCAGACACTGGCTTGATTTTCTAAAGTCTTATACGTTCATGAAATAGAACATTTTCTGGGGCCTTCAACCATCTCATTGTTATGCATGAAATGGAACAATAAATTCAGAAGCCAATTATAACACCAAATAAATTGTAAGTGAAGAAAAATTAAAATAATGGCTGAAGAATAGTTCATTTTTCTTTAGACTCATTTTCACCATGAAAAGGCTGTCAACTTGAAATGCGTTAATAAGAGAATCCTCGAATTTTCATTAATATCTTTTTGACAAGTTGCTAATATGTTCTATGGTATTTATGAAATAGCAGGAAACTATTTTGGGGTGACAACTTTCTCTGTCCTGAATGTGTTGAAAATATACTCTGAAATGTACTGAGAAAAAAATCCACAAGACATTTGAAAAATGAGCAAAACATATTCATTGGCAAAACGTTTCTTCAAATATCAAACTCATGGCTAATTGCATTGCTTTTGTTGGCAGAGGGAGTGTGGGGTAGGGCAGTAGTCCCTTGATAAACTGGATTGAATCTACTTTAAATCCATAACACTTAGAGCACAAGTTAAACAAAGACTCATCTTATTGTCTTATTCAATGTCACTTGGAGAGTTTCTTCAAGATGTTTGAACTTGACAATTTGGTCCAAAGAAAGGCAAATCATATAACTATTTTACAGTGGAAAAAAATCTCAAGATGAGCCATCAAGTGATATCTAAAGTATAGTCTTTGTTTTAGAACTGCCAGTTCATCTGGCCAGGTCCTGGGGCCTGGAATATGTCATCGGATGTATATGTTCAGAGAATCTCCAAAGCTGTGATAAAGTTCACAGCAGATAATGCTTAGGACAAAGGAAATCTGGGCTAGGTAAAATGTGATGAGTGTGAAAAAGTCTAAGCCTTTATTCCATCAGTAAAAGTTTATACAGCTACAGGTTCAAAAATTGCCTATAGGGCCTCATAAAACCTGGGAAACACAGACGTAATCTTTATTTTAGTTTTTCAAACAATCTGTTGTGTTTCTATTTTCTTTACCATGTGGAAGCTGCTTTTCCATTTGTGTTTGTCTTAGATTTATACTGTGATGATTTAAGTTTCATTGAATGAGTAAAAACTCATTCCTGGTCATGAAAACAGAAAAAACAACCCTGAAGCCATATCCCTCCAGTGCTCTCACTTGGGGTTCCTGCAAGCAGAAATGGCATCCAGAGAACTAGATACCTCTACCGCGTTCTTTCCTACTTCATCTCTCATTAACCCGAGCAAGGTGCCAGGTGCTATGTATTTACCATCATGCCTCTCAGCTACTAAAACATCTCCAAACCGAAGATTCTCATTTTCATGTCATACTTCCCGTCGCCCTTTCATCTCAGAGGAGTGCAGTAAAGAGTCATTGTACAGGCTAATCTATCTCCAAATGGCATTTCGGATTTGGTAGTCTTGAAGCAAGAGAGGAGATACCAGTGCTTCACTGGATGACGCTATTATATCTTTATTGACTTCAACATCCTTCTATGAAACACTTGAAATCCCTGAAAAAGAAGAAATATTTCACTTGTGCAGAGGTACAGATTGAAGAAGACCTTATGAACAAACACTTTGTTCAAGGTTGTAGAATGGCTAAAAAAGAATACAAAGATCTGTGGGGTTTCCAGCAAATGTCAAGCATGAAATACAGTTGTCTCATGATGCAATTTAGTCCCTAGACACTAATCCTAGGATTTGATTTTCCTCCACCTCTGCAGCTAAGTTTGGAGAAAATACTTCACCTTTGCAACAGTATATTAAGAACCAAAGGAAATGCAGATTTAGAATTCAGGTGGTGTGTTAAGAAAGATGACTTTCTTGTCACCTTACCATTTTAATTGGCATCATGAATTGCTGTATCAATTCAGTTCATAGTCAAGGATATTGGGGATTATTAATTCTTTCCTGCATCGTGTGTGTGTGTGTGTGTGTGTGTGTGTGTGTGTGTGTGTGTGTGTGTGTTCCAGTTGTTCCTGCATTAACACTGGGTATATATAAGATTTTAGATATGCTTATTTAAGCAACCAGAGAAGAATTTTAAATCCACCGACTCCTAAGACAACAGGAAGAAGAGCAGAGACCAGTCTGAGGATGTTCAGAGCAGCTCTGGTTATCACTCTCTCAGCCAAGTATTAAACGGTTCTAGTTGAGTGTCATCACCAATGTCTTGGTCATGGTTCAATCACGAAAGCCAGCTGATGGACCAGCCAAACCCACCAATCTACAAGCCAACCTACAAAAACTCTTACTTTTTGCCCCAGTAGAGTCATCTCAGGTACGAATGCAGCAGAGTGACCACTGGACTCTCAACAAGCAGTGGTGACTATCCTGTGCCTCATTCCTTACCCCACAACTGCCCCGGGGGATCCAAGGAAGACTCCCCTTTTAGTGATGCTGAAATTAGTTCTCCCCTTCCAGTCTCCATTTTCTTCCCTTTGCTGAGTCTCCATCTTCCATTCTCTCACCCAAAGAGGACAGTTAAACATCTGCTCTCTCCACCCCTCCTCTCTTCTCCAGGTCTTAGTTGTGACGAGACTTCAGAAGTGATTCCGACATGAAGCAAATAGGGAGGAGGAAATCTTATCTTGTTCCTTAACTTCTCTAGAACTCCATTTCCTTGCCCGAATAACAAGATGGTCAAACTATGTATGTGACAGTGTGTCGTGAGCACTGATATCGATTGCTTCCTGGAAGGACTAAGGATGGGGCTTGGCGTAGAATGAGCAGCGCCTCATAAGAGGCCTTGTAATCATTATTATCACTATCATTTAGTAATATTATTCTTCAGATCTCTGGCCTGCGACAGACATGATATTACACCCTACAGACATACTGAAGAGCAAGATTTTTTTTTAAAAAAAGCTGCCTACCCTTGTGTATTTACACTATTGTGCAGAAACGTGTTGGAGGAATTCAATTTACCCTTGGTTAAAGAGCTAGATATTTATCAACAGCAAAGGAGGAAAGGTCACATGACAATCAGTTACTTGAGCTGGGGAAGAGAGGAATCTTAACATCAACAGAGCCCCATGAGCTGTCCTTGAGGAAGTGCATTATCTGGACATGTATCATGGGAGGTGGCGTTTCAGAAAAGCTACAAACAGAACAAATGATTCATCGACAGATTGCAGACAATGTGGTCTTCATCAGACAGTCTAAAAAGAAAATATTACAAGCCAAAGGCAAACATGAGAGGAAGAACATGCCCAAATATACAACATCTTCTAGGCTGGAAAGGGAGAGAGCTTCAACAAGCAATGGGAAGAATGGATTTTTAAGTGGGGGTGAATCATCTCTAATGACACCCCAAGGAAATTGTTGGAAAGCTTCACAGAGCCATACAAAATGACTATCATAAAAGGCTCTGACATGCCAAGTGTTTCCTTTGTGTATGTAGATGAGTGTGTACATTCTATTTTGAATTCCAAATGTGGATGAGAATTAGCCATGGTTACATAATGTCTAATGCAAGGACGACACTAGAAACACAGGCTTTGAATCCTGTGGGAGTAAGTGTAGTCATAAACTGCATTCGCAGTTCAGAAGGACAACAATTGGTATATTTAATGATTCCTTTCCTGTGATCTTTCCAAATGAATGGAAGGTAAAGGTAACATATCAACATATCTGGCACCAAACTAGATAATCATTCTCCCGTGATGCTGTCCGGTAGTAGGCATCTTTCCATTAACATAATGGAATACTGAGAATAACCCAATTAAAAAGGAGAAAGGTCAATTTGACTCATCATTTCGGATGAGGTCCCTAATCTGTTGACTCTGTTGTTTGGGGGCCTGAAGTAAAGCACAGGTGAATGTCTTTTCATCCCATGGTTGAGGAAGCAAAAGAGAGAAAGGAAGAGACTGGGTCCCATTATCCTTTTGTGGGCCTGTCCACCATGTTCTCTCGCTACCTGCCTCTTCTTGAATAGGCCTGGAAGCTGGCTGCCCTGGGGTTAAGGTCCCTAGGAACATAAATGATGCTCACTTTAGGGTCTCTTGCCCATGGTGCATAAATGAGAATTTTTCCCCCTCAAGCTTGTTTAATGCCTGCAGAACTTCCTTCAAAGGCTTCCACATCAAGAATTAGAGAACTGGCCACAGAAGTCCCCAAGACGTGAAATAACATTAGAGTGTAATGCAGAGGGGGAAGCATGGCTTGTTGATAAGAAGATGGAACCTTGAGAGAGAAATGGAAGTTGAATTCCAGCTCTTCTGACTGATTCGTGTTCATCTGCCCAGGTGTTCTGGAATGAGCTGGGCTTCTCACCAGGGACAGAAGCAGTTCAGGTGGTCAGTTTCTCACTCAACAAAATGCTATGACTGCTGGGAAGGCAGACGTTCTGAGATCCATTTGTTTTCTTCTGCAGACTGAGGTAATAGCACCTTGCTTAAAGGGTTAAGGATTGAGATGGCACTTATGAATCATCCAGCGTTGTAACCAAGAGACAACGCCAAAGTTCCTTCATCTTTACATTCTTTCAGATCCAGCTCAGCCCCTTAGACTCAGAGTCCTGCTAAAAAATTATATGAGTCTATTTCTCCTTAGAATGAAGAAAATAACTCTGGGTTCCATGTTAATTTCCTAATAACAAACACAACGTTGTTATGTATCTCCATGAACACTTTATAAATTAATGCTAGTACTGTGACAAAATAAAATGACTTAGAATAAAAACAATAGCTGTTCATTATATTCAACAGGAAAAAAATACCTTCCTGAGAGTTTTATAGACCTCTGGCAAGGATTAAAAAAATAGTGCAGTAGAGAATTCGATACAATACTCCATACAATACTAGTAAAAATGGGAGTTAAAACTTTAAAAGAAGAAAAGGAAGGAAACTTCATTGCTTTCATTTCATGTGGGAATCGCTAGCCCTGTTTTGCCTACGTGTTATAAACTATAGGCTGCATAATACTTTAAAACTTATTATAAAACATGGGTAAAGTACTGTATGGCATCATCAATACTCAGCTCTGTCCTGAGTCGAGACGGATGAATTGGGTGAGCACCCAGAGATGCCCCCATGACTACATTCAGAGTTGCATCAGAATTCTATGTTCATGAAGGAAATGCTCTAAAGGACAAATAAAAACTGTTTTCTAGCTATTCATATCATAATCCACATCTGCAATCAAAAGCAATCCCTCTTTTGATCATGAAGGTGATTTTCTGGGTATTATTTTCAACCCTTTGTTGAAACAAGTTCTCTCTCTCTCTCTCTCTCTCTCTCTCTCTCTCTCTCTCTCTCTCTCTCTCTCTCTCTCTCTCTCCCTCCCTCCCTCCCTCCCTCCCTCCCTCTCTCCCTCACAGGGGAAGGAACATCACCCTAACAATCTAAGGCATATCTTAGAACTTTCTAATTTACACATTTCAAGTTTTTAAATGAATTCCTTATATCAAAACTATAGTACACAGAAAATTTCGTTTTGAATCTTCATCTTGAAAGAGATGTTGAAAGAAACACATGAAATTCTTCATAGCTGTATTTAAACAGGTTACATTAAACCATGATCAAATGGAGTATATTTTTGAAGAGTCAGAGCTTCACTTAGAAACTTAGTGATAAAAGCAAAGAGGATATCAAGTTCAAATTTGAGTTTCCTTTTCCTCACGGCCTTTTTGGATTCATGCCAAGCAAACAGATTATAGGCAAGAGAGATGTCCACATAACTGAGCCATGGGTTTTCAATATTACATATCAGGTAATGTAATTCCTGCTTTTACAGTTTCATAGTCCTCTATTATACCTCAAGGAGCCCTGAGGGACGGAGGGATTCGATGATTCTACAAACCTGTCTTAAAGTGGCTGTTCTGTTTGATAATACTGTGGCTGATCTTAATTAAAGAACTATCCTTAATAAACAGTAGTGGTGGTAACAATAGAACATCCATTTTGCTTTCTCTGCATTGTTTAGTGCTTATGACACCACCAGTCATGGTTCATTTTTTTGTTTTTGTTTTGTCAGTTCTGGGGCTTGGGCTCAGAGCCTGGACACTGTCCTTGAGCTTTCTTAAGGCTAGTGCTCTACCACTTGAGCCACAGCACCATTTCCTGCTTTTTCTGTGTATGTGACACCTAGGAATTGAACCCAGGGTTTCATGCACACTAGGCAAGCATTCTACCACCAGGCCACACTCCTGGCCCAGTCATGGCTTGTTTGTTGTTGTTGTTGTTGTTGTTGTTTTATGTACTGTATATCAAACTCAGAGACTAGGTGCTCTACTACTAAGCTACATCTCCAGTCCATCCAGATGTTCTTAAAGTATGGAATTATTCCTGAAGGTGTTGTAAATGACCAAAGATCAAAAGAAGTGGTCTGTAGTCTTTTATAAATAAAGTTTTTTGGGGACCCTGCAAGGTACATGTGCTTCTTCTCTAGCTTTGGAAGGTCTCAGGCTATAAAAGCAGAACAGGAGAGTTGCAACAGAGATAGTAGGGCCCAAAACACTCAAACTAACCACATGTGATCCTCTGCAAAAAATGTTTCTGAGATCTGGTACATACTATCAAAATTACTAACATATGAAGGTATTTCCTTATCCCTCATCAAGTGAGAACAGTAGTGGGTTTTGGCATATTCCCAGTAATTTGCTACCCTTTATTGGTGCCAAAAAAGCAAGGAAGCTTAGTGAAGGGATGTTAGATTTAGAGCAGAGTGTATCACCATCACAGAAAAAGCCTCCAGCGGCAGCAGCCATGAGAATTTAAAGACACATTTGTAAGGAAAAAAATAAAATGACATTTAGAGGTCCTTAAGAAGCAAGTGGCTTTCTGCTAGGAAGATAAAATTCATTTAAATGTTTAGTCTTACATACTTTTCCAAGTTGATAACAGAACCTTCGGTGACTTTATTTTCATTCTTTCGTTCTAAAGGGGTGGGTGATATTTCTCCTTGAGTTATTAAATGATACTACTGCCTTTTACACAAAATCACGATTCTTTTTTTTCACAGTAGATTTCCCTTTATTTTATGATTATCT
The DNA here is from genome assembly GCF_031878675.1 of Megascapheus bottae. Lineage (NCBI taxonomy): Eukaryota > Metazoa > Chordata > Mammalia > Rodentia > Geomyidae > Megascapheus > Megascapheus bottae. The sequence continues at coordinate 6,839,076 of NC_143534.1, read as the reverse complement.
GTTATGTATCTATTCAACCTATAATTGATTTTTAATTTACTGCGGTTTCATTTATTTACTCATTCATATTATTGCCATGTGTATAGCCACTAAATATTATTCAGAGCAAGTAATCATCACAGGTGTTTCTTCCTCTTACAGTACTGGTTGCTTTTATCTTCTTTCTGATACTCTCCATCTTCTAGGCCAGGCTCAGTATCTGCTTTCTCCTCTACCACTTATTTATTCAAGATCTCATATCCATAGATATTTAAAACTTGCTATTAATGACTCACAAGTTTTACTTGAAGCCTGACATGCTCTTTTGCTTTCCATACTCCTGTAGACAATTCACTATCCAACATCTCCACTTAGATTCAATGCACACTGCAACTGTAGTCTTTCCCTAACTAGACTCTCATTCATGATGGCTTGTTTTCTGTCACCTAGGCTGGGCCAAAGTTTTACTGACTAGTCTGGATATGATTAACATTTAAACTGGTAGACTTTGGGTAAAGCAGATTTCTCTCCCTTATAGGAGAGCCTCACACTCAATCAGAGAATACACACACACACACACACACACACACACACACACACACACCTTCAATAAAACTTCAATTATATTTACTTCTCATCACCCCCTGTTACCCTCCTCCCCTTTTCCACTTTTCCTCTTTCCACATATAATCCCACCCCCTCGTATGCTGATTAGTGTGTGTGTGTGTTTGTGTGTGTGTGTGTGTGTGTGTGTGTGTTTAGGTTGACATTCTATGAGAAAAAAGATGTGATATTTGTCCTTTTGTGTGTGGCTTACTTTGTTCAACAGGATTTCAGCCTGTGACTGACATAGTTTTATGAGGAGCATATTGGGACCATGAGACTATTGTGATGTTTCCAGCATTTTTTAATTTGGTTGTACCTTCTTGAATTTTTTCTAAAGCACAGAGGAAAGAAATTTCCATCTAGAGAGAAAGAAATAATCAAAGACATGCTCAAATGAAATAATTAAACAGCAATGACTGGCAATATTTACTCACTCGAAGATGTTAAATGCATTCAGACAAAAGACTACACAAAGACTCAAGAAAGAGAAAGACAAAGTCCCAGAGAGTTCTGAGTACTAGTGGGTCAAATCAGAAAATGGGGTGGTGGAGACTTGGAGGTGAATTCTGCTCCAGTGACTGCCTCCTGAGCTGAGTGCCTAACCCATGTACTATTGATTGCTGCAGGCCGTGAGGAATTACATTCCTTCCCTTCCCCATCATCTTCTCCAATCACCAATTCATCTACTCAACCCATTCGGACACCTGTGTAAGGAAGTCTTTGGGAAAATTTATTTTCAGAAAGATGGATCTGAGGCCTGAGAACTCATTGGAAATGACAGTTGTATTGGTAAAGATGTGGTATGACAACAAGTAGTTTCGAGTAAAACAAGGGATCAGTAGGAAGGAAAAGAATGGATACCTGTAGTGAGTGCACTAAAATCGTATGAGGTTTGGTGATTTGTCTGGCTGCCTGTCATTCAAAGAGGAAAGGTACTGTGATTAGTGGGAATGGAGAAAAAGGAAGAAGTGACTTATTCCTGGCATAATGGTGCACCTGGGTCATGTATGAGACAAATTAAGTATAGATGGACTGTGAAACAGTCAAATGCAAAGGTAAACATTTAACAGCTTTTGGGGGTAGATGTGACTGGTAAAACAACAGTAGAATAAAGAGAAAGAAAGCTGAACATAGACTTTCCCTACAACCCAGCCATACCACTCCTAGGCATCTGCCTGAGCATCACTGATCAGGATGTGACAAAGACAACTAACTGCACAGCCGTGTTCACTCACTATTCACATGGAACCAGCTCAGGTGCCCCACCATAGTAGAATGCATCAAAAAATGTAGTACCTATATACAATGGAATTTTACCCAACCATTAGAAAGGATAAAGTAAAGTCATTCGCAGGGAAACGGAGGCACCTAGAACAAATCATGTTCAATGAGGTAAGCCAAGATCAGAGACAACTGGCACATGTTCTCCCTGATTCATAGAAATTAGATTTAAAACACAATGGGACATGACAAATTATACAGGATCCTAAATACTCACATAAAGTGAGATCAAAAGAGGATAGTCTTGGCACCAAGTTGTAATACCCAAGGGCCTCTCCATATGAATATAAAGTATTATACATACCAAAATGAACTCCAAAGATAAGGAAACAAAGGACCCTTTTCTTGGTGGTTTGGTTTGGTTTTTTTTGCATTTTCTGATGACTCTCTATTCTTTGCCTCATATACAATGCATACGCGTTCACATTTGAGGTAGGGTGTGGGGAAGGCACAAAATCAGTGGAGAACGTGTGAAAATGTGCAGCCGTGGGGCCCACTGGCTGCATGGACATTGATAGAGTGAACAATGCAACTCGTGGCAGAGATGGGGTGGAAGGAATGAGAGAGAGAATGAGGGAACAGAAGATACTATGCAAAAAGAAGGAACTGTTTTTATTGCCTGACATATGTAAAGGTTAACACACTGTATATCACCTCTAAAACAATAATAAAGTAATTTTGAGATGGGCTATATACTCTATAGACATAATGTTTTATTACATATACTAATTTGTATCTATGACATACAAAACCTCAGCTTAATTTTAATTATGTTCTATAATCTATGTGCCAGTGATTATACATAGAAATTCCCTTCTTGAATACTTATTTGTTAAATATGACATTTGAAATATGATGTAAAAATCAATGTTAATAAATTCTTTAAGTTTTTTTTTAAAGAGAGAATCTTAAGACTGGAAGGAAGATGTTCAAGACAAAACTTTTGGGGATAATCAGAATTAGGAGTCAAGGAGTAAAGGAACTAGAAAGGAAAACAGGGAAGATAAAGTAGTGGCAAGTAGCTGGGTCAGTGTGAAGTGAGAGAGTATTTAAATGTATTAGGCCAAATTGAATGTTTCTGAGAATAACTAACAAACCCATGGGCCAGGGGTTTTGACAGGAGAAGATACCCAGGGAAAGTGGCTATGTGAGAAGGCTGATATTGTTTCTTCCTTTAATATTACCTTTACGTGGTTCTCAAGAAGATCTCATTCGACATGTCACTTTATGAGTACCACATATCTCCATCAGTTTCTCCCTCTCCATCTTCCTCTTCTTCCCCCACCCCCATCTCATCTATCCAAATTACCTGGTTCCATTTCTACAGGGGTACATGGTCTATTCGGAGTGTATTCCTCCATTCCAACAGTTAACTGTAAGGAAGGATGCAGATGGGTATTCACTCTTTGAAAAGGGAGGGAGAATGGATCATCTTGATGCTGGGGTTGGAGAAAGCACACGCAGAGGAATGAGAGCAGTTTTGTTAGGGCTTTCTTTTGTCCCTGTGGGGTCGCCTGGAGAACTGAGCAGAACTCTGCTTTCCCCATGGAGGAGGCCCTAGTACCTCGCAGGTGTGTGCTCTGAGACTTGCTGTGGGGAAGTATAATTTGTACCCTTAGCTCATAGAAAATGAGAGGTGGTTCACCAGACAAGCCAACGGCCCCTGGCCTGCAGCTGGAAGGAAATGGAAACATGGGTCTTGTCATCACTTGGAATCACTGAAAAATCTCTGGTGAATTTCCTCTGCAGATGGGGCATTTGTGTCTGTATTCTCACTATCATGCAGCTTAAGATAATAAATTAGGCTGACAGAGTCTCCATCCCTCTTTCATTTTCATCCCTGCAAGCTGCCTCTCTCACTCTGTCCTTGGACTTTCTCAAAGCTAGAGCTCTACCTCTTGAGCCACAGCACCACTTCTGGCTTTTTCCTATGTATGTGGTACCAAGGAATCGAACCCAGGTCTTTGTGCATGCTAGGCAAGCACTCTACCACCAGGCCAAACTCCTGGCCCCAAGCTGCCTCTTTTTGCTCACTTAAAGTCATCTGCGTGTCAGAGTAGGAAACAATGGTGCCGGTCCTCTGAACATGTGTTCAGAAATGTTCCAGGAGCGGTTGGTCATGGAAAGCAGGGAGACAGAACACCTCAACATCCATTGCCAGCCCAGCTCTACTTCCAGCTTCCTGTGCCCTGATTCAGCTAGAATTCTGTCTCGTGTCTTTTAAAAAAGTTTTCTTTTTAACTTTGGCTTGACTTTTCCCAAAGAAGAGAGGAAGCAATTCTTCTCTGGGGTCCAGATGTGAAGAAGTTCCCTTCATTCTGAAGACCTAGACTCGAGACCTTCCTGCATCCCATCTTAGCTCCACACCGGATCCTATCAATGAGGAAAAACCTCTCCATTGTACTAATGCTGTTAAAGAAAACAATATGTTTGTATTCCCCTCAGAGAAACATCCCACAATCACCTGAAGTAATTTTCTGTCTTTTCTTCTTGAGGAGTGAACATTTTTTTTAATTTTTTATTGTTGACTTTTAACACTGGAGAAGGGCAGATGTGGTGGCCTCATATGCATTTGAGAACTGGTATTTATGGAAAGGAAGCACACTTATCTTGCTGTAGCAACATTGACCTAGGAAGCCCATAACTCACGTAGATGTACTTTCAAACAACAATCCAGTCTAAATAATTTCTATTAAATACCATCTTACATATAATGCATCTACAGAATGCATTATATATGATGCATATATTGAGGGGCTTGCAAATGTTGTGACCGTGTTTTTCCGTGGTGACACACATGATTCACCTTCAGCAGCACCTGCTGAGGTGTTATCATGTCCTAGTACTCTGATTCTTTCCCTGTCTTCTCTATGGTTTTCTATTTCAATGGATCCATGTGCGCCAAGTACTCTATTGAATCAGGGTCAATGAAGCACTGAGGAGGCCTTGCCTTGGGGATTGTAAATGATCTCACAATGACCAAAAGTACCCTGGGAGGTGCATACCAGCTATCTGCAAATACTGCAGGATTTCATATGCAGTGGTTAAGAATTCCCCAGCTTTTGATGGGGTCATGGAACCTCCTCCACCCATCACTGATGGAGAAGGAAATAGCAGCACCTATCATGATGAACGTGTCTCTCAAGCAGAACTTTGAGCTGGTGAACAACTCCACGACACCAAAAGTGTGAGTCAGACTTAGAAAACATCATATTAAGTGAAGTAAGCCAGAATCAAACGAACATAGGCTCAATGGTTTCCCTCATTTGTCATAATCAGTAGAAACCTTGGGCTCTCCTAGCAGAGATTTACAATAGAGCAAAACCTAGATACATAAGGCCAAATAGTATGATGCTAAATGAAAGGAACTCCAGGATATAGAAACAAAAGCCATATAATGAGTCCTTAATGTGCTATATTATCATCTCTTTTGCTGTCCTTCGGTTATCTCATATTGTTACAGTATTTCACCTTGTTATCTGATATATGGATATATGTTTATTTGGTTATTTGAAATAGGATAGGGAAAGGGGGAAAACAAGATGTGGGGTGGAGATGGGGGGAGGGAAATGGGGACCAAGACATGAGAAAGGGTATCAATGTTTGTGAAGTAATGCACCTTCTATGTGGTGAATATAATGTAACCCTTCTATTAATTACAATAAAAATATATAAAAAAGAAAAATGTGCAGTCTCTTAATGATAGATAGAATTCGTGAGCATCTCTGTGTTGCAAATAATACAGCTTAAGAACGATTAATGGAGTTATTGTTATGAAATCACAGTAGGGGCTAAAATGATCTTTGCGGGTTTCCCCCCTGTGATTTTATATAAATTATTCTCTCTTCTGTATTATTTTGTCTTTACAGAAAGCTTCGATCAGCATTCCTATGGCTTTTGCGTCTTATCTGGGTCAGTTCTTTAGATTTATATGAAAGAGATCTACTCAATCTTCCATAAGAAGCTCTTGTACCAGTTACAATTACCATTTCTTCCTTAGGTTTGCATGTCTCACCACAAATCATCCTGTTTCATTTTGTTAACCTCCACATATTGTGGTTTTCTGGCATTTCTCCTTCCTTATTATCATCCTTGGCATGAAAGTGGGGCTGATACGGTGACTCTTAAAGACCTGTTTTACATGTAATTCTCTGAATGTAATGTAATATCATACGAAGGATGTTATCGTTATCAGAGTAAATTAAAGTTTGTTCATTGCTTTACATTTCTGGACACTAGCATTTTATAGCCAAGGCCTAAAAATACATTATTAAATTTTGGAGAGTCTTAACTAACTTTCAACTTATATGAAGTCTTGGTTAAAATAACTAGATCATTTTATCTGATAAAATAGCTCTTTGTCATATTGTTCTTGGCATTTTGTTTATCTCTACTAAGCTTCGTTTGGTTTCAATGCATGTCAATTCATTTATTCAACATGCATATGCTGTCTGTCTGCGATAGTCCAGTTGCTTCCAAATATTTTGATTTCTCTGCTAAATATGTTGGTTAGCTCTTTTAGCAGTTAGCCTGATCACAAATCTGATTGTGATATGTTCTACATTACCCAATGTTTTGATGAAGTCTTGAACAAAACAAGATTAAGGACAAAGCTAAACTGCTGGCCAATTGCTAGCTACTTCTAATCTTGTTTCTATTTTAGTTTTAAAAATAATTTCACACAAATTTATTTCAGGACAGTTGTTATATTGCATGTTCACACAAAATGGCCAACTGAAAACATTTTCAATAGGTATATGTTAGGATCAATTACAATGACATATTATCTTTTAATTTAATAATTCAAAAAGGCAGTTCACAGTTGATACATTTTTTAATGTCTCAAGTTTTAGAAACAGATGAAATGGAGAATGGTACTAAAGGGGATCCAAAATGAGTTACAATCCAATGTATTTTTAACTCAATTGTATTATTATTAAGGAATTATACAGAAGAGTTGCAATACCATATTTCAAGTAATGAGTACAATTCTTCTCGCACAATGTCATCCCTTCTTTCACTTTCCCCATTTTCCTCTTCTGTCTTCGCTTACAGCTACTTCTTTTTATGGAGAACTAAAATAACCTTATCTTGGTCAACCCCTTTTAGAAAAATGGCTTGACCAGCTTTAACTCTATAGAGCACATTACTATCACGTATATTCTCCTTTTGCCCAAGGGATTTCATGAGATTTTTGCCTAATGTCTTGTTGAATTCCAGATACAGATGTCCTTAGCTCTGCTTGTTTTAGAAATCCTATCAGGAAATAAAACACCTTTAGTCTGGCAAGATCTATGTCCTGTCCCACCTTGGCTTACTTTGATAATCAAGAATGACTCAAATCCCACCGTTGGGTCTGCTTTTCCCTGCCTGGAATTTTCCTTTCCTAGCTCTGGGCATGCGGGTGGATCATTCTTAGGCTGCTCTATATCCAATGTTGGTGCAGCTTTCACTCTAGAGTATGCAGAGTGTGCACCAATTTTCTTAGGTTATGGGGAACTAATATTTCAGAAGTTTATTGTGCTTTGTCTGTACCCTGCATTTGCATCCCAAGTGAAACTCTAACAATGTTTTTTTCATATATTTTTTATTGTAATTAATAGAAGGGTTACATGATATTTGCCAGAATGAATTAAAGAGCTCAAATTACAGTTTAATAACATGAATACCAGGAGATTGAAGTATGTCTTTTCAGAGAAGAATCAGAAGGGAGGTCAACAAATGAAGAGAGGAAGAGTGGGTGAGTATACTCATAATACTCAGTATAATATATGATTATAATAGGTGACAATAGAACTTGGAATCTTGGGGGATGGGGGACTAGATTGAGGAGAATGAGGACGAGGTACCAGTGGTTAAGATGCATAAGTTGACATATTGAATCAAAAGCATTTGTACAGCTATTCAAAGGCAATACAAAATAAATTTATTTTAAAAGATGGTAAAGGAAACAAAAATGATGCCCTTCAAAAATCATCCCTGATAGTTACACATAAGAAATTAGAAAGACATGCAATTGTCCAGAAACAAGGACATACTAAATCTACTATCACAACGATATTCATTGCAGCACTATTTACCATAGCAAAGATATGGAACCAACCCAGACGCCCCTCAGTTGATGAGTGGATCAACAAGATGTGGTATTTATGCACAATGGAATTCTATGCTGCTGTCCAAAAGAATGACATTGCCACATTTGTAAGGAAATGGGAAGGCTTAGAAAAAATCATATTAAGCCAAACTCAAAGGAACACAGGCTCAATGGTTTCCCTCATTTGTCAGTAGAAACCTTGGGCTCTACTAGCAGAGATTTACAATAGAGCAAAACCTCGATACATAAGTCCATATAGTAGGATGCCAAATGAAAGGACCTCCAGGATATAGAAACAAAAGCCATGTAATGAGTGACTGTTGTCCTTAATGTACTATGTTATCGCTCATCTCTTTTGCTGTCCGTTGGTTATTTCATATAGTTACAGTATTTTACTTTGTTATCTGATATACTGTATATATGTTTATTTGGTTATTTGAAATAGGGTAGGGAAGGGGGGAAAACAAGATGAGGGGCAGGAGTTGGGGGAGGGAAATGGGGACCAAGACATGAGAAAGGGTATCAATGTTTGTGAAGTAATGCACCTTCTATCTGGTGAATATAATGTAACCCTTCTATTAATTACAATAAAAATATATAAAAAGAAATTAAAAAGACAAAGAAAGCAGCAAAGACAAAAACAACAACGAAAAAACAACAAACTAAGCCTGGTAATAAAGCTGATAATCAAGAGTAGTAAAGCATGAAATGTGACATAAGTGAGTGTTTCGTTGTAAAACACAAATGGATTCCTATTAAAATTAATAATGTATTGGAGTTTTAAAAAGGTAAAGATTAGAAAGGATAAGATTCTGGAATCTAAGTGGGGAGTGTAATGACAAGTTTTACAGTTCTATTTAACGCGTTAGCTGAACTGCTCCCTTCTTAATTTAGTCCCAAATATCTTCAAAGCAAATTCTTCCTATAACTAGAAGCAACACACACTAAGATAAGTGAGCTTAGCCATTTTTTTCTAAAGAACTAAGTCCCTCCCTGCTTGAGGTGGTTAGAGACTCTTGGATCTAATTTATATCATCCTACTACCGGCATTATCTCTTTCCCTGGTGCTAGAAATGAATGGAATAAAACTAGTCATGTAAAGCCCTACTTTGTGCAAAGAAAGTAATTCCAGTCCAGCTCTCCCCATCTACCTAGACTTGCCTCCAGCGAGCAGAATATAGACAGGCCATTCAAATTAAGAGCTTGTTGAGAATCCACATGTCTGTAACCAGGGCAGCAGCTGTGGTTATAGCAGCCTCAGAAAAGAAGTGAAGATTCTATTAGTTCCCTGGTAAACATAAAAGGGCCACTCAACAACTCTGATCTCACCCTGTGAAGAGATACCATTGTGTCTTAAAATTTCAGGGCTGACTTTAACAAACAGACATTCAAACTAATAGCTGTGTACCTGGTACTTTGAAAATAAAAAGATGTATCAAGGTAGGATTTGTAATGTGCTGGGGCGGGGGGGGCGGGTTACAGGAAGGTCACACCAGAGAAAGAAAATGAATATTTAAATGAGAACACATAAAAATTTCTACATAGCTATTTCAGATGAAAAGGGAGAAAGGATTAGTTTTCTTTAATGGATGGCACAGGACTGCTTGGAAGTGATCCTCCAGGAGATATGTAGTTCATTGTGGAAAGATGTGAAAACAGCTGGGTCTCAGCTGTTTTGGTTCCCTACAAAGACCGCAGAGTGAAAAGTATTTATTCATGGGTAAACAAAGCTAAGTTTGAGCAAGAGACTGACTCCATTCAAAAGACTAGAAGAAGAAAAAAAAAAGGTCAGAAACCACCAGAATCATACTCATTAGAGATGTGTGCAAAAGAGTGCATTCAACTCCCCCTTCCACATCTCTGGACCCTGTGCCCCTCCCACTTCCCCTACTCAAATGAACTGCCCTTATTTCCACCAAAAGTATACAATGTTGATAGGGATTAGTCAATGATTGACTGGGTATGAATATAGAAAAGAGAGTCCTAAAAGTCAAAGAGAACCACAGTGAGAAAATACACCAAAAAACCTTACTGTAGAGCAAAACATATCAAATGCATTAAATGATTAATCCTCATTAATTAATTAAGGACCTCTCTTTAAGAATGCTTGTTGATTTCTTAATATCACAAAATGAGAGCTCTTGCCTTTCTTCAGTGGAAATTGCAAAAGACTTTCAAAGCGTAGATTTAGCTGTGTCATCTATTTTCTAATCCATCCGTCCAAAGCAGGGTCAGTGGACTAGATTCAGATCCACGACTGAGAAGGATCCAGCACAGAACAGTGGTCTCAATGGTCTTAGACGTGTGACCGGTGTATCAGAGCTGTGTTAGTTCAAGAGCCCTGGCTCATTAGGGAAGGGGTTTTTAAAAGCTTCTATGATTGCTGTTTGCTTTTATGAGAAACATGGATAGCTTCCTTGATTGCATAAATTAACAAAAGCAAGAGAAAACTGTAACTGGTTGGCCTCCATTTTGTGTGTGTCTCTGCTTGAAGTCATTCTCTCTGCAGTCGCCTTGCAATCACCTTGGGATCTGGTGGCGGATAAGAGTTATCATAATATCTTTCTTTTATATGATTTTATTGTTATTGTAAAGGTGAGGCCATTTCTTTTTGAACTGTGTCCCCTGTTGCCTCATGTTCTCTCAGTTTTTCCCTCACGTTCTCTGTTTTTCCCTCCCTCCCCCCCACAAGTTGTATAGTTCATTTTCAAAATAATGTCTAGTGAGTATTATTGCTACATTCGTTCACCCTTTGTCCCACCATTTTTAATTATGTGTAATTAAATATGTAAATCCTTAATTTACACACAAAAGATACAGAAAGCAAAAACAGCAACAAAGCAGTGAAAACACTTGTTTCCACTTCTTGGAGTTCATTTCCATAAATATCCTATGATGCAACATCCACAAATATTATATGATCCTATTCGCATAGCTGTTGCGCCTTTGCATCGTAACTTTCTGGGGATCAAAACTACCCTAAGCATAATGAGATTGGGATAGACCATCCACCAGACAATGGCTTGTCTATCCTGACTAGTAAGGATGGAGAGAACAACTTCCCTTGAAGCTCCTCCCCAAGTATGTATGGAAACAGTGGTCCACCTGGCCATTCCTTGATCAGGGCTGGTAAATAATTCTACACACCTCTCTCCTCTTCCAGTTTGTCTATTAAGATGAAAGCTCACTCCAAAATTAGCTGAACGGGTCCTGCAGGACTGTCTTCCCATGACGTGTGATCCCATGTGATCCCTCTCCTTTCTTTGCCCTTTGTCAGGTCTCTTAATGTCCCATATGTTGTCATGACCTAGCATGTGAAAACTCCTGGAAGTTGGGCCAGGAGTCTATAACTCCGGTTCCATTTAACTGAAAGCCTAGACTTCCTAGACCCTGATTTCATATCTGAGTTCTCTGCTCTGAGCCATTCTCTTCTATAGCCATCTTGGAATCCTGGAAAGACAGAGGGACTCATTGGTAACATCTTTACAAGCAGAGATAAAGGCAATCCTCCCCTGAACCAAGAGAAGGAGTATAAGAGCCCCAGCAAAGTAGACACCTCCTAGGCTGTAAGAGCTCTTACTGTGACAAGTCACAGCTGATCCATTCTGAGACAGTGCATTACTGACACCGTAGGCCACCATAACACACTTGAAACTAGCACTGTTTCATCATAACACATATCTCTCCCTAATTCTTCCTCTTATTAAAGCCTGAAGCAAATGGACATTGGAGGGAAACAGGTTGAACTTTTGTCTTTCTTTCTCCCCAGATTCCCATACTGTGAAACAAACTTCCTTTCTTGGACCTCTGCCATGTTGTTTTTGTTTTTGTCTTTGGTGTATTGAGGCAAGTAGCTAGACTGCACCTATGAACCCCCCAGGAGTCTAGGTCTTGGTTCTAAAATGTCCGGTACTGGACTTGTGGAAATCCCTCTTGACCAGTGACCCGCTTTCTGATGCGACCACCTCACTCTGGTTCCATCCTCCAGGGTGAGGTGTATGGGCTTTGCCTCTAGGTGTTCCTATTGGCCTGCGTGCATTTCCACCATTTAAATGAAGCCCTGGAAACGTTCCTGGTCCTTGTCACTCCCCTCTCATAAGCAATGAGACTTTTGAGATAATGATTATCTTACGTTAGGTTCTAGAACTTGCCTTGGTCTCCACTTTCTGGATGCTTGCTGTACTTGGTAAGACAGAACGCATCCCATTAAGAGCACACAGCTGTGGACTCCTGATCAATCTCTCCTTTGGTGCCATCTAGTGCCAAATTCTCCAGCACCAACCCAGGCTGCTCAGGGAGGGATTTTCACTTGTCTCATGAACAAATAAAAGTAAGCTGCAAAAGAGATTTTCCCTCACTTTGCTTAGCAGAAAACACCTTCTTAAAATACATGATTCCCGCTGTGGCATTAGGAAAAGAATCTTAGCCTTGGCTGGATTGTTTTAAAGCTCTACATTAAAGTTCTAATACCATTCTAATAGCTTAATAGAAATGACTTAATAGAAATAGTTTTCCTGCGGCTGTCATAGTCACAGGTGTGAAACAAGCCACAGCTCTATGCTCATTGCCTTTCTATGCTGCCCCTGGGTTCCTCCATGCTGAATGAACATCAGCAGATATTTTCAAGCCCAGCTGTGGGAAAGAATGAGAGGGAGCCTCCTTCCCTTCCCATGCTCACCTCAGACTTGCTGACAGGACAGGTCCATCAGGCTAGAAACAGTGTATTGGGTTTCTCTAATACTGTTCTAAGAGTATCTTTCACTGTGAACCTAACCACTGCTATAAAATTGTTATTATTATTATTATTAGCCTATTAAAAATTAAAAGCCAGAATACCAGCAATTGCTCCAGGGGTTGCAGTGGAGGTTTTAACTGATTTCTAGACAGCGCCTTCATCATCTGGAGAAAGACTCAAAGAAATGAGTGGTCCTGGCAGAGACAAAGCCCCTTCTTTATCTTGACGGTCCCTGAACAGGCTTGCTCCCTCCCTTGGGTGTGTGTTGACAACCATCCAGCTAAATACCAGGACCACTGGACCTGATGCAAGTGCTGCACTAGTCTACTTGTTTTCTGGTCTGCTGTTTGCTTCTTTACCACCCCCCGCCCCCGGAGTTTTTACTCTTCTTGCTCAAGAAGCAGGCAGACAATGCCTCACATGGCATAAAATGGCCAACCCACCAGTAGCCAGGAAGCTCTGCTCATCTTCTTCAGTGCTTATTTTCACTTTCAAATAAGCCTCCCTTCGGTCTCGACCTTCCTTCCTTCACAGTTCTTTATTTGGTGGAGAATAGAACCTAAGACCGTCTAAGATGATATCAACCTTCTTTCTTTTCACTCTGTGGTCCATTCCCCTCCCCTGCTTAGGTCATTTTGGAGACTGTCACACATGGTGGCTTGTATACCTTCTGTTTCCTTTCCCACAGTCATAGATTCTGGGCTTTGGCTCTTCCAGCAACCCTCCCCCACCCACCTTGTGATTTTTTTCCAGTTCTTCTCTCTTAAGATTGAGTCCTTCCTGACCGCTGTTTTGATGGGGGTTGGGCAAGGCTTGGTCTGTCATATTGAACTAAAACTTGGAAAACTTAAGTGTCAATTGTAACACCATACCAACCAAATCTGGACCACCTAGAAGGGGACAGGCAGAAAGAAAGCAAAATTAAATCCACACCCCCACCCCAGGACTCTGAAGCAAACCTTTCCTTAGTATCACTAAGCGCTCTGTAGGTGCTCCTAGAGTCATTGGTGATGGAAGCCTGATGCTGCTGGATCAAGCCCCACCTGATACACTACCCCTTTCCCCACTACCACTTACACGCATCCTTCAGACGTCCAAACCATTTACCTTTGCTTCTTGTCCATCCAGTGGTTCATACTTTTGAGCTCCTGAATGTGATCATAGATAAACGTTGCCTTTTTTACTTGATAAATCATGTTTAGCCTTCATTCTACCTTGGATGACAAACTTTTCTAGTTACCCTGGTATGTCCAGCTCTGACTGTCTTCATTCAGGTCTTACATAGAATGGGCACTTGATCAAATTACCTTGAATAAAAGGGAGACAAACTCTAACTGTAAGAGGGAACCTAAAACATGCTTTTGCAGTGCTTGGAAAGTGACTACAAGCTTGTAAGTTGACACACTTGGTGGTGTGTAAGGTGGCTACTTTGCATCTGTGACCTTGGGGTTACAGGGAAAAAAATGATAAGCATCCTGTGACAGAGAGCAAATTGGCCCTCAGTGAATCAATGCCATCTTCTTCTCCTCTTAAAGAAAACAGCCCAGAAGACCACCTGCCAGGCAATTTGTTTCTGGTTTCTAGTGGCAAGGTAATAACAGATTCTCCAGAGACAAAGACTCAATGATCAAGCAGGCCACACCTGTGACAGTTAACGTTGCAAACCTTTCTCTCCCTCTGCCTCCATCTCTCCCTACTTAATCTGAAGCCAGTATGTGTACTTCTGAAGACAGCGGAATATGTCCTGAACTGTTTCTGAGCACAATTACAGTAGGGTAACAAAGAGTTTATTTAACAAAGGAAAGTAAAGGCGTCTCAGGAGAGGGAGCTCAGAAACAGACACCAGTTGTCCCAGTTGTTGTGGGATATGGTTACTGTTTGGTACAATTTGTTAGATCATGGTTGGTTTGAAGCATGCAGGACCCCCCACCCCCACCCCTGGCTGTAGTCTCAGAATGCTGAGCTTGCCTTCCTCATGACTCGATTTGGCAAATAGGGGCAAGTAGCTGGGAATCCAGGGGCGCTGAATCTAAAAACAAAACACCCCTGCTTTTATTATGTGCATGAACATAGTACAAGAGCAATGTTAGTTAACAACTCAAACTTAGAGAAGGTCAAGGAAAAATTCTATCTCTCTGGACTAGTTAACAAAGGAAAATGGAATTTTTTTAATGTTTTCTTTTGTTTGTTGTTTCTGTCAGTCATGGGGCTCGAACTCTGGGCCTGGGTGATATCCCTGAGCTCTTCAGCTCAAGGCTACCATCCTACCTCTTGAGCCACAGCGCCACTTCTGAAAGTGGAATATTTCTTCCGATGGGATCCCAAGCCTGTGTACCTGTTTCCTGCATTTGACATTTGTGCTTCCGAGCCTGCTCTATTGCCTATAATTTTTCTCTGTGGGTCTAGATCCTGATCTCCAACAGATCAGGAAATTCCATTTCCGGTGACATCAGGCCAGCTGTGTCTTAAAAGATAATTACCCTAAACAAAAGTTTATGCATGAGGAAAAATGGAAGTGCCTTTCACGGCTTCAACTGTGGTGTGCTCCAGGCGCCACTTAAAAGTGTAATCCTTCCGATTCCAAATGTGACAGCAAAGACAGAAAGAGACTTAAGTCTCTGCAAAGACAAAGGCATACTTGTTTAGAGAGATGTCTCCATGGAGCCTCCAGCAGCAGGCTTGCTTTCTGGTTCACCCTGAGAAAGGGCTGAGACCTGGCACAGGTGAGTAAGCCCTGTATGCTAATTTATTAATTAGCTCCAAGAGACCGTGATGTTAGTCCCTCTGGATGCAAAACTTGTTTCCCATTGTACCAGATGTTTTCACAAATCAAACCCTACAGGCAGGGATAATTTTTCTCTAGGGGCTTTATATTTTAAGCAGTTTTATTACCGTCTATATTGCAATGAACTTCTTGGCGTCCTATAGGTTTGGTAACCCAGGGTGTGTGTGTGTGTGTGTGTGTGTGTGTGTGTGTGTGTGTGTGTGTGTGTGTGTTCACTCCAGGATTAAGACAGACAACTAATTTAATCTAAGTCTTTAACTGAAGATTTCTTCTATTTCCACCTGGAATCTGAAATAACAGCCATCCTCCATTCCAGGCATCATCTTCACCCACTTTTGCAAATGCTGTACTAGGCCCAGGGCCAAATAGACAGTTGGTGATTGGCAAGCCTTGCTGCATCACTGTTGTTAGCACCAATGAGGGAGGTGATTGAGTAAAATACTGCCTGGGTCTCTGTCCATAAAGCACTCATACAGAGCAGGGATCATTCACCCAGATGTGTACAGATGTGATCACCGGGCTGGAAAGGTAGTCATGCACAAGAGGAATGTACTGAGTTCAAGAAACACCCCTGCCAGAGGGGCACTCATCCCTCTGTAAATGTATGGGAGTATTAGAATCTGTACCAATATGCAAAATAAACATTATAGTATCAGCTTGGAATTAAACAGTTGCATGTTTTAAAACATACTTGACTACATCTTAATATGCCATTCATTATTGTTTGGGTTTAGAGTTATGTGTTTCCAGTCTGTGATTCATTATACTTTGATTAGGCATACAAACATAGCAGCTTTCTTTTCTTCTGTATCAAGATGCCTATGGCAGGTCTTGCAATCTATGTTGCAGGGTGTCAACCGGAATTGCTTGTTAACAGGCAATGAGATTTAGTTTTATGCAGCTACATAATGAAAACCAGCTGTGTCCCAATCCAGGAATGCTAAAGGTGGATAGATTGTTTTGCTATTGTTGTTCACCTTTTTTTATTGTTGAAATAAAATATAGAGGGGTTACAGTTACATTCGTCAGGTAGTAGGTGTATTACTTCTCACACATTGATACCCCTTCTCATGTTTTGTCACCATTTCCCTCCCTCCACCCCCTCCCAATCATCATGTTTTCCCCCTTTCCCTTTCCTATTTCAAATAAACAAACGTATGTACAATATACCAGGTAACAAAGTCAGATACAGTAACAATATGAGATTAACCATAAGGTCAAAAAAAGAGAAGAGAAATAACATAATACACTAAGAACAACAATCACACAAGATAAAGCTCTCGTTTCCCTATCCTAGAGTTCCTTTCATTTAGTCTCATCCTATATGACCTTATGTACCTGGTAAATTTTTTATTGTTGGGGTAATGTGTAGAGGTTTTATAGTTACATTCGCCAGGTAGTAGATACATTACTTCTCCCATATTAATACCCCTTCTCATGTTTTTGTCCCCATTTCCCTCCCCCCACCCCAAGGTAGAGAGATTCTTACACAGTGGCTTTTATAGTCAAAGTATCTGCTGTAGAGATTTGTAAAATTCTTCTTCTCTAACATCACTCTATTTACTTTTCACTGAAGAACAGTATAATAACTTCCACTTGTAGCTTTTATTCAAATTATGGAGATTAAATTAGTGTGACTTGAACATGGAAAATTCATTTCATGAAGTTTGAAATCTAGGGATTTAGAAAATTATTCTTGAATAATTGAATCAACAATTTTGAAATGCTTCATGTTTATTTCCTGAAATAGTTTTGAGAAACTGGATTACAGCACTTCTTTGGAAAATTACAACTGTACAACTTTGTAGATAGTTCAAAGGTCTTGGGATGGGTTAATGTGAACTCAACAAGCTAAATCTGAATTTTCACTTTGTTATGCCTCCTGCCATTAGTAAAGATCTATCACTATGGTCCAAACAAAACAAGCCATGGAATCTCTATGCCATGACACCAGGACATCCTTTGAGTTGAGTAAATATGCATCATGTGTGCATAGGAAATATTTTTGGTGGTGTGTTTTTGCAAGTTTTAATACAAATAATTGGTGAATGACTTAACAAACCACTTAATGCAACTGTTAATGTAACCTGTTTTCCCCCCGTACTTAAATACCATAATAAATTCCAAAGCAGCTTACTGAGTGGGACCAGTTTACAATGAAAATTGTCTGTACCCTCAGCCTGCAACAATACAACACAATATGCCATGTCCTGATATATAACATATCCAAAAGTCTCTAATAGGGTATTTCATAATTGGTTTGTTTCAAGCAAATGTGCCTTTGTTTCATGAAATGTGCCTCATAGCTCCTCGAAGTTCTCTCTGTGTCACTAAGTGAAATGGACTTAGGAGTGTGTGTAAAGTTACATAGCAGTGGACTGGCAAGGAAGAAACTGGCTGATGCTCTGCTTATGCTGATTATACAGATGGTATTAGATTTTTGTTGTAATGTATTCAGCTGTTGTTTGTTTGAATCCAGATTATGTCTATCCATCCTGCCCTCCTCTTACTAACACTACTCTTCATTCATCCAGTGCATCATGAATCTTGTTTGTAACAGTGCCTTTCTATTTCACACGATTGAGCACTCAGTGTCACTTCAATGACTTGAAACATTTAAGCTATTGAGTATTATTCTTTCCTAATCTATTTTTCAAAGTCTAATTAGCTTTCGGGGAACTACTAGTTCTTACCTGGGAATTATCCTTTCCTTTTAATAAATGTATAAAAAAGGAAACACACCAGGTCTCAGTTACCTTCTCCCCCTAATTCTTAGATTATCCCAAATTAATTTATAGAAGAAATTCTGTACAGTAAGTCCTGTCTTAAAGAAGAAAGTGAGCCTCGAAGTGGCCCAATAACAGCACAGAATAGAGAAACCCTGGGAAACTACCGATCTAGGAGGGGTGAGAGATGATTTGATTCAGAAATGTACTTTCCATTTAAGTGTGAAAGAAACAAAACTTTCCAGGATTAAATTGGCTGGAGAAAAATGTCATGCCAGCATGTGTAAAATGACAAGAGACAGCTGGGTAGGAAGATGTAAATCAGAAACTAGCCTCACCTCCTCTCTGTTGAAATTTGCCACCAGAAGGCTTAGAAATAGTTCTCTCCATTTCCTTGTTCTGAGAGGAAAAGTGGCACGAGGGTGAAAGCTTCCACTGCCCACAGCTCAGCATCCGACTTGGGGTTTTTTTACTGAGAAGTCGGTATTCACTGGCCTAGAAATGGAGAACTCTTGGGCAGATGGTGTCTGTGGTTCCGTCATGGCTTGCCCAGAAAACGGGCACCAGAATGCAGTGACTCTAAGTGTTGGTAAGAGATCAGATGCAAATATTCCCAGTTGTTTTCATCTGCTTTGTATCGATTGCTGCAGCAGAACATCATAGAGTGAATGATTGAGAAAACAACTGAGATTTATTTGGTTCATGGTTCAGGTCCAGAGACCTGTATCTAATAATGACTCTCTTACAGCATCCCGTCCGTGGCTGAAAGTAGCACTTTTTGAAAGCTAGAGGATGAATTCAGTCTTCCGATAGGAATCCATTTACAGAGTGGCAGCACTAATCCATCAGTATGACAGAACTTCTAATGACCTCCTAAAAGTCCCAGCTCACAGTGTTGCTCACAGTGTTCCTAACACATAGCTTTGTTTCACTTCCAAACCATAACATTCGTCGGGCAATGAAAGTTAACCCCAAGCTCAATAAAATCCTGTCGTTCCCCACAGTCTGGACTAGACTGAAGAGACTGAAGTTTCTTCAGGTCCCGGAGATACTGGTTTCCTGAGTGTTGGGTAACCCAATCAAATGTTTCCAGTATAGTCCAATCTGTATTCCTCACCCACTGGCTTTTGCAATACTCTTCAAGGTCCGGTGGAATCTTTACATTTCTGTAAAAAGCATGGCGTTCCAAATTATTTCCCACTCACTTGATTTGGCATCATCTTATGGAGGCTGCCCCACCCCACCTCCCCGTCCCCTGCTCCCTGCCTCCTTTACATGCTGTGTCCCTCAGAAAATGTGCTCACAATTGCCTTCTAAATATCCATTTAGATGCCTCTGTTTATTGGTGACATTCCAGAACATGTGGGCCTACATCAGTACATGGAAGGAGCTTCTTCCTGCCTTGTCTGTGTCTACAGGCTCCGTTTATAACCACATCAACTGTGCAAGGGAGAAGAGACAGGTTTGGGAAAGAAGTTTGGAAAGTATGCTTTCCATGCACCATTTTGTGCTCAAACTCATTCCTTAAAATGCAATGCCAGGAAAATCAGACATAGATAGTATCAACTCCAGGATCGACCACAATTTGGAAATAATCTTGCACAATACTGAAGTCACAGAAAAGCATGAATTCCTCTCTCCTTCCCTCTCTGTACCTCCCCTCCTGTCATTCTCTTCCTCTCCTCTCTGTTTCTCTCACATGACTGAGAGTTGTAAGCCATACACTTTGGGGGCCTGTTAGGGAAACTGGAGCGTTTGGCTCTATTTCCTGGCCCCCCTGGATGCAGCAGTGAGCCTCCTATTAAGTTGTCAGTCTGTTTTCCGTACTCTGAAATGATAAAGGGCAAAGAGGGAGTGAGGACGTAATTTCCTCCTTCTCTTATTTCTGCTAATGATGTCAGTGAGTCTTGCCAGGGTCTCACACATCCATTTCCTGCTTTCTTTTCCATATTCCTTTCCTGTGTCCATTTTTGACTTGGTCTTGGTAACCACTGAGCAGAAGCAGCTTTTTCTTTCACTGACTGCAATTCTTTAGGGCTATGAACATGTACTGATTGCCATGACTTTGGGGAAAAAAATGTTTATGTTTGATTAACTCAGTTTTAAAACACACCAACCACGGCAATTCTAATTCTAGTGAATTCATCTGACAAGTCAGTGACTCCTGGTACATAAAGCACCTCTTAGAGGGAGACTGGGAAGGCTGCATTTTGTAGCCAGGCAACAAAGGGAAAGGCAATTGTAGGTGCAATTTTTATTTGATATAATCCAAACTACCAGCTGTCTCTTTAAATTTGAAGGCTCAGCCACAGGAGTGCTGTGCAGTTACATTATTTTAGAAAAAAGAACCTATCTATCTCCTGATTCAGATCAATTAGGTTCCCACTCAGTTTATCTTCTTAGGTTTTAAATACTTTTTTATTAAAAAAAATCCAGAACCTTAAACATGTAGTTTTACGACAATTCAAGGACTGATGCTGTGCCCTAAGCTAGACTAAAGCACACAGAATACATTTAAATGAATTACAAAGCGTATTATACTCAGGGTAAAAAAATCAGCATTAAAATGCACATTAATTTTTTGTAGCTCTTAAATACTTGGTTGCTGAGGAAATGGCTCCCTTCTATAATTGAAATAGCTCTTCAGCTGCAATTTAGTTGCTGATTGGTGTTTAAGTATTTTTAAAAAGCTAACAGCTCAGATGGAAAAAGGTAGTATACCCTCGAGGTTTAAATAAGAGCACAGATGTCATCGTGCTTGGACTCGCTGAGCCCCTGGAAACCACAGCTATTTCCTGCAGAAAAGGGATGCTCCATCTTGAAGCATGGCACAACTCTTCACCATTCAGGAAACCACAGAGCTAACCCAATGTCAAATATAAGATCTTAGTAACAAAGTAGTTATTACCTTGTAAAGGAATTCCCCAGGTCTGTTACTAACGGCACTCTTTTTTTCCACAGATTTTGATCTCTTCATTTTTTAATAATCCTAAATTTTTTGTCGGCTTCCAGGAAGGCCAATTTGGAAAAGAGGAAGCAAAGCCTACAAGCAAGTCTATTTGCAGAGCTCCCAGTAAGCAAGCATCTACCATGTGGTTGGCAAGAAGTTCACAGGAAGTGCCCAGATCAGGAATCTAGATGCCGGGTAGATTTTATTCATACAGGAATCAAAATGCTGGGTGGATTGTATTTGAGATGGTGATGTAGACAGGAAAGGATATTACACAAAAGTGATGACCCCAAATGACATCAGAGACTTCAACTTACAAAATACCTAGAGATATTGCAAAGCTGTGTGTTGGCCTCCTTTATACTAATGGACCTGCTTTGAACCTAGGAGGGTAAAACAGTCAAGTTTCCTTCCTGATTTTCTTTGCAAAAAGCTGAGCTGAGTTTGCCCTCCTTGCTGATTCCCTCTGCTGCTGGAGGAGGACTGCAGAGAGCACGAGAAGACGGAGGGGAGGAGGATCTGGATAAAACCACATCCTGTTTTGCAATTCAGAACTGAAAATGGAGCTGAGGTAGGGAGTAGACTGGTGGAAATAAATTTGATTACTCCATCACCAACAATAACAATGAAAACTTACCTAGGAGAATCCATACTTCAGACAAATCAATTTGTTAGACTAGTAGATGACATTTATTTAAATAAATGCTTACAATGTGCTGGATATGTTGTTTTGTTGCTGTTTATTAATTTTTGTGAACCCAAATATCTTTACCTACTTCTCTATAGTTTTGTGCTCTTTTTTGGTTTCCTTATTTCTTTTACAACATGTAAATTTCAGACACCAAAGTGGAAAGCATCTATCATTTTACCTGTTCATATTTTTTCCATACTTTCCTAAAACCAGGATTTGAATCAACTTTAAGGTGTTCTAATTTGATTGTATATGATTTAATATTTTCCATTGTTTTTCCTCACTGAATCTCTAGTTTTGTCATTCACTGTTGCTTTTGTGTGTTTTACTGGGGTTGATTTACATTCCTTGTTGGATTTTAAAGTCTTTAGTTGATGTTCCCACATTCTGCCAGCTCCTGAAATCAGCTCCTCATCTCCTGTGCTTGCGGAGAGTGGTAGACCTACTATGTGGAAATATAGTAAGAAGATGCTATTTTGACTGAAGAAATGATCTTCGCCAGATACTGTATCTACTAGTTGCTTCTTAGGACCGACAGAGTATCTGAAGACTCTGAGCCAGCATCCTTCTGCACTTATTCATCAGTGATGAATGTAAGCCCTGAGGCTGCAGGAAGTGAGCAGCTGTGCATTGCAGACTTTCAGAGCTGAGACAAGGCAAATGCTTCAAACCAAGCTGAGTATGTTATCCTAGAAGGAACATTCACTGTGAACATTGCCAAAGATTCCAGTCCACTGTCCAAATAATTCCTTTTAAGTCCTCAATGCTGAGTCTCTTTCAGAGGGCTACCTGCCTCTTCCCTCAGGACAACGTGGCTTATTATTTAGGCTTCTTAATTCCACTTCCATCTCTCTGGAGTCCGTTCTTCACAGGAATAGTCAAAGTGAGCTCTAAAACGTGAACTCAAATCATCTCCCATTTCTAATGAAATGTCCTGTGACAGTCACTGTGTCCTTTAAAAGGCATTCTGGGCCCTAAATGGACTTTTTTCCTTTCCACAATCATCTCCTACCACCCTGTTTTTTTTTTCCCCTAGCAAGCCAGTTCCCAGGCCATGTGATGGCTTTCCTGAGACTTAAACACCAAGCACTTCTACTTATTTTCTCTAGTATTCCATAGAGAGGAGGAAAAGGAGGGAATGAAAGGACCATAGGTTTTATTTTTTGATTTTTAACCAACTCTACTTTCTTTTCTACATAAAACAGAATACAGTGATCAAAACACCCACTGGACAAAATCAACTTCCAAAATAGTTAGTGAATCATTCAAAGTAAGAATGTTCTGGAAGTTTTGAGGGGGTTGTCAAATCCAGTTGTCATCCTGTGCATGCAGTTGCTTTAGGGAGGTTTTAAAAGTCTGCTGCTACTGGTTTTGTGATATCCTTGGAGAAACAGGTTGACTGTGAGCAGTTATGGCTCCTTTCTCACCTTCTTCACAATTGAGGCTGCTTTCTTGTCCTGCTTCCTGGTGTGTTTTGTGTGGTTTTCAGAGCATTGGTTTCCAAGTAGCATGTCTGGCCATCGCATGCCAACTGTTGAATCAGATACAATGAATGAAGGGTAAAAGCTTTAGATAATAGTTGTGGTTAAGTGTATTTCCTTTCAAGTGTTACTCTTGATTGCATACAAGTTTAATCACACTGGAATCAAGTGTGCATTTAAAACACCTCAAATCGGTTCAAGGCAAGATGCCATACATTGGACAGGGCCTTAACCCCATGTAGTGCCTGGATTGTGAGGAATTATCTAAGTGTCATAGGTGAAAAACAAGAATCAGGGATATTGGCGGGAGAGACTCAGGACTTGAAAAGTAGTCAGTATTTTCATACCAGAGGTAACGTTGATCAAGACACCTTGTGTTCATAAACTGATGTGCTGAATTGAAACCCCATTGTACTATCATCCATCAAAATATTTTCAAATCCATGTAGCTTTAATACTCTGTAATCTTGATTATTTATAGATTGAAGTAGTCCAAAGAAGAATAATACCAATAATTAGAGGAGCATAATGTTTAATTCAGCAAAGGTTTGTTGAGCCACATTGAACAAGAGTTTTTTTATCTGAAAAAAAAATAAAAAAACAAAAACTAAAAATGTTTATTGATGGGTAAGAACTGAGGTGCAAAGACCAGCCATTAAAAAATAAATTGCCTTAGCCGGGTGCAGTGGCTCACGCCTATAATCCTAGCTACTCAGGAGGCTGAGATCTGAGAATTAAGATTCAAAGCCAGCCCAGGCACAAAAGGACCTGAGACTCCAATTAACCTCTAGAAAATGAGGAGTGGGGCTTGACTCAAGGGTAGGATGGTAACGTTGAGTTGAAGAGCTCAGGGACAGTGCCCAGGCCAAGTTCAAGCCCCAAGACCCACAAAAATAAAAAGAAATAAATAAATAGCCTTCAGATAAAATGCTGTGAATTATGAAGAAAACATTTGGTGATCATGATCTCCATTAGAACCTGGTGTGTGCTACTGAGTTAGCATTGCTGGAATTTCCAAAGCAGAGACAAGCACTTTTATATGGAGAACGGTGCGGGCCCCACGTGTAGGCAGGCAGATCACAGATCCCAAGCCACTAGCCTAAGCCACTAGCCTGTCCATCTGCATGTGACCAGTGGCTGCAGAAATTCTGTTCTGTGGGAAGAATAAAGTAGGCAGCTTTGTGTAATGCGAGTATGGTATTTAAGAGGATTTTTGTTGTTGTTGTTGTTAAATCAAAACCAGCTGGGCTCTAGTGGTTCACACCTTGTAATCTCAGCTACCCTAGAGGCTGAGAGCCAGAGGATCAAGGTTTGATACCTTTCATGGGGAGAAAAGTCCATGAGACTCCATCACTAAAACCACCAGCAAAAAGCCAAGCTGGGGATGTGATTTTGGTGGCCAAGTGCCAGTCAAGAAAGCAAGCTAAGTGAGTGTGAGAAGCTAAGTTCTAACTCTGGCTCTGGGAGGAGGTGAATATTCTTTTCTAAACATGGATTCTGTAGGAAGAGGTGAGTGAAAACACAATTTCCTCAACAGAGTTTTAAGGCCTCGTTCTGGATTCCACATCTTTAAACACAAGATGATGAAGACACAAACTTTCCAGGCCTTCTTGAGGAATGTTGGCCATCTTGTATGGTGTATTTATTGAACACAGATAACATGTATCTATTGAATAAACAGGCTGGGCTACCATAAAAGTATCTTCTTTCTGATGGCTGCTTTCCATGCCTCAACTTGTGAAAGCTGCTTGTTTTGTGGAAACAGACACATTCTCACTCCTTTGGCTGTGTGCAGCCAGTCGAAAAGCCAAGTGGAATCCCATTCTACCTCATGATTCATCCTCTGATCTGCCAGCTCAGTTCTGGCTGAAGCCACTGTGTTTGAAGAGAATGAGGCACGGAGCTGAAAGGAAACATGTTAATTTTCAGATCTCAGGCCACTGGTGGTATAACTAGAAGCCACTCACAACTGATAGGGGTGTCATCAAGACAGGATAAATGTCTAACATTTCTAGGTAGATTCAATACAATCAGAACTTGGACTGTGATAACCACATCAAGGGATATTGCAGTGGAATTGTGTTTCTGCCTGCCTCCTTAAGAAACTGAGATAGCAAATCAGTCCAGCTATTTCCACAGCTTAATACTATATGCACATACATGCCTATACACATGTATATGTGCATGCATATATGTGTATGTATAAGTAGATATCAGAGCAATAGCAAATAACAGACAAGGTCTGACTTATAATAGATGATGTGACTTATAAGACATCACGTGGACAAATCAGAATAATAGCCCTTGAATGCCCTGGACACCAGCGGCTCCTGAGTTTACTGATGTCGTGGTTATTTCTGGTCTGAACTATGTCCGGGCCAATGTCAGTGAACTTTAGGTTTTGGAGTTCAAGGTTCAATAACACTTACCAAAAAAATTCTAGACTATTTGGCCTCATCAGCCAAGTGGAGGAAATGCAGACCTCCCCTTCAATCTCTCTCTGCACCTGCTCCTAACGATGGTCCAGTTCTTCTCTGCAGGTCATCTGATTCTAGCAGATGTGCTCATGATCTCATAGATGCACTTCAGGGCACAAAGGTATTTCCAGTTCACACCCCACACACACAGAGTAAGTAAAAGCGTACGAGTCAGGAAGTCCAATCCTCCCAGATTTCATCTTGTGAGAACACCGTTTCAAGCCCAAACTCAAGAAATAGATTCACACACCAAAATCCTATCAATTTGCCCCACACTTACTCACACAAGGCTGTCAACTTTAATTTTACAGTAACTCTTTTACGGACCAGATGCCCTCACCATAAGCAATCAGTAGAGCATTCTGTTGAGGTCAGTGTGCAGCAGCAGGCAATAATAATAATAATAATAATAGTAATAATAATTGTAATTGATTTGCATATGCATTGTGTAATGTATATGTAGATCATCAAGAAAAATCTGGTTCTCAGGATTTTTAAAAAAATTTTTAATAGTTTTGTCAGTCTTAGGACTTGAATTCAGGGCCTGGGCACTGTCCCTGAGTTCTGCTCACAGAGAGCAGTCTACCACTTTGAATCACAGCTCCAATTCAGGGTTTCTGGTGGTAAACTGAGTAAGAGTCTCACAGACTCTCCGGCCTGGGCTGGCTTTGAACTGTAATCCTCAGATGGCAGCCTTCTAAGTAGCTAGGATTATGGGTGTGAGCCACTGTGCCCAGGAGGACTTGATTCTGAGGGTATAGTGAGATGTATGTAAACTTAATAGTTTACCCAGAATTTCGATGTAACTTCTCTTTTTAATCTTCCTCTTTCTTCCTTCCTTCCTTCCTTCTTTCCTTTCCTCTTTATTTTTTCCCATTCAATTATCTTCCCTTCCTTCTTTTCTTCTTCTTCTTTTTTCTGTAATGAGGAATGAATTTAGAGCCTACATAATAAGTACTCTCAGAGAAAATGTCCAAAAATACTCTAACACTTGAAACCTGAATCAGTACTTTTACTACGAATTTGATTTTCAACAGGTCTTACACTTTTGTCAGAGCCATACTTTTCAATTAGCTGGGCTTATGGATATGCACTACTATATCCAGCCTAAAATGTTTGATATCATTGTATGTATCCTTCTGCAGAAAGGCCTTTTTATTTTTGTCTTTTTTTTTTACCAGTCCCAGGCTTGAGCTCAGGGCCTGAGCACTGTCCTTGGACTTTCTTCAAGGCTAGAGCTCTACCATTTGAGCCACAGCACCACTTCCAGATTTTTCTCTGTATGTGGTACCAAAGAATCAAACCCGAGGCTTCGTGCATGCTAAGCAATCACTCTACCACTAGGCCAAACTCTTAGCCCATGGATGAAGTTTTAAAGTCTGTGAGCATAAATGAACTAACTTTCTATATCTGGAAAGTTTCATTATGTCTATCTCATTTCCCAGTAATCAAAATGAAGCATCACCAAGTATGTCCTGATCATTTTTTTTGTAAGCCACTTCCCAGGAAGCTGTTTGTCTTAAGCCTTATCCCGGGTACACAGTGTTTCTATATTCTATCCCTTTTCTTGGTTAAAAGCAAAATCATCAATAACTTTCAGTGAAGACTGTTTGCAGTCACACACTGAGAAAATCTGGTCGGAAGGCTCTGATTGATTTGTGTCTAAAGCAAAATGCAAACAGACTCAATTACAGAGCTGCTTTCTCCAGAGCGAAAGCCCAGAACTTCATTATTGTCTTCGGCTTTTCTTCTGACACCTGTTATTTTACAGTGGTATAAGCTGTAGACTTCTAATGAAATAAAATTATATTTCATTAGGGCTCACCCCAGATAACAAGGAAACATACATCCAAGTTCCCAAGTCTACAACTGCTTTCCTAATGGTGCTTTGATTTCTACAGTCTTTGTGGAGTGATTTTACAAGCCAAATCCTTCCCAAGAATGGTCACTCAGCTGAGAATGTGACTAAGTGGTAGAACACTTGCCTAGCATGCATGAAGCCCTAAGTTGTATTCCTGGGTTCACATAAATAGTAAAAGCTGGAAATGGCACAGAAAAAGTTGGAAGTGGAGCTGTAGCTCAAGGGCTAGCCTAGAGCAAAAGCCATATAGTATGATGCTAAATGAAAGGACCTCCATGATATAGAAACAAAAGTCCTTAATGTTATCTCTCATCTCTTTTGCTGTCCTTTGGCTATCTCATATTTTTACAGTATTTCACTTTGTTATCTGATATATTGTATATATTCATATTGGTTATTCGAAATCAGATAGGGAAGGGGGGAAAACAAGATGAGGGGCAGGGTGAGGGGAGGGAAATGGGGACCAAGACACGAGAAAGGGTATCAATGTTTGTGAAGTAATGCACCTTCTGTCTGGTGAATATAATGTAACCCTTCTATTAATTACAATAAAAAAATATGTGAAAGAAAAAAAAAGAAGTTTAGTGACAGTGCACAGGCCCTGGCTTCAAGCCAAAAAAAAAGCCACCAATTATTTTTTTAAGAAAGATTTCTTATTAGTAATATCCCTGGCCTCCTGGAAATATATTCAATTCTTCAAGCCTTCATTGAGGTTTCTATTTAGTTTTTATTTCATTGTGCTTTCAAATAATGTGCTGTGGCATCATGAAAATGCAGAGAACTCAAACAACACTCTAGAAAAAGAAAAAAATGAAGTTTCTGCGTATATACTTGTGCATGTAAATCTGGGTGTGGGGGGCACGTCCACTCTTCATTATGAGGGCCGCCCTAGCTTAATGTGTGAAGTCAGCTGTTTGCAGGATCTCTGCATAGCTGTGTGTGTGCGTGCGTGTGCGTGTGTGTGTGTTTGTATGTGCGTGCGTGCGTGTGTGTGCGTGCGTGCGTGTGTGTGCGTGCGTGCGTGTGTGTGTGTGTGTGTGTGTGCGTGTGTGTGTGTTACTTAACTATACTAAATTCTTTCCTCCCTCCATCCCAGACATCAATATGTGCTTCATTATTGTTCCTCATCCGATCCCTTCTCAATATTTGCCAGGAGAAGGTAAGAAAAGGGTTTTGATTACAAAGAAATGTCAGTTCCTAATGATCATTGAAAGTTCAAGCATTAATGAGTTGAGGTTCATGGTAGATACGGGAGCTCTGGCTTGGCGATGGGAAATCTTCAGTGAGTTTGAGCCTATTTCCCAAGATTCCTTCTTCTACTATCTAATGCTCTCAAATGAAAACCATCCATATTTTTATTAAAATCTGTTGTTTAGAACAACAGGAAAAAGAAAATGCCGTCCTGTGGGTATTAATACATTTTCATAATTAAAAACTATTTCCTGAGACCATTCTCATGCAGCTTGGAATTTCTATAATAAACAGAGGTCATTACATTTTCTTAGAATTCAGAATAAATTTTTAAAAGTGGTTTTCTTGTACAAATTTAAGAGAAGGAGGCAGGATAGAGAAAAGGACAGGGAAAAGCATTGGAGTTAGAGAGAGAGAAATTGAGACATGGCGAGACAGAGGAGATATGGAGAAAATGAGACATGGCGAGACAGAGGAGATATGGAGAAAAGAAATAACAGAGAAAGAAGGAAGGAAGGGGGAAGGGAAAGACTGAATAAGAAAGGAAGTAAAGAAAAGAAAAAAGAAGCTCTGAGATGGTTCAAGGTGAAATCAGCAAAAGGTCTGTCTTTCTCAACATGAAACTTAACCTGTCAGGTGCCTCCTCTTTTTTCAGGGATTCCAAAGCTGAATGTCTTCATTGGAATTCTCCACCTTAGAGTCTTTCTTTAGCTCTGAGAACTGGTGGCGTGTTTTTTTTTTTTAAATCCTTTTGGAGAGTTTACTTGTTTATTCGTTTTCACTGTCTTGATTTGTTAATCTAGGTCTTTCCTCAAGACAAATGGTGACCCCTATAGAATTCTGAGAGT
The DNA here is from genome assembly GCF_031878675.1 of Megascapheus bottae. Classification (NCBI taxonomy): domain Eukaryota; kingdom Metazoa; phylum Chordata; class Mammalia; order Rodentia; family Geomyidae; genus Megascapheus; species Megascapheus bottae. Next base: position 6,809,371 of record NC_143534.1, on the reverse strand, counting down.
TGTTTACAATCAAATCTTTGCGAAGCCCTCAAGTCCTAGTAAATTAAAGTAGATCAAAAGTCCAAGTCTCTGTAACTTTCCCTTTAGGGATAATCACACATTCTCAGCACTGAGATACATCATATAAATATGTTGCCCGTGAGCATGTAAGATGATAAAGGTGAGGACAATTTGCTGCCTGTATTAAAGTGCTCTGTGGAAAGTGGCAGGTCCTTCTCCTAGTGCCTGCTGCTCTGCACGTGCACAGCCCTCTCTACAAAGACCTTCTCCCTACCACTGTGGGAGCCAGGCTGGCAAGGAGCAGATTCACATTGCTAATGTCTACACCAATCAGTCTGTTGACAATTTACTGGGCAGTACAGGGTTGGATTGAAGAAGGGTCCTTTTGCTTTCTCTTGGGGCTCTTGTTCTTTGTTACTTTTAAAATAAGTGCAAAGCTTTCATCCTTGTATGAATCTTATGAACACTTCTTTGCTTTGTCCCCCTCCCTTTTCCTAAAGAGGGAGGGCAGGGAAGAGATGATCAAGGACAGGATTTTAATGAAGAAAAAGAATCGTCCTAGTTTTTCAAACCCTTTCATCTCAGCCTAAGAACTAAGACACCAGTTGTCTACTTTGAAGATGACCAGAGCATTTTTCTAAAGCCCTGGTGGGTGTGTGTGAGTAAAAACAATGAAGTTCACAAGTATAGTTATGTGTCACTAAAGGACAGGATGCATTCTGAGAAAGGTATAATTAGGCAATTTGATCATTGTACAAATATTTTGGAGTAGGCTTATACAAAGGAAGAGGTTATGACATTACTAGACAATAGAAACCTATTAAAGTCACTATTGTATGTCCTCTGTCATGCACCAAGATGTCATTATGCAAAATGTAATTTTCACCCCTTCTAGAATTCAAAATACTGCAGGCGTGTTAAGATCAGAGAAGTAATAGTGTTGTTTGTCCTTATCCCTACAAGATGTAACATTGCTTTCTTTTAATGGAATAAGAAAAAAAGAAGCAAATAACAGAGCAAATAATTAGAAGTATCCAATATAAGTTAGGAATGGCACTGACTCTTGAGAGCAGGACAAGACAACAACCTTGGAACTTACCTGTACAGAGCTTGCACTATCAGGGAAACAGAAAATGGAAAATAATCTTGTGAGACATTAGGCAAAGAGGAAGATTATGAAAGGAGATGATCCTGGGCCTCTGTGAACCCTAAATGGCTACTGGAAATACTTTTTGAAATCCAAAGTGCAGAAACATCAAAAGCTCCCCATAACAATACAGATGATGAGATACTCAGGTGGGAGTGAGGACTGATCATTGCTTATAATCTACCGAAATTAAACACGATGTAAGAACACATGTTGGGATCAGAAAAGAAAAAAATCACTGCAGCAATGTGTGATACAAAGGATATGCTGGGAAGAGCCACGCTGCTCTCTTGAAAGGAAAATGCTTAATACCACAGGTGCTTTGAGAATTCTCCTTGAAAAGCACGCTACTTGGAAATTAAAATTGCTTCAGGAATTCCAGTTCTTCAAATGAGCGTGGTTTGCAGTGCTATTCTTCTCCCATAAGCCAGCCAAGGGTGAAGCCAAGTGGCTCCGCAGTTTTAAAAATAAATTGTGCATTATGGAACTTGACAAATGGAAGAGAACTTGAACACTACCTCTCTCAATATAGTCAACTTCATGGTGCTATTTGTCTTTCTTCATTGTCTGACACTAAGTTTTTTGAAGACAAATAACAATTTTGGCTAACAGGTAAATGGTATGCTATGTGGCAGCTATTCTGCTAAGCAAATTTCCTTCTTTAGTTTAGCTAAGGCATACAATAAATCTCTCTGCTTGTGCTTGTTCTATAGATAAGCTATCAGAATGAAAGGGTTTTGCAACTTGCAGAGATATGAAGGATGGGTGGTCATGTGTCTGATTTCAGAGTCCATCCTGTTACAAGATATGTCCCTCTCACACCAAATGAGTTTAAGATGAATGTGTGTATTAAACAATTTCAACGTGCTTCATAGATTTTTTCATAGGGAAGAAAACAATATAGGAGTCAAACCTAATCAATTTCAAAGCACATGTAAAAACTGGAGGTAAACTTGACCAGTAAAAGCATGGATAAATAACACAGGTTTCACCCCCAAAACTCTTCTGCAAAATCAAGTCTTTAAATCTCCCTTGAGCTATGAATGTGTCCTTTTTTTCCCTGGCTGAAGAGAAGTATAGAAAGCAAAAGGAAGTATTCCGAAGTGGTGCTTGGAAGAGGACAGGAAAGGGGTTAAGCCAACATAGCTGTGAAAGAAACTTGGCATGTTATTGTAACGGGCCCATCCATTGAAATAGATCTTTGTTACAGGAACACTGAGAGAGGATGAGTTAGAAAGAGCTTGGTTCAGCAGTAATGGCATTGCTAGCTTGCCTTCATCAGTCTATCTTCTCATCTATCTTTTACCCTAACGAAGAGATGGAATGGATACCACTCACCCCATAGTGACTGGAGCGAAATCACAATGGAAGTCAAGGATGGTACTGTAATAGCTAAACTGGGCTTCTAAACCCTACACTGAATGCTTGACTCCCAGTATCTTAGAATGCGTCTGTTACTGTTTGGATCTTAAATGTCTTCCAAAACCTCATAGGTTGAATGAGGTCCCCACTGGATGGTGGTATTGGATAATGATGAAAACTTGAAGAAGTCAGGTCTTGTTAGAGGACACACACACACAAACGCACACACACACACACACAAACACACACACACACACACACACACACACACACACACACTTCCTGGCTACCATGCAGTGAGCAAGTTCCTCTGCCAGTTCTTTCTGTCATACTGTACTATTTCATCCCAGACCCAGAAACCACCAGATCAAGTGACACAGATTTAAATCACATCCATGGGTCAAAATAAATCCTTTCCTCTATGAACATGATTTTCTCAGGTTGTTTGTGACTGCTGATGAATATGATTGCTATATTTGCAGATAAGAATCTTTATGGAAATATTAGAATAGAGTCATTAGGCTGTGACCTAATCTCTGGATTGGATGTCCCTAGAAGATGAGGAAATTTAGGGGCCAGGAGTTTGGCCTAGTGGTAGAGTGCTTGCCTAGCATGCACGAAGACCCAGGTACGATTCCTCGGTACCACATACTTAGAAAAAGCCAGAAGTGGTGCTAAGGCTCAAGTGGTAGAGCTCTAGCCTTGAGAAAAAGTCCAAGGACAGTGCTCAGGCCCTGAGCTCAAGCCCAGGACTGGCAAAAAAAAAAAAGATGAGGAAATTTGGTCATAGACACGTACAGAGGGAAGGTGGTATAGAGGAGAAAAAAAGAATATCTGTAAGCAAAGGCAGAGAGCCTTCACCAGGAACAAAACTCTGGCAGCTCGTTGATTTTGTACTTCACCGGCACAAGGACTGTGAGAAAATACAATTCTGTGATTTCAACCCCATAGTCTGTTATAGCATCCCGAGCAGAAAACATACCAGTGTCAATCATCAAATCCTTCCCTCTTATATCTTCATGCAAGCTTAACTGTGGTCGATCTAGTAATCAAAGGTGTAGTCACTAGGTATACATTTATGGATAACTTTAGGTTAATTAGTATAAAATAGAATTATGGATTTTGTTTCACTGGTCACTTCATGTACCACACAGTTCCATGTGCTACTGTTACTCTGTTGAACAACAGAGACCTTCTAGTCATCATAGACAGTTCTAGACAGTAGCACTCCTTGAGAACAAGCCTAATGTAATCTTACATTCATCTCCTAGAGGGAAAAGATATGAGTGATAAAAATTATTACTGAGCAACTATTTAAGATGTATACCATGTTATGTGCTAGCTTTCTGTTGTCTCATCGGAGGAATTATATGTGTGTGTGTGTGTGTGTGCATGCGCGTGTGTGTGTATGTGTGCATGTTACCTCTTTTTTGTTGTTGATCATGGGGTTTGGACTCTGGGCTTGGGTATTGTTCCTGAGTTCTTCAGCTTAAGGCTACTGCCCTACTCCCTGAACCACAGTGACACTTCTGGTTTTCTAGTGGTTACTTGGAGATAAGAGTTTCAGTCTTTAGTGCTAGGGCTGGCTTTGAACCTCAAACCTCAGATCTCAGCCTCCTTAGTATCTAGGTTTACAGGCATGAGCCATTGCACCTGACAGGGAGTTACCATTTTATACTTTTTACCTTTTAAACTGAAATCCCAAGCTTCTACCATCTCTCAGCTCTTGTTCCTTATTCTTCATCCCCAATGTCCTAATTAAATTCTTAATGCCACTCACTAATTTATGTGAGTCAATTGTTGCAAATATATTGCAAAAATTTTCAGTGGTTCGGGGCCAGGAGTTTGGCCTAGTGGTACAGTGCTTGCCTATAGCATGCACAAAGACTCCGGTTCAATTCCTCAGTATCACATACATAGATAAAGCCAGAAGTGGAGCTCTGGCTCAAGTGGTAGAGCACTAGTCTTGAGGAAAGCTCAAGGACAGTGCTCAAGCCCTGATTTCAGTCTCTGGGATGGGAAAAAATATTTAAAAATTCAGTAGTGTCCCTTAAGGGTGCAACTAACTCTTAACTTCTAGGAGAGTAATAGCTGACTCTCTTGTTTCAAGTGGACAGTGCAAAAATGAATTTGAAAGGGTCAGGGATTTCTCAAACAGTCTCTTTGGGATAGCATATGTGCGTGTTCATGCTCTTAAGAGAATTATGGGTCAGGAGGCAGAGATTTTAGGCAAATTAGAATAAAATTAAGAAACTGGATTGTGGGGAAAGGGAGAATTCCAGGTGGGAAATAAACTGGTGGATTAATTATCTCATAAAATTCTTAGCACTCAAGTGAATTCCTGAAGAGTAAAAGCAGGGATTTTTCTGTTTGAATTCCCAATAGGAGATTTCATTCAATCTGAAGTTAGAGGTCAACAAGACCTACTATGAAAGCTGTAATAAATGAAACAAATCAAATAGAAAAAGAAGGACATGAAGAGTTAACACAACAGGTTAGCATGTAGAGAAGCAAATGTGGTATGCCCTGACTTTCTAAGTGGCTCAAGTGTCTTCCTCCTTGAGAATTTTGCCTAGTGACAGCAGCTAATGTAATACACAAGTTCGACACAGTGTGTGTGGAAATGAGAGTCAGGGCGGGCAGTGGGGAGATTTTAGAAAGGAATAATGATCCCTCAGTCAGGCTGAGCTTGCTCTAACGTGCACTGGTGTGAAATGGGAGCCATTCTCAGCCGATTTGGACTGCCCCTTCTAAGCCCTTCGCAGTATTCCATAAGTACTGGATGATATGGGAAACAGGTTATTGATGGTGTGCTGAGAAATATTAAATACTTTCTCTCAGGGGAAGAAGAAGCCCTGATTTGTAGGAATTGCCAATTGCCACAGAGTCCCTGTGAAGGACTTTGTCCATCAATATAGCACCATGTAACAACCCTGAATGGGCAAGTAGAATTTGTTTTCTAACAGAAAGTTGCAACTCTGTCAAAGTAGGAGACTGCCGGCCCTTTGTGGCAATCCAAGGAAGAAAGCCTGGTACTTGAAGGGTATTCAAACATTATTTTCTGAGCAAACATCCCCAGTGTCAAAGGAAAAATAATGTACTCTGCTCCCAAATCAAAAGGCAGAATTCGCAGTAATGTTTCCTCTTTACTTCATTTTTCTTTCCTTTTCTTTCCCTTTTTCTTTCCTTCCTCCCTTCCATCCCCCTTCCGTCCTTCTCTTCCTCTTTCTCTCCCTCCCGCCAGGGGAAGAAACACTTTTCCTCTACCTTTAGATTCTGGTCTGAGAATCAAATTGACCAAAGAAAAATTAGCAGAAGAGAAATATATAAATTCTATCTTATGTCAATATTTTAATATGTACATGGAACTTTTTATATGTAAGAAATAGAGATACAAAGAACTCATTTGGCTCAGAAAGAAAAACTGTGGAAACATGAAAAGGCAAAGGAAAAGCAGATTTGAGCTGAGGTGGTGGCTAATTGTGGGAAAGTGAGTAAAGATCAAGGGTAACTAGAGAAAGGTAAGGGTTATTTTACTTGGCAACTCTTGTATGATTTCATCTCAGGATCAACTCTCCTTTTCTGGTCAGAAAAATGTTCTGGTACCAAAGGGATATTTTCCTCATTTGATATTTAGGTCCTGCTTTAACCTAGAAAGGGATCAGGTAGTCCTCTTCTATCTCTCTGTCATTTCTCAGTTGTCTTCAGCTCAAATAATCAATATGCCCAAACAGCATATTTGGAGGGACATATTCTGATCTTTTATCATTATTTAATTCCTGTGCTTCCCTTCCCTTTCTTTCCCGTCCCTCTTTTACCTTCATTTCCCTTCTTTTCCCTTCCCTCTCCCTCTTTACTAGCCCTTCTCTCCCCTTCTTTACTTTCCCTTCTTCCCTTTTCTTCTTTCTCTATACCTCCCCCTTTCTTTCTTCTTTACTTTCTTTCATATCTTATTCTATTCTCTTTGTTGGGCTCATTCTTCTTTTCCTTCTTTATTTTTGGAACACCGCATTATATTTACAATGAGTACTCATTGCTAGACAGAACAACAAAATGACTACTCTGTTGCAAAAAAAAAAAAAGCCATACTTGGAAATCAAAGTTTCTGACGAGGATTTCTGTGCCCCTTTGGCAAAGTGTGTGTTTCTGTTTCGTCCTACTGGGGTGTTTTGCCTAAAATTGTGGTTAGCCTCTATGCCAGCTTTTGGCTCCCCATGTTTAACTGGTTATGCCTGAGCCTCCCAGACAAACACAAGTAGTCTTTCCTGCTCTGTCTATTTTCTTTTGCATAATATTAACTTACACACAGCAATCACCCCAATGAGTCTGCCAGCTATTCTTTATTTTGCTCAAGCAAAATAGTTAGTGAGAGAATGGATTTATCTTTGGTAAAGCCAACACAGCAGCAGGTTGTTTTTCTCTGAGAGAACAAGACATTGAACAAGTAACCAGATCCATGGGAAAAACCCATCTCTCGCTCCATAGCCACGTTTTTCTACCAGCAAAAAAACGGTTTACTAGTAAGCTATGGCAGACCTCCCAGGATGCTTATAGCTAGTTAAGTTACAAGCAGACATTCTAGTGAGGAACAATATAAGCAAAGGAGTGTACAATGTTTTATTTAGTTCTGTTAGATAATTGCTTACATATTAGATGGATACTCTCAGGTTTTCTTAAGGTAGAATTTGCTTAAGTATTCATTTGTAGTTAGACATAATAGGAAATAAATTTATCTGCTTAAAGTTAGTAAGCAGCTGGATTTTAAATGAAGTAACCAAGGTTTTTAGAACTGGGATAGCCCCACATCAGAGAGGATCTTAACCTGCCTCAAAGCCATAGGACTTGTTTCTTAACACTGGCTGAGTAAATAGTTGTTGGGGATATTGTGGTGCGCATTTTTAACACTCATTATTTTACATATTAAGTTAAAAGAAGAAAAAAAGAGAAAACAATACAGCAGTGGGTGAAAACAAATCTAGGTTCCCTGGTTGTCATGGCAATAAACTATTTATCACTGCAAAAGCTTTCTTGAGAGAGCAATGACAATAAAGATTTTTCATATCCAAAAATTGTATTCAAGAAGGCTTGTGTCTTGAATTTGTACAAGATTTGTTTCTGGAAAAAAGATAATAAGGAGAGGAGGGAAGAAAGGAAGGAGAGAAGGAGGCAGTGGGGTGGGGAGAAAAAGATATTCACACTTATTCCCTGGGATAGAAAATCAGAGTAGCTGAATGACAATGCACCCAGACTTCACATAGTGCTTTGTTTCGGATTCATAAGGAAACACGCAAGTTTCCATTTCCTGTGAAGTCTATGAACAGTGCGTATGTGTGAGAGAGACAGACAGACAGACGCGCGCACACACACACACACACACACACACACACACACACACACACACACAGACCGACACAGACAGAGACTAGAATGCTAATATATACTTCTGCTAACAGGAGGGTGAGTTTAGAGGACATTACAATATGGAGTCCACAAAACCTATTAAAGAAAGTTAGAAATGAAGCTACAGTAAAATAGAGAAATGGTCTTAAAAGAGTGTGAATCTCAAGAATGAAGGCAGGTAACTAGGTTAGGAGGGACTGAGACAGAGAGCACACGAAAGGTGAGTGGTACATGGATTGATCAGGTCGTCTTGGTTGGCATGTGAAACTGCAGTGTGAATTTTAGTTCTGGGCCTGAGCTTCAGCCCTCAAGTGGTGAGGTTCTCACAACAGGAGAGCCCCCACCCCTCATTTCCCAGCAGTACAGGCAGTCTAAGGGCGCACACAGGAAATGAGAGAGCTAAAACCACAGCTCCATTGTTGCCTTCTTGTGATAAAAATAGTTGCTGACTTTCTACCCGGTTTTCAACCTAACTTCAAGGACGTAAGTCTGCTCTCATTATTTGGTACAAATCAGTTGAGTAGGGAATGAAGCCAGTGATTTCACAGGAGCATGAACTCAGAATTGAAAATATTGAGAATGATTCACTGACCTGATCATTGTTAGGTTCTATAGTGATGACTGAGTACAATGATGATAACCAAGCGAATAGACACTCTCTAATAGAGTATGCGTTTCCAAGTTTTCTTATAACTAGGAAAGGGGATAGAAGAAGTGCATGTAAAGTTTGGAGGTAAAAGGACCTTAAAATAACAGATATATGAGGTTTTCAGAAAGAATAGAGCTTATCCTTGGGTATCAAGTGATAGAAAGTCTCATGTAGATGAGAAACAGCTTAAAGGTGGCACAAAGTTGGAAGTGGTGCTCAAGGCTATAGCCTTGAGCTGAAGAGCTCAGGGATAGGTACCAGGCCCAGAGTTTAAGCCTTGTGATGAAGAAAAAAAAGATAGTGATAGTCATAATAATATTAAAGTCTCTCAAAGTGGAAGATGATGGAATCAGAATCCAACCACTTGGAAGAGACTAAACCAGAACTTGACTGAAAACCAGTGTTCTCTCCTATATCTCATAGAAAAGCAAACAAAAACAAATAGGATTTTTTTTTACTTCTGCAAATTTAATTGCCCATAAAATTGAGAAGTCAAGTGATCTGGAAGCTTCGCAGGATATGTAGAGTGTTTCAGAGACTCCGGATTAGGCCAAAACAGATGGGTGACTATGGAAAAAACAAAAGATGACTCTCAGAGAGGAGTGAGTAGGACTCTGAGAACAAAAATGCAAGGCAAAGAAGAATATTTCCTAAAGCTATTTTGTACAAATCACATATAAGCCCATATAAACCCATTAGCCCTGCCCTAAACAATTTTGACACTTGTGAAGCAGAAATTGAAGAGACACACAGAAGGGTAGCCAGCAGTAAACTTGCAATGAATAATCCTTTGACTCCGATTTATTTTAAGTAGTTATAGAAAGAAATTGCAATTACAGAAGTCAGATCATAAGCACACTGCATCATGATCAGTATCATCCCTTCCATTGTTATCTCCATCTTTCACCAAAAAAAAAAAATTACATCACATGATACTTTGTTCCATTTTGAGCATTAGTGTGATTTAAAATAACAAATATTTTAATACATCCCAAGGTAGTACAACTTTTTTTTTTTGCCTTGGAAAGGACAAGACATAGCTCGTCTGAACATTCACCTGTAGGTTCCACACCCAACCTTGGGGCTGTTAAGAAAAAGTGTGTGCAAGGCAGAAATCCTGATTATTTTTGCCTCTGCTTCAGATGCTTGCTGCCACCTGTTGGTATCTGGAAATTTCTACATGTGTGATATCAGAGTAGAGGAGGAGAACCTGAGAGGGAACAGCCAGATGAAGAAGGAATGAGAGGGAAATGCATGGAAGGTAAGGAGCAGAGTGCCCGGAAAGCCACCCTCTATTCCTCAAAGCTCCTCCCACACGAGGTAAGACCACCGCTTCAACAGATGTGTGGAGAAAAAGGAGAAAGCCAAAAATGAAAGCAGGGAGAGCCTCACTCACCAAACAGGGCTCTACCAACACTTTCCTTAACATGAGAATTCAGAGCCATCACCCTATACCTGGCCCTCACTGTATCTGTACAGTGGCAATACAGTCTTTTCTGCTGTGGATAGAACCATTGTCCTCTGGTTTTGTCCCTTCAGGTCTCTTTCCTGGCTTGTCTGCATGTGTGAGACATTAAATGTTGGGGCCACAAGATTCTGGCCTCTCCATCTTTCCTTCTCTACCTATTCTTTCTTCTAAGTGTTCTCATTTAATGTCTTGGCCTCAAAGCCAAGTTATATTTTCAACCTGCAACTTACTTCAGTGCTTCTGATTTGCATATTCAACTTTCTACAGAGACATTGACCCAGTGACTCACCCAACACAGTGAAGACAGATTCTCCAATGGTTCCCCTCCACATCCCTTCCACAGCATGCTATCATCAAGCTCTCTTGGCTTTCAGTTATACGTGTAAGTGTGAGCAGGTCAAAGGTGGGTCACTCCTGTAATCCTAGCTACTCAGGAGGCTGAGATCAGTTCAAAGCCAGAGAGGGCAGAGAAGTCCATAAGCCTCTCAGAAGTAGAGCTGTGACTCAAGTGGTAAGGACTAGCCTTGAGTGAAAAATACTCAGGAACAGAGCCCAGGCTCTGAGTTCAAGCCCCCAAGAGTCTCTCTCTGTCTCTGCCTCTCTCTCTCTCTCTCTCTCTCTCTCTCTCTCTCTCTCTCTCTCTCTCTCTCTCTCTCTCTCTCTCTCTCTCACACACACACACACACACACACCCCTCAAGTGGTGGTCCTTCATTCTCTTCATTCTCCCCTTTTCTTCAGTTTCAAAAATAAATTCACACTTTTCATTGTGGTCGGGCACCGTCTGAGTTTTCCTGATTTTCAGCATCTTCCTGAACTTTTTGTGGAGCAGTCTAGGGGCCACTGATTGGCATGAATCCAGTCTCAGCACAGGATGTCTGTCAAGCCATGCTTATCCTCATTTACCCAGTCATGCCTTGCTCTCATCGTCTTTAATATGAAACTTACACCTCCTCTACCATGTCCATTTGTAACCTCACTCAGACTCATCTCTCCAGACTCATTTTTCATTCTCTGCTGCCTCAATGGCCACACACCTTCCACACTGACCTTTTAATGTACTTTCTTCCTGGGGGGGGGGGGTTGTCCTTTTGTTTCCTTTACAGGGAACACTCTTGGTCCTGGCTCTTCCCAGCCAGGGGGGAGCCCGGGGGGAGGGGGTGCCCTCTAGGAAGCACTCCCTGAAGCTAGCAAATTATTCTGTTGATTTCCTTTATAACCCTTTCCACTTCCTGAAATCGGTTCCCTTCTGACGTTTTGGCTTCCACACCCACTATATACGCTCATCTTGCGCTTAATTATTTTATGGAAAAGTCACAGACACTTGAGAAATACTGAATGAATAACAAGTGAATCCATCTCAAAAAATGACAGGAAACATAGAAATATTATTTCACAATGTCCCCAGAAGCACAAACAAAAGGAGAGTGTAGTATGGTGTCCTGGTGCTCTCTGTTTCCCTGCCCTTCTAATGTCTTTGCATTTTCTAGGAACCTCCTGTTCCATGCCCTGACATTGCCACTTCATTTGGCTTAATGGATGTCCCATGATTAAAGGAAGAAATTTGCTTTTAAATAGTACAAATTAGCCTTTCCAGTTAAATTAGGGAGAAATCACATAACACTGTCTACACACAAACATTTCACTCCAAGGGACAATAAATATCAAATCTAATCACATGGCTAACATCGTTTGTTGGCAAGCCACACCGTGTTTATTTTTTTAATGAACTTAAGAAAACATCAAGTGCCTCTAACTGAAATCAGCATTCACTGCCAGCTTTAGAAATCTTTGGATTTGTTCATCTAAGAACCATGAAAATCTCACTTGTTTTTTTCTGACCCTGAAATCTTGCTTAATCCCCTATTCTGATGTCTGGCCATTAATGTGAGCTACAAAGCAATTGTTCTCTTTGCAGAAACTCTTTTTGATTATAATGTGAGCACCAAAAGGTCTTTTTTTATATCATATGAGCATGAAAAGAAATACAACTTACCATTTGCTGAACTTGTTAGCTTCTAAACTTGATTTTTCTCAGTGATGTTATAGCATGACACTTCTCCCCCACATTCTAAAGGACCAACTGGAACTCCATGAGAAAACATATTTTGGAATATGGAAAGATCAAATGACAATTATACTGTTGCTATTTATTTTTAACTTATAATGGAATACTTAACAAAAATATTATCATAGTAGCAAGAAGCAGAAATTCACCTTGATGTGTCTGTTTTGTGCCTGCTTTTTCTCAGCTGCATGGAAAACACACAAAATTCCTCTATATGCTTCCCTTTCTCATTTCTACATTTATTTTTTATTTTATCTATGTATCTACCTGTTTATCTACCTATATATCTATATCTATCTGTGTGTGTATGCAGGTATGTTTGATAGTACTGAGGGATTGAATGTAAGACCTTGCTCTTGCTAGGCAGGCACTCTATCATGTGATCCATATCTCAAATCCTGTAATTATTTTCCAGATAGGATCTGAGACCCATCTGAAACACAGCCTGAAGCTCAGACTACACTTTTCTCTAACACTCAGGTCTTTACCTCTACCTGCTATCCCTATTTCACGTTCATCCTTATCTTTTCCTTCAACCTCAGAGCGCCTTACTTTCAGGTACACAGCATGGCTGGCTCACCTCTGGTGCATTTTTCTTAGCCTTGTGGGGCTGAAGAATCCTTGCTTTAATCCATGCGATCTTATGTCCACTCCAAGTGCTCAACTAGTGTTTCTGGAATCTCAAAGAAGGAGAGGTACTTTGAAGTTAAAAGGTGGAGAAGCATGCATCTTCAATTCAGCAAGTCTTAATCATATTGTATACTATGAGTTTGCAGTCATGCATAGAATATTGTCTTGAACCAATGGGGAAGTAAATGTAGCCTCAATGAACCATATGGAAGAGTGTTTTCAGGGTCCTGGGTATCAAGGATCAGGAAACCTCAGAGGATGAGTGATTCACTGTTCCCGGGAGAATGGCATTGAAGAAAACTGCCCAGGAGAGACTCTACTGGCCATGAAAACAGAATGGGTTCTCTAAGCTGATATGTGAAGTAGAGATATACACAGGACAAAACAAAGGTGAAAGAACATATTTGATTGTTTGTCAGACTCCTGGGAGATGTGGTACGTGGAGGAAGAAGACAAAGATCTGGTATGTGGAGGAAGGAGAGAAAGGAAATCTGCGTGGGTAAATGTTCAGTGAAAAACAGCATAACATGACATGAGGAGAATAATTCTTCAAGCAGAAGAGACAAAACATGGAAGACAGAGAATAAAATATAAAAGGATTTGAGTTTTATCTGGGAAGCTAAGAGAATTATGTAAAAGCTTTCAAGCAGGCAGGTGATATGCAGGTCTGTGTTTTAGAGAGGTGACTATGGATGTAGACTGGAGCAATCCAGGAAATGAGAATTGTGTCTATTGATAATCAACTGCGGATTATCTCTGCCTATGTCTTTCTGACACATTCCAGTAGTTTTCAACCAGAACAGAACATTTGATACGATCTATCTGGAGATGTTTTAGATTGTCATGACTCTTTACTTGAGGCACATGTGTTGGCATCTAGTAGATAGAGTTTGGGTCATGCTCTTACATTTGTACAACATACTGGATAGTCCTGGCATGAAAGGATCATTCAAGCCTAATGATCAATAGTAACAGAATTGATCAAGCCAAAGTAAAGTCAACTCCCTTCCTATTTTTTCTCTCCCTTTTAAAAGCTGAAATAGCTCCAGAGCAGGATAAATGTAGTTCATTCTTTTTGTTGTTCTGCTTAGTTGAAGCCAAGAATGGCTTGGTATTTGTCTTCTTGTTTGCCATAAACAATTCTTCCTAAGGGCATTGAATCTGTAGAGCTGTTTTATTAATAAATGGTTGGGCTTCTAGGTGTATTAAAAATTAACTTTCAGAGAATATTCACTTTTTCTCTGTCTTCTTTTCCAAATCTCCAGTTGACAGTGGAGGAAACTGAGGCAGAGTAATTAGGCATAAATACTAATAGCTGATAAATTGCAGCAAATGACAGAGCTACAATACAGGCCAATTCAATAAGTGGATCATGCTATATTAGTCCATAACATACAGCACTGATTTCAGGATAATTTTTCCCATGGTGTTGGTGAGATGAACCTAATCTTTTTTGATGTAAGAAAGGATGGTGGCTGAATGGTAACACAGCTGTTCTTTGCCAAGCAGAGCCTCTTGCAAGTAAAATGAAAATGGCTTTTGCAACAACTGGAGGATAAAAAGAGATTATAGGCAGATGAAAGTGTCTAGCTCACTCCCATCCTCTGATTTATGGCTAGTACTGTGTTGCTGTGAGAAAGAATACTATAGGATGATTCATATTTGGCATAAAATATGTTGCCTCTGGCTGAGGAAACTGGCAGGTTCTTACTTCCTAATATAAATATTTAAGAATCACATGTCATCACTTATTAGAGATTCTGAAATTTTCAGGTGTAAGCATCTTTCTTAGGAGGCCTTTATCCTATCATCTACTCTTTTAAAAGGCACTAAGATTATGTTTTTAAAAGAATGGCTTTGGGGCCATTGCAGGGCTTTAGACCTATGTCTGGGGCCTATGTCTCCCAGTGGCTTTGCTTCTTGTCTTGGTCCATGCAGTAGCTGTTATTGAGAGCCTGTTCTGGTGTCTAATATGCTTAATGTGCTGTGCCTCATTTTCCTCCCTCTACAGATGGAGAACGCAAGGGCCAGGGCTTACATTTTTATTATAGGCACAAAATTGAGTTGCTTCCTGTTAGTTAAAAATAGTATCCCATGGAAGAGCAAGACCTCAAACAGGGTAACCTATGAGGGAAGAGAGAAACTGTTGACTTGGCTGGTGTGTAGGGGAAGATGGATTTTCTCGTGGATCATGAGCTCCATGGCTGAGGTCTGTAGAACAAAAGACAGAGTAATATCAGAGGAGCATCCAATTGACTTCATTAAAGTTTGGCTTGACGTAGAGCCATCAGAAACAGAGAAAACAATTTGTATTTTATACTTAGTAAGGTGTAGACCATCATGGAGACATATAGGGAGAAAAGGGATCATTATCTAATTGCAATTAGCTTGGGAATTTGAAGGCCTGTACAGTGAGAATTCTTTTCTTCATGTCTCTATGCTTTTGGATTTAAGGGTGCTTCTTTCCTTCAGGCATTGGGAAAAAAATCTCTGAAGTGAAGGTCATACAATTTATTTTCAACCAGCCTTTATGGCCTGCTTCAGACAAAAAAGAGTGAAGGGAATTTTTTCTTTTTTTGTAATTTAAATTTTATGGTAAAGGTGATGAACATAGGGGTTACAGTTTCATAATTAGGTAATGAATATATTTCTTTTTGAACAGTGTCACCCTCTCATTTTTTCTTCCAGTTTTTACCATCCTATCTCCCCAACAACCCCCCCACCAACATTGTATAGTTCACTTCCAACCTAGCATCTAGTGAATAGTACTAGAATTGGTTCACTCCTTGTGAAGGGAATTATTTCTATGTCTTGTGGTCTATGTCAGTTTGAAGTTGTCACATTTTGGGGTAATGTGCTCAAACATCAGCCAAAACAGAAAAAGTCTCAGGTATGGACTATTTTGTTTTAATTGGAATAAGGAATGTTTATTTCCCTCAGGGAAATCAGAGTCTCCTTACAAATTGCGTTGACTCACCCTGGACTTAAATGGAACTACCAGGAGAATTTAAAGAAAGCTGGACTATCTGATGGGCTGGGAGTTTGGCCTAGTGGTTAAAGTGCTTGCCTAGCATGCACAAAGTCCCGGGTTCGATTCCTTGGTACCACATACATACAAAAAAGCCGGAAGTGGTGCTGAGGCTCAAGTGGTAGAGCTCTAGCCTTGAGAAAGTCCAAGGACAGTGCTCAGGCCCTGAGCCAAAGCCCAGGACTGGCCAAAAAAAAAAAGAAAGCTGGACTATTTGGGCTAGATGGCACCCAGAGAACAGTGTGAAATGAGGAACTGCAAGCCAATATTTAAGATACCATTCAGGTCATTACTTTTTGAAGGGGTCAGGGGTGAGTTCATCAATTTCTCTTCCTTTAAAACAGGAAAATACAACTTTGCTTTATTAGAAAAATTAGTTCAACCTTATTGTTACTTCATGGATGCAGCTTGATCCACAGGGAGACACCAAAGATGGGCTTTTGTTTAAAATTAATGGCTGAAGTTTCCTCTTAAAAGCCTGTCATTTACATGAACAAAGGAGCAATTGCTTCCTGACAGCAGAGATGGGAAAATGGAATCACTAGCCTCAATGTTTTACCCACAAGTCTTCACTCATCTACTTACTCAATTGTATCCTTTGACCTGTGTTT
The DNA here is from genome assembly GCF_031878675.1 of Megascapheus bottae. NCBI lineage: Eukaryota > Metazoa > Chordata > Mammalia > Rodentia > Geomyidae > Megascapheus > Megascapheus bottae. The sequence continues at coordinate 6,793,009 of NC_143534.1, read as the reverse complement.
TTAGTCATTTCACCTCTTTTCTGAAGAGAATTACTACTGTCTCTAATACAAGCAGTGACCTTCGTGCCTTTAGGAGTGCCGGTTTGATGAGCGTTTACTTATGACTGGTCATCTATCCTTTCAAGAGTAAATCATGTAGCTCTTTCCATTGGGTGGAAGACTCTGACTGGAAAAGTAGGGCCAACTGTTGAGTCTAGATTAGGGGACCTCAGTTCACTCATTTCCTGAAGACATAGTTGAGGTCCCTGTTCAATTCTCACAATGTGTGGGTATGCACATTACCATCATGGATATCTATAAGGTACACATATACATATACACACTAGAGCACACTCACACAGTATGGACTACTTAGGCTATGGAATATATATCATCACGACAGGATATTTCTTTTTAAAATGTTTACATGTTGATCTTTATAAATGTGGAATGAATGCTTTCTGCTTTCTCTGTTTTGACTTTCTTTCTACTGAGTCCTTATTTCCAAGAGTCTTTACTTTTCCCCCACTGAAACAAAATTATTAAGGGAGTCTGCTAGGCTCAACATCATCTCTTAATTAGCAATGCAAGCCTCTGTTGGAACTGCTTAGGGTTCACCTTTTACAAGAACCAAATGGGGAAAGCCAGGAAAGTATTAAGTTCTCTTTTTTCCAAAATGAATCATAAATCATACAGAACTATATTACTAAGTTTCTATTGCATAGATTTGCAAATTATAATTAATAACATTGCCTAAAAGTAAGATATTGGTAACAGTGGTTGCTATGCACAGATGCATTTATAAAATGTAGAGATGTTATATAAGTATCTATTTTGAGAATAGGTAGGAGTGAAGGGTTCTTTTCTTCCCATCCTACATTTAAAATACTGCAATGTAAGGTGTGGAAATTAAAATCTACTATGAATACATTATTAATACAAACAGAAGAACTCATTTAACAGCTTATGCTATTTTATTATTAAGATGGTCTTTGCAATGTGGCACTAATAAAATAGATGCCATAGTAGAGCCACTAAATTGGTTGTTAATGGTAATGAGGGAGCAATTTGGAAGTAAATAGTCTCTGGCAAAACTGAAAGTGGCTATTTATTTGAGTGTTGATTAATTAATAATTATTCATTAATTAATGCTAAATGCTTCATGGGTTGTTTTGCCTCTTGGCTAAAAGATACTGGTTCTTCACTCTGATGCCAATGCTAATTGTAAATGATCACTATAGGATCCTGATTTAACTGGGGTACAAAAGTTTGCTAGCAGCTTGCTTTCCTAAAGGCTTTGGAGGAGGAAAAACCAACCAATCAACCAAACAACAAGGAGCCTGCAGAGCCCTGAGTCTACTCTCTAGGATCTTGTGTTTTATGTAGATCATCTACAGGCCAAGAGTAGGCTTGGAAAGCCATAACAAAACTGTACAAGCAAACCATTCAGAGCTGAGGCTTTAAGGGGGATGTATTCATGAGCTGAGTTCTTAAACTGAGATCATTGTAATTGAATGTACTGGCTCCCTGTATTTCAGCAGGGTGTGGTTAATTCCCAATTCACTGGCTTCAGTGGTTTTTGACTACTGGGACCTAATTACACCTTAGGTTGGTGAGCAGCTCTAAACAAAGTATGACATTTTCAAAAGCTTTGGGAAAATAAGTAAGTTTCCTTAACTTTTTTATTGTAATTGTTTATGACCAGAACTGGAGAAGACTAAATTTTTACAGAAGAACACACAAATCCTTCTGACTTATTACTGGAGACTTGACAAAAAGCTTAGATGTTTACTTGGCTGCTAGTGATGACAGGGTGTTTTGAAACATTCCCCTCTCCCTCCCCCCTTGCAGGATATAGAGCTGATATATTCATTTTAAATTTTTCTGCAATTGGAAGTGTTTTGATTGGCTGCAGTTTCTGAAAGTCTAAACAAGCATAACTTCTGCATTGTATACAGAGCTGTAAATTTAATCAATATCATTCTAACACATAGCATAAAGAAAACAAAATAAATGCCATGAACTTTGTGGTCATTTCAGCGTATTTTTATGGCAGTGTTTTGATAAACTGACTTGGAGTTAAGCTAGAATTACACATCCCTAAGGCTGAAGGGAACTATATGGGGCATTTATTTAATATTTTGATTCCGGACTAGATCCAGGTAATAAAACAATGGGTTGCCTACAGTATTCAGAAAGGTTTCCATTCATTGGCAACTGCTTCAGTGTCAAATAGAAAAGTTCTTTACCATCTTTTATTTAATTCCTTTGCATGAAATCAAATGCTTTGCTCGCTGTGACTATTCAGCCTAGCTGGGAAAGAATCTGTTTGTCATCTTCCAGATTCCTCAGCTTCGTTATTAAAATTCTCTCCAATTTCCTTCTCACCAAGCTAATTAACCCAATTCTCTTAACCTTCCTCTTTCAATCTTCACAATGCTGTTAGCTAACAGGCCACATTTACATAGCAATTCTCAGTTCCAGTGTTCAAATTATTTCAAAGATGCCTAATGGATCTTTGATCATGAGGTATTTTGAAAGGGTTATAAGGTATCCCAACTCAGAGGAGTCTGACACAATGGCTTTACACATCTGTATTACTCACCAGGAACTGAGATCTACCAGATGCTACCTTATATTGATTGGGTGAAGTTATCATGCACACAACTTATCCCCAGTTAATCACCAAAAAGCCGGAAGTGGAGGTACGTCTTAAGTGATAAACCCACGCTTGGCGTGAAAAAGCTAAGGGATAGTGCCCAGGCCATGAGTTCAAGCATGAGGACTGGTACAATATCAACAATAACAACACTTAAGTAGATCCATATGTTTCGCAATGGAACATCACATCACAGTGAAAGATTTAGAGGGAGAAAGCTTGCATTTTTGCAATGATATTTCATAGTCAAGACTCCTTTTTTGTAATGTAGGCATCTCTGAGATGCACTTGGAGCACTCATGAATTTGACTAAATGTCATCTGAAGCCTATTTCACTCCTGCAGCCTCAACTTCCTTTTCCATATTCTAGGAATAAGTGGCCTTTAATTGAAGGCTTTAATTTATTCACCACACAATGTATCTGCCCTTCTGCCATCTGTAATTTATGCCTTATACACTCTGCTGCCTGGTATTATTTAATTCTTTTTTAAAAAGTGACAAGAGTTTTGTGAACCAGTGGCTAGAAATCACCCTATTAAAAAATATTGCTATTCATAAGGGTGTTTAGAAAAAAAATCCCAGTGGTGAATTTCAGTTTTGTCAGATAATGTTTTTTGTAGCATTACCCAGCTGGTGATTTTAGTTATCATTAATATTATAAAATAAAGCTAACAGGAGCCCCAGGGGAAAGAATGACCTCCCAGGAGAATGTTTAGAGTGTTTAATCTAGATCTGAATAATCCATCTAAGCAAAGCAAAGGAAACAGCCTCTGACATGTGTGAAGGAAAGACCTGGAGAATCTTTTCCCACGTGCTGAAATAGATGAGTGAGTATAACTAATCTCACTTTTCATTGACACCATTTTTCTTGGAGTAGCACAAATGGATAATTAAAACATCAAGAATGTCTTTAAAAAGGGCATCTCCCCCTCACCCCCCATCCCATGAAGATCTCGCCACCAAAATTCTCATTTTAGTTTCCTGACTATAGTGTGTTCTCTGGACAATACAGAATAGAGCAGATATGACGCTCCTGTAGGAAATAATCCTTCTTCTTCTGGAACACACTGCCCCTCCCTCATCAGACAACCGTCTTCCAACCACCAGCAAACGAGATGCTGATTGCAGGCTAGAACCCTTTGCACATTCTCCTTCTACTACCCTGATATAGTCATAGAAACCTTCAAGCGTCTGCCGAAAGTAATGCAGCCTTAAGGTGGAAGGAACCTGAGCCACTGACTCAGTACTTGCAGGAAATCACGCTGTTTGGATTAATTTATATTCTGCCCAAATTCAAAGGTTACAGTGCTAATTCCTGATGCCACCACATGTGACCTCCTTTCGTCCCTATGCCTTCACAGAGGCAATGGACTTGAAATGAGGTCACCAGTGTTATCTCTTATTGAAACAAGTGGTGTTCCTATAAAACAGTGAGACTAGACATAGAACTGCACATATCGAGAATGAGTTATGTGAGGTGGCATAACTCTCTGCCTAGCCAAACAGAGAAGCTTCCCAAAATCCATCCCTCCTAGTCTCGGAAGAAGCCAACCCTGCAGACGCTTTAATCTTGGACTTGATTACAGTCTTCAGATCTAAGCCTGTAATCCTAGCCACGCCAGAGGTTGAGATCTGAGGATTTCAGTTTGAAACCAGAGTCTGTAAAACTCTTATTTCAGATTGACCACCAAGAAGAAGAAAGTGGAACTGTGGCTCAACTGGTAGACCACTAGCCTTGAGCAAAAGAGCCCAGAGACAGTACTCAGATAACAAGGGCAAGCCTCAGCATGAGGGGAAAAAAGACAAAAAAAATCCTACTTTGTGTAGTAGATGTATGATGTGAGCATGGCACAGTACTAAATCAGTCCAAGTTTTCTTTTCAGTAGCTATCAACAGCAAGAACAAGGGATACAAACCAGTAATTCTGACATTTTTGCTTTCATTATATTTTCTGCAGGTCCATAAAAATTAAGAAGCTGTTACATACCATGGTAATGTATTTCTTTTTATTGAAAGCTATGAGGGGTCTGAAGGGGGGAGTTGAGAGTTGGGTAAAATTATTCAACATGACAGAAATAATTATCTTCATACATGAGATAGAAGCCCAAAAGCCTTTCAGGAAGTCAACTAGAGAAAGGTTCCCCTGTGATAAAGAAAGTAATAAGATGTGTCCCAGGTCCTAGTCATGATTGATTTTTTTAACACTTGCATAAAGAAAATGCCAGTGCTGACAAATGTCTGATTAACAAAATTAAGAAGAGATTTGACTGCAGACTTAATCCCTCTCCAGGGCTTTCTGGCTTCTGGATTTCTAGGTTGATTATCTTTTCAGGTCAGACTTTTTCTCATCATTTTCATTCTTTACCATTTCTAGCTGAGATTGAGATAATATAATGATTTGTTTTGTTTTAACCATGAAAGAGCAGGAACAGAGCTCTTGGCCCCTTCATAAGAGGTTTTACAACCCAAAAATTATAATCAAAAGTCTATAAAACCTTGTCGGGAGTCAGCCATTTTTCCTACCAAAGGTTCATGCTTTGATTCTAGACAGAAATCTCAGCTATGGTATAAAAAGAGAGGCAAGGGAGTGTTTTAATTCAAACGTAATCACTTTACTAGAATTTAGGGGATTTTCCACTGCACCTTGAGGGTTTACTGTTGTATATTTTTGGATGCATTGGAAGTGGAAGGAGGAACCAATGACAATAGAGCTCATAAAAATATACAAAGCTACAGTAATCATCCCAGGATTATTATCATTGTTGTTATTTTTCATGGGGAATCAGAGACTCCAAATTCCTAAATGAATTTCCCTAGGATTCAAGCACTTCGATCAATAGAGGTAATATTAACCATTGATTCGAGCATTTGTTAAGAGTTGAATTTGCTTAGTTAAGTATAAATATTAGATTATGAACAACTTGGATAAATGAGAAAGCTGGCAAATCCTATAAACCATCACTCTTACTGTGTTCTCTGCCACTACCGTGCTTTGATAAGGGCTTAGTCATATTTTACAGCTAAATAATAAAATTAGTATGTGTGTGTTGGGTATGTTCATGTTTAATTTGCCTTTTTATAGTCCAAGTGAGAAAAAGTATGTTTATTTTCCTGATCTGGTGGGAACACATCTGGCAGAGTCTGAGATGATGTTTGGTGTTTGACAGGTTTTCAAAGAAAGAACAGGGGGGAAAAAAACCCTGCACAGTTACATATATTATAGAGTTAATGTAATAAGTCATAACATGAAGAAAAAAGAAAACATTTTAAAAAAATCCTGTTAGAGATTTAGGGACCTTAAGTGGATCCAGAAAAAAAATCAAAGCTAAACTTGTTCCTATCCTTTGTAGCTTAACATTAGACAGTTACGTTAATGTAACTTAACAATTGTGTCAGTTGGCTCCACCACAAAAAGGTTTCCTCTTGAGAGAGCATGTGCCTGACATACTCCTTTTCAGTTCTGGCTCTGCACTGTGACCCAGAGCAAACCTTCTTAACCACCCCGAACTTCAAGTTGTTTGGTTTGTTTTATTTTAGTTACAAAGTGTGGGGTTGACCTAATGGCTCACTAAAGTCTCTAGAACTCAATGCTCTGGAGCTTTATGATTGGACAATTGAATAAAATAAATTGTATGAAGAGATAGACAGTGAGGATCAACAACAACAAAACTGTTCTTTCCAAAACTCCATTAGCTTAAAAAAAAATGAAGACATGAAGAGATTGCTAAAGCTTAGGTCTTGTGTATTTTAACACATTCCTTCTCGGTAATTGTTTTTATGAGGCTGACACTAGTACATTATTTTCACCATTTTTATTCCATTTCTGTTCGTTGATTTCATTTCTTTTCCATGCTGGGGAATGACCTAGGGTCCTGAACAAACTAGAGAAGTGAGCTACAACCCCAGCCAAGAGACCAAATTTCATTATAGCAAATTAATTTAATTGTCCTAGGGCTTAATCTCCATTCCTCATAAAATTTCTCACATAAGCACCTTGATTGATAGTAATAAACAATAATAAAATAAACTAGAACAGTAATTACAGCTAACATTTATTAACTATATGCAAAGATATGCAAGGAACTATACACAAAGGTTGAACATTGATCTTATGGGGACTGTTTTGGTTTTTGCTTTTGTTTTTTAGTACTGGAAATCACTGTGAACTGTTGGATGGAATCCAAATTTCCAACATTTTCTCAATGCTGACTTCCAGCTCTTTCTCTGCTGATTCAGAGACTAAGATTCAATACCATTTTTTTCCAAAGGACCAGTTTTCTGTGGACAATATTCCTCTGTGAACCATGTTTATGTCAAAACTCCAGTTAAAATTTAGAGCTCTTTAAAGTCAAGACCATAAAATCTTAACTTGCATTAAGAGGATCCTCTACAACCCTGAACATTGCAAACAATTTGCATATGTGGGGATTTTTATCCAATTCTCAGAGAAATCCAATAATACAAAACAAGTCAAACCTATGAAATCATTTCTCTCTCCACACTGCATTGGAAGAATGCAAACTGTAAGTCCATGGTGAAAGTTTGCAAGCTATTTTTTTTGCTTCTTTCACTTCTTAAGTTTTAGCTTTTTAAATGTAAGGTATTTGATTATCTTTAAATAATTTCACAAAGGAGTTTCAGTTCAACACGTCTATGTGTGATGCTCTGCATGCTGATGATGAATGTGCTTCTTCACTGTGCTCCCTCATGTCTCCTTCTGCTTCAGAGAAGGGAGGAAACATTCCTCTTGGGAAGAAACAGGCCAACAGAATACTACCGCCAGCAATTCCGACACATGGTGCTGATAGTGTCAGGTGCTGAATTTCCAGAGGAGAAAACGGAACTGAGGAAGTTTGTGCCCTCTTTCAATTATATGTCCAACAATAGAGCTAGCTGACCACTTGCAAGAAAGGAGATGATATAGGTGATGGGACAGGATTCTCTCTCTCATTCACAAAGCCCTTTTATCACTATATGTTCAGTTCACTTGGTAGAGCCCAACCAGTCCAAGCCCCTCTAAAAACAAGACAAACAAGATACAGAAAAAGAAACGAAAATCTTTATGATATACAGTATATATGGAAGACTTTTTTTTTCTTTGTTGGTTCTAGGATTTGAACTCTGAGCTTGGATCCTCCCTCTGAGCTTCTTTGGCTCAAGGTTAGTGCTCTATCACTTAAGCCACAGCTCCACTTCTAGCTTTTTCTGTGTAGTTTATCGGAGATAAGAGTCTCATGGACTTTTCTGCCCATGGCTTTGAACCGTGATCCTCAGATCTCAGCCTCCTGAGAAGCTAGGATTACAGAGCTTCAATCTTGAAAAGAGACTTTTTTTTTCTAGATGACATTTTCCCCAGTGGATTATGGCTTGCCAACTTTCTCCTTTTGGATAATTGAAAAAACAGGCGCATAGAAAAATCATAAAAGTATTTCAACTACAAAGCAGGGAAAGAGGCCAGACATGTGTATATTTATGTGTACAGTGCAGTGTTTGGGATTTGTTTTCCCTTTTGCATCCTAGAACTGGCGCTCAACCACCTCTTCCAGCCATAGGATCTCTTGTGTGGTAACAATGCATTATGAAGCAAGCATGAACTGGACTGCGTACTTCATTTCCAGCCCATCCAATGAGCAACACATCATTGACTTGGTAAGATCTGAAATTTGATTGAAGTCTTTATGGTACTGACTTGGATACTCTGGATCATAAAACACTAAATACTTTAATGAGACACACAGAATTAAGTTAATATGATTTATGTCACCCATCACCCAGTGGACTGATGCTTTGTAGTGATCTTGATTAAAGGAAGATTATGAAATAGCTACATCCCTCCCTCATTTGCATTTTAGTTCAAAGGAGATGGCCCCAACAAAACTAGGCATTTAAGCAGAAGAAAAAGAGAGGGTTTTTTTTTCCTTTCCATTAAACATTAACATGAAACAACTTGCCAATAATTTGTACAACATTATTTTAGGACTAGAAAGCTCATTTTGCATGAAAAAATTCCAAAGTGATCATGTTAATTATATTTCCTCTGAACAAGGAAACTTAATAATCTCCATCCCTAATACATCAATCTCAAATTTGGTAAAGTTATTTCTGACTTGGAGTGTTGAGAGGTATATATTTTAAACATGTGTGGATTTTTCCCCATGAAGAGAAAGGAGTAAAAGGCAGAAATTTGCATTTATGCATTGTCTTATGATATTTGTCTTATTATTATCATTATACAGGTGAAGGACTGAGCAATTTACAATGGAAATCTAGATTGCAGAGTACAATATCCCAAGGGCACTAAAGAAGAATATGTTCAATGACTAGTAGTTGAATGAATGAAAGACATAGGAAATAAGATGCAAAAGTACAACATTGTAGCCTATAATTTTATAAGAAAAGAGAGCAATCTATTCACACTCTGATTTCAGGGATTTATGCTACATGCACTTGAGATAGGAAGCTTTCCCTTGCTTGAAGACAGAGGAAAATCTAGAGAGTGCAATTCTTGCACTGGAATATGATCTTTGATACCAGATGGAATCCCAGTTTCCCATAAAAACAGCTTCATCACAACTGAGTTCTTATCATTGTTCCCCATGTCTGCCGAAACTGCAAATGGGCTCTATGCGAAACTATACTCTAGTTATCAAACACTGGAAAATGATTATGAGATACAAATTAATAATGTTTATGACTTACTGATGCAACCAAATTAAGATTCCTTTCTGTTCGGTGAGAGTTAACTGTAATATTGCAATGGAAGATACTCCAAGAGTTGGGGACATACAGTTCAGTGACAGAACACTATAATAGCATGTGTTAAAATTAGTGTGTCATTTTTGCAACACATCCAACAGGTGTTCTAAAAACAATAACACAACAAAATCATGTTTAAATGCCATGTCACTTTCTCACGTTTTACCACATAGGAAATGCTGGTTCAATTATTTGGTAATGATTCTGCAGATTTAGGAGAGGAAGTTCTGTCTTTCCTCTTTGTTGTGAACTGAGTAGCTGCTTCACCAAACCTGTCTGTGATGGAGAGAATTCTCAGCAGCACAAACTCAGGTTTTTTTTAAGGTTCCCAGAGGCAGGACAATACTCCAACTCTTAACTTCTGAGCTACTGTGACCAGTCAAGAAGGATGTGGTCCAGTACTTAATATAAAGAAGAAGAGAATGAAGATTCTGTCATAGCCCAGTGGGGGGGTGGCTAGGAGGTAGCAGGAGAAATGAAAGAATAAAGAAGATTGAGATTTCACAGTTCTTCCAGACTTAGGTATTGTTAGTAGTTCTAGGCAATTTTAACACAGATTATCAGGGAACAAAGTGTCTTTAAAACAAAAAAGATTTTCAATTGATAGCTATCGAAAAAGAGAAATTCTCCCAAGATGTCTTTAAGGCATGACATTCCTCTTTATCACAGGAAAGGAAGAATAAGATACAGGAAGATCTTATCATTCATCTCTAAAATCATCCTGGTTTGGGTCACCAAATAATTCAGGTCTCAACTGCAGGACCTAGGCATGGCGTGGCCTTTATGGACAGAAAGGAAGCAGAAAGTGGCTGACGATGTATCAAAATGAGTTTTTTACAGGGAACATATTTGTAACAAAGCATTATGTGTTGCTTAGCATTGCCACAATTAGCCACACAACAGGAAAGAGTTGCTTTAGACTAAAATTAGTCATTCCCAGAAGGCATAGAATGTCTAAATATCTCCCCATGGTAAAACACATAGAAAGCTATATGCATCCTTTTGGTACTTAAGGTTAAAGTTCACCAATGAGTAGTACTGTCTTGAGTCCTAGTCTTCACTTTTGGTGAATCAACTTTCAAATATTATATGAAATAAACATTAGCAGATCATCCTCTATGGTGAGATATGATAGATAGATGATGATGACAGACGGACAGACAGACAGACAGACAGATAGACATAGATCCTCTGAGATCCTACAGACTGGTTCCCATTTGTATTAAGGAATCTATTGATCAGCTCCATTGATAGGCAAAAATGCAGCATCTTGTGTCTGTCCCTGGAGGCTGCTGCATTAGTTTACATACTCATGAGGGAGAACATTAATTACATGTTCTTCATCAGTTGCCAAATGCTACAGCTTCATGGAAGAAGCTAGAATCCCCCTTAGAAGACCCAAGTTGAAGTTAATATCACAGTAATGGTGGATACAGCTTTCTTAATCTAGAGACAAGGTGGATTGCGGGAGGAGTTGGTAGGATAGAGCCTAGGCACAGTCAGCTGTTGAGACAAACCTAAGAACCCCTAACCGTGCTGTCCTTTACCTTCTTTCCCTAAATGGGAACCCATGTTCCCACATATATACTAGGAATCATGACATAGACTTAAGATAATGTCCCTGAGAAAGTCAAATGCTAGAAGAGGATGACCACACACACACACACACACATACACACACACACACACACACACACACACACACACACACACACACACACACACACTTTTTTCTTTGCCAGATCTAGGGCTTGAACTCAGGGCCTGAGCACTGTCCTTGAGCTTTCTCAAGGCTAGCACTCCACCACTAGAGCCACAGCACCACTTCCAGCTTCTTCTATGTACGTGGTACCGAGGAATCAAACCCAGGTCTTCATGCATGCTAGGCAAGCACTCTACCACTAGGCCATGCTACAGGCCCAATACACACACACACACACACACACACTCACACACACACACACACACACACACACTTTGTGCGTACTATCATCCTATTAAAGTGGTGAAAATACACTTCCAAAAATGTGTAATTCTACTCCATCCACTATTCTCAAGACCAAAGCCATTTCTTCTCCATAGTAGTGTGAAAGTTACTATTAATGTCCCTGACAGCTTGCAATGGGAAAGGGACATTGTATTTCCTGTCGCTGGGGCCGTGGAACTGCATGTGTTTTATGGCAGTAACCCCATGTGGGGCTCAGAGAAGACCTCAGACATGTTTTCAAATGGACCCGGCCAAATCCCACTTGTGTATTCTTTTCCCTACTAATCGCTGTGGTGTTTAATTGTTAAAGCCATGTGCGTTTCCAGGGAAATTGAATCCATATGTTTCTGAATCATTTGCACTGAGCTCATCAAATTGTTGTTTTATAAGCACTGTTTGCTGTCCAGGAAGAATCCCCTAGTGCCTCTTCTTATTCCGTTCCATGCTTTTTAACATCTTTAAAGCAGGAAGCCGGGCTCTGCCAGGCAAAACCTACTATAAATACTATGGTGATCACTTCTGCCTCCACCATGACTTTTCTGGTTATAAAAGTAAGCCTTGTTATATGGGGGGGAAGAGGGCAGACAAAAGTGCTTCCCAAGTGCCTCCCACAGAAACTCCAGGGAGAGTGAAAAAAAGCTGAGTCTCTTTCATTGATTCCCAGCCCCAACAAGGAGTTAAATAATAAAACATGAAGGTGAAAGGTTTCCCAAATTCATTTATTTAGCAAATATTTAGTTAGCACTTAACCAGGTGTCAAAGCATATATCTAGGAATAAAGAACATTGCCTGCCAGTGCCTGCTCCCACTTCCCAGGCACATGGTGGTCATAGAAACCAGTTGATTATGGGGAAAATACAAGTTCACTTGGAAACAATGTGTCCATCCTAATCCTGGGTACCCAGATACATTTGTATTGAGAATAGAAACAGAGAACAGAAGAGAGACCTGAAAGGACACAAGAACTCTTCAAGGTCAGCTTCTGATAAGTAGTCACAGTAGGGTTGGAGTGGGTAAAATGAGATTTTGTTTCCTCAACCTATCATTCACCTATCATGGCTCTCTATATGCTCTCAGATCACATAAACATATCTGTTATAGCTCTCCCATTTTATCTCATTTTTCCCACAATGGCTTTAAAAACAAACAAATGAACAAAATACCAACATCTCTCTATGTATCCCAGGCTAGTCTCAGACTTCCTATGTAACCCAGAATGGCCTGGCACTGGTGATCTTTTTGTCTTGGCCTCCCAAGGACTAGAATTACAGGCGTGTACTGCCCTGCCTGGCTTTAAAAAAATGCTTTTTGTTTAACTTCAAAAATGATGAATTTCCCTAAAACCCTGCAGGGTATTGCATAGAAGGGCCAATAACATGATTAAATACATTTTTAAATGATCAAAGCATTCTAAATCTGCTTGGCAGGCCTTCTGTGGGGTAGGGCCATCTCTTGCGAACCAGCTGCTGAAGGGGGACCAGAGTGGTCAGAGCCATAAAGCCCACCCTTGCTTTCCTATAGCATTGTCAGTGTTGCCATGTGATCTTAGAAGAAACCATCTGGCTGAACCTCAATTTTCAGGAAATCCTAAATCCCATTAAAAGCAATTCAAATAAAAATAAATCTGCATTTGGCATCTTGAGATAGATAGGACACTAATCCAAGTGTTTCTCTCACCATATGTTGGATTTCACCCTTTGTAGGCAGCCCTTCATTGAAAGATGATTGGTTGGTTCAAAGAATGACTGGACAACCAATGGCTGTCTGTTTTAGGTACCCACTGAGTAAGTTCTTGCATTTTTGCTCTGAAACTTCTACTAATGATCCCTGGTTAACATTGGCAGTTCTTCCGAACAAGCTCCATTTCTTTCCCATCAACTGAGAGCAAGAGTTGAATTTCCCTCTTCTCAGCCCCTAACAAAGAAAATTGTATCTGTTGCAATAAACACCTCAGTGGACCACTGGAATACTAGTTTGAATCAGGTTATAAAAGAAACAACAGATTGTGCTCTAAATAACACTGAGATGCTCAGAAGCTAGAATAACCAAAGGTGCTTACAAGGTAAAATGGTAGGCGCCACCGTGGTATGTAAAACACAGAAGAAAGTCCAAGATAGATAAGTTCACCTGCTCACAAAATTAGTTAACACATCATGTTGAGCATTGGATTAAAGGCCTGAGGTCCAAAACTAAAAACACAAATGTTCCCTAAAAACATGCTTGAAATAGAAACGTTCATAATGTTAGAAAAAAAAGACAAGTTGGTCATTGCCATGAAACACCTGACAGCTACCCCACAGCCACAGGTATGCCCTTTCCCAGCATTCCCACAGAAGGTACCTTACCACAATTGTTAGCTGTCAATGATTCTTAGCACATTCACATTATGTACAACCATCCCCATCATCCATTTCTTAACTGTTTCATGTTCCTATTTGTGTGTGCATGTGTGCATGTGCTTGTGTGTGTGTGTGCATGCTTGTATGCGTGCTGCCCCAGGGACTTGAACTCGGGTTTTAAGCACTGTCCCTATGCTCAAAGCCAGTACTCTACCACTTGAGTTCAAAGTTTCTTCTGACTCTTTTTTTTTCCTTGTGGTTAATTGGAGATAAGAATCTCAGGGGGGAGGGGGTGGGGGAAACAGAGACAAAAATATGAGAAGGGGTATCAATGTATGAGAAGTAATGCACTTACTACCTGGAGAATGTAACTGTAACCCCTCTATACATTACCCTGGCAATAAAAAATAAATTAAAAAAAGAATCTCAGGTGGGGAGGGAAAGAGGGAAAAAAGCATGAGAAGGGGTATCAATGGTCAAGATGTAATGTACCCACTACCTGATGAATGTAACTGTAACCCCTCTATACATTACCCTACAATAAAATACAATTTATAAAAAAGAAAAAATAAAAAAAGAATCTCACATACTTGCCTGTATGGCTTCAAACCATAATCATGATCCCAGTCCTTGAGTAGCAAGGATTTTGGGTGTGAGTCACCTGTGCCTGACTCCTCTAACTGTTTAAATATCTTTCCCACCACCACCCCTTTTCCTGCAGGTAACTGATAACTACTGCTCTGGGAATTTGACCAGGCTGGCTTCAAACTGTGATGCTCAGACCACAGCCCCCTGAGTAGGACTCCAAGTCTGAGCCACTGGTGCCTGGCTTGCTTCCACTTTCTGGCTAATATTTTTGTCAATAATATTTCTGCGAACATGAACATACCTATCTATTCAGCTGGGAAAGATGTTTTAGCTGAGTCCTAAAGGACCCGAAGAATTCCACAAGTAATATAAAATAACACAGGCATTTCAATAAAGTGTTTTCCCTCATAGCTCACTCCGGGCACATTGTGCTGGTCTACTTGCCTTAGATAATAATTTTGGGGGAGGATTGCTAGGAGATGAGGGCAGCGATATAGATAGGCATTGGATTATTTTTTTTTAAAAAAAAGAGCCCATTGACATATTTGAGAGAATGGAATCCTATGCTTGACCCCCATTAGTGTTAGGAGCAGGCCATGGAAAAAGGAAGATACAAAGTGTACATTGGTTATTTGTTAACGGGGTTTGATAGGTGGCTTTCGAGAGGATCTCAGGGATCCCACACCACACTAGCATTCTTTTCCTATGTCTGATCCATGTGGTCATTTCAATGTATGACGTAAGGGATGCTGTGTCAGTGCTGTGTTGTTCTCTCTCGGACCATTATTGGAGGAATCCTGCGACCACAACTCAAAGAAACTTGAGCTACCTTATGGAGAGGTCTGCGTGGCAAGAAGCTGTAGAGTCCTACCGAAAATCAGGATGTGAGGGAGCCATGTTCAGAGTGGAGCTAACAGTCTCAGCCGAATCCTCAGAGCCACACCAAGAGACACTGGAGTCAGAGCCGTTAGACTGCTGCTGTAGCTCCAGCTCACAGAAACTACATGAGATCATAAACGCTTTGTTGTTAGCCACCCAGGGTTGGGGAAATCTGTTAATAATACAGTAGATAAAAGAAACACATGGTCATGAAATGGCCAGCCAACACCTCACCATGTTTCTCCCTGTAATAACACTGGCTAATTAACATTTATACAAACTTTCCCCATGTATGATGCATTAGTATAGCCACTCTGGGCGTACCCACACTTTTATTTGTCACATTAAGGGATACAGAGATCCTTTCCAGCTAGCTGACAACTGAAAACCAGGGTGGTTTATGGATCTGACTTACACACATAGTATTGTACTTGGGTTTGAACTCAAATATTTTGGTTTCTAAAAAGAATACTGCAAACAAATCAGAGAAAGTCTGGATAAATGGGACTGCATTAAACTGCAGAGCTTCTGTATGGCAAAGGATATAGCTAGCAAATTAACTAGAAAGCCTACAGAGTAAGAGAAGACCTTCACTAACCAAACAACAGACAAAGGCCTTATATCTAAATATATCAACAGCTCAAAAAATTGAATCACTCCAAAACTAATCTCCAAAGAAACAACCATCCCATTAAAAGGTGGGCCAAAGACTTAAAGAGAGTCTTCTCTGAAGAAGAAATCAGAATGGCCTATAGACACATGAAGAAATGCTCAACATCTCTGGCCAAAAAAGAAACGCATATCAAAACAACTCTAAGATTCCACCTCACTCCAGTTAGAATGGTCAGGATCAAGAAAACTAATAACAACAGATGCTGGAGGGGATGTGGCCAGGAGGGATCACTACTACACTGCTGGTGGGAGTGCAAACTCGTTCAACCACTATGGAAAGCAGTATGGCAGTTCCTCAAAAGACTAAACATAGAGCTCCCCTATGACCCAGCAATTCCACTACTTGGCATTTACCCAATTGTCTAGAAACAAGGACATACTAAATCCACTAGCACAACGATGTTCATTGCAGCACTATTTACCATAGCAAAGATATGGAACCAACCCAGATGCCCCACAGTTGATGAGTGGATCAACAAGATGTGGTATTTATACACAATGGAATTCTATGCTGCTATCAGAAAGAATGACATTGCCCCATTTGTAAGGAAATGGAAAGACTTAGAAAAAAATTATATTAAGTGAAGTAAGCCAGACTCAAAGGAACATAGGCTCAATGGTTTCCCTCATTTGTCATAATCAGTAGAAACCTTGGGCTCTCCTAGCAATAGAACAAAACCTAGATACATAAGGCCATATAGTATGACACTAAATGAAAGGACCTCCAGGATGTAGAAACAAAATGAGTGATTGTTGTCCTTAATGTACTATGTTATCTCTCATCTTTTTTGCTGTCCCTTGGTTTTCTCATATTTACAATATTTCACCTTGTTATCTGATTTATTGATATATGTTTATTTGGTTATTTGAAATTGGATAGGAAAGGGGGGAAAACAAGATGAGGGGCGGGGGTGGGGGGAGGGAAAAGGGGACCAAGACATGAGAAAGGGTATCAATGTTTGTGAAGTAATGCACCTTCTATCTGGTGAATATAATGTAACCCTTCTATTAATTACAATAAAATATATGAAAAAAATAAATTTATTAAAGCCAAGGAGGACATAGAAAAAGAATACTGCAAAAGTAGGTTTTCATCTAACGATTTTATTGTTGCTATACAGTTGTTATTGCATAGACTAAACTGACATGACAGAAAACAGATGGTAATAGTTAAAAGCAATCTTTAAATAAGTCCCAATAACTTATTGGTGGAGAAGACATACTGGCCTATATCTTTCTGCATGGCCTTCCTACTCTGTCATTTGAACTTGTCAGTCAGTGAGCTTTTTTCCACACATATGCATATCTCTGCAGTTTAAGGTAAATTGCTAAATATTCAAACATTAGGCTTCATTTTCATTCTTTTTTGTCTATTCGGTTCTAATTTGTCATAGTGTATTTCATTGATTAATATTCTTATTTAAGAGAAATGAAGTTATCAGATGATAACACAGCCATCTTAACCCAGTAACATCTACTCTACACTGAATCTTAATAATGGATTTAATCACGTGTGATAGAAGTATGCACAGAGTGAAAACATGCTTGCTGTTCCTTCTGATGCTCTGCTTGAATGCTAGTGTGATTAAATGGATGAACTATACTAGCCAATAGAAAAAGAAACATGATTTGACTCACCAAATTCTACCATGTGGGACCTGTTTGTCAAGTAGAAGCACGTGTAACAAGGAATTGAATGGCATGAAACAGAAATTTTATCTGTCCAAAATTATAACTCTAAGATTCTACCCAATCATTACCACACTCGGCCATTTGCGATTATGATAAAAGTCCGAGGAGAAGAGGCCTGACTCAAGGGGAAATCCCAGCTTTCCATACCTCTGAGGAGATTTACAGCATCACCACTCTTCTTCATTTTTCCCAGAGTTTAGTCAGAACAGCCCAGTTCATGTTTGTCTGACCTGAGCATGTCTGAAAGGGAATCAGTCATCCAGAAAGCTCTGGTCCAGAAAACAAGGAAAAATCATGAGGTTCCTCTCCACCCACCTGGAAAATGGGAAGAAATAATTCAGCTCAGTTTCTGGCTTAAGGATGTTTCATGTTTCCAACTGTGCTTGTAATCCTATAAGAATACATAATTTCAAAATACTCCAAGTTCTTAAAACACATCTTTTGATAAATGAGTTTCTGTCTGAATTTTCTTGGTTAAAAAAAAGTAACTCGATGGCTGTTTTCCCATAGCTAGTGATTTCATTATAGGATTTGATTTACTAAACCTATGCCATGAATTAACTTTAAAAATGCACAGGATGCATACAGTGAAAAAAGAAGTAAGTACTCACATTAAACAAGTGTTATAAATAGGCAACATTTTAATAAATGGGTAACTTCCATTTCTGCATTTGCCTTGGAGCAAATCTTTGTAATAAAGGGACCATCTGTCAGAGTTTAGTGACAATTCAAAAAGCAGGGCACTTCGTTACCTAGAAGTTAACAGAGCTCATTTTAAATCTCAACATCATGTACATAGCACTAAAATCTGCTTGATAGATTTGGCTGAGTTATAAAATAGCGAGTGATTATAATGAACATGAATAATAGTTACCATTTATTATTGTAATTATTATTAAATTTAATATTACCACTGCCCACATTTACACTTAATTTTAAAATGTAAGGTTAGCTTTGAAAGGGCAAGTAATAATGATAATAACAGCAAAATCCTGTCTTGAAGGATCTCATTATACTTTAGAGTTGATATCCTGCTGGCTCCAATAATAGTCACGGTATGCATATTAACACACCGTGCGCCATCTTCTCTAATTTACATACCGAGTAATGTGAAGGTGCTAGCTCTGGCTCTTACCGTCAAAGTTTTAAAGGGTTTTCTTGCTTCAACAATAATAATCAAAATCTACTTTGGGGAAGCTGGCACATGTAGATCAAGACACAAGGGAATTTGCTGCAACCAATTAAATGTGAGTTGACCTCACCTCTACTCCACAGAGAAACTGAAGAAAAAAAGCACAAAGTCATAGAGAAAGGTAAAAGTGAGAGTAGGAAGAAAAGGAAATGCCTATTGCTATTGAAATTCCCTCTCCCTCTACTTCCCTCCCTCCCCGCTCTCTCGTTCTCTCTCTCCTCCTTCCTGGCCACCATGATGTTAGCTTCCCCATGTTTGTCAGGGTAGTAGACTGAAGACTGAAACTATGTGACAAAATGAAATTTCCCCCTTTACATTGTTCTCTCAGGCATTTTGGTCACAGTGATGAGAATGTATGTAGCATACTTATGAAAAAGAAAGGTTGTTAAAAAGAAGTAAATTGGACCTGCATATTTCTATTTAAGAGGATGTATATTACACAGCTAAATATATTGCGGAGTATATATGCAGGTTTTGTTGTGTCAAATTTTTTGTTGAAAATAAGAGAAAGAAAAGAAAAGAAAGAAAAGCAACATACACACTGTATATTGATCAGGCTAACATTCTTCTGGTGGTGGAATTCAAAGAGAGAAAAATAGTTTGGCAGTGATTTCATTGCAAACTCTGTTTTGTCCTCATTGCTGCATTCTCGTGTCCTTAACAGATATACCATTAGAACAAAAACAAACAAAAACCAAAACCAACAAAAAACCCCACACAGATCATTGATGTAGAACATTAGAAATGTACGAATACTTCATTTTTTAGCAGTTAGCTTCTATTCATTGAACAGCTACTCTTAAACAAATGATACTCATTAAATATTTTATCATTATTTATGATATACAAAATGCATTCACTTTAGGCTTTTAGTCCAAACTTCACAAGAAGGAATAAACGTGCACAATCCTCTCTCATTTCCTCACAAGTAAAAAGTAAGATGAATTTGAATCGATGAGATGTAGAATCCACAAGATTTAGTCAGTGAAGTTTGTACAGCAGTACAGTGCTTCCTCTATGAAGGTAATGGATTTAGAAAACAGACCAAACAGCTGTGAAGTAGTACGTTCTCTAAATCATGAAATGGCACTGAGTCATATGTTATGGTTCAAGTAACCTACTAAAAGCAAAAGTTTTTAATGATACTGTAGTCTTTATAAATGATGATAATTAAAGTCTTGATCGCATAAGTACCATCCCCATTTGATGGGGTTATGACAGCAAGTCACTATTCTTAATGCAGTTAATGCAAATGACATTGCTGGAATTGGGCTACAATGTTAATGGATTGCTCTAGGCTGTTGTGGTTCATTTTTTCCAATTATGGTGGACCGTTTCAAGAAAAATAAAAAAAAATAGATCAGAGAAAGACAGTGGGATGGTTGGGTCTGTTAGAATGGGAAAAGTTATTTTGATTTTTCTATGCTGAGAAAGGAATAAAGTGTATTAGAGAGACTTTCTCAGTCTCTGGCTTTTGCTTCCACTTCTGTCTTTGACTCTGACTGTTACGCTGTCTCTGTCTCTTTGTTACCAACACGTGGAACTTTGTTTTTGTCTCATCTCACAAAGACTGACATGGTAGATGGCTGAGTAAGAAATTTCCTTTAATCATCTTATTGCAGGTAAGAGCAGCCAGAGAATTCCAGGGATGAGGTAGTGAGAAAGGATGCTTGTTGGGACCTGTTTTTCTCACTTGGGTCACATTGTCTAAAACATCCATTCATATTTGCTGTACTTTTGGTTTTATTATTTTTATCACTGGACTGTGAAACTTTATGTTGCTATTTTCATGGCTTTATGTTTTTGTGCCCAATACAGAACCTGGCCCCAAATAGGCATCCCTTAACATCTATTGAATAAAATGAAGTAAAGGAATAATAAGGTTCTTTGTGGCAATGCCTTTCTAATCACCTCGCCTGAGCACCTAATGTTTCAGGGTAAAATTTGCTTTGTGCAATACAACCAAACAGGAACTCAACTTGGTCTTGCCAAGCACCTCTGGTATTTTAACCCAGTTTCCTCAACTGTACATTTCTGTCAAACAGTTTCAAGTGAAAACAACTTACCTGTGAAAATAATTCATTAGAAAATATGCCCCAGTGCTCCCTGCTCTCCCCTCAACAGAAATTTGAAAGGTATATCATTCCCAAATCATATCCACCTTCAGTCTAGTAATAACTAAAAGTAAAACCCTAGTAGCTCACTTGTCAAAAGGAATGTCGATGACAAATTTCTGTGGCTGAGTTTTCAAATAAGGAGTAATGTTGTGTCAGAACCAAGTACGTTATTCACCAAGCCTCTAATCCATTTATGATTTATGGCAGTGGCTTTGCAAGTGTGGTCCCTGGACCCACAGTACCACTTGGCACCCTCTGGGGACTTGTTACAAACACACGCATTATTATGTATCACTCTGTACCTACTGAATCAGAAATCTGTGACAGCTGAGGCAGAGAACCAAGAGTTAATATATCTCTGACATCCGTCCATTCTTTCCATTGTCTCATCAGGACAGGTGTAGCACCTGCTCCCAAAATACCCATCATAGGAAACAACTTCTATAAGCTTGTGTGTCTGTAACAGTAGCTCATCAACAATAAATATGTGAAGTTGTCACCAGGGACTTCTACTGTACCATGGCCAATTCACCATATACTGAACTCTCTCCCCTGCTTTCCCTCTCAATCCCAACCCAAACATCAGCAGGGCAATCATTATTAACTTTTTTTCAAGGCTGGGGCTTGAACTCAGGCCCTGAGCACTGTCCTTGGGCTTTCTCAAGGCTAGCACTCTACAACTTGAGCCACAGGACCACTTGCAGTTTTTTCTGAGTATGTGGTACCGAGGAATAGAACCCGGGTCTTTGTGCATGCTAGCCAATCACTCTACCAGTAGGCCAAACTTCCAGCCAGAGCAATCATTATTGGAATAAATGGTTTCTATTTCTTTTTTTTTTGCCAGTCCTGGGCTTGAGCTCAGGGCCTGAGCACTGTCCTTGGACTTTCTCAAGGCTAGAGCTCTACCACTTGAGCCTCAGCACCACTTCTGGCTTTTTTCTATATATGTGGTACCGAGGAATCGAACCCGGGTCTTCGTGCATGCTAGGCAAGCACTTTAACCACTAGGCCAAACTCCAGGCCCTGGTTTCTATTTCTTATTGAAATTGGTGACCAGTAGCGCACAACCACAGGCTTATTGAGAAGACTGTGGAAGAAATCTAGGATGAAGCCAAGGAGTTGCAGGCTGAGAAGCATGTCAGGAAGGCAGGGAAACTTTAGGCCTGGGCTCATCAACTCTCTCTCTGGATCTCCAGGATAAAATGGTCTGCAATGTATAATGGATCCAGACTCACTCAAGAACGTAAAGGTTAAAAATTAGTAAAGGACTACTCTTCAGGATGCTTATATTCTAATGGAATCTAGATGGGTAAGAGCAGGAGGGGAGGCAGAGTCACCCTTTTGAATGCATCTTTTAACGTAATTACATTTATAGGCTTACTATTTAATTATGGATAAGTGACATAGAAATATATACCTTATAGGTTTGGAAACTAACAAAAAAGTCCTTGAAGATCCAGAGAATGAGGAATGGTATGGGAGAGGAGAGCCAACAGAGAAAGGCCAGCCATGGCCAAAATCAAAGAAGAGCGCAGAGCAAGAAAACAGCTCTGAATGAAGAAATGAAGATTAAAAAGAGAGACAGAGAGGAATCTACTTTTCAGAAGAATTTGTAATAGGGAAGGAGAAAGAATCCCTCCTTTCCTTCTTGAGAATAGGACTTGCTTTCTGTGCATAGAGAATGGAAGAGGGAAAAGATCACTTCCACAGAGGAAGCCTGAACCATCTTATCCTGCCCAAGTGGCCAACGCAGAATCATTAGGGCTAAATCATTTTAATGGCATATCCTCTGATTAGCCAAGATGCAATATCACTTCCCTATGTCCTAGTCTCCATCTCATTCTCCCTAAGAGGATAAAAGTATTAGATACTTCCAACCGAAGGGACAGTCCACAGAACAATTGACCAGTACTGCCCGACACTGTTAAGGTCCCCAGAAGCAAGAGAAGTCTGAGGACCTGTTACTAACCAGCAGAGACAGAACCACAGAAGTTACTACGGGGTTATGGAACAGAATGGCAAAGAAGAAAATCTGGTGAAAGGTAAATCTAGTTAGTGGACCTCTAACAGTCAATGCTGATTGCTGAGCTGTGACCAGCTTATTATAATATTGCGAAGATGTCAACAAAGGAAACCAGGCCATACAGGAGCTCTGTATTCTAACTCTGCAGCTTTTCTATAGATCTCCAACTGTTATAAGATGTTTCAAGGCTTATTCAAAGACGAAAAATGTTGAAGGTACTAATGATTATTTGTATAATAAATGTGGTGGCTTAGAAAAAGAAGAAGAATATTGTCAGTGAACCTGTAATCTAACCCAACTTCCTCATTTGTGAAGAGAAGAAAAAGGAGACTCATGGTCAAGTTCACACTTTCATGATTTTTGCGACTGTGTCTGTGCCTCAGTTCTACTTGAGGAAGCTGATTCACAAGCTTTCTACCATACATAATAAATAAAGCATTCTAAAGAGTTTCAGATTTATAGAAAGCATCTCATTTATTATTGTTAGCGTTACAAGAAAAGCTGACATGCAAAAAATTATAATAAAGATTGGAAGAGGTTTGCTTGTTAAATGCTTTTTTGTTTGTTTTATAAAGGATTCATCCAAGTTCCTCACATAGCAAACTTCTATATTAAAGTAGTAAGTTATTTATAACCTTTCCCAGACATAGCTACTTTTTGCAAGTAATTTGTGCACAGAATATTGCTCTCTTAACAAGCTGTTCCTTGATTTAGGCTTTCAACTCCACTTCCTTTCCCAAATATTTGTTGTATAAAGTAAATGAGTTATTTGAATGGTTTCAAGACTATATTAAAACGTCAAACAAGTAGACACTCTTATAGAGAGAAGGCTTTACTTTTCCTTGCTAAGCTTTTGTTTTACACGTAACAAAAATCCTTCTACTAACCTAGGATTTCTACTTTTGAGGTCATGTCTGCACTAAGCCCATATGCCTTAGAAAACGAAGAATTGTGGTGAAACCATTACCAATAGGACTCTTGAAGTATGCATGTTGCTAAAAATCCAGAAATGGACTCATTTGAGGGGGGGGACAGGAAATTCAAGTGAATTCTTGGGTGAAAATAGGATAAAACTGGATAGCCAGAGACTCATTTCATAAGGAGACAAAACATGGCCTGACACCAGTGTTCCATCACTTGCATGACCCTTGGGTGGTTGGGAGATTCCTGTAACATTTTAGCCATAGTGTGATACCATTTGATTTCAGTATCTGAAGCCAAATGTGCTGAGGGCAGGTCTATCTGAAGGCTCCCTGTGCGGTGACTTGCTGGGTTTTAACATCTGTTAAAAATTCCTGGTATTTCTCCAGTCGAAAGCACAATCCATCATGTACGAGCCATAGGTTTCTACAGCTTTTAGAGCACATGGAATATTTTCCGAGGCTCCTAGAATTAAGGCAACACACAGGAGAGAATCTGTCCGGCGACAGTGTGACAAGACCCATCCAAATTTGCATTTTAAATTCTATTTTAATTTCCTTTAAATAGTTGTAAAAAGGAATTACCACAAATCAATTGATGAACGCGGCCTGTCTTGTTTGATGCCACCTTTTGCTTTCTGAAAGAAAATTCTCCCTTCCATTGAAACACAATCTCTTGTATCTGAGCTTTTCTACTAGTGTTCGAGCTTTGCTCAAACAAGTCAGGAAAGGAAAGTAGTCATGACATCAATTTTACAGGAGTGGAGACAGCTCAGAGAAGTATGCTGAGCTGGAAATGGGACATTTGGAGTTCTTCCAAGCTCTACTTACAGCGAGCTCTTCATCACCAATGAAGCACCATTCTAATTTAGCATTGTGGAATCTCGGTGCTAATCACCCTAACACCATGAATTCATGTTCAGGGCTCAGGGCTGCTCTGGAGAAATTACTTCTCCCCTACAGACTTCATTTACCTTTATTATTTTGACTATCAATTAACTGTATTGCCCTAGATTTTCTAATAGGTGAGGTCCAAAGTGCTTTCACCAAAATGGTACTTCCAACTTCTACAGTTTCTCTAAACTTCCAACAGGTTACCAAGCTTCTAAACTACTGCTTTCTCTTCCTGGCCAATTCCAGCTCCACAGGCCTGAGATAGCATGGCTCCAATTTTTCTCACACAGCATAGCCCAAAAGATTCTAGGTCTTGCATTCAACCATACTTCCCTTGCCATTTTCAGAGGTCATGACATTTTTCTTTTCTTTTATACAGATGCACTCCTGTGCTCCATCATTCCTCATTCTCCTCTAATGCCCCGAGGGTGGTAGAGGCTTTCCAGAGCTTTCCATCGGCATGGCGATGGACTCTTCAGGTCAGTAGTGAGATGGAACTCACTATGCATGCGCATAGGACAGCTTCAGCTTGGTCGTGGAGCAGATCCACGTGGACTAGAATAACCAGTAACCACTTCCAAGGAAAATGGCTGGAAGTGACAGGAGGTCGGATGCGAGATAGCAGCTGACTATAGGTGCATATGCTGAAGACACCTCAAGCAACGTGATTCGGTTTATCATTTCTGCCTCAAAGTGTTTGTCTTGCTTACTCGGGGCTTTGCACTCTTTTTTTTTAATTTATTTTTATTGTTAAGGTGATATACAGATTGGCTACAGTTAGATAAGTCAGTTAATGAGTACATTTCTTTTTGAAAAATGTCACCTCTTCCTTCCCTCCTTTTCTCCCAGGTTTTTATCCTCCTGATTCTTCTCCCCTACAAGTGGAATAGTTCATTTTCAATATAGTGTCTAGCGAATTATTATTATTGTTGCTGTTGTTGTTGTTGTTTTGCTCCAGTCTTGGGGCTTGAACTCAGGGCCTGGGCACTGTCCTTGAGCTTTCTGAAGTCTAGGCCTCTGCCAGTCTGGCCACAGCACTGCTTCCAGCTTTTTTTTTTTCTTTTTTTTCTTTTTTATTGTAATTAGTAAAAGGGTTACATGATATTTGCCAGATAGAAGGTGCGTTAATTCACATACATTGATACCCTTTCACATGTCTTGGTACCCGTTTTGCTTCCAGCTTTTTCTGTGTATGTGAAACTGAAGAGTCAAACTCAGGGCATCGCGCGTGCTAGGCAAGCACTCTACCTCTTGGCTATACTCCCCAGAGCTTTGCACTCTTAACTTTGCTTTTTTTTAAGAATTTATTAATGTTGATTTTTACATCATATTTTAAATGACAAGTTTAACAAACAAGTGTTCAAGGAGGGAATCTCTACAATCACTGGGACTTAGTATTTAGAACTTAATCAAAACTAGGCTAAGGGTTTGTATATCATAGAAACATATTAATTTAAGAAATAAAACATTATGTCTATAGAGTTTTTATGTCTATATAGTTATGTTTATATTTCCACTACTATGTCCATAGCTTTGGGTATGCAGTTATTGAGTCCTCGCTCTTGTACTCTTTGGATTTAATAGCCACATATTAGGGATACCATGCTTAACTTTGCTTTTTTGCTCGTGGCGGGCACCCCACAACTTGAGTCACACCCCCAGAACAGCATTTTGCTGACTTATTGGAGATTAAGGTCTCTCAGACTTTTCTGGCTGAGGTATCGTGGAACTTCAATCTTCAGATCAAAGCCTCCTGAGTTGCTAGGGTTAACAATGTTTACCACCCACGCCTGGATATATTTCTATTTCTTTAATTTAGCTTTTTTCATTCTTATAAATCTTGCTAATGTCACTTCAGTGGTGCATCCTGTGGACATCCATGTCGCACACTCTTTTCTCTGTCATTGCATCTTCTGTTCTGGCTAATCTTGAATTTTATTCTTTGAATTTTCACCAGAAGGAAAAGGAAAACTGTGGTTATGTTTTTACCTGACAAACTACGTTTTTACACCACAACTTCTGCAAAAAGGTAGTGGTGCTTTTTCAGTTTCTAAAACCAAAGAGATCATTTATATTTTATACTCAGGGTACTTAAAGATAACAGAGTAATAATTAATCCCATGGGGGGGGGAGAGAGAGAGAGAGAGAGAGAGAGAGAGAGAGAGAGAGAGAGAGAGAGAGAGAGAGAGAAAGAGAGAGAGAGAGATAAGATAATATAAGATAATGTTCTTCCCTGAGAAAGAACATTTACTATAAATGAGCACAACATTTTCTTAGTTTCTTGCTTCCAGATAACATAAAGAAATAGGATGATATTATATACAGTTTGTTTTGGCAAAGAAAATAACACTGGCTTCTAAGAAGAGATGATTTTTTTTCCAGATTTTATATTTCATCAAGAAATCACACATACTCTTCTATTAAGGACTTACAATTATGTAAACAATTGTTTCTGTACTATTCTCCTCTGGGGAAAATACTTTGTTAAATTATGTTTATCATCTTGTCATAAGATTCTAAAAATATTTTCATAGAACAAAGAAAGACAGAGTAGAAATATACCACACTGCTGAGGGAATGAGGCCGTCCAATTTTTCTTCTTCAGATTTGGTTGCATTGTCCAATTTGCCTACAATAGCAATATGAATTACTTGTGTAAGGAGAAATTAACTTAAGGATAGTAACTAAATAACTAAATGCATTTTATTGAGCTTTTGGAGGTGGGGAGGAAAGAAGCCCCAATGTCTGATAAAAGCTGAGAGTGTGATTGAGAATTTTGGTTCAGGGCAAACATTTCTAGGAGCGGGAACTTGCTGTAAGTCAAATAGTTTACTATAAAATACTCTACTTGGCACTAGTGTCTAATGAAGATGCTTACTTGTTCCTCAGCTCTGGCTCTGACATGGGCTTAAGTGGCAGTCAATTTGAGATTTAACTGTCATGTCATGATCGTAATCCTGAGATTCTCTGTTAGTAGAAAAGGTGATTGACATCTGCTAGGCTTTAGACAGCTGAGAAATGGTGTTGACACAAGGCTGCTGATTTATATGATCTCCAACCTGGGCTTGCTTCTCTCGCATCTGACAGGCAGTGTCTGTGTGGAAGCAAACTTACTTGAGAGCCAAATATGTTTCATTCCCAAGCCTGGATGAGCTTTCAGCCAAATCCCTGTACTTCTGCACCAAGAATCTTGGATATAAACAGTTTTATTTGGCCTGGAAATCTTAATTGCCAACAGGCCAAACATGTCAAGGTATCTGAGAGACCCTATCTCCAACTAGAAAAATGTCAGAATGGAAACATGACTCAAGTGGTAGAGAGCCAGCCTTGACCAGAATAAGTTGACCAAACTTGTTTTCAAATAAAAGTGTCCCTTTGGTTAATATTCAGAGATTGTTAATTTAGTAGAAAACTCAAATGGCCATCTCACATCGACCACCATGATGTCACAGAGGAGCCCGTGGGCTCTTTGCAGTGGACAGATCTATCTACCTTGCTCTAGGTTGCAGCCTGAGAAGGCTCTGGTCATCCAAACCTCATTAGACATCGCTAGAAAGGATTAGTGAATGGGTGACATGTTTGTGTAACAAATATTCCCATCGTTGTGGGATATTGAATTGTAAAGCATGATGGGCCCACCGTTCTTTGATGTGTTCATCCTAGAGCATTTTGTTCCACCTCCATACCTCTTCTCTTCTTCAATCGCTGAAGAGAATTTGGTCCTGAGCTACTTTGCTTCTCCCTACATAGAGTGGATTTTGCTGGGCCAGCCAGCACCAGGATTTTCTGTAGGCTGATGACAGAGAGAAGCAGAGGGCAGGGAAGGAGATGGTTAGAAGAGAAGGCAGGAGAGAACAGAGCTAGAGAGGGAAGGAGAGAAAGGAGAGAAGAAACTCATTTGATGGTTTTGCCAGGAAATTTGGAGAATTTCAAGTGATGTTCACATTTTATATCTGCTTTCTACTTTGGGGAAGTTTCTGGGGTTTTGTGGCATGTATGAAATAGTGACTAAAATGGATAATAATATTCCTGGCTACTTTGTGTGCCTTTGTGTGTTACTGAGCAGTAACCATATTTTGCGATCCCTTTTCACATCATCCTAGGTGTTTTGAGTAGAATTAAGTCATGGTCGAAATAAAAGATAACTGCCAATTTAACTAGAAGTCAGGTCAATTTTTTTTAGAAAAATCCTTTTGTGAGGAATGGTGGATGAATTGTAATTTTTGTAGTCACTGTGCAGAGAATCTTTCCCCTTTCCATCCTTATATTGCTCTGACTTAACGTTACACACTAGCAGCAGCTATGAATTTCATTTCACATCTCACATATGCAATAGACAACTCCTTTTTGACTTTTTGTCAGTTGTGGGGCTTGAATGGAGAGCCTGGATCCTGTCCTAGAGCTCTTTCACTCTATACCTTGAGCTATGGTACCACTCGTGGTTTTTGAGTGGTTAATTGGAGATAAGTCATGGAGTTATGGACTTTTGCACCTGGGCCGGCTTTGAACTGTAACCCTTAGATCTCAGCTTCCTGAGTATCTAGCGTTACAGGTGTAGACCACCAGTACCCATCCAGATAATACTTTTTTAAAACTATAATCTCAGCCAAACTTTTGTCCCCAAGCCACAGTTTGGCTGCATGAACAAGGTAAGTAGTCTGTCGTTGTGCTTGAATATTCTTACCACCCTTCCCTTCATTTTCAGGGAGTAAAAAGGAGGGTGTAGGTATCATGGAACTGTAAGGCCTCAAGAAAGTTCCACAAATTACTTATTCTGTAGAACTTTACAACTTAGACTGAGCTTTCAAATACCAGATTGTGATTCGGGAGACAAACAAATCTTGCACATTCTTTATTAGAATTACCTCTAGTTTTTGATGCTATTTCAAAAGCAATGCTTCAAGTTTTCAGTGATCAACCATTCATAGCTAATATAAGAAATGCAATTGACTCTGGTGCAGTTATATTTTTTAATCTGGCAGTATTTATCACATTATTTCCTAGAATCTCTGTGGAATGCTGTACCCTTCAAATATTCTGCCTAGGAAACCCAGAAAGTTAGGCGAGAAGCTATTTATTCAGTTAATTTATAAGATCATTTATATGCTCTTGGATTCCTTTAATTACTTATTGTTTTGCCATCATTAATTTGTGACCCATACTTTATGTGAGCATTTCTCAAAGATATGATAGAGAAGTTTTAACAATTCTTTAGAAATTCAGATACAACTTAATTAACTAACCAGGCTTTCACCTGACTCTGAAAAGTTGTTATTACTACAGTCTCAGTGTGATTAATTTACCTTATAGAGCTTCAGGTATTTTTTGGCAGGATAAACAAAATGCCCAATGAATTACCTATTTCATGTAAAATAAATACATCATAGCTAACTTTATTTCTAGGTTAGCTTTTATTAACTTTATTTTTGCTTAGAAACATTAACTTTATTAAGAAAGTAGCATTGAATTAACATTTAATGTTATGCCACTCAATGTTTTATTGCTTCTTATTTTCCTTTAAACACTGTAATGAATTGTCTATGGGGAAAGCTTTTGAATGCATGAACAAATGGAATAAAGTGTCAGTGTTCTGAACTTTGCAAGTAATCTGTCATAAAATCATCATAGGAAGACAAAGAAATATATCAGGGATGCAGTTAATTTTTAGATTCAAATAATAATAATAATGAAGAGAAAAGTCCAGAAGTGGCTCTATTATTATTATTATTATTATTATTGTTATTATTATTATTATCATGCCAGTCCTGTGCTTGAATTTAGGTCCTGGGCACTGTCCCTGAGCTTCATTTGCTGAGGGCTAGTGTTCTACCATTTGAGCCACTTCTGGCTTTTTCTCTTCATGTGGTACTGAGGAATTGAACTCAGGGCTTCATGCAGGTTAGGCAGGCACTCTACCACTGAGCCGCATTCTCAGCCCCTCAAAATATTATTGATTTAAAAAAAAACTTTTCAGAGATGTCTAAGTACCCTTTATTCTTCCCCTCATAAATGAAATTCCCATCATAAATGTCTCTCCTACAGCTGGCCAATGAGCTTTCTTAAATGCCTTAGAAAAAAGCTTTCTCTTTCTGAATATCTGAAGTTAGCTTATATAGTATATTAGACTGCATTCTTTATGCAAATGTACTGCAAGGCGATTCTCAAAGCATCTGAGGATAACTCTATGGCCCACACCTGCCTTCACTTCCTTGGACAAAGCATTCCCTGTTTGCTTTTTCCTTCTCCCTTCTGTGATAATTGCATTTGTGTTATAGTCTCTGGAAATGGGGCTTTGCTCATGGAAATGATGTGGAAAAGTGCTAATATTTGTGGTCAAATGCAGCGCTAATGACTTCGAGACAGCGAAGTCTAAAGATGTCTAAAGACAGCGATAATAAACTCATTGGATTTGTATACTTTTGCATAATTTGTACTTTAATGTTAAACCCATACATTTTAAGATGGGTACTGATGGTACACAGTGGTCTTTCCAGGTATTCAGGAAGCTGACGTCTGAGGATCACACAGTCCACAAGTACTCAAGATGATTACCTCCAGTAAACCAGCAAAAATTCAGAAGTGGAGCTGTGGATTTTGCTCAAGAGACCAGCTTTGAACAAAAATGTCAGCTGAGAGAGTAAAGCACCAAGCTCGATGCCTATTAATGGCAAAAGACCAAGCAAACAAAAGCAAGCAAAAGCCTACATTCTGATAATGATTCATGAGCAGAGTACTATGGCATTACATTCTTGCAAATCCCTTTCGTACTGGCCTCTTCTAACTTCTTGTGTGCACTGCCACTCGTTGCTCGGGCTGAAGGAAAGGAAGAAAATTAAATTCAGATAGATGGTAGTTGGCAAAGAGGAGAATTCTTAGACATCCTTTTCAATTAATTGTGATTATTCCCTTTCTGTGTGTTAACAGCTACAAAATTAATAATTTATGAGAGGCTAGTTGCAGAGGGAAACAGAAGCCCGGCCAATGAATCATGACATCGTCCCATTTGTAAGGAAATGGAATGACCCAAAGAAACAGAGATCATGTGATTGCTCTCATTTATAATAAGTAGACTATGTCTGGGATATTCTTTGGAAAGGGCCGCATCAACTCGGTAACTATGTACATATAGTCATATGTACATATGACTATATAAACGGACTTCAAAATGAACACCAAGAAATGGAAACAGGAGGTTTTCTTGAATTATGCTATTTGTAGTTATTTCTTTCTTCTTTCTTTGTCCCCCGCCCCAACTTTGGTTTAATCCCTGATGTTACTGTTTTTTATTGCCTTACCCTTTGTCTTGAATATCAGTTTATCTGATTTGAGGAAGGGAAAGGGAATCACAGAAACAGTGGGACACATGGTGAACCAAATGTAACAGTGATACTCACTAAACACTACCTCAGAAATGAACTTGACAACTTTGCGGGGGAGGGGTGACAGGGAGGGGGGGAATTGGGAGAAAATGAGGGAGGGGATAACACTGTTCAAAAAAGATGTACTCATGACCTGACTGCTGTAACTGTAATCTCCCTGTATACAACCTTTACAAACAAAATTTCAATTAAAAAATTAAGTCCAGTGGTCTATTTGCCCATTGAATGGACCTTTAACTCATACATGATTTTGCAACACTGTGTATTTGATTCTTAAAATCATTATACATTTAATTCAGTAGCACCCAAAATCACCTCAAGTATTTGGAGGTCATCAGGCTCATTATAAGTCAACAGGATTCTTCCAAAGTTCTCCTTTCACCTAAAAACTCAATTTTTCTTATTGTTCTAGGTTACAATCTCTCATTTTCCTGGACTTGATTTGCTGTCTTCATTCATTACAAAGGTCTATATAAATGCTTGTGTCTGAACAAGCATCATGTTTTAGCCAAATAAAATCTCTATCTTATCGGAGAGAGGAGGGGATGGAGCTAGCTCAGCTGGCAACTCAAATACTCTTGAACATGTTTTCCCCCCAGAAAAGCAGTATGAGCTGACATGGTTTGCTTCATTAAATAGATGATTCAGAAGCTATGTAGCCAAGGGAAAAGATTTATAAAATTATTTCTTTCTCTGTTTCATCATAGCACTCTTAGATGACAGTGACATTTGTTTTCTCACATATGAATTTAAATACTGAAGCACGTAGCAGTGAAGAATCAAATGGCTTTCAGACAATTGGGTGCCACTATATGATCTGCACTGGGACTTGTAGTTTCACACCCTTAATCTGATGCCATCTCCGCAGATGTCAAAACAGTGGAAATGTCAAATAGTGGCAGAGTTGTTTTCAGAAAATAATTTTGACTCAGTGGTTTGTGGATGAGACTTTTAAACAAAAACTTGGGAAAATTCCTAAAATGGTCCAAGAATTGGATGTTACCTCATTGTTAACTCCATTTTCTGAGAGGTTAAATTAAAAAAAAAAGAGCCTTGGATTTATTAGCTGCTCTGCCTTCTATAGAATGAGCTACACAGCCCATTTTGGAAAGCGAAAGTTCTTCTTCCCATCAGATTTTATATCAGGTTTGGGGTACTAGAAACAATTACTGAGCAAACATCATCCATAGCCTTAATTCTAACACGATAGCAAGACTGACTCTCTCCCTCTCCCTCTCTCTCTCTCCCTCTCCCTCTCCCTCTCCCTCTCCCTCTCCCTCTCCCTCTCCCTCTCCCTCTCCCTCTCCCTCTCCCTCTCCCTCTCCCTCTCTCTCTCCCTCGCTCTCTCTCTCGCTCTCGCTCTCTCTCGCTCTCTCTCTCTCGCTCTCTCGCTCTCTCTCTCTCTCCTCTGCCAACTTCTCTGCATACTGTTTATGGCTTTGGGCTGTGAGTTTCTGCTCTGTTGTCCATCCTCTTGACATATAGCTGTTCTATATTTTGCATTAGATTCGAATGTTTTGAGAAAGGATGCATTTTATGTTCGTTTATCTTCGTAATATACTTGGGTTGCCAAGTTTTTGGTGACAGTAATATGATCTTCTTTACCAACTAGAGTTAAATTTCGACTTTCCTTTGTTTCATCTATATTTGCTGTTTCAGCCGACGTAGAGGCTGGTTTTAGTGCTTTCCCTTCATGTATTTTCTAGGTAGCTGTGCACACTGTGTTCACTGATACTTCTGACTTTGCTGTCCTTCCTAGATTTGGATGTTTCCCTGTGTAGATACTGAGCTTGATGGGAATGGAAGGCAAATGGGATAATGCTGGCCCAGACATGAGTCAATGGCATGAGCATCTCTATGTCTTATTTTCATACCTGTAAAGCACACAACTGGAGATCTAAGGGGTACTTTTCACCATTATGATTTTTGATTTTCTAGAAGTGGATTCTCTATTCTTGTTCTCTATCAAATCAGCTATAGAGGGTGAATGGAGAGGAGGTGATAAAATGGTTCTTCTCCATTTTCTAATGACTTCCAGTAGTGTTTCCTTGAAGACGCTAATGAAAAACTCATCATTTATTAACAATGGTAATTTGTCTTAAAAATAGTATAAATATGGATGGGGTTACACTCTCCTCCAATGGATAATGACACAAGTGGCAAATGACAGCTCTGTTGTTGTTACGGCCTTTGTAGCAATTCCTTCTGGGTGTGTGAAAATTTTATATTAGTGTTAAATGGAGTGTCTAGAAAATTAGAATGTTTAAGGCATTTATGAAAAAAATTAACATACAACCCAAGCTAGACTCCACAGAGAACCCACAACTGATTTCTCTCAGGGTTCCAATAACCAGGCTGTAGCTCCTTATTTTTTTGACCCTCACATGAACTTCTGATTCCTGCCATCCATTTTGACCTTGTTGCTCCTCATTTCTGAAAGAATAACCTGTCTGAGACTTGTTTTAGGGGAAGTTAAAGCTGAGTGTTTGTGTGTACACATGCCCCTTGTTCTCTCAAAAACATGAAATGCCAAATGTTACCTAAATGGTACTACTAATAGAAACTGAAGCAAATTCTGAGGCTCTGTTGGGCTGGTCTCATTCCTCTGGACTCTTCCTTGCAGTCGTTTCCCTTGGTGGATCTCTGAGGGGATGGGATACTGGGCTCATCTGGGCATGGACAGTAATCTGGGCAAATATGGATTCTGTGTCTGCTTCATGGCCAGAGTGGAATTCGTGTCGGTGGTCTTCAGTCAAACACTGTTAAGCTCATCGATTTTCCTGCCACAGAGTCTCTTCCTTTTCAGAACCACCCCATTTATTGCCTATGAAAGCTGGGCTCTCACCACCAGGCCATCGATCTGTATCAACAAAGTGGACAACACTGCAATCACTCCAGAGGGGAGAAGACCTCAACTGAATCCCAATGAATCGTCTGTCTTTGCCTGTTCACATTAGGAGAGGACTTCTAATGAAATGGCAGCATTTGTGATCTCATTTGTTATAACTGAGCACTCTCTTTACAGATGTGATGTGTAATTTCTAGCAGCTGAAGTGATGTTTATTGGATTGGCTCCAGACTTGAGATTGTTTTGGTCTTGGGTTAGTCAGCCTGCAAGGCAGATGTCATGGTAGGAAATATAAAGTGTGTCTCTTGACTGGAGACAAATTCATTCTCTTCCAGAGAGCAAGATACAATCAAGGCAACAGCTCATAGCTCCAGAAACTTTCAGCTCCTTCTGCAATGTGAATAGACTTCTGCTTTCCCCTCAGTGTTTAAGGAATTCACAGTCATTCTATAATACCAATTCCTGAACCCTCTGTCTCAACAATAATCAATTATCCACCTATGAGTTTTTACCTTTTGATGCTCATGTCTGGGCAAGAATGACTTCTGGATTTACCACCGTCATCAATGAATGTCAAGAAATATTAACTAATTTTACAGTAATCCAAAGAAACCATAGTTGTAATGGTAAATTAGATTCTGGAAAAAATAACATGTATTCATATATCCTCAAATAAAACAATTGCTTTTTATTAGATATGCCTCTATTCTTACCATAACAAGATTTTGATGAAAGTTGCTTGAAGCTAATTAATTCTCAGGATCTCAAAAATTTGAGATTATGGATACTGTTTTATATTTTACTGTATGGTTAAGATTAACTCTGATATTTTCAATTACTATCTGGGCAGTGATACCATGAGAGCTTAGGTGATTTATTTAATTTCCCAACAGGGACCTAGAAGAACTAGGATCTAAACCCAGACATTCTAAGTTCTAGTTGTGTGTGCGTGCGTGTGTGTGTGTGTGTGTGTGTGTGTGTGTGTGTGTGTTACAAAACTTCCTTTTCCAGTATTATTTTAGCATACTTTTATACTAAACAACATAGCTCATTAATAAGTCTGAGGGATTAGTATAGTTAGACTTACTTTGAAGTATTGGTTTAGTGTTAATCTTCTAAACTTGCTTAAATCATTAGTCAGTTCCTGATTAAACACCATTGGAAATGGTCCAATGCACTAAATGAAAACAATATGGACAGACCGACTAGCAAGCAGGCAGGCAGCCAGATGTCTGCGGACTGTTATATGTAGCTTGACTGGAAGTCATCATTGTCTCCAGTGAGATCTCACCTCACAATAAAAGTGATACAGCTCTCCAAAGTTACATTCAAAGGTGAATTAAATAGATTATTGACATATCAGGTCAGCAGATCAACCACTTGAGAAATGCAAGTGTGGATCCTGGGAAAACAGAGCTTTGACAAAAGAAGGAGAAAGCAAGGTTTCAAAAATTAGAGGACTGACTTTGGATAGAAAAGGAAAAATCGGAAGGTTACTGGGGCTATCAGGAAAATGATTATGAGTCACAGCAGGAGTGGTGTGGGTAGGTGAAGCGGGAAACTGAGGAACTGGAGAGAAACAGTAGCAAAGGAGAAGTGGACTAAAAATGAAGGTCAATTTGGGGAGGGTTTGCAGTTTCCTGGCACTAAGGCAGGAGGAGTGCAAGTGTGCTACATAAGGGCAGAGACTAGAGGGAGATGAGGAGTGGGAGGAGGCTGGGGTCTTGGAACTAGGCTTGGGATGTCTGTGCATCTAGCAGCTAGTCATATCCTCTCTTGCCCAACCACACACACACACACACACACACACACACACACACACACACACACACACACACACACAAAACGATGGGGGAGATTTAGCCCAGAAGACAGATTTGCAGATTTGGAAGTGATCAGAATCTTGCTGGAAATCAAAGCTATATAAATTTTGGGGACAGATGAAAAGGAGAAGGTGCAAGGAAAGATCTCCATGGGGGGACCACAAGGCTAGGAGCCTTCCGAGAGCCCGAGGAGATGCTGCAGGGAGGTGGAGATGAACGCTTGTCCCTAAGAGGAGGCCCAGGGAGGACGGGTGGGAAAGTGACCGCCAGCACAGGTCATGATGCCAGGCGAAGAGAAAGCACAGGCTTGGATTGGCAACCTGGTTTTCTGAGCTTGCTGAGAATGGTGAAAAGGAGGGAGATAGGGAGAGATAAGAACCACTCGGCAAATAAGAGATAAAAATGCTGGAATTTCTCTAACTGAGCCTGTACACCACAGGATGCCCAAGGCTGCTTCCTGCACTCGTTCCAGAAGTATTTACTAAATACTGACTACATTCTCTGCACTCATCTAGGACCTGGGAAGCCTTCATTTATTCTAAATAGAGACACAGAGCGCAGAGAAGTGAACGAACTCATACTGCAATGCGGTAAAGGAGTAACAAGTACTCTAACGGAAATAAAAAGAAGACCATGTTAAGATATATGAATCATTCACAGGAAGGAAAACATCCTATCTTGAAGATGTCAACTTGCACTAAGGTCAACCTATCAATTCAGTGCCATTTCATTGAAAAATCCCAACATAATAGTTTGATTTTTTTTTTAAAAAATGTGTATCATTATTGTTACTGTATCTGACTTTGTTACCTGGTGTATCGTATATATGTTTATTTTTTTATTTAAAATAGAAAAGCAGAGGGGGGGGAACAAGATGACTGGAAGGGGGTGGGGAGGAGGGAAATGAGGACAAAAACATGAAAAGGGGTATCAGTGTGGGAGAAGTAATGCACCCTCTACCTGACGAATGTAACTGTAACCCCTCTATACATGATCCTGACCCCCTCAAAAAATGTGCATCACAGGAGGGGGAAATAGTCCTACCAGATATCAAACCTGCTGCGCAGGCGTCAGTTGCTCCACGCTGACTCCCACATAGAGCCTGGCCAAGCTGTCAGTGTGAAATAAGACCATTTCATACGCCTGCTGGTGTTTTATCCACAGAAACTAACATTCGACTTTTAAAGTACTTCAGTAATCCTGTAAAGTGGGTGTTTTGGAGGGGTGGGGAGTAAATGAGGGAGACATTACTATACCATTTGCATAGATTAGAAAACCAAGATTCGGGAAGCTCGAATGAGTCCTTGAGCCCAGTGCTTTGCACAGTGCTCTGAATAAATGTCCCCAAAATACTGTGAAATCACAATACATAAACACAGGGCCACAAGACAAATGAGTAGTGATAGATACCAATCTCCAGACTTCAACCCACGTCCAGCCTCAAGCCATGGGTTCACTCTGTGGCTTGTTCCTCCTCTGCTCTTCTCTATGATAAAGGTGGTGAATCCCTCAAAGGCTGCAGGGGTGAGATCATTATCATTCATTCATTCATTCATTCACTCATTTTTGAGACAGGGACTCATTATGCAGTCCAGACTGAACTCAGTCTAGATTCTCCTGACTCT
This sequence comes from Megascapheus bottae, assembly GCF_031878675.1. Taxonomy (NCBI): domain Eukaryota; kingdom Metazoa; phylum Chordata; class Mammalia; order Rodentia; family Geomyidae; genus Megascapheus; species Megascapheus bottae. The sequence continues at coordinate 6,754,637 of NC_143534.1, read as the reverse complement.
GCCTTCTGAATGTTGGCATTTACAGGTGAACAATACTCATCTTCTACTCACCTCCATAGTCTCAGGAGATTGTGAAATACCCTCTCACAGTGGCACCAAGAGTATGGGCTGAATAAATTAGCAAAAGTGTTCCTAAGGGCTGTCTTCAAAAAATACATTATGAACCTGTGCGGATAAGGGAGTTGTTGGAGTGGATTTTTAAATAAGTTATGGAAATCCTGGCATGTGAGGAATTAGTAGTGTAACTTCAAATTCCTCTCTTCAAGCCAAGTCACATTTATAAACCGTCGAGTCAGACAAAGCATAGAGGCTCATGCCTGCAATCCTAGCTCTTATGAAGGCGGACATGGGGAGATCACAGTTTGAGGCCAGTCTGGATTCCAGGTTGAATAGATAGATAGCACTTCTCCTTGGCTGTCTTTCTTTGTAGAAAATTAAACTTCTATTCTCCAGATACTTTGGGTGGGACAAATACCAAAGTAATGAGAGACATACAGTAGATTCACTCAGAAACCTGATTCGTCCTGAAAAGCAATTAACATACTAGGAACATCAAAATACAGTAATAATATAAGAGCAAGCAGGGTAATTCCATGTTGACCAAATCCTTGCCACAGGCTCTGACCGCAGGGTGAATTCTGTGGATACATTACCCTACATTAAAGATCTCCACTCTGTCCATTTGCAGTCTAGGCCCCTTTTTCTAGTTTTCTTTTATCACCACATGAGCAATTTTCCTTGTGATCCTTTCTGGGTGTGTTAAAATGTCTACCTTTGTTCATTTGCTTAGCAAGCGAGCGGGTCAGACCTCCCTGCTGCTTGGTTGTATGTACAGATGCCCCCACCCCCACCCCCATCTCCAGTAATTTACAATGGAGCCAGCTGTAAAGCCAGGGAGAAACATGGCAGCAAATAATTCTGCATTATCCACCAGAATCTGACCTAGTTAGCATAGAGTTTCTACGCTTTGTAAATCCTGTTGCAGATACTCACACATCCCCAGGAACAGAGTCCACTCAGAAACACACCCCACACACACCCTGATGTCCTCTGGTTGGCGAGGTCAAGCAGCAAGCTATGGCTCTGACTGGGTTACTTCCCCACCTCCGCTAACTCAGTTTCTAACTCAGTGGAGAAGGGCACAGCCCCACAAGTACTGCTCTCAGCTGGATCTCCTCATTCCAGCCCACTGGGTGAACGGTGCCCACTCACCCCATGTCCATAGGTGCTGGGCTGTTGGAACTTTACCTGCTGGTAATTTCCTTAACTTTATATTCCATACCACAAAACTAACAACTCATTGCAATTGCCTTGTGTTTCTTCCATTTGATGGCTCTTTCCTCTGAAGAGTCGTATCATGTCAGTTAACTAATGAGTCTGTCTTCTACTTTTGTGACAAAAATATTGATGGTGGCATGGAATTGGTAATAGTAGATTTTTTCCCAAGTATACTTTATTTGTTGAATTATAATATCCAGATATCCATTTCTGTCATAATATTCTTGTTTTCCTCCCCATCATTGAAATGAATGAAAAAAATGCTCAGGTGATGGGGAACTCTCAGAATGCCTCAGAGACTGTTTTAGAAAGGGACATGAAGGAGGTAGTAAAAGTGGGTGTGGTGGCACACACCTACAATCCCAGCACTTGGGAATGAGAAGCAGAGCAGGGGAAAGGATTGAGAGTTTGAGGCTTGCCTGAGCTACATAGTGAGTCCAAAATCAGACTGAACTAGTAAGGAGGTCCTGCCTCAGATAAGAAAGGGAACAAAAAAGAGAGTAAGGGAACAAAAAAGAGAGTAGATCAGAAGAGCAAAGTCTGTGCTATTAAGGGCTGACTTGGACCCTGGTACCATGGAAATGTGTTGGTGCCAAGATCGTGAAATCGTGAGAAACCAAAGGCACCAAGTAATCCTCCTTGTAGTTTAGTGTTAGCATTCCCTGCATGCAGGAGCAGACGACATGCCTCTCTTCAATCCTACGATCATCTAGGTGTCTGGGAGAGCTGGAGAGAATCCCACACACAGCCTGTAGATGAATGCAGAATAAAGAACAGGAGAGAATGTCAGAGGGGCTGGCTTTATGGAGGTACATTCACTAACCATTGTAACAGGGTCTCATACTTCCCTTCATGTTTTACTGCCGCCCTTTTCAAATTCTGTATCAGGCTGTGCTAATAACCAAAAGGCCCACATGAAAGCTCTAAGAATTAGGCTGCAACTCTAGAGCTCGAGGGCCTCTGCCCGTGCTGGAAGGACATGGCAGCACACAGCAGTTACATTTCACTTCTGCACACAACCAGACCTACCTGAAACCCAGGGGAGCAGAGGGTCAGAGTGAAACAAAGCTCCTGAAAATCTGCAGGCGGTGGCCACACAAACAAGTGTTGTTTCTGTCATTATAACTGTGGATTTACTGTAATCTCTAGACAATGGTCACCTGAGGAAAATCAGGCTTCTGTTGAAAAGAATAAAAAACAACTGGTTGGAGACAGGAGAAAAAAAATTCACATCATTCAGGAAAACGTGAATAACTTTGAAAACATCTACTCTCTTAGATATCCAAGGGGGCCATTTGAGAGAAGGTTTCTGCTAGGCTTATAATCACCTTTATATATTTTAAAAGTTTATTTGTATTCCTTTGATAAGAGGGGAAAGAAGTCAAGCATTCGCCCAGGCAGCATAGTAACGAAGTTACCGTGTTTGTGTAAATACACATAGAAACACAGAGGAAACATCAGAAACCCTTCAGGAACTCCATGATGGTTTGTGGTTGTCCGAAACAATGAGAAAATGGAGGGCTTGAGCACAAAGTAGATAGACTCGCCATGATCACTTGATACCCATGGGTCCACTCCAGTGGGTTGATTGGCAAGATTATACAACCTAGAAAAGATGCAAAGAACTGGCAAGACCAAGAAGAACCATCACAGAGATAAACAGAAGCAAGGCCTCCCCCAAACCTGTGTTTATTCATCAAAGCCAGAAAGACATGAAGAACATAGGGGAGAGAGAGCAAGAGAAAAAAAACTATACCTGTCAATATGATAGTACTTCCAAATTGGTCACTGCAAATGACCCAAAGTTATTGAATAACTCCCCACTACAGACCTTGTTTTAAAAGCCTGTGCATGCACTAATTTAAGGTCTGGCCAGCAGGTCTAATTCCTGTGTGCTTTGTCAGGCCTCACCATAGGAGGACAGCAGAGAGCATTTTCCCACGCCACACCTGGTGGTCTGCCTCTGGAGGGGAGTGCTGGCATGGACTCCAGGCCTCTGGCAGCCCATGCACCTGCACACAGTTGCATCCTAGCCTTCATTTCCTCATTGTCAACCTGGGGTCTTTGGCCAGTGCCAATGCTTCATCTTACAGGCAGGAGCTGAGGTGGGGGCGAGGATCCAGAATTCAGTACTTTTCCACTCCAGCCTTTTTCTTTATCTCCCTCAGCCCCACAGTCCATTAATGGACAGGTACCTTTGGTTGGGGCTCTCTCAATAGGAAGGGCTCCCCTACTTAGACCTGACCTCTACCTGGCACACCAGGGCCCTTAGGTAGAAAGGAATAGAACAGGGGACCAGCACCTTGAGCCTCTTGCTTTACCCTGCCAGGAAATGGCTAACTTTTGCTCGTGTCTTTTATTTCAGCTTAGATTTGATCAACCACTCGGCGCTTGGCACTCAGCTCTCTCTCCTGACAGATCTGTTTCATTTTGTTTTCTTGTTCCCTGCGTTTAATGAATGTCACACTAGATGAATCAAAACTGCTGTGAATGCCACAGGGAGGGTGTTGGCATGCTGGCTCTGTCTTTCCTGCAGCAGCTCCGTTCTGGGCTGGGACAGTTCCTGTTTGTATTAAGGTGTTCTGGAATAAGCATAGGAATTCCCAGACCAGATGCTATGCCTCTCAAAACTAATTTGTTTGCAAGGTCCTTGTCGCTGGCAGGTGAGGCCTGCTACTTTCAGTCTCTGTGTTTTTATGTGATGCAATTTAATAAAAGCATTGCCTTTGTTAGCTGGGTACCGTTTGCTTCCTGCCTGCCTCTACGTGTCATGGTGGGGAGGGGAGGATTCTCTAGTTGTGTGACCAAAAGATGACCATGGCACTGAACTTTCTTTTCTGCTATTTTGTATGAATGGAAGAAAGATGAATCTAGGCTGAATTTCTCTAAGTAATTTCAACACATTGATTGATTGAACTGGGGTTTTAACTCACAGCCTTAAGCTTGTTCAGCAATAAAGCCATGCCTCCAGCTTTTTTCTTTTTGACTGGGTTATCCAGACATAAGTCTAGTTTAGACTTCCTGCTATAAATGGATAGTAAATGTCTTCCCCCATACCTATCATCTTCCACTGAACTAGAGTCTGGTAGACTTTTCTGGTAGATTCTGGTAGACTTTGGGGCTGTCCTCGACCTGTGACCCTCCCATATCACCCTCCCATGACGTTACAAGGAGAGGCTTATCTTACCAAGCCCAGTTATGCTTGAGAAGGAGTCTCTTGAACTTCTTGCTTGGGTTGGCCCGGAACTAGGATCTCCCAATCTCAGCCTTCCATAAAGCCAGGATAACAGACACACAGGACTGCATCTAGAATCTCAGGAACTTTACTGCTAGGATTACAGGCATCAGCCACTGCTTTCTGTACTAAGTTCAAAACATTTTTAAAATCATAGGCTTCAGAGATTATTCTGGTTCCTGCCAAATCTAACCAGCTATTTATCCCAGCAGAAGAATGGCAGAGATAGGTTCCAATTACCTATCAGTAACAGAAGATATGAATAACATTTACCATTGAGCCATGTTGTGAGGTACACCCTGTACTCTGTGCTAGGGGCTCTGCTATTCATTCAAGGAGTGAGACATTATTAGCACAGGTTTGTAAATGAGATGCACATTGTCTCCACAGAAGTATTTTGTGTTGGGCTGGGAATGTGCCTTGGTGGTAGAGTGCTTGCCTAGCATGTGTGAAACCCTGGGTTTGATTCCTCAGTACCACATAAACAGAAAAGGCCAGAAGTGGCAATAGGGCTCAAGTGGTAGAGTGCTAGCCTTGAGCAAAAGAAGCTCAGTGACAGTGCCCAGGCCCTGAATTCAAGCCCAAGGACTGGCAATGTCACATAGTATTTGAGAAAGAATCGGAGTTTTTAAGCCTTTGCAGTTGTACATCTGTATGTACATCTGCTTGTTCCACTGAGGTTAACACACTCTTTCCCTAGTGAAGAATGGAGTGGTTATTTACAACCTGAAATCAATGGCAGCCCATGACCTAACACATTAATGGAACAGTATACTTTCTTCCCAAGGTGTTTGAAAGAGAGAATGGTCTAAAATTTGAACCATTGATTATTATCCATAGAGAAAACAGACGTGGCAAAAAAATACCAATAATTAATTAAGCAAGTAATTAAACTCAATAATGGAATAAATCAATCCACTCCTGCAAACAAATGGTGACTCAAATATTCTTTTGAAATATTGGAAGTGATGTCTCAAACACTCCTTTAAAAATTGCCTTCTTTCAGATAATGGTATCATTAGAAGAGACTATCATTGTCAAGATATATAAATAAGTTTACATCCTAGGAATTTAGCAATATGAAATAACAGAAAAAGAAGTTTAAATGCAAAGCACTGTCAAAGACTTATTTAGAGTTATAACAACCACACAAAAGCGTTATAATTATTAACAATGGATTCATGTACACAGTATAATGCATATGACTATCATTAAGACTTCCAATATAGAAAATGTTTATGATAACTTGTGAAAAGCATAAAATGTATTTAAAAGTTGAGCTTAAAATGCAAAATGATATGCAGAGCTTGAAAGAAAGTAACAGGCTTTATCTTAGAATGGCCAGAGGACAGGCCCAGGCTTTCTGTATACTATTATGCACACGTGTTCTTTGTGTTTTATTAAGTGTACATTCCATTTAAGAGCAGGATGTGATCAAAGTCCTAGTTTGCCATCTCTCTCGGTCCTCCTCAGACTGGCCTGGGAACTTGTTTAAGATGAGAAGTTGGATTAAGTGGCAGGAGCCTGAGGTTCTGAATTTCAAACAAGTCACCCTGGTACGTCCCGATGCCCCTCTGAGAAGCACCTTTTTATATGTTCAGTGTGCTTCATGTCCTGAAAACAAGAATCAACCATTATGTTCCCTTTTTGTCCCAGGAGTCAGGAAGGTTTGATTTGGGATTTTCTTTTCCTTTCTTTTCTTCAGCACGGGTGATTGAAGTTTAGAGCGTTGGAATTGCTAGGCAGACACTGTCACTGGAGCCGCACCCCCAGTTCTTTTCGTTCAGCTTATTTTTACATAGGGTCTCATACTACCTTTCCCCTGAAGCCTCCAACTGAGATCTTCCTAACTCTGCCTCCTGAGCAGCTGGAATTACAGGCGGGCTCCACCATGCCTCCCTCACCCCTCAGTCCTGAGGCAGGGCTTTGCTGCGTGGAGACTCACACCCTTGCTGGTAGGTTCTCTCTCCACTCCCGGGTTAAATTCTGCAGTCCAGATCATGAGATTTTTCTTCTCCTGGGTAACCTTCTTTTGCCCCCATTTTGAAATTAAATTCCATTTGTTCTGCTCATGTTGGCACAAAAATTGTCTCAAGTTAGTTTAATAAAACCATCACTAAAACAATTTTCTTGAGTAGTGTAATTATAGAGCTAGTAATTAGACTCCTCACTAAATGAATAGCTCCGTTAGATTACATTTAAAAAAACACCACACACCCCATTCCATTTTAATCACCCCTTCAATGCAAGCCAGTTTGTTGGCATGAAAAGGCTTTGGGGATGGCAACAGCAAGACCATCATATGCAATCATGTAAGCTGATACTACCTATAAAATTAGAGAAATTAGGTGTATATCACATTACCTATTCACCTGACCTGTGGTGAAAGGAGCTGGGCAAGGAGACCAGCGCCCTCTGGAGGTGATGTGAGGAATCTCGGAGGTTAATCTCTAAGGTCATTTGGCCCCTAACTCAGTCCCATCACAAAAACCAAAGATATTTCCTGAGTCTTCTATGCTTCAGCCACTGCAGCATGAACCCTGGACTCTGCTGTGCTTTAGTGCTCAGTGTTGTTCTTTGTTTTGTCGCCTACTTCTCTTTGCCTATTATTTGTCAAATGTTTGCTCAGGGTCAACCTCGGACCACTCACAGCCTGCTGTGTAGTTGGTCATGCACTCTCCCATTTTATTTTTTCAGATGGGTCCTGGCTAGTTTTCTGCATGATCTGTGCTCAAACTAAGATCCTTGAGTGGTTGAGTATAGGTGTGTGTGTGATGTCACATCCAACCCAGGGGACCCAAAGTCTTAACCAGAAGAGCTGAACATTCTCAGAGGGCCAGCCCACCCTTGTGGTTATGGAGCCATAGCTTATGGTTTCTCTTCCTCATCGCGGCTAGAAGTGAACAAATGTTCTCTGAGAAGCTACACGGAAGACATTGCCTGCCTGCCATAAGACGTGGGTGTTAGCTGGGAGATTTGAGGGTCCTGATTAAGAGAACAGAAAGCAAGAGCCTCTGAAGTGGTATTTTCTCATCTCTTGAGAGTTGGCAAGGAAAATGTATGTGACAAGAGCAGATCTGGTTATACAAGTATTTCTTACCAGCTTTATTTTTAAATTAGAGACCTCCATTTTCTTATCTATAGAATGAGAATAATTGAATGCATATCATATGTGTGTGTGTGCAAAATGTTTGAAGCTATGTAAAAAGCATTTTGTAAAATTGACAATGCAATCACATGTAAATTATTATCATGATGATTTAACCAGTTCCAGAATATCCATTGCTCCATAAACAGAATTCATGTCTGGAGGAGTTTTGATGCCTATGTCATCTCAAGAAAGAAAAATGTTCTGTTATCTATGTTTGAATATTGAACTCATTAAAATATCATAGTCCTACAAGTAAGAAACTTCCCTCGATGCTGTAAGCCTTGTTGGCATTTTATTTTATTTTTATCCTGCTTTCAATTTGCACACGTTCACTCTCCTCTTCAGTAATGGAATTGCTCTGTTTCCACTGATTGATTCCGGGAATATGCTGAATGCAGCCGAACTATGTCATATTTGCATTTTTAAGGCTTGAAATGCTCGTTCCGTTTTGAAAATGAGTTTATTTTGGGGAAATGTACAACTTCTTGAACTAATGGCAAATTAAGTTAATAAAACTCATACCTGCTGTGAGGCACTCATGATTATATATCAAAGGAGAAAGTAAATCAAAGGCTAAATGCCACACTCTGTAATTGGTCACATTTCCTGTTCATTTCAGTAAGAATGCTTTCTGTTTGGGCTTCTAATGTTGGGACAAAGAACAAACATCTTCATTTTAAGCTGCGTCCCTTTCTCTCCCCATTTTTGTCTCTTTGCCCCTTCCCCCCCTCTCTTGCTCCCTCTCTCTCCCTCTCCTCCCTCTCCCTCCCTTGCTCCCTCTCTCTCCCTCTCCCTCCCTCCCTCCCCAGTCACTCCCTAATTGTTCCCTCCCTCCATCCCTCCCCCCACCTCTCTCTCCTAGAATCTTAAGCCAGTGACATTGTCTCCCACTTTCTCTCTAGCCACTGGGCCATCAAAATTTTCTTTCCAAAACTATCACTCTATTCACAATTTGCAATGTCCAGGCTTCATAGGAAGTACGTTGGTTTGCTTCTGTGTAGTACTAGAGTGTGAGCTTATCCGAGGGATAAATTCAACCTTACCATTTGAGTCACACTCCCTGTCCTCCTCCTCCTCCTCCTCCTCCCTTTTGTCTTTTTTCTTTCGCTTGTTTGCTTTGTTTTGCCTCTAGTTGTTTTCACACACAAGCTCCTTCCTTTTCTCTCGGGCTGATCCCAAACCTCTGCCTCCTGTATAAGTGGGATTGCAGGCATGAGGCACCACACCTGGCCAAGTTCAGAAACCTCGGGTGAGATGCTTGTTTAGAGGACACACTGCGGCATGACTGTCAGGGTTTGAGGGTGAAGAATTAAAGATGATGCCAGGCCTTACAGCTTGGGTGACTGGAAGAATGTTGGGATCTCCAACAGAAGTCAAGAAGTGGGGAGGGCAGGTCTGCCATGAACAGGTCACGTGACCTCTAGATAGAGAAAGTCAACAGAACACGCTGGAAGTTTCAGAGCTCCCGAGAGGGGGAAAAGTTGGGTAAAGACACTAAAATTGTATTTGAAACAAGAAGGGAAATTCATTTCCTGAATGAATCAAACAACCTCTATGATGAGGGAGAAGGAAGCAGTAACTCGGGAGCTCGCTCCAGCTCCATCAGGCCAACACTGGAACTGGAAAGTTTCTAGGTTGGAGGGAAACTGGCTTGGCGTTTTGGTACTAAGCTAGATGCCAAGGGAGTGTAGACTATGGCTTAACTGATTTCATTAACCCAGTCTGCTACCTTTGCTTCTCATCTACTTCGTACCTAAATTACTCAATTTACTTCAATTATATCAATTTACATATCTGACTCCTCCACCTGGTGTGGGATACCACCATTTAAGGCTTAAAGAAGTTTTCCTGAGAAATTAACCCAATATAAGATGCTAATCGTATGGAAAATGAACCCCCATTAACAGAAGAGTATTTTGCACCTCTTTAAATCTACTCTGGGGGTCAGTGGTCAATCTTTGAAAAGATGAATATATTAAAACCATCAAGCGCATTTTTCTATCACTTACTGAAATCAGAGCAAAGTTCCTTCAAATTAAATGAGAAAGAATGCTTCCACAGAAGAGAAACTCCTTTATTGTGTAATGATTAAAATCTAAGAATAATTGAAATCATAAAGCTCTCACTGGCACACTATAATATGAAGTTTTAGTATTCTGAATGAGGAAGTAGGTTACTTAAGCCTTGTATTTCTAGCTCTGAGCTGTGTGCGTGTGTGTGTGTGTGTGTGTGTGTGTGTGTGTGTGTGTATTAATGTGAGGGTAATAGTTCTTGTCAGAAGGAGCAATGTAGATGAGAAGGACCCAGGCTTTCTCCCACCACAGACACAGGCTATGTCCCAGTTGTGATATAACACTCCATCTAATGTTATATTTTGTTTTCACGTGTGGAGTTTTTTGGATTTTACCTAGAAGAGGGAGGTTGTTTTTGGACACACCATGCCTTCTAGACGAGATACAGCAATCACTCCTTCACTTATTTGCCTGTTGGGCCCCAACTTCTGTAAGAATCTTCTTCTTCCCCAAATACACTGGAAATGGAACTGGCTCCAGACAAGGAGATGGCCACCAGCTGGGACTTGGTTTCAGGAAGTCTCCGAGGGGATCAGGTGCTGGGATGGACCTCCTTAGTGAGGATGGTGGAGAAGAGGAAAGAAATGGAGAAACCACAAATCACGTGTTGAAGGGTTTGGGGAGACAAGGAGGAAGTATTTGTTCTCTTTCAGCCCGATGTTTCTTCATATTCATTCTCTAAATGTTGACATCTATTCCCATGTTAACTCTTCTGTAAAATGTTCTCCTCAGCAAAAAAAAGGCTGGCATGAACAATAATTCATATTTTCTGAGTCAATGCTGATGGAAAGAATCCCCAGGGCTCCGCTGCACTGGGCTGTGAATTAAAATGCTTGGGATGTTCGGGGTCTGGACTTCTCTGTCTCCTGGGATGCCATTAATGGCTTATGTATAATAGGTTATTTTCCCAAGTTTGCTCTTTTGCGCTGGAAAATAAATTAAGAAATCCAATTGAGGTACATCTGGAAGGCTTAAAAACCATAGGAAGATGTTCCTCTGGATGGAATTGTTTAAGGGTAATCCTACTTGAATTTAGGACCAAGGGCTGTGAGAAGTCTCTTGGCTAGTCCATAGACTTGAATTCTATAATACTATGAATATGTAACCAACAATTCCCTGGGGATGGACTTCAAATTGGACATTAAAGATTCAATTAATTTTTTGATGTCATAGAAAAATTCTGAGCTGAGATTATATGTATATGGCTTCTCATGCTAGCTCTGTGCCTAATTAGATGGATAACTTGGGAAGTCATTTAACCTCGTTGAGCCTCAGTTTCATTCTCTGTAAAGAGTATATGCTTGATAATATCTCATTTCTCTTTGAATCACCCTCCTCCCCAGTACAAGCCTGAATTCTTTTCTTTGCCATTTTCCCACTCACCTTTTATATCGTGTATGTGTACGTATGTATCCATCCTAGTGAATTAAGAAATGAAAAGGACCAGGTTACAAAATTTTAGGCAAACAGATAGCAAACAGTGTTATTGGCAATACTCATACCTACAATAAAACAAGCTCATAAATGACATTTACAGTTGGCGTGAACGTGGACTAGAAGGCATACTTATGTGAACAATACTGTGGGGAAGTTAAGGAAGGCCGCGGGAGGCGCCCATTCTCCTTCCTGCTCTGTCAGAACTTCGTGTAAGTGCATTTATGCCTCTGTGTTTAGTTCCTTTCACTGGTTAATGTACTTGCAGGAATCACTGTCGCACCATCAACAGCTTGTTCTCTCTGGCAGGAAGGAGTTGCTTTGGCCTTATGTGAATGTGCTATTCGTGTGTTTATTTGTTTTTCTGGGAACAGAACTCTAGAGTATTTTCCTTGCAAGTCATTAGGAATAGAGGTGCATTCAACACAGATGAAGATTGAGATGAGTAACTTTTAAAGTTTTGAGTTGTGTAAATTCTAGTTTCTTTAAGAGAAAGAAAGGAAGGCAGGCGGGAAGGGAGGAAGGCAAGAAGGAAGGAAGGAAGGAGGGAAGGAAGGAAGGAAGGAGGGAAAGAAGGAAAAAAGGAAGGAAGGAAGGAGGGAAAGAAGGAAAAAAGGAAGGAAGGAAGGAAGGAAGGAAAGAAGGGAGAGGTTGGGAAAAAATGGGAGAGAACAATGGAAAGGATGGCATTGATCACAATGCACTGCACCTATAAACTGCCGTGTTGATCTGAAACCCCGATGCACAACTATTTGAAGATAATTGGAAGGGTTCCCACTTGCATAGGAAATCCCACTCCCTCCCCTACCGCCAGCCTGGATGTTTGGAGCTGAGAGCTCCTCTGTAGGGCAAGTGTTTTGCACAGCGCCACCATGTGGTACACTTGTGTAGTGCTTTAAAACTCTCATTTGTTTCTTCTGCTGAGGCTTATCTCCTTATTAAGTAACACCATTTCTTCTACTTCTCCATTATTTCCAGTAGTGACAAGCAAAATTTTGGACATATGTGTAGACATAGTCATCATATTTGCATTTTATGATTTTTCTTGTTTGTTTGTTTGTTTGTTTGTTTGTTTGTTTTGCCAGTTGTGGCTTGTATGGAAATAGTTCCTTCAGTAGAAAGAAGAAATAAAGGCCGTGGAGATAGATGGGCCACTCGAAATCTGTTCTGATACTCTGCCCTATGCAGAACTCGGAAGGCCTGGATGCTCAGCTAATTAGGAAGCATGTTGACTCTGAATTTGTGCTTCCCTATTCAGGTCACAGGTCTACCAAAAGCTGCTTAGCTATAAGTTTTTGTTCAGTATTCCTTTTTGCACAACCAGAGCCTGCTGTTCTGGGAACTTCTGAGAAATCACCATTCAGATGATATGCTCTCGATGGGACTTACATAGAAATGTAGGCTTGCACTGATGGACAGATACATTGTCACACCTTGGTGGGAGTTTCTAGTCTCTGCATACAGTGGAGTGTGTGTGGGGGGGTGTCTATTTGTATTGTCATTTACAATGTAAAAATCTTGTGGTTTATATTACATATGATCTCTGTGTTGCATATTTATGTGCTGTGCATATATGCTGCATATATGTGCATATCCTGTGTTCTTATTTTGTGTATACATGTGTGTACAGTAGGAGATACATGTGTGCTCTTCACTGCATTTATGCATGATGCATTTTGCATGCATGTGTTATGGTGCTTTGTGTGTGTGTGTGGAGGTGCATGCCTGCCTGTGTTTACAGTATGCGTACATGCATGTATTTTTGTAGTATATATATTTGTGCCCCTCCACATATCTTTCTATAAATTCAAGGACACTAATGAGAAGACAGAATTGCTGGGACTGGAAATAGGAATGGAGGAAGGTTTTGTCATCTCTGGTTGCTCAGTAGTGGGACTGGAAAGATTAATCACTCATGGAGAGTTGAGCTCTTCTCTGAACTGCAGAAACTCACTCTGCTCACTACCCTTCCATCCTATTTTTGAATCAATCTTCCCTCTCATAATTTGATGGCCTGGGTCTATATATTTATATCACATTTTCTTTTATATCTTTTATATACTTCAGTTTCACAACAGCATGCAGAAAAAAGCCTAAAAACATTTTAATAGAGAAATATTTAAACAAGATCAAAGGAGATGGGGAAAGAGAAATGGGGACAAAAACATGAGAAGGGGTATCAATGTGTGAGAAGTAATGTACCTACTACCTGATGAATGTAACTGCAACCCCTCTACACATTATCCAGACAATAAAAAAGAAACTAACAAAAAATATTTAATAATTCTTTAATAGAAATGAATAAATAAAATACCTAGTTATAGGATACATAATATTTGAATCATTAGGAACTCAGTAATAGTTTACCAAAAGTTAATAATTAGAATAGTTTAATTTTGAACATATTTGGCTCAAAGTTGATAGCCAAAGTTATCTATGAAATATAACATAAAAGCATGGAAATAACTGAGTGTATTGATAGCCCAAGGAAGTCCCGGAATAAAAGAATGAACAGCTAGTGGCCTGTTGGCTTGGAGAGTATGGTTTGCAGTAGGCTTAGCTTGTACCTGAGCAGGGAAGGATTTGCCACCAAAATCAGGGAGGAGAATCAGTGTCCATGACCATTTTCCTCTGTCCAAATCAATATGAAAATATTTTCCAGAAGCCACATTTTCAATCTCAAAACAAACAGCAGAGAAGCAAGCCAGTTTTGACAAATGTGTCACATGCTTTAAATAAAGTGAAGCAAGTTTTTACGGGAAGAGACTGTATCCTATGTTCTTAAGCTTTTGTACCATTTTCATTTTCCCTTCCTAATTCTTTTTTTTATAATATTCCACTTTTTTTCCTAGGTATTTGTCTTTGTACTGTTTTTTTTGCAAAGCAACTTTCCAACTGTCTACAATGAATTTCAAGGAGAATATATTATTAGCAAAGGAAAAACAGATATAAGACTTTGTGTTTTGAACTTTGTTCTTTCTGGACTGAGACACCAAAAAGTAAGTTGTGGCCAAGGATAACCTACAATGAGAACCTGCCTGGTTAGTTTCACAGATTTTTCTTCCTTAGCTGGCTTTGACCCTTATGATCCTCAGATCTCAGCCTTCTGAGTAGTTAAGTTTGCAGGTATGAAGCAACAGAGCTCAGATAATAAGTGGATTTTTTTTTGTCAGTTGTGGGGATTGAACTCAGGGCCTGAATACTGTCTCTGGGCCTTTTTTTTTTCTTTGCTCAAAGCTAATGCTCTACAGCTTTGAGCCACAGGATCACTTCTGGTTTCCTGGTAGTTAATTAGTGTTAAGAATCTCATTGATTTTCCTGCCTGAGGTGACTTGACACCACAATCTTTACACCTCGTGAGTAGCTAGGATTACAGCATGAATCACTGGCACTGGGCCTAAACTGAATTTCTTAAATGTCATTTTATTTTTATAAAAACTAATATTATAAATAATTCTTCATGCACAATGAACTTAACTTCATTTTGCTACAATAATCATAATAATGCTAGCATTTATTGGTCTCACCATAGATAGACAGTATATCATTTCATTTATAGAAAATTTAGAATATATATGCGTGATTTTAGAAGTTAGAATGTATATGCACAAACATTTTAAAAAGTTCTTTGAAATGAATTATTTAGAGTTCCATCATCTCACTAGATGTCAAGTACCTGCATTAGCCATGTATAATGGTAAGGGAAACAATAAAATCATACCTTATATTATTTTATAAGCTGTTTCAGTTTGCATGTTATGAATATTTCCTTGCTACATAAAAATCCTTACCCTTATTTTCCATGGCTATCCAGAATGCCCTTCTATTGGAGTAGCCTGATTTATTTACCCAATAGCCACTTCTCAAATATTTAGATGGTCCTTGATTTCTGCTATGACCTACAGAGCTGCAATAAACCTTTCAGGTGCTATATTCTTTCCTATAAGAATGATTTGATCATTAAGCTTCCTGAGTGATACTAAGTTTAAAAAGTTACAGAAGATATTACAGAGGCGCTCTTGAGGGATATTTTTATATAACAAGAGCCAAAGAACCTTACAGAAGATGGGAAGATTTTAATCATTAACCTTAGAATAAGACACGTTTATTTTATTTTATTGGCACTAAGACTATCTGGGCCTCCCAGAAAAAACACATTGAGCTCTGAAACCAACCTATTCCAATTATTCATAAGGCTAGCCTTGGCAGGAAAAATACATCTTTGAAGGTAACTGTGTTTGAGAAATGCAATGATCCAGGAGAAGCTATGCAGACATGTTCTCTTCTTGCTTCTTTGGCAAATAAAAATCAATTCTAGTTGCTGCCAATAAATAATGAATACATGAATAAATCCTAGCTGCTGCCATCATTTAAATCAGACCTGAAATTTCTTCTGCACATAATCCTTGGTAACATCTGTCATGTTGTTCCTTCTGACACACTTGAGGATATTTTGTCCTCCCGTATCTGAAATCTACATTCATGTTTTATATTTAAAATGTAAATTCTATAATTATGTCAGAACTTCTTAAATCTTTCTGAACCCACTGAAAAATGCATATTTATCTGATTTATCTAAAAATGTTCATGAACACAGGCAAAAGAGTTCAGATTATTTTTTTTTTTGCCTGCTGGTGATATCTTTCTAAGGAAGAATGATCAAGAGAGCAGAAAGTATATTTGATAAGTACATTAATTCTCCCACTAGAAACTGAAAACATGGAAGGGATAATCCAAGATTTATGGGATTTTCCGAATCTGCTCTTCACAATGCATCATTCTCTGTCTCATGGTCTGTTTCCTGTTTCTCCTGAAAGAACAACAATGGTACAACACTGCGGGTAGTCATACTTGACAGTCTGTGAAAACCTGAAATGCATGCGCTATTCTCAATGTCAGTACTGAGTGCCAGTACTGAGGCTTGAACTCACAACACTATGCTCTTGCTTGGCCTTTCCTCTCAAAGATGGTGTTCTACAACTTGAGCCACAGCCCTACTTGCAGGATTTTGCTGGTTAGTTGGAGACTCTAGAGCTTGCCTGCCTGAGCTAGGTTTGACTTCCCTGAGATTCTGGCTCAGCCCCTACCCTGTTCCTTCTTTCCTTCTGTAGGGTTAAGAAAGCTGAATCTTCTTTCACCAGATTTGTTTTCCACAGCCAGAGGATTTCATAGCTCGAAAACCACAGGCCCCTAAAAGACGGCAGTAAAAGGTTTGAAAATATTTCAAAACCTGCCCTAATTTGCGTTCTCCAAATGTTTCTGCTGCTCAGCTTTATATTCCCTCTCTTTATTATAGCAGCTTCTTTCCTTGTTTCCAGTGATCCCATTTAGTTATAATTTGTGCTTTCTTCTGCTCTAAGGCTGGATCCAAATTACCCACTGAACACAAGCACCTCCAAAAGAAAGCAGGCAGCCTTTCGTAATGTTTCCACTCACCCAGACTATTGGTTAAAGATGTCACTGAAACAGAGAGAAGTGACATGCCTTTTTAAAGGCACATTTCTCACTAGAAAAGGCTGGCTTGAAAGAAGATGTATTGGTAGAGGGGAAGTGTATCTCATTCAAAAGAGAGAGGATTTTGGTTTAATCTGGGATGTGAAACAAATTCCCAGCTTCTTGTTGAGTCAGGAATTATACAGCAATAAACATCGCATACCTACATAAGACTCCTCTCAGAGCACTGCCTCATATAGTTGAAATCCTTCCAGTCCATTAATTTCACTTCTAAACTGTGATACTTTGGTTCCCTTCCATTTCATAGTAATAATAGGGCTTTAAATATGCAAAGAATATATAATAACATATACGTATATGACCATATAAAATGACGCTTATGGAAATGAACTCCAAGAAATGGAAACAAGAGGAATTTTTTTATTGTATGGCCTCCAGTTATTTCTTTTTACTTTCTTTTTCCCCCTTGGGTTTATGCCTTGCTGTCACTGTGCCCTTTGTCTTGAATATGAGTATATCTGATTTGGGGAAGGGAAAAGGAATCACAGAAACTGTGAGGCAAAGGGCGAATTAATTCAACGGTGATGCTCACTAGACACTATGTTGGAAATGAGCTTTACAACATGGGGGAGAAGGGAGTGAGGGGGGGAAATGGGAGAAAATGAGAGAGGGGTAGGTAGCACTGTTCAAGAGAAGGGGTCTCATTATCTTACTCATGTAAGTGTAACCCCTCTGGCACATCACCTTTACTGTAAAATGTATATTTAAAAGACAAATTTAAAAAATAACCCTTGCCTCTACTTTCCTTACTACTTAATAATATACTCTGTGATGAATGATGAGCCATTTTACAGATGAGGAAACTGGAGGTGGAGAGGAACATCTGGCCTAGTGGCTACCCACAGTCTCCTATGTCTAAAATCGTCATGGCAGAAATGTCTTAATCTGACACACTTTCTCCTTCTTTATAATAGCATCTGTTTTCTTTTGCATTGACACTGACATCAACTTGTACTCAAGCAGTCTTAGGAAATATAGACCAGCACCTGAAGAAATGGCAGGATCTAGATGCCCTTGGTGGGGGGAGGGAGAGAGTCACCCTTCAAAATTGAAAACCACTCCAGAGACCCAACAGAGGAAGGAGCATTCTTCATCAAGGCTAATACTCATTTCTGAGCATTAAGATCCCACAATGTTGTCTCAGATGAATTGTAGGGTACAGAGGGACAAGAGATGACTTCTCCCAGCCTCTGTCTTCAAGTGAGTTGAGAACATCCCACATAATAACTCCACTGTGACACCCGAAATGGTCCCTAGCATCTCCAAAGTCTCAGTGTAAAAGTCAAGATGGCTGGAATCCAGGGTGAAGGCTGGCGTAAGGGTTTGGAACAGCAGAGACCTTTCTAGCAGTTGTACGTGAGATCTGGAGCCTGGCTGTACATAGATCAACCCCGTGGCATGCCTGGGATGTAGGTATACAAAAGCCACCGTGTTCACATCATAAGTGAAACGATGCGAAAAGCAGCAATAAAACTGCATGATGGTGGACAATTTGTTCTCTAGATTTTAAGAGATGGTAATGTAAATCTCAGCTCTGGAACTTTCTACCTGTGTGACTTGGAGCAAGTTGCTTAAGTGTTCTGAGCCTCCATTTTCTGTCTATCAAATACAGAGTGTAGGGACTACTTTGAGGATTGTTATGAGGATTAAATGACTGTAAAGTAAATGTAAAGTGCTCAATAAATGTGCGCTTTTATTATAACCTAATGATAATCATATTCCTATTAATTCAATTATAATTTAATTCTACTGGGCAAAGTGTGCTTCTGTGACATTTTCAAGGTCAGATAATCAGAAAATGACAAGAACCAGACTTAGAATTAGTCCTTCTGATCTTAGAACAATGCTTGAATGTGCAAAGGTGTAGTAATTCTTTCCTGGTAGATCCCTAGTCAAATTCAGATGGCCCTATTAAATCCAACCCATTCTTCCTTTATAAAAACTTGATCAGTCTTCTGGGCCTGAATCCAGATGTTCTTAGCAGTGTATTTACTGCTCATTTTCATTTCTAATGGGGAGTTTTCCTAAATCACATTTCCTTCAGGAAAAAGGTCACTGATTTAGCTTCACTGTGCAGCAACCACAGACTCTGGCAAGTCCATCACTTCTGATGACTTCCACCAAAAGGAAACAGAGCAGGCTCCGGCCCTGGCAGGAAGTGGCTAGTTCCTGGTCCCTAACTCTGCCCTTTTTCAATTTCTAAAGCATGCTGCCTTTCTTCCTTGGTCCCTAAAGCAGCTGCTGTGAGATAGGACAGGGAGACAGGGAGAAAGGGCATTGTTTATCGAATTTCCTATTGTCATGGGTCTTCTTCAAACTTGAAAATTCATGTCTGTACCTCACAATCTACTTCTTTTGTGTGTATGCGTTCTATTTGGTCTCAGCATCAACTGACAGTACCAATGTTTCTCCACTTCATAATTCCAAGTTTTCTGTGAAACTATTCCATGCTCTTCTATCCCAACCAAAGTGGATATAGCCAAAATGGACAGATGATATCAGGGGCCAAGACCCACAGTTGCTTATATCTGGCCATTAGGGAATCTGTGTAGTGGTCTTCTGTTGGTTGGGTCAAGGACAATAATCTTTTATGTAATGGTTGACAAGACTGAGGTAGTTTTCAATCTATCTTAGCATATTAGTGGTAATACGTGATATCAATGACTGTCTCCTCTTGTTAGAGAATATCTTTCAAAATTCATGAAGATAATTCTGGACTCATAGAAAATATTTTGAGCAATTTATGTACCTGAGTCTTTCTCCATTCATTTTAAACAAGAGACTGTGCAGTCAAGCCTGTCCCCAACCCCCAAAATAAATGACTGTTATCACTTGGGTCTTAAATAGCCCCCAAAGCTTGTGTGGTTCAGGCTTGCTTACCTGCCTGGGATACTGTGGGGAGGTGATGGAACATTTAGAAAATAGGAAAAGGCTAGGTCATTAGAAAGTTCATGCCCTTGGCGTGGAGATCTTGCCTTTTCTTGTCTTTCTTGTTTCCTGGCCACCATGAGTAAGTGGTATGTTTTGCCACGATGCATCATGCAACATAAACCCAAAGCAAGGAAGCTGAGGGATCATGAATGGAAACCTCTAAAACGATGAGCCAAAATAAAACTTTCCTCCTTGTGAGTTGAATCTCTGGAGCACTTTGGCACAGTGACAGAAAGGCAACAGAACATCAATGTGAAAAATGTGTGACATTCACAAGGCAAAAGGTGTTTCTGGTTCTTTCATGGCTTCCCATCCGTTGGTCCCTTACCTGAGAAGGAGAGGGCCCCTTCCAGGGTCTCCAGCAGTCTGCACATTATTAGCAGTCACTCATTTTCCTCTCAGGTGAATGAGCTAATTTGACTTTGGACTTTGTAAGCAATGGAAATCCCAAAAGCTTTGTGAGTTGGTGACAAACTTCTTTTTTGTTTCATTAGGGCCATACAGCACATTCTTCACTTGTCCCTACACATTCCTGCACCCTCCGAAACAGTTTCCACCATATTTCAAATTTCACACACAGACCTCAATAAAAACGCATTCCAGATGTTTTCTGATGGATTTATCCATAACTCCCCAGAAGGCCTCTGAGTCTTCCCAGTTACTTCTACCATCCTCTACCATTAAAGACAGGAAGTTCCATGATTATCCAGATCACATCTTTTAAACAAGCAGAGCCCACAGTTTTCAAGTGGGATTGTGGAATGGTCAGTGCATTTGAGCATCTCAATCCCATAGGAATTTTGCTCTCACTGGAAGATGAAATGACGAAAGGACACAGCCCAGCCTCAGGCAGGCATGTATTCATTACAGGCAGTCCCAAGTGGGGAGGGGGAGTCATTGTTCAGCCCCAGATCACCCCCCTTCCCAGGAAGAACCAGTGTATTTATCGTCTGCTGCTACCTCCTCTAATTTCTCTGTCTTACAGCTGTATGTCTGTGACAACAAGAAAGAAAAGGAAAACACTGTTTATAAGCTTTGCCTAGATTGGTGAGTCACAGCATCTCAATAGCCCTGAGGTATACACAGCTGACTACTTATGCAAATTTCAGACATCATGTTTGAACAAAAGGTTAGGAAGTAACATAACCTAGAGCTTTTATTACTAATGAGGCACTTATTTCCATTTGAATACAGAAGGGTGTATTTTTTCCCATTTTTTATGGCTTCTCATAATTGTGTCTAATAATACAAAAATAACATTGAATCCTTAGCTCTAGGATGTGTAGGCATCAGGCAGAGTTCCTGTCACCCTGTTTATTTAGGAGACTGACATTGGTCTGACTTCTCTATACAGAACTGTTCGAAGATATATGAAGGTCCAGAAACATAAGGTAACTCTTTTCACATCTATATGCTGCTTATTTGGTAGGCATGTTTTAAAAATTAATAATAATAATAGAGAAACTTTAAAAATAGGCATGTTTCACGTTATTGTCAAACAGGTCAGGCAAATGATACAGACTATCCAGATAAACAGCAGCATTCTGCCTGCAGAAATGATTTTATAGTGGTGCCATACAGAAAGAACTAGCAAGAGGAAGAATTTCTTACCATGACCTATATTTTGATAGGTGGACTGTAGAGCCATGTTCACTTTAGTTTAATGAATAAGTAAGAAATAACACACAACTGAATACACAAAAATATACAAATAACTCAAGAGTGCCCTAAGAACCAATGAAAGCATATACACTTAGTGGAATTAAATGTTGTCAAAGATTCCGGTGAGCACAGATGAAATTTGCTTCAGAATTTCGAACTCAAATATATCATCAGTCCAATCTCTACACTTAGAACTATCCAATATTTAAACTTTAGGATTGTGAAAAAGAGCACGGGAAATTTAATCAATTACAAGCCTCTTGGTCTTGGTTTAACACAGAAGAGATTATTTTAAAATGTTTTTAAGCCTGGAATTGAGTTCGAAGGAATCGTTGTGCTTAAATGTATTCTGATAAAGAATTTGAAAAGGTTTGCTTCTTGACAAATTACTAAAGTGAGTTCAGTTCATGTAGTGGTCAATTTCATGTGATGGAATTTTCAGTTGAAGACATTTCAGAGTTTTGTTTTCTGAACAATCAGTGCAAACTGCAAGCTAATGTGCTGTAGTGATATGTTGGCTTGCAAATAGATTTTATTTGTACCACATTAAGCAAAGCTAAAGGCACATTTAGCTAAGCTAAAATGATATTCCTTATCCAGTCGTATTTTCTAAAGGAGAAGCTTACCAGATGCTTCCAGCTGGGAGCTACCATTGATCTAATTTCCAATACGCTCTTTAGAATTTCAAAGCACACATACATGCGCACACACACACACACACACACACACACACACACAATTGAATACTGCATATGTGTAGAATATGTTGCCTTTGAAATGATAATAGAAGCATGGCACCATGTGACTTCAGAAGAGATTAAGAAATAAATTTTTCCTAATTGATATTGATGTTCATATCTCCTCCTGAGTTGAAAATGCATTGTTATTACAAGTGGCTATTTCATGTGTAAATAGTAATAGCAAAAATTGTTTAGATCACTTTTTACCTGCACTATCCTTAATCAAACAGTTGGGAAATACGCACTGAATTTATGAAGACTCAGGGATACATTTTCTCTTTTAATTTTTTGAGCCAGGGATAGACTATTTAGGAATAAACTCCTCCGTTAAGAATTGGGGTAGCTGCATTATTATTTATGTTGGATTGTTTTCTATTCGTTATATGTTGCTTGAAAGAATTCTAGGAAGTTTTTACACGAATCATGCACATACATATATTCATAATTTTTTTACCCCTTCATGATATCTGCTTCCCCTCCCCCCTGCCCACCTTCCCCTCCCAGGAGCTGGGTCATTGATTTGGAAGGTCATAGATTTTAGGTAGGGCTTTTCTTAAGATTGTTTTTTGACAGGAGAAAGAGGTCAGTATGCAGCTATCACAATGAAACTCTTTGTACAACTAAAATATACTAATAAAATATTTGAAAAGAAAGAAAGAAAGAAAGATAGAAAGAAAATCCTGGAAATCATATCCCATATGAGTCAAGGCCACCACCATGCCATTAGGACAGCCAGAAACCAAGCAAACCACAGACCCCCACCAGTCTGTGACAGAGCCCAGTTGGACTAAATAAGTAGCAAAGCATTGATGTGAATTAAGTCCAGAGACAAAAAGGTCACTATTCCTGCAGAAACTTCTCATGCATCTCATGTTGCATGTGGGAGCTGAGCTGGGTCTTTTAATGAGTGGGATTGGCAGGCAGTTGTTTTCCTCAACGGAGTCAGGACATTTCTTGGGGGCAGGTTGATGTGTTTCCTCAACAACAGCGAGAAGTAGTGTACCTCCAGCACAGACCAGGAACTCTGCATGGTTACACCTGCTATTTCCTGAGTTTTAAATTGCTGACCCTAATGCATGGTGGCGGAATGGAACCTGACTCCCCAGAGCAAGAGCAGAGTTTGCACAGTGCAGAGGTGTGCATGTCCCTGACACTGACCAGGGCCACTTCAAAAGACCAAGATGGCCTTCCTTCCCGCCCAGACCCCCACCCCAGCCAAGAGATGGACCTGTCTCCTTGCTGAGTAAAGTCAGGACCCAGAGATCCTGCACATGTCATTTGGCATGGAGTATAGCTTCGTTTCAGGTGAACTACTCTGGAAGCAGCTTAGGCTAAACATATATAGAAGGTGGGAGCATTTTAGGACTGATTGTTGATGTGTGCTACTCAATTTGATTATCCAATAACGTATGCATCTAAACATATGTACATATCATTAGATTTGAAAGTCGGATGTCTCATCTGGCTTTCCTTTCACTTTCAAATAAATTTACTCTATTTCCCTTAAACGCTTTTCTGCCTTTTAATTCTTTAATGGATGGAGAGACACAATCTGTCTTCCTAGACGGCACCAAGATGGCCTCCCAGCTACTGAAAGCGCCTGGACACAGCATGTTTCACACATGGCCCACGGAAGCTTCCATCTGTGGAGAATGAGAAATGAGAAGATTTGAACAAAAGCAAAGCTCCAAACCAGCCTTGCCATCCATCAACCCTTATCAGGGCTTTGGCAGGATGCATTAACAAAAGGGTAATTATTTATTAATGGTTATTTGAAACCTGGGGTTTCCCCCACTTGATTTCAAAACACGCAGGACATTTATTTCCAGGGTTTTGGTTTTTTTCCCCCAGACTTTGATAGATGGAATCTTGTTTCATGCTGGCAAAGGCAGAAGCATGGAGATGCTAAGTAGAGCAGCAGTAGAATCTGTCCCAATTCTGGTTGAGCCTTCCAACATCTACAACAATCAACCACAGGAAGAAAACATCCAGGGGATAGGAAACCATCTGGTCTTTATAGCTAGAACACTTGAACAGCTTGTTAGGGGGTTGGGTGGGGGAAAGCATTCAACTGCCCAACAAAAATCTGGCAAATGATAAACACAAGATCTTTAAAAGTTTTATCAGCCAGTTGCCAGGGACCAAGATCAAGGTACAAGAAAAGATACTCAAGAGCCCAGGGCTCTCTCTGGCTGGAATGAAAAGACAAGCAGAAAAAAAAAAGTACTGGGATTTGTTTATGGTTTTATTACTATGACTGTACTAGTCATCCCCCCCCCCCCGCCAAAAAAAAAAAGGTGGGGAATCCAGATAGAATAAGAACAGGAGGCATTTGGGGGTGGAGGGGAGGTAAACGGGTGTTCAACTCAGGGGCCAATAGAATGTAATGGCAGCTCCATGAGAAGAAAAAAAAAAAAAAGCTGTTTTCTGGGAATTCTTGCAGATTTAAAGGCAGCAGTTAATTCCAAGATGATTTCAACTCCCGTCTTCCCATGAAAGAAGTCGAATTTCCCCGCAGTGCCCAGCTCTGCAATCAGGTCTTTCTGAAATAGTTCTCCAAGCTCTGGCTCTGGGGCTCCCTCTTGGATAGCCTCAGGCAGTTTCTAGCTCATGTGACCCAACAGCAAACAGGATATCCCAACTAAACAGGCCTCACTGCCTCTTTCTTGGGATAGGGGTAGGGTTCCCCATGTGTTCACAATTTCTCAGGCTGGTACAGCTGTTCTGAGCACAGAACAGAAACATTGCAAAGCACTTGACCTTGAACTTGACCTTGCTTCTGATCAGCCCTTCTCCTCCCAGTCATTTTCAAGTCATTTCCATCTGCCTCTCTGTAGAACTACAACTATAAAGTCCTTAGTAGCAATTTACCATGCAAGGCACCTGAATAGTGTTCAGACCTTCTCATGTCATTTACTGTGTAAGCATGTGTGTTTCTCACTAGAAGTACAATGTTCTATAACATAAAGTAAAATAAGAAAGTTGGCTCCCTTTATCTCTGCCTCTTAATCTACCATTGTCTAAAAGATAACCACTGTGGTGGTTTGATTTGAGTCTATTTATATGCCTCATTCACTTACTTTTAAGGCACTAATTATATCATATATTACATCATTTTTCTGTAACTTTGTTATTTTACTTTATGGATGTCTTTGTAACTCCTTAAATGAAAATATTTCCTCCTCCTCCTCCTCCTCCTCTTTCTCCTCCTCATCCTCTTCCTTCTCTTCCTTTTCCTCTCCTTCTTCTTCCTTTGGCCAGACATTCAAACTTAAGTCATCCCCACAGCCTTTGTTTGTTTTCATTTTTTAGATAGGATCTTCTTCCAGCCTGGACTACAATCATTTTACCCATGGTCTCTCACATAGCTGGAAGCACACACATGTACCACTGCACATAATTTGTTTTGTTGAGAGGGAGTCTGGCTTATTTTGTACCTGGGCTGGTCTCAAAATGTGATTGCCCTGATCTCTCCCTCCCAAGATGCTGAGATTACAGATATGAGCAACTGCACCCAAGCCCTCTTCCTTTGATTACAGGTGACATGCTGCTTCCTTGCGCGAAAGTATCCTCGGAGTTCTTTTATTCTCCAGACACATTGGTGTGCTATCCCTGATTCTGAGAGGCAGTGGAGCACATTCACATCGCAAGTTCTCTATTATTTAAGAATCTATCTTGAATACAATGAAAGTTCACTCCTACAGTGCAGGTGTTCAAAAGATATTGATGTACGGAATGAAGAAGTAAACAAGAATAAAAGTCAACCCAAGAAAGAGCTGTTCTCACGTACCCTTCCTTCCTGTCAGCACAGAACACCCTAGCAATTCACCACTGCGAAAGCCCAGTGCACCCTTTACAGAACACAGAAAACAGAGCAGGACGGCAGAGAATGTCTCTCAGGGTGTCGATGTAAAGAAATAAGCAAGGTCAAGTAGTGACCATAAACTACACTAGAATAACTGCTTAGAAATAGGGAAATGTTGCCAAATACCAGTATCTTCCTTGTACTCCTAGCTACTCAGTAGGCTGAGAGACCTGAGGATGATGGTTAGAAACCAGCCTGGGCAGGAAAGTCTGTGAGACTCTTGTGTCAAGAAAACCACCAGTCCTTAAAACAGTAGAACGTGAGCCTTGATGAAAAGAAAAGCTCTGGACCAGCCAGCACCCAGGCCCTGAATTCAAGCCCCATGACCAGCACAAAATGGAAGGGAAAAGGGGAGGGAGGGAAAGAAAGAGAGGGAGGGAGGGAAGGGAGGGAGGGAGGCAGGCAGGCAGGCCTGAGAAAATGCACTATGCTAACCACATGCTCTGGTTGGGGCTCCAGGTTCACATTTCCACTCCCAGGTGCTGCGCTGCACGTGGACTGGGCACAGCTACACCAGAATACTTATCCTCAGCACTCTGGAGATCAAGAGGATTATGGTTCTGGGAAAGTTCAAATAAGTGCTGTTCCTGGATCTTTCCTGATTCTTTCTGGGGAAGATGGACAGAGCCAACTTAAACACGTGGGTTAGTGCATGTATCTTGAGTTTCATGGAACACAAGTGCTGCGAGCTACGCCAGGAAAATAATTGGTCCCTGATTAGACCACTAAGAAATTGCTGTATGTCCTGCGTCCCTCTTGGAGACATGTAAATTTAAAACGGTGAGCCCCACAGGAAGGAAGGAAGTCCACACACACACACACACACACACACACACACACACACACACACACGGCAGTGCAGACATTATGCTAATTAAGCGAGGATGGACACAGGAAGATAAATGGTGCACTTGTGTGTGGGCCACAGAAAATCTGATTTATTGCATGAGAAAGTACCAGGAGCTGCCTGGGGTGCAAGGAGGAAAGGATTGTTGGGAACAAAGTTTCAGTGTGAGGTGATGCAAAAAGTTCTGCAGGGAAGTAGAGGTGATAGTTGCACAGCAGTATGAATATCCTTAATACCAGAAAAGTGTACACTTACGAAATGGCGAAGGGGCTGCTGGCTCATGTCTGTAACCCTAGCCGCTCAGGAAGCTGAGATCCAAGGATCGTGGTTTGAAGCCAGCCTGGGCAGGAAGCTCTGTGAGACTCTTAGCTCCAATAAATCACTCAGAAAAGGCTGCAAGTAGCCCTGTGGCTCAATTGACAGAGTGCTAACCTTGAGTACAAAGAGGCTTAGGGATGGGGCGCAGTCCAAGAGTTCAAGCCTCAGGGTTAGCAAAAAAATAATAATAATAGTATATAACCATTACTATATTATATAACCAATACTTATAACCATTGGTGGCTCACATCCATATTCCTAGATCTGAGAATTCAGGTTCAAAGCCAGCCTGAACAGAAATATCTGTGAGATTCTTATCTCCACTTAGCTAGCAGAAAAAGCCGGGAAGTGGAGCTGTGGCTCACATGGCAGAACACCAATCCAGAGCAAAAACAAAAAACTAGAGAAGAGTACCCTGGTCCTTAACTCAAGCCGGGTTCAGTTCCTATTGAAGTCCAACCTTCTCCATAAACAGATGTCTTCTCAGCTTAAGGTCACAGACACAAGGACAAGCAAGTTGGGGAGCCCACAGAGCACCTCAATTATGCACCGTCCAGTCCTCGGGCCTCAACTTCCATCTTAAACAGATGAGACTCAGACCACCACACCAGGGAACTTAAAAGAGTTTAACCTCCCCAGCCTCTCATTTCCTCCAACCACGCTCAAGGTCCTATCACTGATTTTAAATTACTAACTCATCTTTCCTTCAAGACAGTCTCCTCCACTGAAACAGAACTTCTCCAAGCTCCCCGCTCCTCTTTTGCAGGCCACTGAACATCTGTAAATCGCTCCTAATCTGTCCTGTCATTTCCTCTCCGGGGATCTTTCCTTACTATATACTTCTGCTGTCTCCTTTCCCAATCCCATGACCTAATCTACAGATGAACAGATTGATATTTTCCCCAGATAGATTCCATTTGGTGCCTTCTTTCCTGTTTCCTTTCCACACTCCTCACTTCTTTGTTTATCCATTGCTCTCAGGCCTTGATCCTCTGTGCTTCCTCAAACACTGGCCAATTTAGTATTCCTGGCAGAATTCACATGCAGTCTGTTGACTAGCTCTTCCAACTCATTGATAAAGATTTTTAATAAACTCGCTCCTCACAGGAACCCCAGAGACATTCTGCTAAACACCTCCATGCAATGAGACCGTCTGCCATTTCTTCATTAGTTCCATTACCTTTGGTTTATGGATTTGGAGTCAGTTTTCAATCTGCCTCAGAGAATTTTTTTCCCTATTTCAGCCAATTTGACTTTGTTTTGCAAGTAAAATTTCATGGGACATTTTTATCAAGTGCTTTCATAAAATCTAAATAGATAACATCTGGTATGTTCCTCTGAACCATTCATGCAGTGGACTGTGTGTGTGTGTGTGTGTGTGTGTGTGTGTGTGTGTGTGTGTGTGCATGTGTGTGCCTGTGTGCCTGTTACTCATGGTCCCTAACAAACCCATACTGCTATGGGCCTGGATTTTACCATTCTCTGCATCAGTTCCAGTTAATTTTCATGCATTAGCATTGTACTATATTTGTATTTATTCTTGGATTTATCTTGTACTATAAACAATTATTTTAACTGGACAGTGGAGTGGAGCTTCTAGCACTGTATCTCACAGGATAGCACCT
Organism: Megascapheus bottae; assembly: GCF_031878675.1. Classification (NCBI taxonomy): domain Eukaryota; kingdom Metazoa; phylum Chordata; class Mammalia; order Rodentia; family Geomyidae; genus Megascapheus; species Megascapheus bottae. The sequence goes on along the minus strand of NC_143534.1, from coordinate 6,725,965 downwards.
AGCCCCTTCAGTCCAAGAGTCTTGGAATGTGTGTGTGATTGGGGGACAGGCTGGGGGTGGGGGAAACCTCAGCTCTCTGCTCCCAGCTGCCACTAATCATAGCTAATTCCCTTCTGTAATATCTCCCCCACCCCAAATCTAAATGCGGACACCAACGTTCCCATTAAACAAGATCACTCCACATGCCTAGGAAGCAGATTCTCATCTCCTCCCCTTTCCAAAAGCTTGTTTCTGGTCTCCTGTGGTGCACTTGATATGCAGTTCAGAATCATCCCCCCCCCGCAGCCCCCTTCCCTTCTTCTTCCGCTTGCTCTGTGCACACATTTTGGCTTCTTTCTCTATCGTCTAACTTTTGGGAAGGATCTTGGGGGTGAAGCTTATTCAGGAAATGGTCCTCAGACTTTGGAGATTCTAGTAGTGCGGGTTTATACTGCCCCAGGGGCCAGAGAAATGGAAAATGGAAGAGTCCAGGCCTAGTCATGGTTGCTGTGAGCTAGAGGAGGCTGCAGAACTGGAGATTGCATAAAGGTGAGGACCCATGCGTGTGCAAGCTACGAAGGTCTTGTTGAGGGCACTGCTGGTGGTCAGTGTCTTCCCTGCTGCATGAAAAGCAAAGGCATTGAAACTTTTCTGAGTCTGGTAACTCACCTCTTTAATTCTTGCTATAGAGAAGGGGAGAATTGTGATTGGCAGCCAGCCCAGACATATGATCAAAGTCCCTTCCCAAAGAACAGTCAGTATGCAAATCTGGGAGTTCTGAAGCAAGAGGATCACAGTTCCAAGCCACCCCACACTGACAAATCTGCAGGGTTCCAGCTCAGCAGAAGAAACTTGGTGTAGTGGCTTATGCCTGGCGTCTCTGCTGTAAGAAGAAATGTCAAATAGGTGGCCAAAAAGGGCTAGAGGTATGGCTCAGGAGTAGAGCACCTTCAGGGCAGATTCAAAGCCTAGGGCCCAAAAAGGGCATTTGAGTTGCTGAGGTGAGAGGTGGATGGGAGCACTTAGCACGCGGGAAATGAGAAGGCAATTTTCTGGCAACTCCTCTTGAGGACAAGGAGGTGTGCCAGGGAAAAGCCCAGGATTGCTCAAAAAAAAAAGGAAAGAAGACCAGGCTCAGAGAAGACAGTCCTCAGGACCCACTTGCTGTACCTCCTTCTTGGTGAGGGTGGAGAGGGTGAGAAGAGAACAGGGACCGCAGTGCACGGCTCCTCTACCCTCGCATCCGCAGAACCACGGAATCACCCATGGGTCCATTTTGGATTCACTATGCAAGACATACTGTCCTGCAAAAGGAAGTCCTAGGGGCTGAGGTGTGGCTTGGGGCTCAGGGCCACACCCTTCCCTACCCAATAACATGGTCAGGAAATGAGCCCTGAGATTTCAGGAGCAAGGTCCTCCCTGAGGTCGAAGTCTGTTACCTACAACCCTGGCGAGAGACTACCACTACTGGTAGGCAGACTTCTGGTTTCTGAGTGATGGAAAGTACCATGAAAAATGAAATGAAAATTATTCTCAGTGCCTAGAGGAAAAAAAAATATCTTAACATACTTGACCTTAACTGCCATTCCCTTTTTCTAGTGAAATATTAAAAATGGGAGGTTATGGGCCAGGAATGTGGCCTAGTGGTTAAAGTGCTTGCCTAGCATGCACGAAGACCGGGGTTCGATTCCTTGGTACCACATACATAGAAAAAAGCTGGAAGTGGTGCTGAGACTCAAGTGGTAGAGCTCTAGCCTTGAGAAAGTCCAAGGACAGTGCTCAGGCTCTGAGCTCAAGCCCAGGACTGGCAAAAAAAAAACAAAAACAAAAAATGGGAGGTTAGAGGCATGATTCAGTTGGTAGAGCACCAGACAATGAGCAGAAAGCACTAGTTACTGAATTCAAGGCCCAGTCCCTAACTAAATATACATACATATATATATAAGCATCATAAATTTCTGTGTGTGAGAATCACTTTTGTCAAGTCACTTAACATCTCTGTTCACTTCTCTGTGGTTGGTAATCTAGCAATGTTAATACCTACCAAGAAGTGGTATTGTGGGAGATAAATGGAAAGGCTTGGTGTATGCCACACATTTGGAAAATATTCAACCTTGAATATAAAGCATCTCCTCTTCTTTACCAAAAGGAAAATGGCCCTATAGCCCAATGTTTCTATGAACAAAACTGGGGCCCACAGGGCTGTCTGCCGACTGCAGAGAGCCAAAGCTTCAACAACACAGAACCAAATGGCTGCTTGTCTTTGCCTATATGCATTACACAACTCATTTCCTTTCAGACTGAGCTCTTGCTGTCTTTGCTGTGTTTCATTGCTCAGGCTGAGTCATAGCCATGGCCTGTCATCTTCTTTCTGGGACAGGAGTCTCAGAATTATGTGGGCATGCTTGATCAATGTGGAAACCCTCTTAGACAAAGGAAGAGGGTCAACGCATTTGAAAATAACCATAACTGCAAACCAATTAGCGTGGATACTGGCTCTAGATACAGGTCCTATCCCGGTGAATATCCCTTTAAGATATCTGGTAGGCATGCAATCAAAGCGTAGTCCTGCATTCACTTCCTTGGAGAGGAATAGCAAAGATCCAGTGCAGATGAATTAAATGAAAAACCACGATAACTGAACATTTTTAACTTGAAAAGTACCTCGTAGGATCCTCTAATTAAAAAGCCAGCCTTCAAGGAAAAAAAAAAAAAAGGAAGCCCACACCTCAGGTATCAGAAGTGGAGAGAAGAGACTGCAGGCTGAAAGAAAGGAGCCTAATTCAGCTCTCCCTGCCCTCAGCCCCTTCCTGGACCACTGGAATACATTTCTCCTTCAACCACACAACCAAGAAAACAATCTAATCCCTCTAGTCCTTATGAAGGTTAACTTGCAAGTCAGAAGACTACGTATATTTGTTTTTCACCTACCCTGGCAGGGTGGAGGACTTATATGGAAGGAAAAACACTGTTCTGGGTGGGCTGAAATCTGCGGGCATTGGGGGGGTGGGAGAGGATCCCCTACTCCCTTCCCTGTGTGGTAATTTCCTAGCAGTAAATAAAGGAACTGGCCCTTCCTGAACAGCCCTGTGGGATACAAACACTAAACTAAGCAGCCTCTCCTCCTCCTCCTCCCTCCTCCTCCTCCTCCTCCTCCTCCTTCTCCTCCTTCTCTAATTAATCCTTCCTGCTTTCCTCAGGAGCCATCTTTTGCTGGGCTCGGCACTTGGCTCCAATGCTCACTTTTTGTTATCTCTGTCACTGTCTTTGTTTGTAGGAGGAAAAAAGAAGAAGAAGAAAACGACTAATGCGTCGGTGGCACAGGGACAGTACATGTGAGGGTAGCTGAGCTCTGCTCACACTATGTTACATGTCAGATTCTTGTAATCTATCAATAGAAAGAACTGACAAGGACAATACCAGCTGTATTCCTGGAAGATTACAGACTCCATGTCTTATAAATTCATACGGAGGATCTCTCTCTATTGAGTGGAATACTTTTTTTTTAAATGCCACCTCCCCCCGTCCCAACCCCCCCCCCCAATCATCATACAAATGTGGATGGTATTTCCAAACTCCTTTACCCTTCGGCTGATGTAGTTTCCATGGAAACCATAACATTAAGCCAGGCAGTTCCTTCCACATTACATAATATTATCTAATGCTTAGTTACTCCTGAACAAATGTGTTTATTCAGTAGGGTGTTTTTTTCTTCTGTCTATGTAATCAACCATATCTACTTTGATTTGATTAAACAGGGAGCAGCGGCATGAAATCATTTATTGCAGAGCACTTGGTAGCTGTTACTCATCCAGAAAATGACATGCTCCACATTGGCTAAAGAGGACAGAGTATGTGAACCGAGGAGGGGGGGTGAGCGGGAGGGAGGGAGGGAAAGAAGGAGGAGGAGAGGGAGGGAGAGATTCCCATACTGCTGAGCCTGCACTGATTGTGGATTAGCACCATTAAGGTGAACAGAACAGTGAAAACCAGAGCAGAAATATTTGAGATGCAACTACAAGCGCTTTGCTACTGCCCATGGTGTTGCTAAAAAGGCGAGGAGGCCGCATGGGCACAGGACTTGGGGGCAGAGGCTTGCTGTGAAAATGCTCTCCTGTATGAGCTCCTGGGTCTTCTTTCCGGATCGCTGGGGATTTAGGTTATTTCTAGAACAGGATAATGACTGAGTCCCCTTGACTCTATGCTTACTTCTTTTTAGTTGTGACATCATTGCGGGGGGCGGGCGGGGGGAACAGGCTTCCAAGACAGACAAGCTACCTGAGCCACACCTCCAACCCTTTTTCTTCAGTTTGCCCAAATCCCGAGCTTCTTACTCAGGTCAGCCTCAACCTGAGAGCTCCTGCCTCTATCCGGAGTCCTTTCAAGTACCTGAGGTTAAAAGTGTGATCAACAACTCCAAACACTTTCAACTCCTTTCTAGCAGATGACTTAAAAAAAGAAGTTTCCCTCGGCTCTATTAAGGCATAATTAGCAATTTAAAGTGGTATATATTTAAGATGAACAACTTGGTGATTTGCTATATGTGTTACATACTGTGGAATAAACATTATGAACAAGCTAATTAACATATTCATCACATGCATACTTACCATTTTTTTCTAACACCCGTGTGTTTCATCATCGTTTTCACTTATTCAAAATCATATCAATATTTTCAATAGACAAAAATAAGAGAGAACTCAGACAAAAATAATACTTAGAGGGCCTGGAGCATGGCCTACTGGTAGAGTGCTTGCTTAGCATGCATGAAGCCCTGGGTTTGATTCCTCGGTACCACATACACAGAAAAAGCTGGAAGTAGTGCTGTGGCTCAAGTGGCAGAGTACTAGCTTTGAGAAAGCCCAAGGACAATGCGTAGGCCCTGAGTTCAAGCTCCAGGCTAGGAAAAAAAACTTGGAGATAGTTCTTAAAGAGGTACTGGTACTTGATTGTTCTCTAAGGTGAAATCTACTGTGTATGACAGCATATATATATATATGCACATATACACAGAATAATTAATTTTTTCTCCCTCCTCCTCCTCTTTCCTTCTATCTTTGAAAAATACTTAGTGCTTTGGATAGATGAGAAATGAATGGAATCCAGATGCCGGCTTTTAGAAGTAACTTAACCAAATATTGCTCTAACTGTATAATCAATTTAATGAATTTCTGCTTTTTCTTCTTCAAGTATATTCTAATTGAAGATACTGAACATAATTACTTGAGAAAAATAAGGCAAACCAAAAATCCATTAACATCTCAAAAACCTTGCCACTTCAGAAAATTACCACAGCAATTTTAATGCTAAAGGCAAGGGCATTTAATTGGAATTACTAAAGAAAGACCCTAGGTTCTGATGTGAATTATAATTTCTTTCCTCTGTGTGTTTCTTGTATCTGTTGATTCTCTAATGGTATGGCACTTTATTTCAGAGTCCTATTCTTTTTGCTTTTTCATTTTTTTCATATAGTCCTCAGGTTTTTTTGCATAGGATCTTTCCTGGAAGTTGACTCTTTTCCTGGAGATTCTCAAGACATTTCCCTGAATATTTTCCCTGTCTCCTCTTCCTTCTTTGGCTATTCCTAACCCTATGTGCTGGTCCACCATAGCTTCCTTGTACATCTTCCTTTGTTCTATTCTCCCCATCCACACTTTCCTGCTTTGCCTTCTGGACGTCAAGCTCTCCAGTCCTATCCACCAGATAGTAGAAGATTCAGCTCAGGTGGCAGATCCTAAATGGAGATTCCACTGCACGACACCCACCCCATCCCAACCCACCACAAATGGATTGTCTCCCCCCATTGGCATCAGCAGGTAGTCTAGTTCTTGTGAATCTCTCACCGTACACAGTAATAGCCTTTATCTCTCTTTATTTTCTGAGAAATATTTACAGGCCCCTTACTCTTGTTAATCCAGAACACAGGTCTATAGAGATGAATATGATGATCAGGTCTAGTCCCTAAATTTTCCCTTCTCCAGTTTGAATAGCTTTACATCCTTCATGCCTGGCAAAAACTATGACCCAGCCATTGTACACTTGAAATGTTCGTTTGTTGATATGACTGCGAATCATCTTTTAAAAGGAAGATCATGTGATACAGGGATTTTTGTTCTTCATTCTACAATGAATGAATGATTTTATGTCTTAATAGAACAAGTTGATTGGGGAATCAGAGGACACTAAATGGTCAAAGTGACTCAAATAATCTGCTTTTGAATATGGTTCAATATAAATTTTATTATTACTATATTTTAGATCTGCATCAACAGTGAACTCTTGGCTAACTTTTCCAGCTCAGCTGGAAACAAGAGCAAGAAAGGATATCAGGACTTATTCCCTGAAGACAGAGCTCACTTTTAAGAAGCTGGACCAGGCTTGAACGTTTGGAGTGCCCGGCCTTGTGTAGATGTTTGTGAAGCACACGATACAGAGCCTGGGAAAGAGTCTTGAAAGTTACATGGGGAGGTCTTTGCACACCTGTTTTCCAAAATGATTAATCATTTTCAATTCAAACCCTGCCAGAGAAGGGAAGGGGAAAGGAAGGGAAGGGAAAGGACCCTGTTTAAGCCTTCGCGTCTTTAGGAAAGATCCGTCACATCACTTCATGAAATAGGAGTTGGCTCATTTGAAGTCGGTGATCATGACGACAGCAGATTGCTTGCGTTTTCTTTGGTCCCCTTCAGGGAGAAAAATGTGTTGCTAAGTAGATGAAAAGTACCAATGACAGGTGAAGAAAAATGTTTGCCACCGGTCGATGACAAACTGTGTGAAGTGCCTTAGGACCCACAGCCACGGATCAGGCAGGCACAGGCTAAATGCTGCAAATGGAGAGTGCCGCGGAGGCTCAGAGCAAGGCAGAAGGCCACCGACTGCCCTGCTGAGTGGCTGGGCGACCTCAGAGGCACCGAAATCGCCTCCACCTTGCCCATCTTTTATTTTCCCTGTGCAAATCACAATGAAACCATCTCGGGTGAACGGATATATTTAAAACTCTGAAGGTGAGCTTGTCCACGTGTCTTCATTCTCGCCTATTTATTCTAAAACAGCAACCTCTATCTACCCAGGAAAGGGGGAAAAATAGTCTGTTATTCCTAAGTAGGGGGTCCCATTTGAACCTAATGAAAATTCCACTGCTTTTCAAATTTTCTGTTTTGCACAGTGGCCTTTAAACTGGGTCAGGGAGATAAGACTGTGCTTTCAAAGTGAAATGATAATATCTAAAAATATGACAAGATTATGTTTTGTCCTCCTAAATTAAGTTGCCTGTGAGCATTTTAAAAGTAGACCTAAATAGCTACCGTTGAACACACACACACACACACACACACACACCCCACAGCCCACATAGACTGACACTATTAGAAACATATTCCAGAACACCCATTCCTGACAAAAGGTCCCAGCATTTCCTTTTGCTCAGAAAGAGTGGTCTGTGCATTTAGCTAGCCCCAAATCAAGTGTAGAGGCTGTGCTAAGAAACGGTGTGGCCCCCAATTCTGTTTCCTGAGCTGTAAAGCAAAGTCCACCATGCCCTGGGATCCTGACCCAGACACCATATGAGTTGTTTCATTAAGTTCAATCATAAGGAGATTTGTTTAATCCTTCATTAAAGAACAAGTAGGATTGTGCTAAAAATGTAGTGTCTCCAGGAGAAAAAAAAATACAAAGGAAAGAATAATTCTAACTTTTTTTGTGCTCTATAAAACTAGGAACCCAGGCTCAAGCTCCAAGAGTCGGGGTAGGCCCAACTATTTGCCCCTCCTTTAGCAAATAAAGTGGTAGATTAAAGAGACAGAAAAAGATACTTATTACTTGGCAGCCATTAGAAGATGGGGCTTCATCCATTTTCACTGGACCAAATGTAGGACTCCAGTTAAATAGGAAGAACTGAGTTCAGATAAGGAACAAGCCATTCACAGAGAAAAAGGTCCAAATCATAGGCCTGACTAGCCATTAACTCCACAGGCATGGGAGATGGTTGTAGCTTTGGCTGTTGTCTCCAGTATGGTAAGAAGAAGGCATTGCTGGTCTGAGGGGCGGTTTGCTTTTTGTCACAGATGCTTACAGTAGGGTCCAAAATGATTGTAAAGTGACTACAGCAAGGAATACTTCAGACCAAAGGTTACAGCTGCAATAGGGGGCCTGATTATCCAGCTTTTCATTAATTCACAGGCCTAACCAAAACATCTCTAAGTTGTCTTTTAGATGTAGGCATAGGAAATGTTTCCTAATTCTGCCCTTTCTAAAAACAGAGAGCAGAAGAGAAGGGTAAGGAGAAAAGGAAGAGAGAGGAAAAAATAGAGAGAGCTGAGGGAGAAGAAGAGAGAGAAGGAAAAGAAGGAGAGAAGGGGGAGAGAAAGGAGATGGGGGAGGAGAGGAGAGAGAAGTGCAAAAGAGAGAAGATGAAGAGGCAGAGACCACTTTTATGAACTCTTCCATCATTCTTTTTTCCAACAAAAAATAATAATGAAAAAATAAACCAAAGTCATTTCTTTTGTTCATACACACTGGTGTTTCATTGAAAGTCAATTCTTTCCAAAACAGACATTTGATTTTTCTTCTTTCGACAGATAGTTTTTCTTTACTGAAGAGGGAGGAAAAACGAAGGGTTTTCACAAGATAAAAGTGTTTTCCCCTCTGAAGAACCTCTTTTCACTGACTGTGTTAAATTTCTATCACCAACGAAATTCCATCAATTGTTTCTAAGCCTTCCACAAGCACTCAGAGAATTCAGGTGAGGTGTACAATTAGCACCACGAGGAGAGAGATGCTTCAGGCCTGCAGCGAATCCTAATATCAAGAATAACATAGAGAATGGCATTTATTCAACACCTGTAATGAAACTTCTCAACCACCACCATCCACTGTGGGAATGTCACCTGGGCTCTGGGCTAGAGAGAAGGTGAGAAAGTGTTCATTTTTGTCTAGGAAGAAAAGCAGTTCTTGGAATTGAATTGCAGGCCCTCTTCTGAGACCTACAGAGGTACACCCTGAGATTGCCTTTCCTAATTGTTCTGCTTGCTAACATTCATCGGTGAGTCATTTGTGGTATAAGATGTGGATTCTGGCAAAGCTTGGTTTGGGTTTTTATGTTGAGTGTGGTGGTCCATTTGGTATCATGACACAGAGACTCATGGTGGAAAGTTGTTCCCACTTTATCATAATTGTCCCCATTCAAATTAGCCAATCCTGCAGAGAAATAGTTTGTCGTCGTGACAGCAGGCATCCACTCTAGTCCCCTGACAGTACCTTCCTTTTACAGATGGGTGGAATGTGGAGACCCTATTTCCTCTGGGATGGCAAGGCAGGGGTTTTCTCTTCTATTATTTGTGAAAGCGGGTTTTCATAACATTCTGTCTTCATACACAGTCCAGTCATATATAGGCAAACAAAGCAGCACCATCCAGGTGAAAAAAAAACAACCCGGAGTCCTTGGTGAGATCTTCCTGTACCTGCTAAGAGGGAAACTTTGTATAAGAGGAAGTTACAGCCAGGAAAGGAGAAGCATTGCCTGTCAAACTGGCTTACTTAGTGGGAAACAGAGCACTGGCAAAGTAAACGAATTTGTATGGACTGGGGCTGGGAACATGGCCTAATGGTCGAGTGCTTGCCTAGTATTCACAAAGCCCTGTGTTCAATTTCTTAGTACCACATACACAGAAAAAGCTAGAGAGGTGCTGTGGCTCAAGTAGTAGAGCATCAGCCTTGAGAAAGCCCAAGGACAGTGCCCAGGCCCTGAGTTCAAACCCCAGGATTGGCAAAAAAAAAAAAAAAAAGAAGTGTGGACATTTTAGTACCCTAGTTTCATGCAGATATATGTGTGTGAATATTTGCACAGTTAAATATATAAATCTACAAATCAACATCTATTATAATGAATAAGATATTGTTTAAGTTTATGACTAATGCTTCCTATTCAATCTAGTTCTTCAAGTCATATTACACCTCTCCACCAAACTAAAATGTGTAGGTAATACAGACTATAGAGTATGCTACTACAACTTTAATGGGAACCAAATAGGTGAAAAATTCTGCAACACAAATACACTGAATTCTTCAACAAATGAATTGCAATGAAGGAAGAGAAGAGAGAAAGAAAAAGAAAAAGAGAGAAGAAAGAAAGGAAGAAAGAAAGAAACAAAGAAAGAAAGAAAGAAAGAAAGAAAGAAAGAAAGAAAGAAAGAAAGAAAAGAAAGAAAGGCAGTCAAGGAAGTCACATATTGAAACTAAAAGGTTTTGGATGCATGCCAATTAGTTGCAACTTATAAATTTCATTTTGATCTGATTTTCAAAGATAACAGCAAAAATGAAAAATAGGCAGCAAGAAGGAGGACAGGGACTTGAAATGGCATTTATTGTCAATTACTTTACAGAACAATGGAATTGTAGCTATCTAATTGCTAAATGAAAATCAATTTTTTGCCAGTCCTGTGGCTTGTACTCAGGGCCTGGGCACTGTCCTTGCGCTTTCTCAAGGCTAGCGCTCTACCACTTGAGCCACAGCACCACTTTCGGCTTCTTCTGGGAATGTGGTACCAAGAAACCGAACTCAGGACTTCATGCATGCTAGGCAAACACTCTACCTCTAGGCCACATTCCCCAGCCACAGAAATCAATACTTATCTTTTTGATATACATACTGAATCAATTATACTTCAGAAAATGAAAACAGAATATTCCTCTTTAGAGACAAAGTACAATTTCTATTCCAAACAGTGGTTTTGTGTGGCAGACACACCACACATACCACACACACCACACACACACACACACACACACACACACACACACACAAATCCTTTACGATAATTATTTCATAATCAATATTTATGTACTTGAAGGGGGAAAACACAAAAACAATTGCACTAGAGCTGATGCAATCTCTAAAAAATTGGTACCTTTCTTCCATGCTTTAAATGCAAAAGAATATTGCTTTTAACCAATGCCTTGATTTATCAGTAATGGGTCACTAACCCTATAGAAAGGAGTCAGGACCAGGAAAATGCTAATAAAGAAACCAGAATGCCACCCTCCATAGGCAATTGACAGGTTGCAGACAGCGGGGGGGATTTTCTGCCTTCTTGCTTCTGCCTAAAACTAAGACACAAATTTGAATTATAAAGAGATCTCCCTCTCCTACACTAGGAAGAGAACACATCTTAGCCATGAGAAATAACTCATCACTGGAGACTGAGTAAAGCATTAAAAAGTTACTAAGGGTTAGGAGTTTGGCCTAGTGGTTGAGTGCTTGCCTAGCATGCATGAAGACCCGGGTTCGATTCCTTGGTACCACATACATAGAAAAAAGCCGGAAGTGGTAGAGGTTCAAGTGGTAGAGCTCTAGCCTTGAGAAAGTCCAAGGACAGTGCTCAGACCCTGAGCTCAAGCCCAGGACTGGCAAAAAAAAAAAAAAAAAAGTTACTAAATAACTTTACTCTTCTATTAGTTTCATGTACATATACATCATTTCATTAGATTTATAGGTATATACATATACATGTGTAGGTATACATATATGTGTATGTGTGTATCTTCACTCCACTTTTGTATAATCCCTTCTCCACAATTTATGGCTCTTGGTTTTAAAATAATACGTAAGTTCTCAAGTCTAATGATTACTCTGTGTTTTTCCTTCTTTTCTGCAAAGCATCTACATATATTTATTTGATGGTCGCCCTTCTTTGGGGGTGGAGGGCAGTATTGGGATTTGAACTTAGGACTTTCTTGCTAGGGCATTGCTAAGCAAACATTCTACCACTTGAGCCATATCTCCAGTTGTGCATTTGAAATAAACTGTTCTCCTCTTAATTTGTTGTGATAGCTTAATTTGCAAACTAAATGTATAGAATTCTGATTGAGGGGAAAATTCTTCCTCTACAAAAGCAAAGTCAACAGAGACCATCAGTTATGTAATAACTGTAGAAAACCAGTTGCATTTTGATACCATCTTAGAACAGCCAGGTAATTGTCAGAATTAGGAAGACAGGGGACTAGGGGGAGGAGGAGATTCGTGTTTGTGACATGTAGTCACATACTTATACTGGAAGTTTGAATTTAAGTTACCTGTTAGAAGAATTTTCCAAAAATGGGTCTTGTGGCTGCCAAGCAGAATCCTTTCTATTGCTTTCTGATGCCTCTCGACTGACCTGACAAAAGAGAAACTATTTACTCTTGAAACATTCCTATGTTCCCCTATTCCTTTCTCACCAGGATAGGAAATATCTACAGAATCGTGAGGGGCGCTCGACCCATTAACCTCAACTTCTTGGACCTCCAGACTTCAAAGACTTCTTTAAAGCACAGAAGCACGTTCTTCCAGTAGAAGATTTGAAGTTGCATGCAAAAATGGAGATATTTTAAAAGGTTTTGTTTCCCAGGCAACTGCTCTCCGTTCCAGATTGAATGTGAGCGTGAGAATTCCCCAGAGGCACTGCCCACAATTCCTCCTTGCAGCAGTAAAAACACTGAGATCCAGAATCCTCCTCTTGTTTGGTAAATGAAAGGAAATGCAGGGAACCTGAAGAAATGATGCTACACTCAAAAGCATCCAGAACTGTTAGCACCAGGTGCATTCTGGGAACAGCTGGTGAAGATAAACAGAGACGAGGCATGAGATGATGAGAGTACTGATGGAACAACAAAAAAAAGCGATGAAAAGAAGCTACACTGCCATTTGTTATGACCTTTCAATAGTAGGTCAGCTGATGGTGGGACAGGGAAAGTTGACTTTTTCAGAGCTATAAAGTCAGCTTTCAGTATCTGATTGATAGCTGCACTGCTTCCCCGGGTGAGTTAGCCTGAAATCAGTGACAAACATCCAATGCTCAAAAGTCTCCAGGAGTTTTCATTCCAGGAAGCCAAAAATCATGAGAACATTTGGCAGGAGTTTCAGACCTACTATAAACTGCTAGGTTTATATAATGTATGCACAACAATCCTGGGTAGCAAAGCTTTGAACTCACGGTTCAAATGTGAGTAGTGATTTCTCCAGACAAGAGCAAGCCTTCAATCCCTGAAGCTCCGGTGAGTTTTATGGTGGGTGTGTAGGGCTTCCATAACATAAGCCATTAGCCATCAGATATCAATCAAGAGCACGTGCCCAATTTCAGAGTCGAACACCCAAGTAGCCACTGTTCCTAGAAACTAGAACACTTCCTTGATGCCAAAAGAAAGGTAAAAATACCAAGATGGATATGGTCTTAATGAAACCTTTACTATTTCTCTCTCACATACATATGCACACATTCTCTCTCACACATATTCACTCAGTCATCCATCTATTACTACTTTCACCAGGTTTATCTCTGAAAAAGCTGTGTATGAATTCTAGATTATTCTATAGAAAGATTGTTTTTTCTGAATTTCAAGAACTTTTATTCCATATTCTTGATAAATTAATCTATTACACATTGCTATCCTGCAACAGGTGTGATGGTACAGCATTGGCTTATAATCCCAGTACTTGAGAGATGGGTGGAAAAAGGAGGATTGCCAATTAGAGGTTAGCCTGGGGTACATGATATGACCTCAGAAAGAAGAAATAAAGAGAAAAGAAGGAAAGAAAGAAAGAGAGAGGAAGGAAGGAAGGAAGGAACGAAGGAACGAAGGAACGAAGGAACGAAGGAAGGAAGGGAGGGGAGAGGAAAGAGGAAAGGAGAGAGGGAGGGAGGGAAGGGGGGACAGAGGAGGGAAGGAGGGAGGGAGGGAAGAGAGAGACAAGGCAAGAAAATGAAAGAAAAAAAAGCAAATAGAAGAATGTAATTGAAGTAGTCATTTTCCAGTCATCTGTTTTGTAGCCTTAAGATGTTGCATTAGCCTGACAGCATTAGCTATTAAACTTTTCACTCTAAGAGAAAAAAATTAACTCAAGCAATTTTCTACAATGGCACCTAGCAGGCATTCATTCAATGCTATTTCGTCAGTGGGCCACATTTCTGACACTAAACAGACGGACATTCTGGAGACGCTAACATTTCCTAACGACCTGGAAAATGTAAGGACAGAGAGAAAGGCAGAAAGCAAGATGCTTCCCAAATCCAGAAACCATTCATGCAAACTTTTTGTGCTATCTCAATTCAACTACATACATGGAATAGAATAATTTAAGATAAAAATAAAATATTTGAAAATTATATTATTCTATGTATGTAGTCAAACCTTATTCTGGTGGTAGAACTACCAGGTCTTAAGTAGAATAGAATGTTCACAGAATGTCAGCTGTATTTTCTGGAGGAGTTTTAGTGGGAACTAGGGCCAAATGAACATTTTATGTCTGTGAAGGAAAGCAAGCAACTCACACAATCAGGATGGCATCTTAGTAGAGTGGGGCAGAGATACTGCTATCTCCCAGGCATAGATATGGAGGTATCATTCTCATGCCTAGAAAAATATTGTATTTTTTGAAGCTTAAGAATACTATACTGGGGCCGGGAGTTTGGCCTAGTGGTTAAAGTGCTTGCCTAGCATGCATGAAGACCTGGGTTCGATTCCTCGGTACCACATATAGAAAAAAAGCCGGAAGTGGTGCTGATGTTCAAGTGGTAGAGCTCTAGCCTTGAGAAAGTCCAAGGACAGTGCTCAGGCCCTGAGCTCAAGCCCAGGACTGGCAAAAAAAGAAAAAGAAAAGAAAAGAATACTATACTTTGGGGTTGTTGATTATATTCAAAAGACAAGTGATTTCACAAAACCTCAAGGAAGAAGTAATAAAAAAATAATGTAAAACAAACAGAAACTAAGAAAACAAAGAAGGAAAAAAGAAAGGGATGAGAGGAAGAAAAAAATATGGGTAAATAAGAGCAAAAATGTAACTGTAAAGATGCCCCAACAATCCCATGCCAAGACAATTATTACCATTATGCATGTTAACAATGCCAAGGGTGCAAAGTTCATAACTTCACATATTGCTCCAGAGTGTTACTGAAATTTTCCTAACTGCAGAATTTTATATTGCAACATAAGAACCCCAGGATTGTATCATTGATATGGGGTATCAGAAAGGATTTGGTCTAAAGCTGTAATATTAAAGACACTAAGAAGTACTTTTTCAGGTCTAGAAGTCTATTTTCTCTTCATTACTATTCAGTACAAGGACATAAGAGTGTGATAATTAGGTAACAATGACACCAATGGTTGAGCAATGAGGACTGGAAAGTTACAACTACCCATTCTATGGTAGGCATCTTACTTTGGGAAATTTAGGGTAGGATGGGGCAATTTAAAGAGGTGCTAAAAGAACTTTTCTTCTAAAGGTCCAAGAGTTCCCTGGACCAAGGCAACTCATTGAAAATGCTCTCAAAATTATTTTAATATGGATTCAAATATATCAAGGAGCTCAGGGAACAGAGTCCTGGCCCGGAATTCAAGCTGCACAACAGACACAAATAAATAAATAAACAAGGAAAAAATAGAGTCCATATGTCTTTCTCTAGAAATGTCTCAAATACTTTTTCTTAACTCTTTTTTTGAGGTAATGAACTGTTTGTAATGATTTAATGCAAACGTAGTTTGAGGTATTGCAGAGTAAAAATGTTTTCAAAAATATTTATATTCTGAGAATTTTTTCTAGTATTTATAGGCTTCTAGGCAACTGAATACAGTGTGCCAGATTCTATCACAGGGTGAATTAAGAAGGCCATTGCATCAAAATTAAATTTTTCCTATTATAAGCATCACATATGCTTATAAAGAAAAATTAGAATGTAAAAATGAGAAAAAAAAGTTACTCGAAAGTTAATTGTTGTCAACGTTTACTTATTTCTGAAGTGCCTTTTTTTTTTACTGGACCAATTGTATAACTCATACAACTTGTCTAAAATTGTTGTCAAATTCACTGTGTTCATTAGGATGAGAAACTGCAATTACCTGGAAAAACATCTCAAATATCTACCTCTTTATCTTTACAAGTTAACTTAATATCTTGTGCTAGCGTATGTGTGGGTATGAATACGAGTGCATGCACACACACTCACAATACTACTGGGGCTTAAACTCAGGGCCTGGGTGCTGTCTCTGACCTTTTTTGCTCAAGAATAGCACTCAAGCTACAGCTCCATTTTTGAATTTTTAGTGGTTACTTGAAGACAAGCCAGCCTGGGCTGGCTTCAAACTGTGATGTTCAGATCTCAGCTTCCTGAATATCTAGAATCACAAACATGAGCCACAGATGCCTGGCTGTCTATTATTTGAATTGCTTTTTTCCCTCAAGTTCCTTCCAGAGACTTTTATAAGTCAATATGTTTCTGTCCACAGATCACTGTGTGTTATTCAGGTTTGTCACTATTACAAATTCCTGAGACAGTCATTTATTATGAGGACTGGTTCTCTTGACTCACAGGTTTGGAGATTTCAGTCTATGATCCCTTGGCTTTTGGCTTGATGAGGCAGCTCGTCACAGTGGGGAACAGATTTCAGATTACTCTGGCTCTCCTCAAGGTGGCTGTGAAGACACAGTCAAAAAGAGGAAAGGGCAGAGTCTCACTATCTTTTTCAAGATCACACCCCCAATGACCTAAAACTTCTCCTGAAGGGCTCCACCCTCTAAGTTTTCAGCACTTCCGAGGGAAACTTACCCACTACCAAATAGAATATTGGACAACATCCCACATGCAAACCACAACTCACTGCCTTGTCTGTTATTTTCTGCCAGTAGGCCTGATCTATAGAAAAGATAGAACTGCCTTAGCTCCGCTTGAAAACTCACCTATTTCACTGAAGGAAGTCAGATAATTGGCAAGAAGTGGACTTAAAGAGAAGTGAGAATTACAAAGCCAAATAGCTTTCATAAAACTGTCCATAAGTCAAAAATTTCATTAACAAAGCATTGCTTTATGGAGGAAATAATCTTAGAATGAGAACTGTCATAGAAGAAGGAAGCTGCCAATGAAACGGAACACAAGGGGGTGGTCTCCTAGAAAGGGTGCACGTTGTGAATTTGTTCACACCTATCACTATTCAGATCTGAGCATCTTCTTCAGAAAGAACCTTGTTCTTTAGGAACAAACCACAGGGTGTCCAGGAGGACAGGTAGTTTGGTAGTGACAGGAGAATCTGAAGTGAGTGGGAACTAAACGGAATTGGACCAGCGAAAGATGCATGCAGGGTGCAGGGACGGATATTAGCTAAGGGAGAAATAGTTATGCAGACAGAAGCTTGGTGAAAGGCTCCAGGGGACAAAGGCAGAACCCACAGATGAGTATCAAGAGCTAGAAACCAGATCTCTAAAACTGCTTCCTAAATATGGCGGTTTCTCCACATACAGTGGAGTGTCGTGCACAGAGTTCCATTGCAGAGAATTCAATGGCCAGCTAGCTAAGACGTCCTAAAGGGAATTTCAGTGCTAGATTGTGGGTTCTCGGGGCTGTCCTGTCATCTCACTAGGTCTGCTTTCAACTTCTAAACCCAAGGACTATGTGATGTTCCTTGAAGGATCTTTGCATTTGCAGGGATATTGGTTGATGTATTATGTGACTCTTGAGACCTACAGTGCTTGGGTTTTTGACAATACATGGAAATTATATATATATATATATATGAATCTCCTCACTTTTTAAGTCCCATGAATACATTTCTAAGTAACTTCAACCTATCTACACAAAAGTATCCAGTTCTAAACCCACATACCAATATCAGAATGCCAGGATGAGGCTTCTCCTAAGAAAAAATAACCATAAAGCATATTGTTGTAGTTTCGTGCTAATAAGCATTGCAAAGCAAGGAGATTTTCTAATTTTCTACTCCTTGTTTTTCATAACATCTGTTGACCTAAACCTGGCATCCAACATAACACATAAGTGCCAGAAATTGCAAAGGTAGGCAAGAACAGAAAGGGAGGGAATGTTGCTCAGACACAAAAATGTATGTTGAGGAAGAGAAGCGCATATATAAAGAAATAGCTTTTAAGACTAGAAACAAGATTACTTAAACCAACCATAGTATCCTATACTTTAGAGAAATATTGATTTCCAAAACTAATGTCCAAAACTAATGAAATGGTCCAGCTGTAGATGTGGCCGGGTGGGAGGACTGACCGGATGGGTGCTCCCTTGATATGGTCCTGCATTGTCAAGGTCATGATTATCTTGAAGCCAAAAATTAAAATAAAACACTATCTAAGGTTTTTACCTTTCTTTTTCAAATACTGATGCTTCTGCTAAAATCTTTGCAGTGTTTGTTTTGTTTCATGCAGCTTGCTTTGAAAGGCAGAAAAGCTTGACTCTCTCAATTCTCTAATGACTTCTATTCTATTGCATCATCCTAAACACAAGACAATTCCTACTGTCCCTGAGGAGCCTAAACTGAGATGGAAACAGAAGTTTTTAGACCTTAAACCCAAATCCCAGGGGTTCCACACATATCAGGCCTGGTTGTCCTACAGATCAAGTAGACATAGGGAAAGCAGAGAAGAGACAGTGAGGGCATCATGGGAAGGTAGCATTTCAGAACATCTTTAGGATGCAGACCTAATCTTCAGGTTTCATAGACAAAGAACTAGGGGCAAGGAGAGAAGAGTCTGTGTAATTATTACGCATCTCCAGACACTGGTATGGCCCAATCCCCCTTATCTCAGTCTTGGGGTCTCTAGAGGGGTTCTGTTTTTTTCATATACTTTTATTGTAATTAATAGAAGGGTTACATTATATTCACCAAATAGATGGTGCATTAATTCACATACATTGATACTGTTTCTCATGTCTTGGTCCTCATTTCCCTCCCCCCCACTCCCACCCCTCATCTTGTTTTCCCCTTTCCCTATCCAATTTCAAATAATCTGGAGGGGTTCTGAAAAGAAGTTATCACTTAATCATTTGAAGGGAACAAGAAAAAGCGAATCATCGTGGCCTATGGTGTGTCCTGAGCTGTTTGTCTGTCCTCTTCCTTTGTGGCACTTTCACCTTTTGCTACAAGATGAGGAAACGAAAGCATCACTAGTCTGAAAAGTCATTTGCCAAGGTGCGTAGTGATGAATCTTGTTTTTGGGAAATCCAAAGTGATTGCACAGTAAGCGCAGGAGCAAATGGCTCAGAGCCAAGTAAAAGGTACAAAGCAAGACCTAAATAGCTAGCTTTAACTCCTGCTTCTAGTTATTTCACCGGACAAGTAAAAGCAGCTTTTAAACACCTCTTATGAGATAATCTTGGCTTTGACGGTGTTCACAAGAGAATAGGAAGAGTACAGGATACGTCTGTTCTCCTGATGGCCCTCCTATTTTGGGAACAAATCTTTAGATGGTGTCCAGCTCGTCCTTTGGAATCTGGTTCCAGCTCTAAGTCACATTTCATTTTTCCTCGACAGGGCTTTGTATATCCACCAAGTATCCTGAGAATTATTTCTCAAGATAGAAATTATGAGGAGGCTACTTTTGGTTTCAGAAATATATTTTCATTGCCATGATATTTAGAGACAATGGGGACTGAATAAAACCATAATTATGCTCACAAAAAAGATGGCTTCTTCGTACCTTGGTACGGATAGTTTTTAATTGAAATATTAGGTGCCGAAACTAATGATTTCTCTGATATCTACTGGAAATAACCTGTTATTTGAGGGTAGTTTCCAAGATAGTTTTTTTTTCCCTAGAGTGGAGAGGCAGCCTAAGGAGTCACACGCAAGATGCCCCCACCAGCTAAGCCAGCTGACCATCCAGTTAAGAGGTCCAGCTAAGCCAGCTGACCATCCAGTTAAGAGGTCCCCTCACATCAACAACCCTTCACAAGTACAGGTATAGGAGTGGTGGATGATTGAGCAGGGGCTCATAATATGTGATATTGTATTTTTTAAAAAAGCACTGCCCAAGGGAGAGGGTCCTCACACAATAAGGGAATGAGTATTAGGTAATAAAAACTAAGGAGGGGTTGTTTCTTAGGTCCTGGACAATATCAAATCTATTTTCAATTGTGGTGGAAAGCGGGCCTAAGGCAGATCACCTCCCTGTGTAATAATAGCATCTGAGCACCATGGTTTTCATGTGTCTGTCCCTAGAAAAACATCCCAACTTTTCATTCCTTCGATGGACATCTCTGCGCGTGTGAGGTATGTTCAGAGACATCCGCTCAACTCCAGTGACTTGTGGCTGAGAAAAGAGAAAAATGTTTCTACGACTTTGAAAAGATTTTACTGCTAGCGTCAGCCTCTGAAGAAAACTGCCCTCCCCTTCTAGTTTGCAAACATATGAGAAGATGAGGGGAAAAGTAGATGGAAACACAGCACACACAAGGAAGTGTCAGATATCTAAGAGTGAGAGCAAACAGAACTTTGGATTAAACACACGATGCCTCAAACTCTAATGGAGACACCAAGCGGCCTCCTTTCAGCAATTCACAGAAGACTTAACATCTCTAGGGACCGATTTTGGGGTTCCCAGGAATTGACTTTTCCATGTGCTTATTCAAAGCAGACCTGATTCATTTTTGGATTCTCCTAGTAGGATTCCTTATCAGGCATTTTCTTTATTCATCTCGAATACCTGCGTTATCTGTGACTTAAAGCAGAGAGGTAAATGATGACACATTTTTACAGAGAGACAAAAGAAAGCCCCGGAATCTGGGTTGAGTCCACTGAAGGGGACAAAGGGCTCTGTAGACTTGGGTCCTGAAAACAATTCCTTCCACTGGCATCTCCAGATCTCCGGGGAAATTGTTAATTATTTCCTACTCCCTCTTCAAGAAAAGATAATAGCATTGACAGAGAGATCCCAAATTTCAATAGATATTGCTTTGAATGGGGAGGCCCTAGTCTGTAATTCTGCTGAAAGCTGGCAGAATTTTCTTTAAGAAGAAGACAGATAGAGAGAAATGGTAGATTATGGCTCAGTGGGCAGCAGTCATATCTGCTCCCTGGAAAAGTTGTCTTCTCATTGCTAACTCTGGATCCTCTATAAATGAATCAAGATCATCTATCAGGGCCATCCATTCAGTAATTTTGACTTTTTTATTTACTGTCTGTCTGTCTGTCTGTTTGTCTATCTGTCTGTCTACCTCCTACCTACCTACCTATCTACTTATCCTCTATCATCTATCTATTATTTGTTTATTGTTGACTTGCTTGTTCAGTAGTGCTGGGATCAGACCCAGAGCTCTAAGCAAGCACTGCTCTACTGAATTATATCTCCAGTTCTACCATCTTCGGTTTCTTTACCAGATGATATCATAGTAATAAATACTCTAGGTTCTAGAGTTGACCTTCTCACATTTTTCTGTAATCTGAAACTTGAATAAAAAGCATTAGTCATCCAAATTTACATTGTATATCCTTCCAGATAAATATCTGGCTAGAAAATTCCTTTACATTTAAGACTAAAATGAAGTCTTATTTTACCACTTTCTCTTTTGACTATTCATGAAATAAGTTAAGTAATTTGTACCTCTCCCAGAAAAGAAAAAAGAAAGAAGGAAGGGATTCTTCAGCTGTGCTGCAGAGGAAAAAAACTAATTAGGCAAAATTATCTTTGGGACAGTAGTAACTGCTATGGCATTCTTTCATTACCTTGGCTTTGTTTTTCTAACAACTACTTACTGCCCAAGTACCCTGCTCTGGTCCCAACAAAAACAAGAGGAACACTAAATTGGTGTGTGTGTGTGTGTGTGTGTGTGTGTGTGTGTGTGTATGTGTGTGTGTGTGTGTGTGTGTGTGTGTGTGTGTGTGTGTGTGTGGTTAATTGGTGATAAAAGTCTCAGACTTTCACGCCCTGGCTGACCTCGAACCATGATCTTCATTCAGATCTCAGCCTCCAGAGTATCCAGGATTACAGAATGAGCCACCAGCCCTGCCACCTCCCTTCCACCCCACACAATCTTAATCCTTTAAGAAACAAATGGACTTAAGAAGAAGTCAAAATGCCCCAAGGATGTGCCCCTTCCTTCACTATTTTACCTAGTCCAAAGGAGTAGGCTTCTGCCTCAGTATTCCTGTCTACGACATGCATGTTAAGAATCAAAGCAAAACTTCATTATTTTTTTCCTCTTTAGGGGATCGAACCCAGTGCTTCCTTCATGCCAGGCAAGTGGCCTACCACAGCTGTACCCACAGCAGTACTTTAACAGCAAGCCCTTAGGCAAGCATTTTCAAACCCTTATTAGTACTCACTGCAATCCTGTTGAGACGTCACCATTATGAACTTTTTAAAAAGCTATCTTAGATATTTATTATGACTAATTATTATTATTATACCATAGAACGTATGGGAAAGGCAAGCAAACAAAGTCCAGGACCATGAAAAGGTGGCTTATTGTGAGCTGATTCATTTCAGCATAAAATATACAGAATGCATTTGTTGGATGACCTAACAATGGTCTGACAAGACATAGAAAGACCCCCCAAAAGAAGAAAACCTAGAAAATGTGTGCAGGGCAGTCTCCAGGCCAGCCATGGAAAAGGCATTTATGTCGACTACACTGAGAAAGAAAGTGGGCTGTGGAGTGAGCTCTGGTGTCCACCTCTCTCACACGAGGGCAGTCCTTAAAACACTGCTGCAGTGATTCCATTTTTTGAGCTGTTGATAGTATGACGCTAAATGTAAGGACCTCCAGGATATAGAAACAAAAGCCGTATAATGAGTGATTGTTGTCCTTAATGTACTATGTTATCTCTCATCTCTTTTGCTGTCCCTTGGTTATCTCATATTGTTACAATATTTCACCTTGTTATCTGATATATTTTCTAAATGCTTAATTGGTTATTTGAAATAGAAGAGGGAAAAGGGGAAATCAAGATGAACGGGGGGGGGAGGAGGGGAGGGAAATGGGGACCATGACATGAGAAAGGGTATCAATATTTTTGAAGTAATGTACCTTCTATCTGATGAATATAATACAACCCTACTATTAATTACAATAAAAAATATATGAAAAAACACTGCTGCAGGATTAGAGATGATAGATATGAACATAAAGAAATCATAATATTAATGTAAGAAATGGGTTATAAAGGTGCCACAGAGCTGTAATGATTTGAGTGGGTTTAAGACCTTAATTTGATTAAAATTGATAGAAATTTGGAGGATTAAAGAGACAAAAACTTTGTGCATTAGTTAGATAGCTATCACAAATTATCAGTGATAGGGAATACAAATTAGTATACAGGGCTATTTTATACATATGTTATTTACATATAGTATATACATGTTACATACAGCATGTTATAAATATGCTATATATAAGCATATAAATACATATATAAGTATTATGACATATATTTATGCATGTTAGGCTGGACAGATTCTTAAAAAATACAAAGGTCTTTTGAAGCAGGAAAATGACATTATTTTTCATTGAATATGAAAATGAAATAAATGAGGTAAATGAATAAAGCCCCACTTATTCTTGCCATATAGGAAGAAACTGCTTAGAATTCTAAAGTATCTGTAATATATTACAGTTATACACAATGACCACTGCTTTTAGGAAGGTATATATATATACAGAAAACATTTGGCAAGTGCAAACACTTTCTAGGATCTCATCCAACACTTAGAAAAGGAACATTGATAGCATTTGGTTTTTCGCTCAAATAATGCTCTAATGTACTTTTTACTAACTTCTGTTCTTAATGTTTTAAACACACCCTCTGGAGGGTTGTGTACACTTTTAATTTTTACTATATAGTAAACTAAGAATTTTCTGTAAAGGGGGGAAATTACCGTAAAATTTTTAATAGGTCTAAGTAAATATTATTTGAGCATGATTTTATGTATTCAAATTTTACATTAAAATTTTATGAATTGGCCATTTTGTTTAATTTTGCAGTGAACTTGCAACTTGGTGAGGCTACAAACACTAAAGCACTCTTCCTTTACCCAGAGCAATGCTAACTTGCCAGCCCCAGAATTTCCCAATTTCCTCCTTTAGATGCAAATCTCAACTTGGATTTTTAAAAGACCCATATTCACAGCTCCCTCACCCAAATCACATATAACCACCCACGGCTGTAAAAGGAAAGAAATTTCTTTCTATTTGTCAAATGTTAAGAAATAAAAGTACTTAAATGTAAGTAGATAGAAAATCTCCAACCAAGAGCTGTAGGTGACATTCAACAATATGTTGTGTCCAGCAGACACTTTGTAGATCTACAAGCTGAAGAAGAAAGCATGGAAAAGCAGTTCATGCTAATGGTAGTCAAAAAAATTAAAAAAAAAAGAATAGGAGTGAAGGAGTAGCTAAAGCTTACATTAGGTAAAATAAACCTTAGGTCAAAAACTTTCCTAAAACTTTCCTAATTACACAAAATTACCAGAGTAGAAGTTCAACACACACACACACACACACACACACACACACACACACACACACACACCTGACATCCTTGTACCTAAATACCCCCAAATAAACAGCAATAGATGTGAATGGAGCAAAGATAGCTATAACAATTGGTGATCTCAATGTCTCACTTTAAACAATAGTTGATCAGTAGACAAGCACTAAAGATACAGTAAACTGAGCAAGACTACAGACCACATGATAGACCAAGACAAATGCATAACCTTCCAGTAAAAGCAAACACATTTTTCTAGACTGCATATATTTTTTTTCATAGATTAGGTCACAACATTTGAGAACATCAGATGCCTATGACGTATTTATTTTCTGATCAGAATGAAATGAAACTAGAAATTAATAACTGGAAAAATTTGTGAAATATGACAAACATATGGAAAGTAAACCACAGTTATTGGGTCAAAGATGAAGTGAAAGTAAACTTGAAAATTGTACATTTTAAAATATATAAAACTACAAGCTCAGCATACAAAATTCATAAAATGCAGTAAACTTCGCAAGAGGGAAATTTAAATCAGTAACTGCTAATGCTAAAGAAAATTTCAAATAGCCCAACTTCACACATCAAGTAAGTAGAAAAAGAAAGTCTCAAAGCCAGACTTAGCCAGAAAAGAAGTAAGTCAAATATAGAATTTTTAATAGAAAAAATTAAGAATTTGGTTTTATAAAATGAAATCAATTCTTGGATGGGCTAAAACAAGAACAAGAAGTCAAAATCTGAAGTGAAAAAAAAGATGTTACAAAGAAATTTAGAAATAAGATCATAGAAAAATTATTATAGCCCAACATATTGGAAAATCTAGTCAATATGGATAAATTCCTAAAAGCATACAATCTATCAAGAATAAATAGTCAAGCAGTAGTGGCTCACGCCTATAATCCTAGCTACTCAGGAGGTTGAGAACTAAGGATTGCAGTTTGAAGCCAGTCCATGTAACTTAGGCCCAATTAACCGACAAAAGTGAAGCCATGGCTCAAGTCTGTTGATATAAATCAACAATAAACAGATTAACAGCAGAAGAGATCTAGTTACTATAACTCCCACATAACAGAGGAGCCATACAAAATGTAAAACTGAAAAAAGGGATACGTAATTGATTGCATGTTAAGAACCTCCCGCCTATAGAATTATCAGCAATTTTATACAAACCTAAAGAATAGAACACAGCATGGGACTAATATTCTTAGAGATGGAAAGGAATCATGGGAAGAGTTGGGAGTGCAAAGTCAACCAAAACAGTCCACTAAAATCTGTCCCATGAACAGCCCAGTTTCTTCTCTGGCCATCCATCTCTGGTTAGTGCGATTTCAGGCTCGAATTCCAAAGTCTTTTCTTTCACAAATTCTCCTCCAGTCAAATAAAGGAACTTCAGGAATGAAATGTGCTACGCATAAATGTACCCTGACATTATCTCATACTTTCTTGCCATAGTTCTGGTTCTGGAGAGATAGGACAATCTTAGCTCTGGACAGATAGGACAATCTTAGTTTGAAAGACTCAGGCTGAGCAATTTGGCCAACCTTATCCAATTAGTATAAATGTAAACCTGGCATGACTCCAAAGCCATTTGACTTCCAACCCTCATCTCTTCAAGCCTGTGGGCACTGATTTCCACTCACACTTCTGGCAGAAAAAAAAAAACAAAACAAGAGTGGGTTTCTCTTTGCAGTGTTCAGATGACAATACATTGTTTCTTAAAAGGAACATTTGACTACTTTGTTGAAATGTTGACTAAGCGCTGCTTGTGGATGACAGTTATGTGGGAATCTTGAGTTAATTTCTGCTGCCCTCTTGTGTTGGAGACTTGTAATGACAGTCCCCAAAACACTGGCTTGTCTGTCCTTGATCTCTTCTGCTATCCCTGCAATCATTCTGCTTGCCTGAGAGAAGCAAACGTCTGAATTTGAAAAGTTGATTTGGTCTAAAGTATATTTTAGTTCGTCAAAAACTCTCGATGAAAAAAAATGTATCTCTTTCCTTTAATGCAAACTATTTCAGGATGTGCTAGACCTAGATTAAATCAGTGCAGTACAATAAGCCTTGTCTGGTGTCTTCCATACAAAGCACATGAAGCAGCTTTCAATCTTAAGTAATGCTGTTACCTAAGACTGAAGGAATGTCAAATTGTAATGGTCTTGGGGTCTCATGTTAGAACTTTTGTTCCTGATTTATAAAAGACAGGTAAATCCTTGCTTTTCTCATTGCTCCCTCTCTGCAAAGCATGCCATGTAATGAATTATTCAATGCTTTAGGAGAACTTTGTACTTGGAGAAAGCCCATGGTGATTCACTTCCCTAAAAGACCTCAGCTTACCTGAATACAGATCATTTCTAGTCACACGAGTTTGGAGGTGGCGTGGCGTCGTTAATGTGTTACTTCATCCTGGTTTTAAGGGACAGAGCTAGATGAACACTGCCCAAAGAGGAAACTCCACAGTACTACCGCTGGTAACTTTGTTAAACGTCCCTCATTCATACTGCACAAATTAACGCTACCTACTCCGTCTGCTTTTTCATCTCTCTTTTTTCTTTTTTTTCTCTTACTGTCAGCACCATTCTGCTGCTTAGGACATCAGAAATAGCTTCACTTGGATTTCTTACTTGAAGAATACCAAGGCAAAGCTATTTATGCCAGAGGCAGAGCCTTGATTGTAAGCTTTGTGTCACTGAGCCATGTAGCTTCCTCTCTCTCTCTCTCTCTCTCTCTCTCTCTCTCTCTCTCTCTCTCTCTCTCTCTCTCTCTCTCTCTCTCTCTCTCCTCTCTCCTCTCTCTCTCTCTCTCTCTCTCTCTCTCTCTCTCTCTCTCTCTCTCCTCTCTCTCTCTCTCTCTCTCTCTCTCTCATCTCTCTCT
The DNA here is from genome assembly GCF_031878675.1 of Megascapheus bottae. Classification (NCBI taxonomy): domain Eukaryota; kingdom Metazoa; phylum Chordata; class Mammalia; order Rodentia; family Geomyidae; genus Megascapheus; species Megascapheus bottae. The sequence continues at coordinate 6,698,866 of NC_143534.1, read as the reverse complement.
CTCTCTCTCTCTCTCTCTCTCTCTCTCTCTCCGTATGTGGCTTCCTAATCTTTAATTAATTCAGCGTAGCAAAACTAAAAAACAGGAATTTCTCAGCCGCATTTTGTCTGTGGCCCAGACTAGTCAAATTCCAAGACTCAAGCAATCCTTCTGCCTTAACCCCTCAGGTGCATCAGCCACATTTTCACAGGTTACTTCTGGCCTGTGGCTTCCACGATGGTTAACATAAATGTAAAGTGCTTTTCTCATCAGAGTTGTGGGCAGGCAACCTCATTTACACGGAATATTTAGGTTCTTGCTAGTTTTTAATCCATGACCCAAAGAATGGACAGGAAATTGAGAAGGCCTTTATGGTTTTCACTATGAATACCTGGCTGGATACTAATGTAAATTAGGGCAATAATTAAAAATTAGGAAAATGAATGAAATAAAATGATAAAATGCAATGAATTAAAATGACAAGAAATAAGATTAGATCAAATCAAATCAAAGGCTTGCTTGACCTCAGAAAGACCAGAAGGGGGAGCTACCATCTTCTGACATTCAGTCTTTCTCCTATACCGAAATTAGATACTGCTCAGCTGTGATCCGATTAAGTCACCAAAATAGAAGTCAAGACACCAAAATAGAAGTCTGCTTTTGCCCTAACTATAGACTGCTTCACAGTTTAAACTCCTGTGGCCCTGTGACACCCTTAACCTTCAAAGTATGCAATGAAAAAAAGAAATGGATGGGTCATTAACAGCAAATAAGCACTGGGTGGTTACACAAGGTAGACACAACATAATAGCGTACACTTTCCCAGGCTATGCATGTGACTGGATCCATTTAGGGACTCATTTTGAACACACCTTCAATGCACAAAATAATTTAGGGCTGCACTTATTACAAGAATGAGCCTGTTCCACCTCGGATTCATGAAATGTAAAATGCAGGGGATTCTTGACTACACATGGATGCATAAAGGTCACAAGGGACTAGGAGTAAAGTGGAAAGTCTAGGAAGCAGATTCTCCCTCTGGCACACAGCACCACAACGGATGCAGTGAGCAAACTGTGTCACTCTTCTCTCAATGGTTCTAAAACAAGCAATGCCAAACACGAGAAAGGGTATCAATGTTTGTGAAATAATGCACCTTCTATCTGGTGAATACAATGTAACCCTTCTATTAATTACAATGAAAAGTAAAATAAAACAAGCGATGACTCTCTCAGCTGTACCAAATCAATGTCTTCCTCTCAGAGAAATATGGGTAGCAGGTACATCCCAGCAGAGTGTCCTAGGATTCACACGTAGAAAGTGGCTAACTCAGAGCCACAGCTCAGCCACCTTTGGGTCAGTGTCACACCTTCAAAAACTTTCTATGTTTCATAACCACAGAAGGGATTTAATATTATGACCATATGCGAGAGAAGTTTTGATTGCCCTCTGGTGGAAGCTTGGGTAGGAGTCTGGAAATAAGTCAATTGTGAGAGTCTCCGAGATCTCACCCAAGAGCTAGACCCGCATTCTACTTTAACATACTTTCATTTGCCCAGACAGGACATTTAGATATCTATCCTGCTGAGCTGATGAAGAAGCTGGAAAAAAGCATACCTGTCATGGCGGGGGTAGAGAGGAGGAATGGAGTATTTGAAGTTTCTAGATGAATCTCTTGGGAAGTTTTTCCTTCCTAAATATCAGGTATCGATTTTATTGGCTCCTATTTGAAAATATCACCAGAAAAAAAGAATGCTTGAACCACATACAAGATATTTTAACTGCCTTAGTCTGCCTTGTCTTCTTCATTTTTTTCAAAACCAAGGCCTTATACGTGCTTGTAATAAATTTCATTATTTATTTGAGCTTATGAAAGATAGGGTGAGTTCCTATTTGCATATCGAACTTGTCACCTGCAGAGCAAACTGACATTTCTCTTATTCTTAACAGATCTTCAAGCATTCCCATTAAAGCATTCATTTTGAATATACTAAAAAGATCCTAATACGTATCAAACTCTTATTAATATTGATTGTTCCAAACACATCATATGCACATCTGAACTACCAGGGTGAACCCCCTTGGTACTCAATAGACAGCCTGGAAAAAGAAGAAAGGCCAAGTCAAGCAAGCTCTTCTGAGGGGCAGGAATTCTTGGAGTGAAGAAACCAAAAGGGAAGGGTGAATGAGGATGAACACAGTCTCAGCACTTCACTTGCATTTATTTGTTAACCTAGAGCAATGAAACCCGCAATGGGGTTTTAAAAGGGGCAGGGGGTTTAGACTGCAGAGAGGGTGAGAGTGATAAGGGGTACTAGGACACATGGGCTACCTGTGTGGAAATGCTAGGATGCCTCCGTACCTGTACAACAATCTCAAAAAAACATTTTATAAAATCTAGACCCTCACATTAGCTTTAGAAAAATCACTTATTATGAGACTGTGGATGGTTCTGCCAGAACCTGGGAGTGAGAATACAGTTAAACCTTGAAAAAACACTAGAAACTTGATTGAGAAGCCCATAGCTATCGTCTCAGCTTATGGGGAGCTGGAGGTGGGAAGATTGCCAGAAGAGCCCCAGAAGATGGAAGGGAGTCTGCAAAATATGTGAAAACTTCATTTGAGAAACAAAACAAAGTAGAACCAGGCAGGTGTGCGTTCTTTGCTTCTCCTCTCTACGCACATCTGTTTGTCTGATTTGTTTTTCTCTCTTGTTCTCTAGAATCACATGACAGGAAACATGGGTAACATGTGTGCACAATTTACCTTGTACCTCAGCTTTGTACCCTCACATGGAACAGATTCCATCTGTGCACAATCCATTTCTAGATGGAGGTAGGCTTCACATAATTGTTTTAAATGAATGAATGATTGTGATGGGTGTTTGTCACGTACGTGTGAGCATCACAAACACATCATTAGTGCAAACTTTTTCAAGCTATTCTTTCTCTTTGAAATGTAGACCTAAAATACCACTAATCAATTTATTTATTTACCTACTTAAATTTGAATAAAGTGATGTCACATTTCATTATACCAATATTTGTACATTTATATAATTCACTTATATTTTTTAACTTTTTTTAAAATTGTAATTAATAAAAGGGTTACATGATATTTGCCAGATAGATGGTGCATTAATTCACATACATTGATACCCTTTCACATGTCTTGGTACCCATTACCCTCCCCCTCACCCCCCCACCCGTCTTGGTTTTCCCCCCTTCCCTATCAAATTTCAAATAACCAAATACAAATAAATTCAATATATCAGATAACAAAGTAAGATACTGTAACAATATGAGATACCCAAGGGACAGCAAAGGAGATGAGAGATAACATAGTACATTAAGGACAACAATCATTCATTATATGGCTTTTGTTTCAGTATCCTGGAGGTCCTTTCAATTAGCTTCATACTATATGGCCTTATGTATCAAGATTTTGCTCTATTGCAGATCTCTGCTAGTAGAGCCCAAGCTTTCTACTGATTATGACAAATGAGGGAAACCATTAAGCCTAAGTTCCTTTGAGTCTGGCTTACTTCACTTAATATGATTTTTTTCTAAGTCTTTCCATTTCCTAACAAATGGGGCGATGTCGTTTTTTCTGACAGCAGCATAGAATTCCATTGTGTACAAATACCACATCTTGTTGATCCACTCATTAACTGAGGGACATCTAGGTTGGTTCCATATCTTTGCTATGGTGAATAGTGCTGCAATGAACATTGTTGTGCTAGTGGATTTAGTATGCCCTTGTTTCTAGATGCTTGGGTAAATGCCAAGTAGTGGAATTGCTGGGTCATAGGGGAGCTCTATGTTTAGTCTTTTGAGGAACTGCCACACTGCTTTCCATAGTGGTTGAACGAGTTTGCACTCCCACCAACAGTGTAGTAGTGATCCCTCCTGGCCACATCCCCTCCAGCATCTGTTATTATTCATTTTCCTGATCCTGGCCATTCTAACTGGAGTGAGGTGGAATCTTAGAGTTGTTTTGATTTGCATTTCTTTTATGACCAGAGATGTTGAGCATTTCTTCATGTGTCTATAGGCCATTTTTGTTTCTTCTTCAGAGAAGACTCTCTTTATTCACTTATATTTTAATATTATTTCATTAATTTATTTTTATAATTAGTTTATGTATTTATAGCAATATTTTCTTTTTAACTAAATTATTTACAAGTACATGAAATCTAGGATGTTTTCCCCAAGTTTCTAGTAGCTTGATTAGGCATACTGATGATATACTATTATTATCCAGATATAGCAGATTTTGAGTTTACTGAAATAATTGAATTTATCGCCTTTTCCAAACAATTGTTTTAGTTTCAAAGGCATCCTTCAGAGTACTAAATAATGTATTCTGCATTCATAATATGTACATATTCTACAAAACAATGAGCCTTCAAAAAATGAAAATATGAGATCTTTTTCTTGCCCATGTCTCTAAAACTTTTAACTGTCTAGTCACATCACAGGCACGATGGTCATGTGTATGTTTTATTTTAAAACCTAATCATTATTTGGCTTAGTTAAGATCTATTAGTTTGATGGAAAACAAAATAATTTGTACTTCAAGATCCTGAGGCAGAAGGAAATGCTAAAAGGTACCTATGGAAATGTACACCGTCTTCAAAATAAACAAGATGGGAGAAACTTTCTAAACAGATCAACATTAAGAACTAATCTATGATGCACAAAACCCCAAGAAATTGGTTTGCTCACCATGAACAGCGGCCTCAGTCTTCACCTAGACACACACCTCTACGTATACAGATTTCTTCCTTCTAAATTGTCGGTGTTCAGTCAGCAAGGCAATCACTTCATATACCAAGAAGAGAAATGGTTTTCGGTTTCGTGCTGAAAAAGTGCTAGCGCATCTGCCTTGTAGATCAACTAATTTCTCATTTATAACAAAACAAGATGTATTCTCAAATAGAAGAATAATGGCAGAAATGAACACTTCTGGATAAACAAAACTCGTGATTCCTTTTTAGTCTCGTGTAATGTAATGCGTATTATTCTTACAGACATTGTTCCTTTGCTTTCTGAGATCCTGAGAGATAAAGCTTTAAGCTAACAGATTAGTAAAGCCAACAAAGAGTGTTGAATATGGAGCCAGAACTGCATCAGGTCAGGTTCCTGACTGTGCACAAAATAAAAAAGTTTCAATGAGAAATAATAGGGGAAAAAATACAAAACATTCAGAGTAATGAGAAACTTTCACCAAAATACTAACTCGAGGAACTATTACTGAACTTTGTGAATTTTTGTGAGGTTGGTTACAGATTCTTTTCTATAAATGAGAAGAAAATGTACTGCTCGGCAGACTTCCCTAAGAATACAACCAGATAGCCTAGAGAGAAATTCACTAAATACAATTTACTGGGCATTGACTGTGTGCCCCATACTTCTGCAGGTAGTTTATAGTTATTGAAGTTTGGGGCAGCGGTGGGGGTTTCCCTCATGGCCTTATTCTAGTGTTACTGGTACTCTACCAATTAAGCTATGCCTCCCACCCAGTCCTTTTTGCCTTTGGTCATTGTTGAGATATGATCCAAGTCCACCTGGACTTTTGTCCTCCTATTTACACTCTTTCAGTTGAGATGACAGCAGTATGTCTCTCATGATGACCCCTGTATGTTGGGGCCTGTGACAGTTTCAGTTATATTCCTAATGTCTGCCTCTTTAATAGCTAGAATTATAGGTGTCCAAGACTAATCAGCTTGTTTATTAACTTACGTGAGTTTTGTATGCCGCATATCAGTCTGGAATGAGGAATGTTCTCATGGCTCCTTTAGAAAGCCATGAGAATACTGGATAAAATGGTCAAACCATCATCCTTAGCCAAAGTCCAGCATCAATCTGAGCTTGTGTTCCACAACCAAAGACAGAATACAAGTCTAAGCTTTCTGTCATTTTAATTTCAACTACTTTACTCGTCCACGTTCTGCAGTAACCTTGAAAAACAGTAACAGCAAACTTACAATGAAAGAATCATCCTACAGAAACTAGAAGAGACAGCATGGGTTTGGAACTTCCACTGAGCATCCTTCTCAGAGAACTGGCATTACTTGATCTTGTTTATGGCAACTGTGAAAATCTGCATGCAAGGGGGGTGCTTTTATTCTGTCTGCATCGGTACTCACTAAGAGTGAACAATTCTTCAGACATGTCTGTCAAAAACAATCTGCAGTCACTGTTCAACACCAAAGCTTCCTAAATAGTAATGATACTTGAGACAAAGAGGAGCTAACCAAATAATTAAAAAATGGAAATCTGAAGAATGAGACTTCAAGGAAAGATGGCAAAATTCTTACCAATCCAGGAAAATCTAGAAGGCTACACACATGCAAAAAATATGTGTACTGGGCCGGGAGTTTGGCCTAGTGGCAGAGTGCTTGCCTAGCACGCACGAAGACCCGGGTTCAATTCCTCGGTACCACATACACAGAAAAAAGCCAAAAGTGGTGCTGAGGTTCAGGTGGTAAAGCTCTATACTTGAGAAAATCCAAGGACAGTGCTCAGGCCCTGAGCTCAAGCCCAGGACTGGCAAAAAATATATATATATGTGTACTATACTAGTTCAGAAATATAAATCTGCCCAGAAAAGTCCTGGAAATAGCCTGAGGTTCACATTTCTGTCTATTCTAGGCTTTGTATAAGCAGGAAATGTCCAGCAAGAAAGAGTTATAAAATGCTTGTCTAAGCATCAAAGAGTACCTCAAAACACATACACACAGCCTTTCATCAAAGGTCAGGAGACTTATTGTTTCTAGGTATTCTATCCAATTGCAGTCTAGTCATTATCAAACCACTAGAACGAGAAGGCAGAGACACCATCACTACCTGTAGCTCAGAAGTAAAATTAGCTCCATTCTGTCTCCCTTTCCAGTAGGAGACAATGACACGATAGAGATAGTGGTATCATTTTTGTACATTAGGTGGGACATCCAGATATCAAATAAGATTCCAATGACATGTAATAAAACCCCATACCTTTACAGAAACTGCCTCTCAATGGCTCACTTGTAAACTTGCTGTATTTTCTTTTTACCACATAGAGAAGCTCTTTCCATAATGACACAGGAATAAGGCTGTTGCCTGGAGAAACATTGTCATGATGGACTTGTCATTCACGGTTTTCTAATATTCCTTAATACCTTGTGGTTCCATTTCTTTGCCTGCCATAGAAGGGTAATAGGTTTTCCCTTTAAAGGATTCTGCACATCTAAATGATGTTTAGGCCAGAGGCCATAAAGATAATGGCCATGCATAAATGTGAGCTATCATAATACTTGTTAGCATTGCGTTCCCACTGACACCATGAACATATTATTGCTGCTTCTCATTGTCTGTGTTAATTTAATCAATTTAATCTTTGACAGTATTGGGGGTTGAACTCAGGACCTGTTGCCTGTTGGGCAGGCACTCTGCCACTTGAGCGCCCTCGTCCAATCTTTTTGCTGTTTTGTTTATTTTTCACATAGTGTCCTTCACTTCTGTCCAGATCAACCTGAAGCCATGCAAAACAGGCATTTTTCTCATGTGCAAAGATTGCAAATGGGTAGAAATGAGAGACAGTTGAACTTGCAGAGCAAGATGGTGAGTGTCAGTGAGGCCTTTCCCCATATTCAGACATTAAACCATAAGTACATACATTCATGCAGAAATCGGGGGGGGGGGATTACTGTCATCGGACACAGTTACCAATCTCTTCCCTTCCCCCAAGAACGCTTTAAGCATTTTCCCCCTTTGCCCAGCATGGTTTTAGCTTCTATCTTAGACCTTTCAGAAAGCTGGTTAACAGATCATTTGAACTCGTTCCATGCAGCAGCTGACTTGTACAGCCAACTGAAAGGTGAATTCTAAGACTGCAGGAATGGAAGGAACCAGCTGTTGTTACACACTGCTCTTACCTAAAACTGAGTCATACATGCAACTCTAATATCTTTCTTCAGTATAACCATACTGAAAACAAAAATGGGCCACCAGTGGTGCTTTCCTTAACAAACTGAATCATGTAAACTTACAATTATCCAGATAAGTCATATCTGTTACAAGTCACCAGTGGCAAGTGTTTGTCATTTCCTGCTTATCATATTGTATTGTCATGTTTCCTGTCTGCATGTGGGACTTCACACTTCTTTTTCTAGTGGAAACACAGTACTGTAGTACATTACTATGAATCTCCTCTCAACTCTGCTTCAATGATGTCCCTTTCGTAGGCTGAATTGTGCCTTCTGGGGATCATGTTCATTGTGGAAAACATCAACTGCTACTGATCTTGGCTTGATTGACTATGTTAAGGAGGCAGTAAATGTTAATGTGATATTATGAATGGCTCACCTGTAGGATGATACCTCTCTAGGACTAGAAAGTACCACTCACTTCAGCCAAAGGACCTTCCAAGAACATAAACTTGATCAATGTCACCTCAGTAAGTCATTAAGCCATTGTGCATGTAAGAAAACTCCTAGCAAGTTTTCACCCAGGGTCTGATGCTTTTGTTTGAAAATGGACCACCTCTGACACTATTTCCCAGGCATAAAATGTACTCAGCCCAGTACAAATCAATGCTCAATCACTGTTGGCAATGATCAATCCATGTTTGACAAAAAGGATAAAGACCATCTGTTATAAAAAAAAGGAACATTAATGTAAATAAGCTTATACTTCCATTTATCCTCATTACATTCTTGAATCAGAGTAGCCTCACTTCTTTAAAATTGATTGAGATGTTCTTCTTGTCAATAGTTTGTAAACAGGAAAACAGAACAACATGGGAGAAAAAGTTTATTGATTGACACCGGGTTTCTTCAGGATATGTGTGTGTGTGTGTGTGTGACAGTAACTCAAGTAAACAGAAATCAAACTTCTCAGAAAAACTGATTCATTCAGAGTCTTTAATCTTCCTTATGCTATTAATTTGATTGTGTGACATTTGGCATGCCTTCCTTTGGCTAGTGTGGTCAGTTTGGATCTACTGCAGGAACTCAGAACCAAGGGCCCTCTGTAATTTGTATTGAACAGTAGAATCTCACAATAAGAAGATTTTATGCTTGAATTGTTATGTCCCTTAGTGTAAGAACTTGATCAACACTCTATAAAGAGAAAAGTGATAACTTAGGGTTGATGGATAAAGCAACGCAAAGATTTTCAAGAGGGTCAACAGTCTCAGTGTAGAGAAATTGTCATTTGATGTTTTCTAATGGAAAATCAACGGACCTTTCAAGATGTTCTTTAAATGAGCGGTTTTATTCACAGGTTTTATTTCCCAGACAAGAATTTCCTGGAAGCCCAACATTATTACATTGGCGAGCACTGTGGAATAATAAAGTCACATTAAGATGGACAATGAACTATGTGAGTTTCATTTTGGATGGAGAATGAAGTACTGGTTAACAAAAAACTCATTTCCATGGACAACTTCCTCTGATTAATTTTTGCAGCAAATCTCTATTTCAAATGTTATTTTTAAAAACTACAGCCAAATGTCTTTGTATTCATTTAGTACTTACCATCTAAGCATGTAAGAAAATGATCCATGAAGGAAAAAGCTGGAAATAGATATTTGCAAAATCAAAAAGCAAGTTACTGGAGTGAATAATAAAAAGGATTTCATCAAGAATTCATCTCCTATCTAAGAGGTTCTTGAAGTTTAATTTGGAGACACGGTGCTTTTTTTTTCTAAAGAGGAAGAAGGAAATGCATTAAAGAGAAAATGAACATATCAATTTGTACTTGCCTATGCAAAATTCTTGGTTATCCTTGACAGATAACAGCTATATAGAAACTCCACTGCATCTCCATCATTCTACCATATGGAAATAATAATAAAATGAAGTCAACAAATAAAACACTGCTGCACATATAGACACGATATTTTGAATATAATGACTTATTAGCTAGTGGTTGAAGAAGTTTCAGCAGAGTAGTTCACAAGTCTCAGCTCTCTTGACCTTCTAGAGATCTGTCCGCATCTGACATTCAACACTGGAGACAGACACATTATGTCAGAGATAAGACTCTCCTACCCTCATACTGGTCATGGAGCAACCCCAAAGCCTTAGACTCATTTCTAAACACAAGCCTATGTAAGGATTACATTGTTTCTGTGCTTTTGACTAATGTCTCCAAAATAATTGGAAGCTCGGGCTGGGCGTTTGGCCTAGTGGTTAAAGTGCTTGCCTAGCATGCATGAAGACCTGGGTTCGATTCCTCGATATCACATACATATAAAAAAGCTGGAAGTGGTGCTGAGGCTCAAGTGGTAGAGCTCTAGCCTTGAGAAAAACCCAAGGACAGTGCTCAGGCCCTGAGCTCAAGCCCAGGACTGGCAAAAAAAATAATAATAATTGGAAGCTAGCCACTCATAATCCTTGAGTGTCACCACTGAAAGTCTATCCCCAGCAACTGTGCTTATTTATAAGCCTCTATGTTCAAAAGCAAAAATGTAATCTTTAACATTGATCAGAATCATAAACAAAGGGGTTGGTATTGAGGAATGAGGAGGTAAATGTATTGTGATAAATGCATATGAGGCTGGGCCATAACCTTCTCTCACTGTGGCTCCTGACAGGTAAAGTTCTAAGACAATAGCTAATGGTTCCCAGAGAGCAGACTTCCCCAATCCTTCAAACCTAGAGGAAAGTTTCACATAGTTTTCAGTATGCAATGTTTAAAGATGCATGTTAGTTATATGTGCTATGCAGTATACATAAGAAGGAATTTCTCTCTCTTATTTAAAATGGATGATGAGTTTTAAATGAACTTTTCTTAAAAGAAAATGGAGGAGATAGGTTATCTTGGCTTACTTTTCACAAATTAAGCCTTTTCTTCTGTCTCAAACATTTCAAAACATGGGCCAGGAGCAAAATCTAGTGGTAGAGTGCTCCCCTAGCATGCACAAAGCATTGGGTTCAATTCCTCAGTACTACACACTCAAAAAAAAAAAAAAACCAAAAGTGGCGCTGTAGCTCAAGTGGCAGAGTGCTAGCTTTGAGCAAAAAGTGCCTAAGAGCAGTGCCCAAGCCCTGAGTTCAAGCCCCAGGCCTGGAAAAAAATTTCAAAACTCATAAAGCAAACATAATAAATAACTAGAACAAGCTAAAGTAGCATGTAACTCCTTTAAATTGTCTTTAAGTAGTTGCACAAAGGAGTACCATTTAACAAAATAATTTATGAACACAATGCATCTTGATCAGTGTCACCTCTTTAACATTCCCGACCCACATCAGTATACCCCTTTCCTTTCCTTTTCTTAATTTCGTGGTATATACAATGAATTCTTGGCTGCATTCCTTCTTCTCCCCCCCCCCTTTATTTGTTGATCTCTCTCTTTGACCCCCTTGCATGTACCCCTTTCCTGGTACTTATTTTGTTGAGCTTTGACCTTGTCTTTCTAAAAATTATCCTACTTGAGCTCTCTGTAGAGTCTATTATGCTTCAGTGAATTTATTTGTAATCGTTTGTATGGAACCCATGATGTTTACTTATGGATTTATAGACTTGTTCTAGCTACTACAAATGAGGGAAAATATGCGATTCTTGTTTCTCTGGATCTAGCCTACGTCAGTTAATAAAACTCTAAGTTTTTCAATTTCCTTATGAATGGTATAATATCATTTTTTCTGATGAATGAGCATATTTTCATTGAGTAAATATACATTTTCTTCTTTTTTTTCTCTTCTTTTCTCTTTTTTTTGCCAGTCCTTTTTTTGAACTCAAAGCCTGGACACTGTCCCTGAGCTTTTTTGCTAAAGGATAGCACCCTACTACATGAGCCACAGCACACTTTCAGCTTCTTCTGTTTATGTGGTACTGAGAAATCAAACAGGGCTTCACGCATGCGAGGCAAGTACTCTACCACCAAGACACATGCTCAGCTCATACCACATTTTTGTGGTCCATTTACCCATTGAAATATGAGCTGATTCCATATCTTGACTATGGTTAATAGTGCTGCAATGAGCATGTTTGTGCTGGTGGCTTTAGTGTAGCCTTGTTTGTGGTTATTGAAGAAATGCCCAGGAGTAGATTTGCTGGATCATAGGGAAGTTCTATGTTTAGTCTTTTGGGAAACTTCCATACTGCTTTCCAAAGTGGTTGAACATGCTTGCATTTCTACCAACAGGGTATTAGAGTTTCCGGTTAGCCAGCATTTGTTGTTGTTTGTTTTCTTGATAATGGCCATTCTAACTAGGGTGAGGTGGAATCTAGTGTTGTTTTTATTTTCATTTTCTTTATGGTCAGAAATGTTGGACATCTCTTCATGTGTCTATTGCCATTTTTATTTCTGAGAAGTCTCTCATTAGCCCATTTATTAAATAGATTGTTGTTTTCTTTGAGGTTTAATCTTTGTAGTCTTTTTAACTTTGACACAAAAGATGTAATTCAAGAAAGAGTATTTTTAACTGATGCTATTTATAAAATGATAAGTAATAGACAAGCTTTCTAAAATCACAACTCAATGTAATGTGATTAAAAGACAGTTTCGGATATGCTTTTATATGATTTTTGATAAAAAGGAGTTTCATGCTAACCAATACAATCAGGTTCAAAGGTAGGCCCAAGTGACAAAATTATATATATATATATATATATATTATACATACATATATATTTCTTTGTTTTCATGAGCATAGATGTGTACTTTAGATGTGTATCTGGGGAAAATATCCCATTTTCCTAGCTAACAGGTTACTCATGCTTTTTAGGACCACCTAGAAATCCAGTCCTTAGTTGAACTCAAGGCACCTACACATGGATTTCATTTCCAATTGAAATGTGTTTGATTTTTTCCATTGCTCTTGGGACTTGTGAAATAACAGAAATCTCGCTCATGCATGTGAGAACTTGAACTTACAGCAAATGGTCTATTGCTTCTCTGTGGTTCATAGGACTTGCTTCTTAGCCTGAAACCTGCCACTGGGCTCTGGGAGCTCCCCTGAGACCATCTGGTGAGTGCAGTCTGATGATAGCTGTGATTTTTCTGCATCTCTCCAAAGTGTTCTTAGGTTATGCCAGCTTTCTGGAAATGTTTTTATGATGGATATTCATCTAAGGAGGTGGGTAGGAGGGTTGTAATTGCGCCACTTGATTCTGCAGTTCATTCAGATTCATCTCAATAAAAAATTAAGAATGACTGCTTAACCTCAGCCTTAATGAAAGCATCTCAAGGTTTGCTTTTGTAACTTGATTTTAAAAATAAATACTCAATCCTCTTAATATCCAGAAACTCTTGACATTTAGAATAAAAAAAACATTTTCTCTGGGGCCTTTTGAAGACTTTTTTTGTTGTATGTGCCATGAGAAACATCTGCTCATTTGTCTACTGTTGGTAAACCATTCTTGATCTTCAAAGCACTCTTAAAAAATAATTGACTTGTATATTTTCTAAAAGTACCTTCAAATATGTCATAATATTTTTATTTGGTAGAGAAAACTCTATATCTTCTGTTTGAGTTTTGACCTGATTATTTTTCAAAACTTTCTCCATTGAGTTGACTTCACTTCAGTAAAGTTAACCACATTTACAACATCATCCAAAACTCGTTCTTTCCTCTCCAAGAGTATTTGACCCTAGGATTTCTCTATGAGTAAATCAGTGTGTTGTGACAGGGTCCGGATTTTCTTGTTCAGCAGAAGAAATGAGGCCTTGTCTGAAGCCAGCAAGGGATGAGGCATCATCAGTTTGTGTGCCAGCACCATTCTTCCAAATGGGTGCATTGTTCTAAGATAGGAAGGCAAAATACAGAAATATATCTTGCCTGTTGGTACAGTGTAACTGAAAATATTGCTTAGGTCTCATTATCTACAAACCACACAAATGACATAAAAAAGCTAGATGAGGAAGTTACTTCTATCTACTTATTACACAAAATTATTAAGCATCAAGTAGCAGTCTGTCATCAATATTTACCATACTGCTTGCAAGTGAGACCTTCTCAGTTTCTTACACTGAAAATTATTCTAGCATGCAACTCAGTCTCCTTTCATGTGCTGAGGACTATTAAATGTTCACTGAACGTATAAAATTTTCCTGGGTTTTTTCTTCAGGCAATACAGTCTGCTACTTAATTCTACTTAACCACCTTTCTGAAAGTAACTTTTAGTATGTGCCAATCATGGGGCTTGAATTCAAAGCTTGGGTACTATCTCTAAGCTTTATTGCTCAAGCCTAACTCTGTACCACTTGAGCCACAGCTCCACTCAGGCTTTTCAGGGCTTAATTGCAGATAAGAATGTCATGGGCTTTCCTGGCTGGGCTGCCTTCAACACATGATCCTAAAACTTATGAAACCCTAAAGAGAAGCAATAAAAAAAATCCAGTGAGAGATTATCACTTGCCTCATAACAAATCTGCTCCTCAGATCTCTCTTTCCATTCTTCCTGCTGAGTAAATGGTAACAGATCATCAATGTCATCTGAGGCAAATCTGAGTCACCATTTTTGCCAAGTCTTTTTTTTTACCCCAGTCAACATTTGGAGTCTGGTCTAGTGAACAGATTGGTCCCATTTTGAACCACGACCAAAAAGTCCTCCAGTTTTCTGTGAGCGGACCCTTCAGTGGTCTCCATCTCTCGCATTCCTATCATTGCCCAATAGTGTACTGTAGCTATTTGTTTCCTTGTTTATCTTCTTTGCTTGTTTTTACCTTTAGGGCAAGATAGATGACATCATTTCTTTGCTTTCTGAAGTTTCTAAGTGGACAATCAATAAATACTGTTAAATAAACAAATATATAGAAGAACATAGGAGTCTAGCATTGGTGGGTCATTCCTGTAATCCTAGCTATCTGGTAGGCAATGAAAAGGAGGATGTCAGTTTGAGACCACCCAACACAGACAAGGTTATGCGACCCCTCCCCCCTTTTCAATCTACATATGAAGGCACGATGTGTGTTTGTCATCTCAAGTTACATGGGGTACTGAGACTGGGGGAATCTCAGTCCTGGGCTAACCCAGGCAGAAAGGTCCATGAGACTTCCACAGAAGGCAGCTGGACCCGGTGGCATATGCCTCTGATCCCAGCAATGTCACAAAGCCCAAAAGTAGTTGCACATCAGGGTAGAAAAATGAGACTTGATTCTAAAAGGAATTACTGAAAAGCAGAGCTGGAGGTGTGACTGAGCAAAAGCCACGGTTTACAAATGGCAGATGCATGAATCTGGGGGAGAACTCATTTCGTTGCAAAGATCAGTTTTCTTGGCACGGGTCAAAGAAGAGGACAGTGCCATCTGCATGGGCCCATGACATCACTTGGCCCTGCCTTGCACAATAGAAGAAAAAAAAACTGTCAGGGCAAATTTCCAGTTTATTTAGCCATAGCCGCTTCGAGGCTAAACTCTCCACTCTTCTCTTCGCCATTTCTAGTCTCAACACCAAAAGGACCTTTGATGGCAATAGATTTAAAAAAAAAAAAAGAAGAAGAACTAATTGGATTTTTTCAGCCAGAAACTTAAAGTGTCTTATCATACTCCTCTCACCCTGTTTTGTTATCACACCTGCATCCCAGCTTCCACTCCTTAGAAATCTGATCCATTTTGAGTTATTTATCATGTCATTTAAGTCCTATTGTCCGTGTTCAGGTAGATCCCCATCCAAGCCTGCCCTGGACTTTTAGCCCCACGGAGGTTTGTGTCTCTGGCTCCTTCATGCCGCTTACTAGGGTTCCTTTGGATGAGTAATGAGCCTGGGTGACAGGTATCAAATGTGACAGGGGCTATCAATGAGTCCTGTGAGGCTGGTGGGAAGAAAAGAGGGTCCCCACTATTCACATCTTTAGCTTCTCCCCTTCTTGGACAAAGGAAGGTAACATAAGGGCCCCTACTTTGCTCTGTGTTGTCACGTGGAGGCCAGACTGATGTTGTTTCCTGAGTCTTGTTCCCCTCCTGAGTGATTCTGTAGTCAGATAGCATGTTGGCAAAGAACCCTGGGCTCAAAGGCAGAAACCCAGGCTCTCGTCCTCATGCAGTATCTGTTTTCAGACACAGAAAGAGCTCAACAGTTAGAGAACACAGCCTCTAGAAAAGATTAGAAACAAATTCTCCCCCCTCCACATCCAGAAGGAATGCATCCTGACAACACCTCGATTGCTTGGATAACTGGCCTCGAGAATTAATGTTATTTATTCTAAGATACTACGTTTATGGTTATTTATTAGAAGTTTACGGTTTGCTTGTTATACAGGCAACAAGACCCTCATACCAGGGGCGAGCTAGCTAGTTCTACCGAGCAATTCCTCTTCAGTACTTTGCTCTACTTGTCTTCTGATTCTTCATCTTACCAAGGCCTTCTGGCCTCTCAGGGTTTGAATCCTAGTTGATTCTTTCAGCCAACATTTAGACCCATTTTCTGTTATTTCAGCTAGCACACTGAATCCAGAAGCTCTTGTAAGAGCTCTGATTTGATATATTCAGGCGAATACAAACTTCCAGGGGTTTGGTTTTATAACGATATTGGAGTTTGAACTCAAGGCCTGGCACTTGCAAAGCAAGCCCTCTACTACTTGAGCCGTGCTTTTTGGCCATGCTTGTTTTATTTTTCAGAATAGAGTTTTGTGCGTTTCCTGTGTTGGCCTCCGATCTTGATCCTCCTCAAATCTCTTTTTGAATAGATGGGATTACAGGAATGTACCCCAAATTACATCATCACCTGGACCTAAAATTATATCATTTCCTTCCTGGCCTGTGAGATCCACTCTCACTCACACTGCCGGGTCTCTGACACAAGTAGTCTTGAGCAGACTCTTGCCAGGCACTGAGCTTGTGAGCTTTCCTCACCCAGGTAAGACATTGTGCTTACCTGTAAGCCTTGCAGGGAAATGGTTCTCTCCAGAACTGTCAGAAATTGAGAAAGTGGGAGGGAGAAGGTGAAGGGAGAATGGTCCTTGGAGCAAAACTGCAGCCCTTGCGATCACCCAGATAAGCTCTTCACCCTCAGTCACTGGAGAGGAACATCTACCTGGGCTGGGGAGGGAGTTGCCTGGAGCTTGAATCCTCCCAAATACCCTCCTTCCTGGCCTCTTCACCCCAGAATTCTATGCACAAGAAATGGTGCGAAGCTGGAGGCGTGCAGTGCGCAGTGCAGACCATATCTGATGTTCAGTTGCATCAACCTAGTGTCCATAGAACATAGAAATGTTTTTCAGGGCATTTGCAGAGTCACTTTGTTCTCTGTTTCTTAAAAGAAAATGTAAACCTTTAACATCTGTGTGAGTGTGTTTGTGAGTGTACATGTGTGTGTGATGTGTGTGTGTGTGTGTGTTTCTGTGTATCTGTGTCTCTCCTTGTCTGTCTCTTCCCTCTCTCAATCTTTTTTTTTTTTGCTGGTCCTAGGACTTGAACTCAGACCTGGGCACTGTCTCTGAGCCTCTTTGTGTCAAGGCTAGCACGCTACCATTTCAGTCATCCCATCACTTCTGGCTTTTTCTAAGTAGTTTATTGGAGATAATCTCATGGATTTTCCTGCCTCGGCTGGCTAGAAGCCCTGCTCCTCATATCTCAGCCTCCCAAATAGCTAGAGTTACAGGTCTGAGCCACTGGTGCCTGGCTCTTTCTCGATCTTTTTGGTACAGTTTAAAGCATGTAACTCATCTTCTGGACGTAGAGCATCTTGTTTCTTTCAACTGCAATCAGATAAGGTTCTATTTCTGGACTCCTCATTTTCTTGAGGAGAATGACAACCATCACTCTAAGGTAAGAATTCAGTGGTTGCAAACAGATGCTTCATCATCTCTTATCATGGGCTGTTAGACCCCTTCCAGAATCATTAGGGAGGCTGCAAAAACAAACTGACTGTACTTCTACAAAACAATTTTCAAGTTGCACTGCAGTGCCTGGCACCAAGAGAGCTGCAGCTTCTGCCCTAACCAGATAGCTAGAAGCCGCCAGCCCAGGGACAAATAGACTTCTACACCAGCTGGCCCCAGAAACTCTTTGAGGGAACCATAGCCCATTTCCAATTCTCATCCTGAGCAAAAATTCTACACAGCACAACCTAAATTATCTCCCAGACTCTAATGGCAGAATAAATGGTTAAGAGGTGCAGTTTTTTTTAGCATACCAGCCTCTACTCTAAGGAAGCACATGGAGGTGATCCTGAAGGATTCCTGAACAAAGGAACCATCTAGAAAGCCACACAGCAAGAGTCATGAGAGTCAAACAACCGCACGGTAAGCTTAGGACATGCCAGAAATCTTCTTGGCAAATGAGCCAGAGCACTGAGAACTCAGGGCTAGTTGCCTTGCAAATAAGAGAGGAAATTCAATCTCAAAGTACTTCACACTTGGGCAGAAATTGGAAAGGCTGCATAGGTAGATTTGTGATAGCAAGTGTGCTTAGTATATGCAAAACTCTGCATTTAATGCCCAATACTTCCAATTGTGTGCCCTTTTTACCATTCTGTGTTTGTGGGATTTTTAAATCTTATTTCTATTAACTCTAGAATATTGTTTTAGAATGCTGGGAGATTTGCATTCTATGTTGAAAATGAATGTATAGTGGTAGCATTAGAATAATGCTTCCTTCCAAAAGGGGACTCTCTCTTAGTTTAAGAACTCTGAATGCTATGTTGAATTTAGCCAATGGGAACTATCTAGGCATCGTTTTCATTGTGGAATTTGAATCCACACAGTCAACTAAGTGAAAGCTGGCCGGCTCTAAGAATGCTAATTATTTACACCTCATTTAAATAAAAACAACTAAGACATTGTTCAAGGTATCTGGATTTGCATATGCAAATTGTGTTTGTCTCAGCTACTGGAAACTCACCGCTCACAGCTGTGTGAAAGATGTCTGCTTTATGAAATTTCCCGTCCATCTTCCCATGATGATGCTTAGTTATGCAAAACTAATTAGCATTTGCAAATTAAGAGATTTGGCTTTCATTTCTGTCTACCTAAGACGATACAATGAATCCCTAAGAGAATTCTTGAAAAATAATCATTTAATACTTAACCCAATCATATGGCATCTAAACCTGGATGCACATGTGTGAATGAGCTTGAGACAAGCAGTCAGTCATCTGACTGACAAATAGAATATATGGAGCCCTTTGGTTGCTAGGATGGGCAGAGATCTCTGAAAAGCTGGGAGCAGGAACCTTTGGTGTTGGCCCTGCTTATCCCAGTGATAAGCCTAAACTGCCTTCTCCACACTTTTTCCCACTACCCCATAGCATTTTTAAGCCGTGTACTGCCTTCTCGCACTAAAACACCGCTGCATTTCAACATAAAGCCGTAAAGGGATATTATTCGATCATAGCAGTGATAAGGTGCACAGACTGTGGGGACATCTCCCCCAGCCCGTGCAGCCAGAAGCTATTTGCAGCTTCTTCATGTTTTTCCTTTACACATACCTAGGAGACTGCTGTGAGATACCCACCAGTGACTCACATCTGAGGCTGAGATCTATGTCTCAAGTTCGAAATCCACTTGAGCAGACAAACCCAAGAGACTCTTATCTCCAATTAACCAGGAAAAAAAAAAGAAAGTGGTACTGTGGCTCAAGTACAGTTCCAGTCTTGATTGAAAAGCCAGAAGCCCTGAATTCACGACCGGCGCGCACGCACACGTGCACACACACACACACACACACACACACACACACACACACGTTGTAAATGATACCTATGAGTAACATTTTACCTCTAGAAAAATAACACCAAAAATACATATCAGAAACATAGCAGACTTAGTTTTCAAGAGCTGTTTGAAGCTGGGAGAAAATCACCCACCGTTGACATCTCTGTCAGTGAGAAAGGAGAGCAAAGATACGAGGCGATATGTGATTTCCATCAGTAGCTTGAGACATCCAGCAAAAACATTTTGCCCTTGCAACGTCTCCTTCAAAGGCCGCTGTACAAGCAAGTATTTTTACTCACATAAGGCAACACCAGTCATTGTTCAGAACCAACATGGCTAGGTTGAAAATATCAGCAACATCTGTGAATTTCTCTGCAAACCCATCAACAGGAACAGGCGGTAATTTAACCACCAAAAAAAAAAAAAAGTGAAGTAAATGACTCTGTGCAAAACTCTTTTTGCATAGGCTGGGGAGGATGCAATCACATTATCCAGGCTTTCCCACCGAGCTTGCAGTTTTCTTCTCTGCAGACATATTGCCAGCTAGTGTGGCTGCCCCTGTCACCACCCACCAATCTTGCCACCCATTTGCTACACCCATTGCACAAAATTGTCTCCATGCTTTTCACACACATTACGAATGTGCACAGCTTCTTATCCGTGCTCCATTACCTCCTCTTGAGAAGACTTGTGCTTATTTCTCCCCTTGGACAAAGTCTACTCGTTCTTGCAGATCTTGTTATCCACATTCAGTCCCTAGAAACCACTCTGTTTGCCACACCAAGTACAAAATTGAATACAACTAGTCATTTACTTTTTCTTACCAATTACATTATATCCTCTGCCTCTCCTCCCAAATCCATCCATTGCAGTCTTGATGCTGAAAAACCCAGATCATGTGGAGTTTACTGCAGATAAAATTATTTCTTCATTGCTAAAAATAACAATTGATAAAGTGAATAACTTCGTTAAATATCAACTGTGTAACCATCACCTCAATCAAGATGTACGATATTGTTGGGGGGCACTGGGGAGCTATTTTTCAAAAGGATCCAAAATTTTGCTTAGCCATACACTCTGGAGATCTATTATATAATATCTCCATCCACTCCTAACAAGGTATTATATGCTGAAAAATGGCTGAGAGCACATTTCAAGTGGTCTCATCACAAATGGTAAGTATTTGAGATAATGCCCATGTTAACGAGCTTATTTAGCCATTCCACAAAGTATGCAAAAAGCAATGTATGCAAAAGCAATGTATGCTATGTATTTCAAAGTATTTCAAAATGGCATGAAGGCATATACTTTTTATTTGCTAATTAAAATAAATGAAGATGTGGGGAGAAGAATGCAGCCAAAATTCCAATGCATATCCTACAAAAGTGTGACAAATGAGGGAAACAGTGGGTGTGGTGGGTGAGAATGCTGAAAGTGGGGCATTGATCAAGATGCACTGCATTCACAACCTGCCTCATTGAAGGGCGACTTCTTTGTACAACTACTGAAAGATATTAGAAATAACTTAAATGAATACATAACTATTTTAGACAGATATAAAACATTTTCATTGCATGTCATTTCTATTTCCTCTGCAGTCTATCTCCAGCCTCACCCCTCATCTACAAACAGACCCATCTCACGTTATATATAGACTTTTTTCCTCTTTGTATATATCTGGCTTCTTCTTGTTTTAATATAATGCCTTCCAGGTTCATCCATGTTGTTGCAAAATTTCTTTCTTTTGGTATGTACCAAGTCTTGAACTTGAGACCTCAAACTCTCACTCAAGTTGCTTGCTCACAGCTGGCACTCTACTGTTTGACCCAGGTCTCCAGTCCAAGCATTTTTGCTGTTTAATTAGAGACCAAATGAGGTCTTTTCTACCTGGGCTGGCTTCAGACTGCAATCTTCCAGGTCTCTGCATCCGGAGTGCCGTGGATTTCAGGCATGAGGCCACATCAAGATCAGCCGGAAAATCATCAGAGTAATGGATGCTCAGACAAATCCACGAAGGAGGCCTTGTGCAGATGTTCTAAGCGTTAGTCTGGGGAGGGGGCTTGAGCTCCGTGAGGAGAAAACATGAGCAAGAGGCCTAGGGATGGGGACTCGGGCAGATTGCATTGGAAGGAAGGAGCTCCATAAAATTGGGTGAAAGAGCCACACACCTGCCAAGTGCAGTAAACCACTGAGAAAAGACAGCCCCGGAACAGGGATCAGGAGTGCTCCCATGGCCACGGTGTACAGGTAGAGATACGTATTGGACCATACCCTTCTGTGCTGTGTGCCAACACACCCACCTGTAGAATGATGTCCTCTGTAGGCAAGCACTTGAGGCACAGAACAACGCTTTCTTGATCTGTGCATGCTTCTGTTGAGCCCTTCGAACCCAACACGCATGTGAACCACAGTGGCATCTATTGCACTTGATTGACTAAAAAAAAAGAGGCATTCTTTATATTCTTTATATTCTTTGATAAATAATGGATTAATTAACTAATTTGGGGCTGGTCCTAAGACTCAAATTCAGGGTCTGGATGCTGTCCCTGAGCTCGTTGTGGCTGTTGGTGGTGGTGGTGTTCAGGCTTGGCTTACTTGAGCCACAGCCCCACTTCCAGCTTTCTTTTTTTATTTTGGTAGTTAATTAGAGATAAGAGTCTAACAGACTTTTCTGCCCTAGCTGGCTTTGAACTGCAATCCTCAGATCTCAATCTCCTGAGTAGCTAGGATTATAGGCTTATAATCTACATATTCTGTTTTTTTTAACTGATGTCAACCAGTAAGAAAACCAGAAGGAAAAGTAAAATTCCCTACACATTATGATTCCATGGGCAGTCTTCTCCTAAAATGGCTTCTTGAGCCAGTGTTGGGATTGAATCAGAAGTATTTCTCCCTCTATTGTTTGGCAACTCAACTACCCAAAAGCCAAAATAAGAATGAAAAGTCAATTTACGTAAGTTGCTCTATTTCACCAATATTTGATTGTTAGATTTTTTTTAAAAAAAATGGCTTTTCATTTGTGTTTTGCTTTCCTGATTAATTCTGCAATTCATCTCTGACACTTAATTGGTGCTCTATAGATAGTTTCTAAAGAACTGATTTCAATATAGAACAATCTCAACTGGTCCTGACCTGTGGAAGGTGGAACCAGTTAGGGAAATAGCCATGAATGTCAAACACCACAAGAGAAGAGCTCTGTTTCCAGGCTCCTCTGTTTCCAGGGGGAGCCACGCTTGGAGCTAGCTGTGAAGTGTTTCCTAGGAAAATGCTGCTCTCTGATGTCCCAGAATTCCCATTAAAGGAGAGAAACGTGGACACAACTCTGAAGGCTTCATGTATTCAGAACACTTTGCTGTTCAGCTTTCTTTCAGTCCTGACACCAGAGGCCACAAAACTCCTTCAAACACCTTCTGAAAATAGCAGCCTTTCACACTGATAATCTCAAAAGTAAAATTTTCTCACGTGGGCTTTCCTGTTTCAAGCAGAAAGGAACCTCCCTGCAACACATCTTTCTGAGCTCTGCTTTTTCTCTTTTCTAGTGGAAATTATAACCACAGGTCACCATGTTTTCTTTCCTGTGTTTGAAAAACCACATGTGTTTCAGTGAAAACACTGGAGTGAAGCATGAAATGGAAGATGTTGAAATACAAGGTACCTGTCACTGGAAATGGAAACATCTTGCTTTCTGCTGCTTCTGTGGCAAGAAGTTCTAGTAAACTGAAGAGGTTATTTTTAGCCAGTCAATCTCAGCTGAATGCAGAGCTCATTTCATTTCACAGAGCCGAGAAACAAGTACAAATATCCACAAGTCTTGGGTTCCTTTGAACCTGGTGGCTCTCACCAGTGAAAGGGGATATTCTCTACCCCATCACTTTGTCTACAGCTAAAGAAACTGAGGCCAACTGATATGACTACCCAAGTCCAAATGTCTCACCAGTAGTAGTGGACCTGATGTAACAGCAGTGAGATGATTTGGTTAGGAATGTCCACCTGTTTTATTTGAATGAATTCTCCTCCCAAGACAGGCAAGCAGAATTGGAGGGGTGCTGTGGAATGTGATGAGCCCCTCTGGGGTGAGAAGGTACTGCAGTCATCCATGACAGATATTTATTACCAGCATGTGTGGCTATTGAAGGTGATGGAAGAAGTAGGAGTGTTTCTTCTAGGCCGACTATATTATATATTTCCACTTTTTTTGTTTCTTTGCTTTTTGTAGTACCAGGACTGGTTTGAACTCAGTGCCTCCTACATGTTTAACTTGCTCACAACTGATTTTGTGCCATACTCTAGACATGCTTTGGAATGGTCATTTTGAAGAGAGAGTCTAATGGATTTTTCTACCGGTCAGGCTTTAAACCATGATGCTCCGAGTCTCAGCTTCTGGGGTATATAACGTCATAGTCACAAGCCACCGGTGTCTAGCATTTCCACATTTCCAGAAACACTGTCTGGCCAGACACCGCTGGCTTCTACCTGTAAACTTAGCTACTGAGGAGGCTGAGATCTGGAGATCACAGTTCAAAGCCAGCCCAGGCAAGAAAGTCCGTGAGAGCCTCATCTCCAATTAACCACTAGAAACCTGGAAGTGACGCTGTGACTCAAAGTGGCTGAACATTCGCCTTGCGCAAAAATTGCTCAGCGATAGCACTCAGGCTCTGAGTTCAAGCCCCACAATCAACAATAAAAACAAACATACAAATGAAGGAAAAAAATAAAACACTATCTGAAAATTCTCTCTGAGTTTCTGTCTTTCTCAGGAACACCATAGAAACTTCTGAAACTCTGACATAACCCAATGGCCACCTCATTGAGTGTGCAGCTCGACACTCACAGGTGGAGGCAAGGGAGAAAGCACAGCCCGCTGCCTGATACCTACTTCAGCATAGCCACAAAGATTTCCCTGTGCCCCACACCGTCCCCTGCTCTGCTCTCTGCACAACTGGCCTTTGGGGAGAACCCCCAGTCCCAGTTCCCCCTGCAGCTGCTTCCTGAAAGACGTCCATTCTGTCACTTCAGCCTGCATTTGGCAATTTTATGAATTTGGTTCTGTCCGTATCATCTGCAAGATGATGTGAATCCATACAGGAGACAGATCTGGCAGCTGCCCTCTCGGGGAGACTAAACAACAGACTCAAGAGTTTTGGGGTGAGCCAAGGAAAGTGTGATGAAGAAGAATACGCCAAAAAGGGAGACTTGTTCTAAAGGATATTTGAATGGAATGAAAGGAGGTTTGTTCTTCTGAGTTGAGCCACATTTTCAGCTCCATCCCTACAGGAGTATAATTAAGCACAACTGCACAACTACCAACACACACTGTGGAACTCTTGTCATCCAATTCTTTTAAATAGTTTTTATGAAACTCCAGGACTCCGTCACTGAGACCTTAATGACTTCAAATTCAATTTTCCTAAACAGGTTTTTCTCTTTTTTACTTTTACTTACTCATACTTTGTAGTAATTACTAGATATTTCTTCTCAAAAACATGCCACCTCCAAATAATAATATACAAACATCTCATTCTTTGCACAATTTTTAAATCTATGGTTATTATAAAAGTGATATTCAGAGGGATACCAGTAACATTAGTCAGGTCTGAGTACTTTTCTTTTTGGATAATGTCACCCCTTCCCCCCTCCCTGTTTTCTTCCTCCTGTCCCCACCCATGAATTGTATAGTATCTAGTGAGTACCACTGCTGCGTTCATTCACCCTTCTTGCACAGTTTTATTTTTGGATGCTGCCTAGAAATTAGCATGAACTGCCTTTTGCCTACGTTGGGAAAATTCTCTGATTTCAGTCTTTTGAAGCATGTTACTGACTAGAATGTGGAATTTTATTTTGCCTGTCTAGAAACAGTGGGTTATTATTTGCTATTGATGAGGCACTGTCCTGGAGAATCAGAAGACACAGAGAAAACACACAATCTTGGACCAAGGAAGGAAAGAAGGAAGGGAGAAAGAGGAAGAGGGAGGGAGGGAGAAGGGGACTCCAACACTGCAGTCAAGAGGGTCAGAAGGGAGACTCCATTTTCTTCTCTCCACTTAGCAAATAGGAAAGAAGGATTCAGAGAACACCAAGGACTTACATGAGGTCACAGAGTCGTTCAGCTTAACGTGGTGGCATGGTGGATAACACAGAGGAGGAAAAATGAACACATTTGCCACCTGGTTTCCATGCACTGAACTCTGATGACCTCCTCATTACCTGGGAAAATCAACTCTACCCTCGCTTCCCAGAAAGGAGTTGTAAGTACAATATCACAGTCCATTGACAAATCCACTTGAATGGACTAGACGTATACAGAAAGCCATAAAAACCACCAATGAATGTGTTCACAAAGTAGACATACCCAAAGAAACCATGCTCTCAGGCTAAGTATGTACCATAAATACCGAAATAATCAATACCTTTCCTATATCCCCTCCCCCTCCCCACCATTCATCTCCCCAACTGTAATAACTATTTCTCTGAGCATGAATGAATCTAACTCGTGTTTGAACATTATGTAAGTGACATCATTCAGTATATACTCACCGTCTTCTCGCACCCAGGATTATATTTTGCAAGATTTTGTTTTGCCACGACATAGTTTCAGTGAATGGAAGTACCACATTCTGTGATACCCTTGGATTGTTTCCAGCTGGAGATAATTCTAAACAGGGCCTCAGTGAACATGTCATATATAAATGTAGTACACATGTGCACAGCTCTTCGTTTGGCATGCCTGGGACACACGTGGGTCACTGGTTTTACCAATGTTCAGCTATAGCAGATACTGTGAAACCAAGAATTTCATTTACTCCACCCCCCCCATAAATATATAATGGAGCCACTATATTCAGAGAGCTGCAAAGTACAGTGTGGAATTTTTGGAATGTTCTTTTACAGCTAAGAAATAAACGGAATAATTTCAGTTTAGAATTGTGGACAAATTTGAGTTCTAGCCAAATGCGATTACAAGGAAAAGAGAAGATGTGATTCTGTAGAAGATGAAAATACCTAGAGAGTTTTGGGGAAACCGATGCATGTTTTCTGGAAAGTCTTTTGGTATTTCTCCACTCTGTGGAAAATATATAAGACCATAAAATCGAGACCTGTTGTTTTTTTTTTAAGTTATTTGTTATTTGGTTTCTTTAGCTCAGCTCTTTTCATCATGTTTACATCAGGAAAAATAAAAGCTTGGTAATGTTGTTGTGGTTTAGGATGCACCTAGAGGGGTTTTGTTTTGTTTTGTTTTGTTTTCTGTGCTGGTACTGGGGATTGAACTCAAGGTCTCAGGCTCTTTTGCTCAAGGCTGCCACTCCACACACCTCAACTTGCAGAATTGGGGTAGTTAATTAGAAATTGGAATCTCTAAGAGTTCTCTGCCCACACAGCTTCAAACCAAGAGCCTCAGATCTCAGCCTCTTGAGTCGTTACAGTTACAGGCACAGGGGAAAGTAGCCTTTATTCTCCCAATATTGGGGTTATACTGAGAGGCTTAGGCAGGTTAGGCAAGTGCTCTACCACTTGGGTCATACTCTCAGCCATATTTTTGCTTTCATTTAACATATATGTTAATATATATATTAGAGAGAGCCTCATATTTTTGCCAGGCCAGCCTTGGATTGTGTGTGACCTAGACCAACATGCCTGGTGCTATGAGAGTGCTTTTTGTTTGTAAGGAGAAGTCAGCTAGTCCTATTCAGAACAATTAGAAAACCCTAATTATCTTCCTAAAAATCATATTTTTAATTTCAAGAAAATATCAACAGCTCAAGCAATAAACAAATCATTTTAAAATGGCACTATAGAATAAATTATAACCTTTATCATTTAGATACTCTTAGGTTCAAACTCAAAATATGTAATTTCAGCTATAATTAGGATAAAATATCAATGTCTCAACAGCTAGCTTCATGTTTTGAGATTGTCAGTGATTAAAGTTGTATATACTTTGGCATATGCATATATATGTATAATTTTCCAAATTTCTATGATGAATATTAATTACTTTATTATCTGACAACCAGTAAAAGTCAGTTAAAACCATATTAAAATCAAAATGAAAATTAAAGTTCATATTTAAAAATTATGAAACAATTATCAGAGTTATGCTGATATAAACCAATCATTTCATTGTCTTTGGGCTGTGGAATTGCCATCAAAGTTTCTTCTTTCCCTTTTTTTTCCCAATTTCTAGCTTTGTGTGTGAATGAGTATATGTAAACTTTTATCCTAGAAAAAAACACAGACATTATTTTTCAAAGTCTGCACATGGAATATGACCCTTGTTTGTAGTCTCTGCAAACAACGTGACCAGGCTCTGAATAAAGTTTACCCAGGTTCTAATCTTGGCACAGCCACTCACCTTCATTTTTAGATATATTACTCTCTCTCTCTCTCTCTCTCTCTCTCTCTCTCTCTCTCTCTCTCTCTCTCTCTCTCTCTCTCTCTCTCTCTCTCTCTCTCTCTCTCTCTCTCTCTCTCTCTCTCTCTCAATGTGTAAAGTGTGAATAACATCCATATTTTAGGGTTGCTCTAAAGGTTCATGAAGCTCATATATGCAAACTACTATGATATGAATGCCACATAAAAGATGGTTATTAATTTCAAGTTCATCATTCCCTTTAGAGGTTTACAAGCATCAAAACCTTAAGGAGTTTTACTACTTAATTGTTCCAATGAAATTATCAGAATGTAATTTACACGTGTCTTGCTTCTTACTAAACTGTAAACATACCAATGGGTCAAGGAGTTCATGAAAACATACACAACATTTGCAACCTATCTAGAAAAATGAAAATATCATTTCATTTCACTCTCTTTGCTCTCCAGACATTATTTCTAATCAATTCTCATATGACATACCAAACAGTTCATTTGTTTTTCCTCATTTTGACGTCAAATAAGTATATCAATGTAAGCTATTGATATGATTGTTTAAATATGGAAGATATTTCTATTTCACTGTACATTTTAGTTGTGTGTTGGATAATCTGGGTATGTGTTGTTTTTTTTTTTAACGAATTATCTCCTGTGTGAGTGAAAGACTAAATCCCAAACACAATGCTGTTTATCTTTTGTTTGCCATCTCTAGTGATAGGAGAGGGAAAAAGGAAAGAGAAAAGATAGAAAATATCAACTTCGATCTACTTACAATATATGAGCAAAGTGAATGTTGAGAAAAAATAGTGAGTCCTCAGATTGCTATTCAGAACCAAAACAAACAAACATTTTGAAGGCATTTGTTTTATCAGCATCATAAGCTCTTTCATAAATGAAGAAATGTTGCTTGCCTCTCTTATCATGTCTAAGATTACAAAGTAGCTTAATGCTACTGAACATACATGAAAAATATTTCAAGTAATGAAATGCTCCAAAATACACCATGACCGTTTTCTCCTGGGGCTAAAGTTTGTATTCACCTTTCACTGCTGACCTCATTGAATACAGTTATTGACCTTATTATCAGCAGTATTAAAAGCTTATTCGTGCCTCAACAGGAACACCAGTTTTTGCCATTTAAACCTGACTTCCAACAGCAACAATTTTCACTCAGAACTATATTTGAATTGAAAACAAACACCTCCTTTTCTCTTGTCAAAGCTGTAAATGGAAATACATAATTTGGTTTTTGCCTCTTTTACTTCAACATATAACTCTTTGGATGAGTTGGGGCGTTTTCTGAATAAATCCATACTTAGGTTCCACATATTTCTCCAGTCTTAGTTAAGCTAGATCATTGTCCTCTAATTCCACAGGGGACGCAGGCAAATTATCTTACAAACAGTGCCTATCAGACTTTGGCAAAATAGGCTGGCCCAACTCTTCATAAAATTGTCCAAATTTGTTTCTTCCAAGTGTTGACTTTCTGCAGAGAAATGTCTTTGTCCACTAACACTGATCATATTGCCTGTGTTTGTCAAGCACAGGGAGGAAGGGGGGAGGGGAAGGAGAGGGAGGGAGGGAGGGAGGGAGGGAAAGAGAGACAGACAGACAGACAGACAGAGACAGAGAGACAGACAGACAGACAGACAGAGACAGAGACAGAGAGACAGAGAGACAGAGAGAGACAGAGAGATTTTCTTTGTACTTTCTATCCTAAATCCTTTCTGGAAGGGTAATTCCACAGAAGGATATAGAGGTGGTTTCCATGGAGACACTGCATCCTCCTCAATTGGTCCAGAAGACAGTAGAAGTGATGTCTCAAGCTGGCTTCTTTCAAATTTCATGTTGGGAGAAAATGAGTCTTGATAGCTTCCAGTTCAAGTTACACGGGCTTCCCTGGTTCTTCTTCTGATCTCTTCAGGAAGTTGTGGATCCAGATCTTAAACTCTGTTATCTCCCAGCTCAAGTGAACTGAACCACATGGGTGGCCTTACTCAACATGCAGCACAAATTCCAGGAAACCTCGGGGCAGACAGTGAAGGATGAAACAGGTGCAAACTGAAAGTTAGGGTGTTTTTAACACCCAAGGAGTGGAACCTCACAACCCACAAGTCATCCTCTCCTGTGTTTCCTCTTCCAGGAAACACGGGAAACACACATATGAAGAAGCTTTTGGCATCGGTCCCGTGTATTACAGCAACAGAAGGCAAAAGAAAATCCTCTGAGTCTGGGAAAGAAGAAAGCTGGTCCTGTCGATTGTGGTGATTTAGTGAGTCTACAGGTTTCCGTGTCACCTAACATGGACCAAGAAGACATTGGAATCCTTACAATAAAATTTAACGACAAATGAACATTTTTCTAGGATATATGATGAATATTTTTGACGAAGATCTAGGCTTCAAATGCATGACATTCTAACTGTAGGACCAGAATTTTAGAGTAGCATGGGTCTTCAGAGATGAGATGTCCAGAAGAGGGAGAGGCAGAAAGCAGAGAGTGATGGTGACAATGAAGCCAGGATTTGATAGAGCCTGGCATGATTCAAGAGGCTTGCTTCAAACTGCTCAGGGTTTGAGTCCTGATTGTAAGATCCTGAACAAGCCATTCATCTTTCAAAATCACATTGTTTTCATCTGCCAGATGAAGATGATGGTGATGATGGTGGCGGTGGTGGCGGTAATAGCTACTTTATAAGTGATATGATACAAAGATTAAATCAATAGTGCCTCTAAAGTGCCCATCATAATGCCTGTTATATAGGTACTTCGTATAAAGTCAACATCATCCTCCTTTGAAACATTTTTATAAAAGCCTCTGAGAACAGATTAAACTAACAACATACATTTTTGAGCTCTTGTGTACATACATACACATACATACATGCACATATACACATAGGCTCACACACATACATGTATATATCCTTCTCCTTAAATCCAGAAATGGGGCTGGGAGAGTCCCTAGGCACAGCAGCCAGGATGATCTTCTCATCTCTTCTCAGGTTAATCCCTCCTAATCAGGCTGCACTGAAGGATGATGGGAGAATGGACTCTAGAGGAATTTGGAACCAAGGAAGTTTCTCTGTTGCCCTGTGGAGACCAGATGCAGCAGGTGTCAGTCCTTCCCCTGTTTCTCATTGCAGATATTGTTTCTGTGGACTGTCTATCATTCACACAAAATAGGGACCTACCTACTGTGTGTCGGGCTCTGAAGACAACACCCATACACCTCAGAGCTAGAATCTTCCAAGTGCAATTCAATGCTGTTAGCTCCTAGCATTATTACAACTGGAAAGAAGATGGGAGTGTGTGTGTGTGTGTGTGTGTGTGTGTGTGTGTGTGTGTGTGTGTGTGTGTGTGAGAGTTCAGGGGCTCAGGCTTACCAAGCACTCTGCCAAATGAGCCTGCCCCCAGTCCCTTTTGCATTTAATTTGTCAGATAGTATCTGGGAGCTTTTTGCTTTGCCTAGTGAAGACTAACCCTCCCACCTGAATCTCCCAATAGCTTGGATTACAGGTATAGACCGCCATGCCCACCAAGAGAGGCTAATTTTACTGCAATATATATTTTAGCCTTCAAAAGTGTGTGTGCTGGTTTTGCTGAGTTCATACAAAAATCACTAATATCAGCTTCTTAGCCTAGTCCTGACTTGGGGCCTCAGAATTTCTTCTAAAGATAACATTCTATATTTCAAAATTCAAAAACTAGTATCTCCAAAGTGCTGTGGGTCTCTGGTACATTTATAATCAGAAAAGAGGACGAGAAGGAGGAGACAGACAGACAAACAAGAGACAGAGGGAAGGAAGGAAGGTAGTAAATTACTGCAAAAAATGGCCTTAATAAAGTATATTTTAATCATTTAGTGTCAGCATGGAAAGGAAATCACTTTGTAACAGTTTTGGTAACCAGAAATAAATTTTACAACCTGAATAAAAAATATAATTATTGGACATACTTTTTTTTAAAAAAGTGCCCTGTTTATCCTCATTATGATCACCTTTAGCATCTTTTTTAACAAAGACATTTTAAACATCCTAAAATGAGAGCCGCACTCTCCTGACAGTGATGCAGCTTTAAAGACTGCGAAGTTGGAAAGCAATTCGATTTGGGAACTGCTGGATTGCTTTAAAGAATTAAAAGATAATGAGCAGACGCAGAAAATCCAAGTTAACCGGCAAGATGCAATGTAGAAACCGTTACCCTGGGATCAGCATTCTACCGAACCCTTCTAGGGTGATTGTCTGGGGGGAGGGAGGGAGGGAGGAGGGAGGGGTGAGCGGGCGCCGTCTGCGGAGAACCGCGCCCGGGCGATCCTCCCGGCTCCCCGCTGGCCCCCAGAGGCGTCGGTGGTCGGGGAGGCGGCGCGCGCGCCCCTGCGCCCCTCTTCCCGGCTCTCCACCAGGGGCTGCGCGCTCTGGTCCGGGTCGCTGTGGAGCGACAGGTGGCCAGGACCCGGAGAGGATGGAGGCTGGGGACCCGAGGGGCCGGGGAGAGACCGACGGCCGTCGGCGGGCTCGGCGGGTCCGCGGCTGAGCGCCGGCTACTGTGCCGGGGCCCCGCGAGGTCCTCCCGGGGCCAGCCGGGCCGCGGCGGGGCCGGTGACCACGAGCGCCCCCTGGTTGGTGCCACCCGCGGAGCGCGCGGCTGGCCCGGCCCGTCCCCGGGTCCCCGGGTCGCCGGAGACGCCGCCGCGCCGCGCCGGGACCCGGCCGCCTCTCCAGGTAGGGGACCCCGCGCCCCTGGCCGGGGCGGGGAGGGAGCGGGCGGGGGGCCGCCGGGGTGTCAGGGAGGAGCCCGGACGGCCCCGGGAAGCCGGGCGGAGAAGGAAATGGCAAAGGAGCGGAAGCCAAAGCACATTCGGGGCTCCCCGCGCGCACACGTCCGTGTCCGGGGTGGCCGTGGGGTCCGGGGTGGCGTGCGCGGGGCGCCTTCTCCTCCCCGCTCTCCTCCCTCCACCCGCAGCCAGGAGACGCGGTGGAGGGTCCGTGTGTTCTTGGACCCCCCCCCCCATTTTCTGGGGTGTGTGGGGGGCATTCACTCTTCTCAGGGAAATCAAGGTTTGTTTTTCCGGAGGGGAGAAACCGCTGCTGAGTAGATGAACAAAACAAGGAGGAAAGTTGGGGCGCTTCGTTCTGCCATCTTGGTGACGACGGGTGACCCCGCTCCGGGGCCGCGCCGGGGGTTTATGGATGGGATTATTATCGTTACGCCAAAGGCAGTGGCTGTCCCCGTGGCCTCGTCCTGTGCGCCGTCCTGTGGACGAGGAGCTGATCCTAGACGGGGCGGGGGTGACAGGGAGACCCGGGGACCTGTCCGCCTGGGGTGGGGGAGATGGGCCATGTGTGTCCCACGGGGAGGCGCGAACCAAGCCGTCCAAGGAAGACAGAGTGAGCCCGCGCGCCCCCGGCTGCCTCTCATGCTTTGTTCCTTTTGCCTGGCAAAGAGAATTCTAAGCTTGGGGACCCAGGAGGCTCATGGAAAGAAGGGGCAATGTGTGGAGACCCCCTGGGCCTCCCCTGGCTTGGGGGTGTTTGATGGACAAGCGTGCTCGGAAGGTCTGGACAGACTCTGTAACATGATCACTTCTAATTGATCATGAATAATTCCTAAAATGGCAGGCTGAATGTAGACACTTCATAAAAAAAAAAATGGCTGTGTCTAGTAGAAAGGGGTGACATTTACCATTTACTGCTTTGGTTGCAATTGCTTTTGAAGTTTATGCACAGCTGTTTAAAATCCACCCTCCACCCCCAACCAGTACCATTGTTTGCTGCAGGTGTCTCTTTTCTTTTGTTGATTGGATGCACAGACATTTGAAGACAAGTTGCTCTTCTGAAACCTACAAAGCTCGTGCAAGTTAGAGCCATACCAGCTAAATTGAGGTTATTTTTTTTCTTTGTCTTGTTTTGTATTGTTTCTCTTATCAACTTTTGTTTCTCATTTTCAAGTGCAACCTGTTCGGCATTAGCAGCTTTTGTTTCAGGGTCCTGGGATTGTCTTCTAAGCTTTCAAAATGTAAAGTGCCTGCAGAAGGAATCTTGCTATCATCTGCTTTATTGTGTTCATTTCCACCGCTATCTTGTGCTGTGGTGGTTCAGAGTGACAGGTACTTGGGCAAACGTCTACACCTGCTACTCTGCCAGCTCTCCCTCAGCCAGCAAAGATTCCTCAGTGAGAGTGTGCATTGCTGTGCCAAGCTACCATCACAACTTTCCTTCCTCCCTTTCAGGGAGAACACACATGTTTGTTCATACTTGCATTCTTTCTAGGATCTCAATGGTCACTCCTTTACAACACAATATTCTGTCCCTCTAGTTAGCAGTAGGTATTGTAGGCCTTCAGAAGTAGACTCTGAGTCTTTGGTTATTTATATAAAGATTCCTCATTCCAATACACCACATACCTACTTCTTGTGCCCAGAAAACACCAAATTCTTCTATGTAATGAATTCCCTGTGGACCTAGTCCATGATTTTCTTTCAGAAGTACGGGCTTTGGGTACAAGGCTGTACCTTCAGAGATTCCGGAATAAACTTCCACAGTGAAGTCTCTCCTTCACATATGGTATTGATTTTTAATATGCTTGCCTTTCTTTGAACTAGGAATTAGAATTAGCGCTTCCTATTTTAATGTATTTTAATGTGTTGGAGTTATTGTGTTATATGCCCCTGAGAATATTGGTGATATATTAATCTGATATATTAATTCATGCAATAGTTTTTCGCTATGTTTGTATTTGATTTCAGATGAATTCTTCTTTCATAGGTTTAAGTCTTCATTCTTAAAATAATTTCCCCCAAATCATTTAATTATTATCTATCATCTAATAATAGCAATCATATTATTATAAGATGAAAAGTCCCAGTGACTGAAATGAAATGTAAGAAATATCTATCTACTATATATATGAATATATACATAAATATCCAAAATACAATCTATAATTTGAAATAGGGAGGTTAGACTTATGGCAATGTATACAACATTAAGTTCATACTTTCTGTCCTTAGTCACTATTTTTCAAGTTTAGGTATGACATTCTTAGCGGTATATATTCGACTTACTTTTTCCATACCTATTCTAGCTGTTAAGGCATCACTCATGAGAAATTTAAAGAAGAAAACATGATGTTGAGGCAGAAAGATGAGTAAAAAGATGCTTTCTTAGGAGAATTGAAATCATTTTCAATAACATACCAAATGCTTATACACAAATTCTGGTTACTATGACATTTCAATATAATCTTGGGGTTAAAAGAGAATCTGGGGCTTCAGAAATTAGGAATACCTCCACCAAATCCACAACCATAGATTTTTGTTCTGGGATTGAGTTAGCAGATATTAAAATTTCTCACTTTGGTAGTACATCCATGAACAGGCTGATGTTCGCTTTTCATTAAACTAATAATAATAGTAGTAATCAGAAATTCTTAAAGTCATTATAATATAATATAATTTATGTAGTAGATATAACACTCCGAATTTCATGTTTAATACATTACTACATTTAGTCTTCCAAAAGCCATTAATCATAAGGGAGATATTATAAATCTCCTGCAGATCTGTAAATTGAGGTTCAGAAGAGCTAAGTACTTGCCTAGGTTTTACTCCTTCTAAGAGATAAACTGGTTTATATGACAATTAAGCTCTTGCTATAAACCACAGTGCCAGATCATCTACCAATTAAAATTTTGTAATGTGATAAAATACCCAGGACATCAATTTTCTCATCTTAACCATTTTAAGCAAATAAATAGTCCAGAGACATTAAGTTCACTCATTAAATACACAACCATGACTACCATTCACAGAACTCTTTTCATCACGCAAACTGCTGAAATTCTGTGCCTTTGAAACACAGAACCCCTGTTTCCTCCCTTCACCCAGCTCCTGATAAGCACTCTTCTTTCTGTCTCTGTGAGTTTCCTTCTTCCAGGTATTTCCCAAAAGGACAATCAGATAGAATGACATGTGTGCGTGCCTCCGAACGTACCTTCTAGTGTCTGGCTTATTGCACTTGTACCTTGATGCTCTCAAGGTTTATTTGCCCGCGGTACAGCATACGTCCAACATTCTCTGCTTTTTAAGGTTAACTCATATTCCCTTACACATCTCCACCACATTCTGCTTATCCGCTCATCTGGTGAGGATCTCCTGAGTTGTTTTCACCCTTTGGCCACAGTGTTCTAGAGGTAAGGGCGCAAACACCTGCTTGAGATCCGGCAGTCTGTTCTCTTGGGTGTCACGCACGAGTGGAATTACTGGGTCATGTAGGAATTCTATATTTACCTTTTTGAGTACTCACGACCCTGTTCTTCACCCTGATCTCTTGGCTTCTCACCGAGCATTCTTTGTATGAACCTATGACTTGTATTTTCCAAAGTATACCAATTGTTTGACTGCTATGAAGGATGTTAACTTCTGTTACCCCCTCAGCTGCCTAAAGGTCTAGATGGATTGGGAAGAAGTCATGTCTATTATTTAGACCATAGAACATGATCTTTCAACTTGAAGTAGGCAAAGAAAAAAACCATATAACCACCCCTTCCTCTCATGAAGTGTACCCCCCACACACACCTCTGCTGGGGAATCTGAGCCTGATGGTGCCATACGAGGTGATGTGCTTTCCTTTCCAAATCTGGTGTCACTGTCCCTGTAGAATCTAATTGTCTACTTTCCCCAGCATCTATAAATAGGTTGATGAGTTGTACTGGAAAAAATTATGCAGCCATGCAAATTTACCATGTCATAAGTCCATGATTTCCATCTCAGATGGGCTATCCGATGCCCTCAGCCCACATACATTTCCATGGCCACCTCCCTTCCTCAACACTAGCCATTCCAGACCTTCTTCTGCCTCCTTTTGTCCTTCCTTTCGCCCTTACCAGCCTGCCTTCCTTCAGGCTTGACTGAGAAGTTTTCCAGGTGAGAAATACCCCCAGCCTCATGACCAGAGGACTCTGCATCTAACTTTATCTGCATCTCATGCTCCTATCCTTCCCTTGATTCACGACAGTGACAAGAAAACGCCCCACCCCCAGAAGTGTCCCACAATTTACCTCCCACAAATGTCATTTATTCTGCATTCTCATGAATCTCATTCACTTGAGTA
Source organism: Megascapheus bottae (assembly GCF_031878675.1). Lineage (NCBI taxonomy): Eukaryota > Metazoa > Chordata > Mammalia > Rodentia > Geomyidae > Megascapheus > Megascapheus bottae. Next base: position 6,661,819 of record NC_143534.1, on the reverse strand, counting down.
TCTTCTCTCTCACCATCATTTTCCTTCTCGACTCATTTCTGGCCCTGCTCTCACTGCAGTGGACCTGTTTAAACCCTTTCTTTTTGTCATATATTTTTATTGTAATTAATAGAACGATTACATTATATTCACCAGAACCCTTTCTTTCTTTTACGAAACAAAAAAGACTATTCATCCATCCTTTTCTTCAGCTACTCCCTCTTCTCTCTCCTCTTTACCACCAAAATCCTTTCATTATTTTCTATTCTTCTCACCTCTGATTTTTCATTCCACATCTCTTGAACCACAGACACCTGGTTTTACCTCACAAATCATTACATACACACTCTCCTCTGTGCAAACTTTTGCTCATGTCTACCCCTTTCTAACTGGATTTTCTGTAGCTGTGCTGCTAAGCATTCCTGCATCTACGGAGTCTTATCTTCCTTCAGTCCCCAACTGCCCTCCCACTTCTCTTCCTACCCCTCTGCTTTGAAGATTCTTGACTCGTGTTCCATGAACCTGAAAGTTTGACCTTCAATTTTCTCTCTCTTCTGGGCCACTTCATCTCTTACTGACCCCAATAGCTATCTTCTTGCCCATTTCAAGAACTCCTATTCCCTGAATAGTGTATAGATGCATCTAGTGCTTCACACCTGAGACTGCATGCGCCATCTTTCTCTTTCCTTTCTTCCCAAGATCCCTGCCTCCCCCCTTTTCTGTAGTCTTGGTATTCTTCCTTGACTTTTTTCCTTCCACCTCAATACCTTAGCTAAACTAAGATCCAGCCATTGCTCCTGAAGGGTTGCTTGTTCTCCACCCCTCACTGTGTAGGCCACCACCATTTCTGTTGTGGATCTCTGCCTGAGCTCCTAGCTAGTCTCAGGAGGAAAGGCCCTTCGAAATCCCAGATTCAAGCATTTGCCTGATGTTCTCACCCCATTACTCTTGGAGTGAAGTCTAGAGTCTCTAAGACAGATTAGGAGGCGTTCTGATCCTTTCCTCTTCTCCCTCATCCTTCCAGACACAGACATCATGCATGTTCCTCCAAGTCTGAGCCTCACCGGGTCCTCAGAGGGCCCTGGGTCTTTTTCTTTTGGACCCTTTGTCTACCCTCTCCTTCCCTTGGCTAATTCCTATCTAATCTCAGGCCTTCTGTAGGTCTTTCCAATTTTTTCAAAGCTAGTTCTACAAGTCAGGATTTGGTTTCCTTCCTCTTGTTCTCAGTGCACCTGTCTGATCGTCTGTGTCAAGTGCACAGCGCAGTGGGCATCATCCTGCAGTAACCACCCATTTGTGTCAGCTGCTGCAGCCCTTAGAATAGACATGCCACCATTGTGTGTTTGCTTCTCATCTTCCAATGGGACACAGTAGTGGTGGGAACACAGTGTTCACACCTCGTACAGTATCTAACATTTAGTAGGTATCAATAAAGACTAGTAGAAGGTTTTAGAATTTGTAATATCTGAGAGACTTTAAATATCTGAACAAGCAGAAGCATTATCAGCCTGAAAACAACCACCACAGCGACAACAAAAACTTTCCTGTTAGCCTCTGGAATTGTCTCAATAAATTCTACTAGAAATCAGAGAGAGAGGTGATGAGTGACATTTACTGCCTGAAATTCTTTACTACTCTTGGTTAGAGTAGATTTTTATATTTCAAAGTCCTAGGGGGGAAAAATGCCCCCATCTCTCCAGTATGTTGTGATTATCCTCTTGTCATCTTCATGGCCTGTCACTTTGCTGTCATATCATTGATGAAAGGGAAAAAGGATTAAGAATGATCAAGAAATAGAAGGTCACAATAAAATATGCTAAAATATATGCAAAAGACAAAAAGATAAAACAATAAGGAATATAAGGAAATAGATACACTGAGAACCTTGAAGTCATTTTTATAAAAAAAATAAACAAAAGGTTAAAAATGGAGAAATAATTTTAATTAAATGATATAAAGAGCTTAAAGATTCCTCAGAATTAAGTCACGATTATTTTAAAATTCATTAAAGCAGTCGAGAGAAAGATAAAAAAGTAAAAGAATAAGTTTAAAAAGTAAAGTGATAGAAACTTACCAATGATTAAAATAAGTGAAAGCATTCTCAAAAATTGTAGCCTATATTTTAAATAAGGATAAACTACAAAAGGGCTCAATTAAAGGTAAAATAAAGATATGAAAATGAAGATAAACTCCTTCAAAGGAATGTTTAGTGAATCCCAACAGTTTAAAAAAATCTACTGTGAGTTCCTAACAACTACTAAGCCAGAGCTGAAACAATGTTAAAATCAGATCTTAGGTTTCTGGCTCATACCTCCAAAACTATTCCAACCTATATATGATATTAACGGCACAATTTTCGAAGGGAAAAAGGCACTGGATTCCACTAGACATCTCCCTCCTGGGAAGTGCTGTCACAGGGTCATGTAAGTGCAAGTAAATAGTTATACTCAACTTTGCCTTCAGAGCACACTTCTTACTGTAAAAGACTTGACCTGTCTCCTCTGCATGCTGCTATCCAATGCTAGCTCTAGGCCTTCTTTTTGGATTAGGAAATTATAATTCCCCCAGTCCTGGGCCAGGACACATCCCTGTCTTTGTTCAGAAACTCCAATTCAAACCTGCTTGCATAATCTACATCATTAGAGATTCTTTTCAGTGTGTTATGCCTTTTCTGAGTCACTTGTAAGGCATTTACCCTCTCTCATCTGTTTTCCCTGTCTCCTGGGACTTGCAGCTTCGCTCCAGCTCATTTACTGAAGCTCAATCATATTTTAATTTAATTGTTGCCTCCTGAGTAAGAGTACCAAGTGAGTCTCCTATTTCTTTTCCTTTCTCTGACTCTTGGCATAGTGCTCAGACTGGAGTTGGGGTTGTGATGCCTTGTGAAACCTCCATAGCTAGAGAATGCATTTTATTTTCCTTTAATTAATGGTGTATAGTTTGCCAAATATGGATAGCTCATTCCAGGGCCTAATAAACATTAGTGTTATGAGCCCTGAACTCACCAAGTTGTGTCCCATTTTCTCAAGGTGGACTTTAGGAAATCTGACTGAAATGTGGATTTGGGGGGGAGTCAAGTCCATGGAAACGTTTGGTGCATTGGCATCTGTCTAGCCAGTGGCTGCTGGAAAATGTGCCATCCCCACTACCTAGGTGAAATCTTGATATATCATCTCACCAAGCCCTCACCACCTGACTGCCCTTCAGGTCTCTTACAGTGACCAGGGACACTGGGAAGTTGTCACAGGAGGAAATTATGGATTCCAATCAATTATCCCTTTTAGGAAGAGATGAAAAGAGACTGTGGCATCTTGCTGCTTCATTCACCTGCCACCATCCTACTCAACCATAAATCATGCCAATCGAGCAAAAGTCACAGAAATAGAATGGAGAGGAAACTTTTACCATTAGATGAGTTAGGCAAGAAGATTCTCAGGATTTCTCCTGACCCTAATAGTATACTGTTGTTTTCAGGTATCCCACATTCCAGGCAGATCAGGATTTCACCTGAACAAATGGGATGGTGGAGAAGTAGATACATTTCTAGGACCGTAGGTAATGGTTAATCTGCCCCATTGTTACTATTGGTGTAGATTATTAAATGTAATCGACAGTGGCAGGTGTAACCTTTCACCAAATGTAGTCATGCAAACAAGGAGATCACTTACTTACAAGTGGCTTTGATTTTGGAAATTAAAACATAATAGCACAGTAAAAATGATAAGCCCAGCGCAGTGGCTCACATCTGTAATCCTAGTTACTCAGGAGGCTGAGATCTGAGGATCTTAGTTCAAAGCCAACCCGGGCACTAAAAAAGTCCATGAGACTCTTATCTCCAATTAACCCCTAGAAAATGGGAAGTGGGGCTGAGGCTCAAGGAATGGGGTGGTAGCCTTGAGCTGAAGAGCTCAGGAACAGTGCCCAGGCCTAGAGTTCAAGCCCCATAACCCATCAAAAAAAATGATAAGATGCTGATTTTTCAACTGTATCAGTGTTAATAGCAACACAAAGTATACTATCACAAAATTTCTCAAAAAAAGAAGACAAGTTCATTCTCTCAATGGACTTTGAACCGACAACAATAGCTAATAGAAGAATTTTCTCTAAGACTGGAGACTTTCCATTCTTCTTTTCAAACAACAGAAAAATAAACTAGTGTTCTTTTATTTAGGACATCTTCAGGCTATGCAATGGGAATAATAGTAAGAGTGGGCATAAATGAATGCCTTCATAAGAAGAATTTAAATTACCCTACCTTTCAAGTACAACTAAGCCCTTCCTAGATAATTTCGTGGGGGGAAAAACCATTTTAATGTTGATGAGATTATCTCTGTGAAAATACTTGTAGAATTTTAGCTTCTGGATCAGAGGCTGCTAGAGTATTTGCCAAATGCCACACATACAGTCCTTCAATATTCTTCTCTTCCTTCCAATGAGAGCAAGATTTCACTTGTGAGCTACTTTCCTAGCTTCTGGTCATTGAGATATGTTAATATTTATAGGACACTTGAGATCAGTGACTAACACTGCTTTAGGAAAGTAAAGTAAAGGCTTCTTTTAAAACACTAATTAAAATGAAATAAATACAACTTATTTGACCAAAAAGGTGAATAGCGCCAAGCATAAATTAGCACATCATTTTAGAAATTAATGAAGTAAAACTCATCCATTAACAATTCCCCATGGCTGGAGGTGACGGAGAGAAATGTCAACACAAAGTGTGGCATTTGAATTTCATTATCGCAATAGAAACGGAAGGCGGAAAGCAACCCCCTTTCCTTTGAAGAACAGACTTGAGGAGTTCAGAACAGAGAGAATTTATTCATGTACCGTTATAGCACAAGTAACTGAGCCATACAGCTAAAGAACTATCAAACAAACATTCTGCAGGTTCAGAAAAACTGAAATACTCATTCGTTTGGCTATGTGTCTTAAACCAGTAGGAAAAGTTCAATGCAAATTCCAAAGGCTTTTAATCCACATGCCAGGCACTTTTTCTTAGTTTTGTTGTTTTTTTTTTTTTTGCAAGACACAGTCAGAGGATTACATTCTCAAAGAATTCCTTTCTAAAACGCTTAAGTCCTAATCAGTTAAATGTGACATAGGCTTGGAATGGCATTGGGTATCAGGTAATCAACAATGAAGTTCAAGTTGGTATCTATTGGCGTTGAACCCGATGTTATTTCTCTGAAATGGCCAGGAATGCAATTTGTTCTTTATTTGACATGTATATGGCCCTGCATATTACTTTGGATATCACTCAAACTCTGCCCAAACATAAGAGACTTAAAACAGTCCTGTTTGGGGCCAGAAGTTCGGCCTAGTGGTAGAGTGCTTGCCTAGCATGCACGAAGACCCAGGTTCCATTCCTCAGTACCACATACATAGAAAATAGGCAGAAGTGGTGCTGTGGCTCAAGTGGCAGAGCGCTAGCCTTGAGAAAGCCCGAGGGCAGTGCTCAGGCCCTGAGTTCAAGGCCAAGGACTGGAAAAAATAAACATCCGGTTTATTTTCTCGTGAATTTGTGGGTAAGGAAGTTGGGAGAGCTCTGGCTTGGTGCTTCTTCCCCTTACACATGTCATGAGGGTCATGGCCCCATGTGAAACACAATCATTCACCTCAATGGCCTCTAGGTGGGCACAGCCAGGAGATAAGGATGGTGAGATCCTAAGAGCACGGGGACCTGTGCACAAGGACCACAGCTCCTCCGGACCAAGTAAAGAATTATAGAGCCATTTACTAGGCAGTCTTGGGACATCCAGAGTCACATTTCAGAAGAGCAGGTGGAATGGCATGGGCTGTGCCAGGCATCCTAGAAGCAGTGGCAAGGACAACCTTTTAAGCTATTTATGTGCTGACATCTTGTAAAGATGACCTTGTTTTCCAAGATGGCTCCTCCAGCTTCACTCATGATATAGCTGACAGTGGAAGTCTATTAAAACAAAACCCTGGGCAATATGGCTGCTCCATATTTACATATAGAATGGAATCCAGACATTTTTCAAAGGGTTGGCAGATCCTCCGCTCATTCCTCTGCCCATCTTAAAAACCTCTCCAATGACCTTTCGTGTCAGCACAGCTCCATGCCTTGTCACACAGAACTGCAGCGCTCTTTCTTCCAGTCTGTCACTTTGTTATCCATCCCCTGAGATGTCCCCTCCTCTGAGAAGGCTTTGTAGGCGATGTTGAGCCTCAGTGTGCCTTGCTACCCTGTACACTTAAGATATTTCCACTGCAATGGCACAATTTCATCCCATCCCTTCTGTGCCACAGGCTCCTAGAAGGAAGGTTCTGGGTCTCTATCTCCAACCTAGCTCTCACCCTTAACAGAGAGGCCTACACACAACCAGGCCACAGGAAACACATACTGAATGTCAGTTTAGTATAGGCAAATGAAAGAGCAGTGGAGGGAGAGGTCAGAAAACCCCCAGCAGGAAGAAGGCGGGTGTGATGAATACGATTTCTACCTTCAAGGCTGTGGATGTAGTAGAATGTCATAGTAGAATGTGCCCAGAGCTGGCTTCACAGAGCAAGAACAGCCAATGAGAATGCTCTGAGTATGTGAAAGACAAGCAATGAGAATACAAAGTAAAATAGAAAAACAAACTCAACCTAAGAGATGCTGACGGGTGTGCCATGGTTAAGGGATACGAGAGAAGCAGAAAAGAGAAGACGCAGTCTCCAACCATCACAGCTGACCAAGCCATGGACATTCATACAGGAGGGAGTACAAGTGGGATGTCCCAGGCCTGGGATCAAAATGTGCAACGCTCAGAATGCAAACAAGTAGGACTTCTCAAGACACCAGGCAGTGCTCGGTCATGTGACAGCAGTACACCCAGCCCAGCAGGGGAAGAGTCATGTAGATGCTTCTGAGAAGAATTCTTAGCTATGCAAAACCCAACGTGTCACCATGTGCACCTACTGAATAGCTTTATACAAGGCAAGTTGTGTCAGCTACACACACACACACACACACACACACACACACACACACACACACACGGCTGTAACTTGCAAACAGCCACTAAGCAGAAATTCTATTTAATTAAAAGTGCAAAAGAAAATACAGCCAGATTAACATTCTTGAGTAATAACTTTGAGGTTTGAGGTTCAGCTTTACAGAACTGTCGTGGGAATTTAAAAGTAAATTAGTCTGCCAAACTATGGCGGTCCTATCTTTAGTATTTGCCTGATGTCACTTTTTTAATTTGCTTTCTTAGCTAGTATATTTTCATATATGAACGAGTAACTTCATATTCACTTTCTAATCCCTTTTATGCCTGTTGATTGTGATTTCACAGGTTCCTGAAGCAGTAGACTCCAAAAGTTTCCAAAAGATATCATCACTCAAGAAAGCATTTCTTTGGCCAATAGTATAATTTTTGAAGTTGTAGGAGACCTATACCTTGTTTTTGATTGGTTTCCGGAACCACCACCATACATACCAGAGAGTCTACATATTTAAGCAAACAGGCAGCTTTCAGAATAGAAACATATAAATAGTCATACTAGAAATGAATAAACGCAAAATAGACCGATGTTCAAGGCTGAGATCATCTACAGTTCACTGCCACGGAAACTGAAAAATCCATGGTTAGCAGGGAGCAGTGGCTCAGGCCTGTAATCCTAGCTACTCAGGAGGCTGAGATCTGAGGATCCAGGTTCAAGGCCAGCCCGTGCACAAAAGGACCTAAGACCCTTATCTCCAATTAACCTCTAGAAAATGTGAAGAGGGGCTTGGCTCAGGGGTAGGGCGGTGGCCGTGAGTGAAGAGCTCAGGGACAGTGCCAGGCTGAGTTCAAGCCCCATGACCCACCAAAAAAGAAAAGATTTCCTTTTTATTCTTTTCATCTCTGTTGTGCAAGCTCCCAGTAGCCTTTGTGTATAAAAAATTTTACCTTCGTTACTAAATGAATCTGTAAAAGAAATTGTTTTGGGGGGATTAACTTCTCTGTGATTTGGGGGAGAGGCATGAGAATGACCTTTAAAATACTGTTTTGCACCTGATCTCGAAATAGTCCAGAAAGTTCTTCTTGCAACAATTTATTCCAGTACCTGAAATACTGCCAGCTAGGATGTTAAGAGACATAGATCCTCGTAAAGATTGCCAGTCCCACATTCGAGTGGTTTAATCAGTAACAAGGAGAAAAATGGGAACCTTTTATGGGCCAAGAGTAGATGGACTTATTCAGCTAACAAATATTTATTGATCAAGCATTTAAATGTGCTAGACATTGCTCTGAGTATAGAAAATATTGAGGAGAAAAGAGAGACCAGGTAGTAGCCCGGGAATAACCTAATTTCAGCCTGAAATCCTGGCTACTCAGGAGGCTGAGATCTGAGGATCTTGGTTCAAAGCCAGCCCAAGTATGAGAGTCTGTGAGACTCTTATCTCCAATGAACCACCAGAAAACCGGAAGTGGCGCTGTGGCTCAACGTGGTAGAGCACTAGCCTTGAGCTGAAGAGCCCAGAGTTCAAGCCCTATAACCAACATAAACAAAACAAAACAAAAAACATAATTCGTATTCATAATTAGGCCTTTCACTCTCATTTTTAATCACTAAGGTTTATTGCCTATGGTTAAGGTTTTAGCAGCTAGACAAATAAGTAGAGGAAACTTCATGACGTGCCAAATTCCCATAGATGCGCCCCAAGACTAGAAGCTTCAGTTACTGTCCTCCCTTCATCTTCCCACATCACCTCCAAAGGTGGTCATGGGCCTTGTCATGGGCCATCATTGTCCTGGTACGGCCCAGAAAAAAGGAACACTCTGACTCAAACAGAAAGAAAAAAAATCTTGATTTCTACAAGAATCTTTTTTCTCTGGTTCATTTTCTTATATCCTAAAGATGAAAACAATATCTGAGAATTCACTCTGCTCTTCATACATGACACAAATAGTAAGATCTGGAATGAAATCCCTCCACTTCACCTTCAAACTCTCTTAGGTCTCTTCCTGTGTGTTAAGCTGACCTCACAAAGTTCCAGGAATGTGGTCTATGACAGGACTCTATTCCAGGAAGCGATGGTTCCCGCTCACACTCAATGTTCCAGAGGCTCGGAGGAGCCCCACGGCACCTTGCTAGACCACAGCAGCTTCTCAGCTCTTCCTCCCTACCTGTGGTGTTTGCTTACTAAACCATCAGCTGAAGTTATTTACCCTGTATCTTTTATCTCAAGTTTCTGGTTGTATTTTATCTAAGTCATCTCCACTTCAGTTGAGCGAAGGCTGTGGTTTTGCAAATTAAATCAGTTGTTGGTTTCTGCATATTTCTCCTCCGTGTGTTTACAAAGGCTTTTTAAAAAAAAATCGTATGTCTGTTTTCATTTTACAGTTGTGTGAGGGAAGATTTGTTTTGCTTAAGGTTCTTTTAAACCAATTCAAGGCTATTTAAAAGGACACACATCTTAAGAAACCAAACATTTTGCTTTGTGTAAAACATATCTTTTGCCACAATTGTATGCCCTTAATGTTTGAAAGTTGGCATGTAATGGTAAGATCATTGGTTCATTAGTCTATGCTTTAGATGTCGAGCAAAGGAGATTTTTACTTCAAAGCAAGGCAGTAATGTTTAAGAAAGCTGAAGTATAAGCCAGAGTCTGGTGGCTCATGCCTGTAAACCTAGCTACTCTGAGAATCACAGTTCAAAACCAACCTGGGAAAGGAAAGTCCATAAGACTCTTACCTCGAGTCAACTGGCAAAAACAAAAGCTGGAAGTAGAGCTGTGGCTCAGGTGGTAGAGCACCAGCCTTGAGCACAAAAGTTCAGAGAGAGCACTCAGACCCTGAGTTCAAGTCACAGGACTGGCATCAGGAGAGAGAGAGAGAAAGAGAGACAGAGACAGAGAGACAGAGAGAGTCAGAGCAAGAGAGAGACAGAGAGATGGCAGAGAACAGAAATAAGGAAGGGAAGGGAGGGAAGGAGGGAGGGAGGGATAGAGGGAAGGAGATGCAGTGTCAAACATGAAGGAAGAACGGGCATGTGAAAGGCAAAGGGCCGAGTGCCAACTAAAGGTCTAGTGCAATAGTCCAGGTAACATGTCTAAAGTTCTCAAGCTGAATGATAAAGAATGGTGATAGACTATGTGGAAATCCTCAGGTGAAATGTACAGGACTTGGAGCACAGGGCCCTGCAGGAGATGAGAAGAGAGGACTGGTAGGTGATTCAACTCGAACATTTCTGGCTTGGAAGATTCAGCGAATGACCACTCCATTGATCAAGACATAGGCATTTGAGGAAAAGGTGAAATTCATAGTTTGCTTTAGTCATTTTGAGGGGCTCGTAGCCCACTTGGAGATGCCTCCTTTGTAGTTTAAAAATAGGAGACATGATGAAATGAGGACATAGTTCAAGGGGGAAAAAATGTACCTGCATGATTATAACTAAATTGACATCATTGAAATGATTTAAATGGATGACACTGACCCAAACATTTGACTTAAGTATGGAAGTGTTCGTGGTCCATGACTTTTTGAAAGAAAAAGAAAAATGTTGAACATCAACAAAGCAGAATATATATAACTTTCCCCAATGGAGCATCAGTTCTCAAAGTGTGTTCCAAGGAACCCTGCAGAGCCTGACGACCCTGTAGAGTCTTCATAGTTCTACTATGGTGTGCTTCCCCATTCTGCATTTATTCTCTACAGTAGGATTTTCTAGGACCTCCTGACCTGAATGCAACAGACTGAATGCAAAACCCAATAGGAGAAGCCAATTGTCTTCTACTGAACCAGACGTTAAACAGATCTGCAGGAGTGTCAAATCGCATCCCTTTGTCCAAATTTGCTTTTTGTTTTGGAAACTATGCTTGTGCGTCATAAAATGTGTGGCTTTTTTCAACAGAAGACATAATGGATTTTTGTTATCAAGAATTATCTTAATGGGCTGGGAATGTGACCTAGTGGTGGAGTGCTTGCCTAGCATGCATGAATCCCTATGTTTGATTCCTCGGTACCACATACACAGAAAAAGCTGGATGTGGTGCTGTGGCTCATGTGGTAGAGTACTAGCCTTGAGAAAGCTCAAGGACAGTGCACAGGCTCCGCGTTCAAGCCCCAGGACTGACTATATATATTAACTTTTCCTCAGCCTCATTTTCTAATATGATGAAATCGGTAGATATTAGACAAATAAACCAAAGCCCTTTTACACTCTTAAGAATTTTTAAGGGATGGGCTGGGAATGGAGCTTACTGGTAGAGTGCTTGCCTAACATGCATGAAGCCCTGAGTTCGATTCCTCAGTACCACATAAACAGAAAAGGCCGAAACTGGTGTTGTGGCTCAAGTGATAGAGTGCTAGCCTTGAACAAAAAGAAGCTCAGGGACAGAGCCTAGGCCCTGAGTTCAAGCACCAGGAATAGCAAAAAAAAAAATGTTTAAGGGAGTAAAAGAGTCCTAAGAAGAAAAATGTTAAGAACAAACTGCCATGAGCAGAAATGAATAAACTGAGACTGCATGTCTCAACCAGAGCAAATCTTGCAAGCACAATATATGGAATACAATAACAATAATTTATTTTAAGTTTTAAAGCCAGAAAAGCAGGATACATATTTTTAGAAATGCATGAATATAACCAAGACGAGTGGGGGGTGTGGGGGGGGAGGGAAACGGGTACCAAGACATGTGAAAGGGTATCAATGTATGTGAATTAATGCACCTTCTATCTGGCAAATATCATGTAACCCTTTTACTAATTACAATAAAAAAAAGATACAGAAAAAAAAGAAATGCATGAATATATATATATATTACATAAGAAAAAAATGATGGGGATAACCAACTCCAAAATCTACATAATTCTTATTGAGGGTATGAAAGAGAATACAACCTTGGAGGAAGAAACTGGAGTATTCAACAATGTTGGTTACATTTTTTAGGTTGAATTATAGGTATGACCATGTTCATTTGGGTTTTTAAAAATACTTTTGTATGCCTAAAAATCATTTATCATACAATTAAAAATTAATAACCATCACCAACTTTGAAATATGAAAAGAACCTGCCTTTAAAAAGGAACAGAGATTTGAATAAGCATCTCTTCAGAGAAGATATGCAAATGGCTAAAAAGTACATGAAAAGATGGTCAACCTCATGAATCATTAGAAAATAAATGTGAATTATGAGATATCAGTTTGTGCCCATTATGATGGCTATTATCAGAAAGATGGAAAATAGTGTGGTCAAAAAAAAAAAAAGAAACTTTAGCAGGGTGCGGTGGCTCATGCCTGTAATCCTAACTACTCAGGAGGCTGAGACCCGAGGATCATGGTTCAAAGCCAGTCCAGGCACTAAAAAGTCCATGAGACTCATCTCCAATGGACCAGTCGAAAACCAGAAGTGGTACTGTGGTTCCAGGGTCATAGCCTTGAGCTGAAGTACTCAGGGACAATACCCAGGCCCAGAGTTCAAGCCCCACGACTAACGACAACAATAACAAAAAAAAAAAATGGAAACTTGGGCCAGGAGTGTGACCTAGTGGTAGAGTGCCTGCCTAGCATATGCAAAGTCCTGGGATAAATTCCTTGGTACCACATACACAGGAAAAGCCAGCGTGGCTTGAGTGGTAGAGTACTAGCCTTGAGAAAATAAAGCTCAGGGACAGCGCTCAGCTCCAGGACTAGCAGAAACCAAACCAAACCAAACCTCATCTTTAGGGTGGGGCGGGGGGATGGATAAGGGGTAAGGCATATGTCTGTGTACCATTATTGGGAATGTAAAATGGTACAGTTTTCATGCAAAGCAGTATGGTTGCTTCTCAAACAAACTTAAAAATAGATCCACCATATGATCCAGCAATTCCACTTTTCAGTTTATAACTAAAGGAACTGAAACCAAGGTCTTGCAAGAGATTTGTATACTCCCGTTCCTTAGCATTCTTCCTGACAACCAAGACAACTATCAGCTGACAAATGGATGAACAAAATCTGGTACATACACAAAATGGAATAGTCATCTGTCTTGAAGAAGAACATCTTTTCCCGTACCCTCATGTAGATGAACTTGAGGATATCGTGCTTAGTGAAATAAGGCAGTCAAAAAAGGACAAATACTGCATTCTTTTCCTTATTTGAGGTGTCTAGTATGTACTCAGGTTAATAGTTGCCAGGTTCTGGGAAAAGTGAGAACAAAAAGTTATTGGCTCATAGGCACCAACTTTCCTTACAAGATGAAAGAGTTCTGGACATGAGTAAACAACACTGTAAAGACTAATAGACAAATATATGGAAATGATAGACAGCTCTACTAAACACTTGATTGACTAAATATGAATAAGTTGTATTGTACTTTTCTTTACCACAGTAAAAAATAAAAGGGTTTTTTTTATGACATGGAGATTTCTCATTGTTCTACTTACGGGTTAACTATTTTTGAATTATCTGATTAACTGTCTTACCAGACTCCTCATTTGGGTCCAGTCCTCAAAATTAGCTCTTACGGAACATTCTAGTCTTCCAAAATATTCTATACTTCCACTCCACCTGCATAAAGCTGTCCCAAAGGAACTCCGATGAAATCTCATGGCAGAAAAGCCCCACCCAGAGACTACTTTCTCCAGATTGCAACAGGAACCCAGCTAGGCCACTTGGCTTTCTCCTGCCTTTGGACTGCCACCTAACATTGTGTGGCGCTGACTGTTCCTCGTGGATTTGATCCACAGTCTCACAGTCATTTGATCCCCACCTGCCATGTGTAAGCTATTGGGAGATGTGGATCACAAGAACACGCTGCTGTCTGTACCGGCTTGTTTAGCAGCTTTGCCTGTGGCTGAAGTCGAGGGTGGATACAATGTGCAAATGGACAGGTGGCTCAGTCTGGGCTTTTACACGTAAATGAGCTGTACATTCAGAACATAGAGAATTGTTTCTGGACTCCTATGGCTTCCTTCCCTTTTTATTTTATTTTTTTTCTGTGAGGCGTGTGTCTTGAGCCAGGGCCTGGGCACTGACGCGAGGCTAGGACTCTTCCACTTTGATCCACAGGCCTGCTCTGGCTTTTTTTTCCTGAGTAGTTTATTGGCGGAAAGAGGGTCATGGGCTTTCCTACCCTCAGCCTCCTGAGTAGCTAAGATTACGGGTGGGAGCCACCAGTGCCTTCTAGTTCTTTTCCTAGCACCATGCCAACATTTCTTTTCCCCAGCAGCTTCATCATTGGATACCTGTCCTCCAGCCTGGAGGAAGAGTCAGTCCTTCCTCTCTCTTCACTCTCCCACCACCACCCTAGTTTCATTGTTCTTTATGCTCCAATGGATTTCTTCATTCTAACATGAAGACAAGAAATAAAAACAATGTACTCCAGGGCCTGGGATACATCTGGATAATGTCTAGTATGTGATGTTACTTCCTCATTGCTCCCTTTACAGCTGTGAGTCCACGGATAATCTAATTTAACCCTTTCTTTCTGGTTGCTGTGGGAAAATACAAGTGACATAAACTTTACCAGGATAGCTGTTTTTTTCATATATTTTTTATTGTAATTAATAGAAGGGTTACATGATATTTGCCAGATAGATGGTGCATTAATTCACATACATTGATACCCTTTCACATGTCTTGGTACCCATTTCCCTCCCCCCCATCCCCACCCCTCATCTTGTTTTCCCCCCTTCTCTATCCAATTTCAAATAACCAAATACAAATATATCAGATATATCAGGTAACAAAGTGAGATACTGTAACAATATGAGATAACCAAGGGACAGCAAAAGAGATGAGAGATAACATAGTACCTTAAGGACAACAGTCATTCATTATATGGCTTTTGTTTCTATATCCTAGAGGTCCTTTCATTTAGCGTCATACTATATGGCCTTCTGTATCTAGGTTTTGCTCTATTGCAAATCTCTGCTAGGAGAGCCCAAGGTTTCTACTGATTATGACAAATGAGGGAAACCATTGAGCCTACGTTCCTTTCAGTCTGGCTTACTTCACTTAATATGATTTTTTTTCTAAGTCTTTCCATTTCCTAACAAATGGGGCGGTGTCATTCTTTCTGACAGCAGCATAGAATTCCATTGTGTACAAATACATCTTGTTGATCCATTCATCAACTGAGGGACATCTAGGTTGGTTCCATATCTTTGCTATGGTAAATAGTGCTGCAATGAACATCATTGTGCTAGTGGATTTAGTACGTCCTTATTTCTGGACGATTGGGTAAATGCCAGGTAGTGGAATTGCTGGGTCATAGGGGAGTTCTATGTTTAGTTTTTTTGAGGAACTGCCACACTGCTTTCCATAGTGGTTGAACGAGTTTGCACTCCCACCAACAGTGTAGTAGTGATCCCTCCTGGCCACATCCCCTCCAGCATCTGTTGTTATTCGTTTTCCTGATCCTGGCTATTCTAACTGGAGTGAGGTGGAATCTTAGAGTTGTTTTGACTTGCATTTCTTTTATGACCAGAGATGTTGAGCATTTCTTCATGTGTGTAGAGGCCATTTTTGTTTCCTCTTCAGAGAAGACTCTAAGTCTTTGGCCCATCTTTTAATGGGATGGTTGTTACTTTGAAGATTAGTTTTGGAGTGATTCAATTTTTTGAGCTGTTGGCATATTTTAGATATGAGGTCTTTGTCTGTTGTATGCTTGGTGAAGATCTTCTCCCACTCTGTAGGCTTCCTAATTAGTTTACTAGCTATGTCCTTTGCCATACAAAAGCTCTGCAGTTTAATGCAGTCCCACTTATCCAGCCTTTCTCTGATTTGTTGTGATTCTTGGTCCTTATTAAGAAAGTTTCGACCTGTGCCAAGGAGGCCTAGTGTATCTCCTATTCCGTCTTGTAAAGTTTTCAGTGTGTCAGCTTTTACCTCGAGGTCTTTGATCCATTTGGAGTTAATTCTAGTGCAGGGTGACAAACAAGGATCCAACTTTAGTTTTCTGCAGGTGCTTTAAAACCCTGAAAAAGGAAATTAAAGCAGAACTGAGGAAATGGAGAAACCTCCCATGCTCCTGGATTGGAAGAATCAACATTGTGAAAATGACAATCTTGCCAAGGGCTATCTACAAATTCAACGCAATACCCATCAGTATCCCAATGTCATTCTTTAAAGAAATAGAAGAGGCAATCCAAAATTTCATATGGAATAATAAAAGACCCCGTATAGCAAAAACACTTCTTAGCAGAAAGAACAGCGCTGGAGGAATTTCAGTTCCAAACTTTAGACTCTATTACAGAGCTATAATTATCAAAACAGGTTAGCTGTTTTTAAGTGCATAGTTCAGTGTCAAAACATTTGCCATCATCCATCTTTCCAAATAGAGACTCCGGACCTATTAAACCCCAATTCCCTGTTTCTTTCTCAAAGCCCTCTGGATCTCTAGGAATGTGACTACAGCAGGTACTTCACTTAAATGAAGTAACATGATATTTGTTCTTTTTGTGACTGGCTCCTTCCACTTAATTCAGTATCCTCATAATTCCTCTGTGTGGTAGTATATGTAAGAATTTCATTCCTTTTTTAAGGCTCTGTAATATTCTACTTTTATCTTTTTTTCAGCTTCATTTGGTTCTAGTGTAGAAAATACATAGTAGCCTATTTTTAGATGTTGTTCTTGAGGATTTTGTGGGACTGTGAACAATGAGAAACAGCTCCCAACCAGGACAGTAAATGCTACTTTAGCTTTCTTCCTTTCTCTTTCTAGATTGTTTTATGAGGACATAACAAGACAGTTACTTATTTCCCAATGTCACAATTAGTGAGTGATTATTATTGTGTTGAATTAGATAGGGGATGCCCTTGTTTAATAAATTATAGAGATTGCTCCCAGAGTTCCAGCAGGTCCTGTCACTTGACAAAGTGAGTAAAACACATCAGATAGTCAGATCCCCAGTAGCTTAAAAAAGGAGAGAAACTTGCAGGGTTCTTACATGAATTCAACTACTGAGGCCAGGCACCCTGAATCAAATTCACAGTCTCTACCCAGATTTCCATTGTTAATTTATTTTCCTTGGCTCAAGTCGATTAGAGTTAATCACTGTAGAGTTAATTGCTGGGAACAGCAGAGTCTGTGGTCACTGCATTATCAAAATGGAAACTTGGTACTCTAGTCAGAAAGGCAGCTGAGTCGTTAAAGAGGCAAATCTGATAAAGAACCTTGAACGACAAGCTGAGTGGAAACAGAAAGCCATCCAGAACTTTCCGTAACAGATGTCAACTCGTTTAAAGTCAAAATGATGACTCTGTGACCGACAGCTTGATTTCTTTCTGATTGTTTTTTCTCCATTAGTAATTTGCCTGCAGCGAGATCAATGAGAGAATTGATTTGATGTACCTGAGAGGAAAATGGCAATGATGGTCTACCATGAAGCTGTATACAACTAGAAAATTCACCACCACTCAGTATTGTGGAGTTGATGACAGGGAGGACTGGCTCAAGTGGTAGAGCTCCACTAGCCTTGAGCAAAAAAAAGTACTCAAGGACAGTGCTCAGGCCCTGAGTTCAAGCCCAAGGACTGGTAGCAACAACAACAAAGAGCAAGTAACAGGATAGATTTCCTTGAAACTCTGTCCTAAGCCAGAATCCCTTCAGTCCAGTCCTCAGCCCCGTTCATGTGTCTCTCTGGAGGAAAGCTCTGTGAGCCATGCCTGACCTTGTCAGTGAGCCTGTCCCATCAGAGGGACTGCACTTGATCACCAGTGACAGGTGTTTTTAGTATCCTGAGGTATGTATTTGCAGTGGTTAGTTTCTCTCTGTAATGAAGTTAAAGTTGGCCGTAGAATGATTGGTGAGTTTAACCAGGATCTATTGCCAACATTTTCTCACTTCCCGCTCATCTTCCCAGCACCGCCCTTCCCCATTTCACTATGTTTGCTTTGAGACATTAGAAACAACCATCACAAAAAGAGCAGAGCAGGCCCAGTGCACATAAAGCAAAGACATCATTGCCAAGGCAGGGCATTTCCAGATGCCTGGTCCACCTGTGTGACCTTTTCCTTTGTTTCCTTTTAAAAGTAAACGTGGCAGGATCTGAGCTGTTCCATAACTGGGAATGTGGGAGCTGCCCGCTAAGTGAAGAACGCAGCTTCACAGCACAGCAGAGAGGATTCCTGCCTCCTGCTACCCACTGAAGAGCCAGGCCTGTAGGGGAACATGCTTCTAGCCTGGGATTTCTGACTGCCTGGCACAGGAAGCCTGGATGAATTAAGAACACATTGACAATGAGATTTCCTTCCAGCTTTAATGACATTGGAAGTCAAGTCAATAAAGGAATTATTCTATTTTGTTAGGCAAAAATGAGGCCAGATTAGGACTTGGGCTTTACACTGCCTTCTACTGTATGAATTCTGTATCCCAATGAATTCCTAGAGGGCCTAGCAAAATAATGCTGTATTTAGCCATGTCAACCTCAGACTTCCTTTTCATTTTCTTCTCTTTTCTTTTTTTCTGGTAGTGCTGGGGTTTGATTGGTAGGTGCTCTACTGCTGAGTCATTCCTCTGGTCCTTTTTGTTCTTTATGTGTATGTCAAACTGGGGGTTGAACTCAGGTCCTCACACTAGCTAGGTAAGCACTCTACCATGTGAGTCACACTTCCAGCCTGTCTTTTCTCTGATCACTTCTGAGATAGGACTTCACTCTATGCCTGAGTTGTGATCCTCCCGTGTGTGGTTTTCTGTGTCATTGCATGTAATGGGTGTATGCCATGGTACCCCAACCTTGTGCTTAGCCTTGTACCTGGAATAAGAGGCTCTTAATGCCACACATGGATTGAGATGGTGCCTTGAAGACTTTTCTACTTGGGCTGGCCTCAAACCAAAAATCCTCTGATCTCTGCCTCCCTAGTAGCTAGGATTATAGATTTGAACTCCCACACTCAGCTTCTCTGGTTGTTTTTGAGATAGGATCTCATTTCCTGCCTGGGCTAAATTGGACTGAGCTCTACCTATTGTTATGCTTCCCTGCATAGTAGTGATGAGAGGTCCATGCAACCAGCATTTTTTGTTGTGTCAGGATTTCATAAACAGTTCCAGGCAATCCTCACAACCTCAGTGCTGGAAGTTCTCAAGTTTTGCTAGCACTAAAATAGGTGTATTCCAACAATGGAGTTTTTGTTTCCTACTTGGGCTTGCCTATAGTCCATCCTCAGTAAATATGAATATAAGAATGTGACTGACGAGCAGGAATCATTTCTGGCTAAGTCCCATCATGTGAGAATAGAAGGGTTAGCTCCCCAAGATGGAAGGCTTCCGACTGCCGTGGATTGGTTTTGGGACAAGGGGGATTCCACCTACTAAGTCAGAAAAGCCATTCATTTGTGCATGGCAGGCATTGGGACTAAAATAGACTGCAGAGATTAACCTCGTCTCCCTATTTCACAGGCAGAGAAGCTGTGGATTGTGTGACTTTACCCCACCCCACCCCCAGTTTAGCCAACTCTTGTGGAAGTTTCCATTGGTTTCAGCCTCCCAAGGAAAGTACAAGACTTGTCAACCATTAGAACCATAGTCCAATTTCTACAGTCCAGGCTTCTGCCTTCTGACAGGGGGTGGAGGGGAGTGTGTGATTACTTCTCTTGACCTTCAACTTCATGATCAGAATCACTTGGAGCTCCGCATGTTAAGAAGTTCATAGAGTAGGCAGAGACCACTGTCTCTCTAGCAGAAGTCATTCCTGTGTAGAAGGTCACCAATCCCAAAGCCACCTGATTCTGAGACCTTACCAGAGGCCCAGAAGGGACAAAAATGGATTAAGTACAGACTTGCATGCATGTTCTTCAAATTCAACCCATCTTGTGGGAGCAGAGGAGGCCTCACTCAGGCAGGCCCCCAGTTGGGTCCATCTGCACAGTCAGCTTCCACCCTGAGTCTCATCCAGCTGGAGTTCCTGCAGCCAGGGCTGGAAAAAAGGAACTGAAGAGACCAGAGAGTCCTGTAAGTCCTTATGCTCCTCTTGGCCAACTATCCCCCATCTGTCTGTCTGTCTTTCTTTCTCTTTCTCTCTCTCTCTCTCTCTCTCTCTCTCTCTCTCTCTCTCTCTCTCTCTTTCTTCCCACCTTCCTTCCTTTCTTTCTTTCCTTCCTTCTTTCTTTCTTTCTTTCTTTCTTTCTTTCTTTCTTTCTTTCTTTCTTTCTTTCTTTCTTTTTCAGCTTGATCTGCCTACCCCCAGATGTTGCGTTTCTGACATTGCCTTTTATTCCGGCATCCTCAGTGAGGAAGTCCAGAACTGCAGAGGCCGCCATGGGAGGAGGAAGTGTGGGGAAGGGTGGAAGCGGAAGCAGAGAGAGCAGTGTGTGTCCTAGCCTTCCTGGATACACATCAGAAGACAAGAGAGTGGCTTCATCACTGGGAACCCCGGGGTGGGAGTGTCTTTTGAGAGCCCTGCGGAAGCATGAGATAATCACTGTGAAAGATTAAAGCCGCCTTTTAATGAGTACCTCTCTGTGGTGAGGATCTGCGCAGAGCTCAGTAGGAAGCCCGAGGTTTCTTCACAAAGATCTCAACACAGCTAGCTTGGTCAGATGCAATTCAAAATAATTAGGCCGATTTTAAAAAAGCAAAAGCAAAACTGTGAGCTTCTGGAGTGGACTCTGGGGGAGAGAGGGAGGGACACTGCGAAAGACAAGACACCGTGTGCTCTGGCTCCTGTTCCCTCCGGGACTGGCTCTGGGATTAGTCTCCCCGGGCAGCACTGACAAAGGGCTTTCTTTGCCTGTCTTGAGTTTTTTTCCCTGTTTGTAAAAGAAAAAAATAGACCTGGCTATCATTTTGAATATGTCACCAAAGGATGTCATTGAAGTTGGAAGCATTTTGATAAATGTCCACTTTCAGCCAGGTTCCGTTCCCACTCACTTCTCTGGAAGGTAAACTGAGGTCTAGATGAAGAAAATTCTTCCCTGGCTTCAAATTTTTCATTAGAATAAGATGATGTTTCCCTTAAAAAATAAATAAATGAGCCAGATGTGGTGGTTATACCTGTAATCCTAGCTACTCAGGAGGCTGGGAACTGAGGATCAAGGCTCAAAGCCAGCCCAGGGACAAAAGGACCTGAGACTCTTATCTCAATTAACCTCTAGAAAATGGGCTTGGCTCAAGGGTAGGGTGGTAGCCTTAAACTGAAGAGCTCAGGGACAATGTCCAGGCCCAGGGGTAGGGCAGTAGCCTTGAGCTTCAGCTCAAGGACAGCACCCAAGTCAAGTTCAAGCCCCAAGACCCAATAAATATTAAGTAAATAAATAAATAAGTTCAGCTGTTGTCACAGGAGTCAGAAGTGATAGTAGTAATAATTGACTTTTCTTCCTCTATGAAAGGTCCTAGATTCATTGCCAAGGTGACTTACCACCATGACTTCCCCATTGTCCCGGCTCTACCTTCCCACCCTCCTGGTCCCCTGCTCGGAGCCACAATGTCCCTGTATCTGCAGCAGCATCCTTCATGTGACTCATCTATGACTCAGACCACCACTGTCTCTCCAGCTAGCACATGAGGGTTTTGTGTATGTTGTTCTGTATAAAACTGTCAGTTCATGTAAGGATTATAGACTGCTATTTCCGCCTGCTGTGGTGATACTACTACATACTGTATTTTCCTTGAAATGTGTCACCCATACACACACCCTCAGGAGGAAGTGGGAGAGGCTATAAAGCAGCACAGTTGAACCCAGGAGTGCTTTTGCTACCGAGGTACACAGCACGCTGGCTTTGCAATGGCTTGTCCAGGCTTTAACAGCCAGCTGACCATGTCACTCAGCTCATAGGATTAATTGGCAGGAAAGTAGAGGCCAGGGTTTCAGAACCCCTTCCTTGAAACCCTCTAGAGAGCAGGGAACGCCACAGACCCAACACAGAGTTTCACAACATCATTAGCGAATCCTTATTAAGGAATGGCCAAAAGTAAGTGTGTGTGTTCTTCATCTACTTGACCAGTACTGAGGAAAACTCCTCTGACATTATAGTAATTATAGTAGCTACTCTTGCCACCAAACACCGTTAAAGGCATTTGCTGTGAATTGGTTTGTTGACTCCTCATCACAAAGACAGAGAGACCCAGTCTTTCAGAGACCGCCCCCCCCCCGACCCCACCCGCCTCCCCAAAGTGGATCTACCCCACTCTTCATCTTGCAGACATGGGGACACAGTCATAGGGAGAGTAAAGTCATTTGTTTAAACTGTAGACTTGGTAAATGATAATATTTATCTGTTAACCATGGCTATCTCGTTTACAAACTCGGGAGTACTTCCCTATGCCTTCTGTATACATTCAAGCAAACACAGGCAAACTAATATCAGTTGGCAAATGTTATTATCCTTATATTATAGATGGGGAAATGTCCCAGTATGGATATCAAGTAGCACTCCCATCTGCTGCCTAAGAAACAGATTTGTAAGTCATTGGAAAATTCCCTAGGATTCCTCCCAGGGCAGCCATCATGAGACAGCTGAGGTGCCCAAGCAAGAAGTTAGGAAAAGTAATAGCCAAGCTTGCACCCCTTTCCCCCACAACACTTCTATTTAAAGCCCTGGGGAGCGCAGCGTCTTCACTCGCTGCTGCATGGCCTCCAGTTTGTACTCCCTCAAGGATATCACACTGAAGAATCAGCTGCCTGCAGATGGTGGAGAAAAGTTGTTAGCGAACATTTTTTCCCCTGCTCAGGGACTTAAAACAAAAGCATCTGAAGTCTCCAGTTAATACTTTCCCAATTTTACTTTTGTCATCTTCTCCAATGATTAGGATACCTGCTGGGTGATTTGCTTAGAAATGAAAATTTAGAAAGTCTTTTAACTCCCATTCCCAAACTGGAGAGCAGGAAACGTTCTCCCTCTCTGTCTGTCTGTCTGTCTGTCTCTCTCTCTCTGTCTCTCTCTCTCTCTCTCTCTGTCTCTCTGTCTCTCTCTCTTTCTCTCTCCCTCCCTCCCTCCATCTCTCTTCCCCTCCTCCTCCTCCTCTTCTTCTTCCTCTTCCTCCTCCTCCTTCTCCTCCTCCTCCTCCTTCTTTTTCTTCTTCTTCTTCTTCTTCTTCTTCTTCTTCTTCTTCTTCTTCTTCTTCTTCTTCCTCTTCTTCTTCTTCCCTCCATCCTTCTTTCCTTTCCTCTCTCTTACCCTCTCCTCCTTTTCCCTTTCCTGCATTGGCTCTTGAGCCATCTAACCGAAACTCTCCATTTTCTTTAATAATATACCTTCTCTCTGCCAGTTAAACTTCTTGCTTCTCCACTTTTAAAAGAAGAGAGAAATGAAAAATGCAATGCAATGCCATTACTGTGACTATGCACGCTCCATAAAGGGCAGCGCTAAGGTGGCACAAAACGTTCAGAGGAACATCATTATATTGGATTAGAATTGTGTGATGAGTTTTAATATAACTACTGTTGTTGCTGTTTTTAAAGGTACTAGTCAAGGCACACATACATATGTGCACGCGATAGCCAGTTCAAACGTTACTCAGTCATTTTAAGGGTAGTAGTTGGAATTCTGAATGTATTAGATCCGTGTCACAAACACTGGATTTCCAAACCATATCGCAATCCTCTAGAGCACTGTAATGTGGGGAGAAGTTGAAAGGAAAGCCTGGCCTCTTGTAAATGCTGTTTCTGGGGATTCCTGCGCTCTCTGGCATCTCATGAGGCTCTATCACATATGCATGGAATCTGCCCGCATAACTGGCAGACACCTCACGGGGACGAGAAGTTCAGGGAGAGCAGGACCACGTGGGCCATGAAATGTGAAAGCCTCCAGAGTCTGGTCCCTTTGTGAGACTCTCTCCCATTCACCCTTGCTCCCCCTCTGTCTTCATGCCAGTTAACGTGGGTAGCCTTCTAGCTGAAGAGTAAATATATTAATATCTGCAGTCAAGCCAGGCACAAGTGGCTCACACTTATAAATCCTAGCTACTCAGGAAGAACAAATTGAGACTCTACAGAGAGGTTCAAAGCCAGGCCTGGGAAAGTGTTCACAAGACCTCATTTCAGTTCACACCTGGGTCTATTGTGGTTACAGGCCATCCTGGGAAAAACTGTTTGAGACCCTCATGGGTCTTGCCATATCCTTATCCCCTCACTCTCTTGTAGTGCAGCAATCATAAAATAAAATAAAGCCACAAGACACGTTGCAGGATGAAGAAAGCTCTTCCAGCTGTCCCCTGTCAAAGTCATAATAGAGTGAACCCTGGTGACAGCCTCAGTTTCAGTTGTTGGCACAAAAGTGGGAAGAAATAAATGGCTAGCTTTTAAATTTAGGGAGTCATTTGTTAAATTGCAAAAGATAAACAGAGAAAAGATGTGAGCTTTATATAACCCACAGCAGGAACCTATGTTCCCAGATTTCTATTTGGCTAAATCTTGGTAATATCCTAAGAGAGGAAATAATTATACCCCTCTTTGTTTTTATCCTGGCAATGTCTGAGATGGTTTAAATGGTACAGTGCCTGCCTAAGAAGAGTAAGTCTCAGAGTTCAAACTCATACTACCAAAAAGAATGAAAAAGCTAGGGACCAGTGCTTCACACTTGTAAGCTCAGCTACTCAGGAGGCTGAGATCTAAGGATCATGGTTCAAAGCTACCCCAGGCAGAAATGTTCCTGGGAGACTCCTGTCTCTAATTAACTATTCAAAAACCAGAAATGGTGCTATGGCTCAAGTGGTAAAACACCAGCCTTGCATGAAAAGGCTCAGGGACAGCACCCAGACCATGAGTTCCAGCCCCACAACTAACAAAAGGGGAAAAAATGAGAAGCAAGAGCAAAGGTAGGGGAGACATTGTCAAAAAACAAATGTACTCTTTACCTGACTTATATAACTGTAACCTCTGTTTATCACCTTTGTAGCAACAATTTTAAAAAATTAAAGAATGAGAAGGATAAAAAATGGTAAAGGAGAGGAGGATGAAACAAAAAAGGCAGAAGAGGAAGAATAGGAGGAAGTGGGAGGCAAAGGACAATCATGTAATACTATGGGGTGTAGCTTAATTTACGTTTTATATGAGCTAATGCTTACCCCCAGTTTAGCTGAGCTGATGTAATTAGAAAACTTTAAATGGATTTTCCTCCTTGTCCCCAAGTTAACTTGTGACTAGTCAGTATTCTCTCATCTATACATTAGAGGATTTGATGTAAGTGATGACTTTTCCCTCCTCTTATTTTCTCCCCTGCCACTGAGGCTTCTCCAGACAAATAATAGCAATTAATATGCAGCCCAACTTAGAAAGAAGGAAAGAAATCGGGGCCGGGAGTTTGGCCTAGTGGTTAAAGTGCTTGCCTAGCATGCACGAAGACCCGGGTTCGATTCCTCGGTACCACATACATAGAAAAAAGCTGGAAGTGGTGCTGAGGCTCCAGTGGTAGAGTCTAATCTTGAGAAAGTCCAAGGACAGTGCTCAGGCCCTGAGCTCAAGCCCAGGACTGGCAAAAAAAAAAAAAGGAAAGAAAGGAGGGAGGGAGGGAGGGAGGGAGGGAAGAAGGGAGAGAACGAAGGAAGGAAGAAGTATGCTCCTTGTTGCACAGGAAGAGAAAGCTTGGCATGCCTTGTCAGCTGATATGCATATATAGCACGTTTGTTTACTTTCTAGCTCTAGTGTGTGATCCTCATCAGATTCAGGTGTGTGGACAATCCTAGCTGACATCGTCATGAAGGCATTCAGGTGACGAGCAGGGTGCAGGGTGACTCAGCCTAGGTTAAGTATGTAGTGCTTGTATCCACTGAGTCAGGGGACCAGAATTCTCAGTTCTGCTCATTTCCTGGAACCAAAAGCCTGCCAACCGAACAATGACCTGCATCAAAGCTGTGTGCCAAATACAAGTGGGATCACACCTAAAGGTGGAACCAGTGAGTGTGGGAGAGGAATTTTAGAATTTCAAGCACATATCATGATGGTGCTTTAAAGCTGGAATCACAGAAATGAGGATGCTTCCATGGACCTAGCAGACGTTCATAAGGATAAGTGCTACAGTGAGATGGCGCCTTTGAGGGGAGAGGGTGCTCTGCAGAAGATCTGTGAAGGGCTTCATGAGACCTTGGCAGCAGAGCACAAATGAAGGTCACAAAACTCATCCCACACGTATCCCTGAAAGACACTGCCCTGTTTAAAAAACAAAAACAAGACAGCCTGGCCAATCGGTCATCTGAGACTGTTAGATGGAGAATCAAGATAAGGTTAATTGACACTTACAGAGGACAGCTTCACAAGCTCTGCCGGAAGCATCTATTAGTCCTGATGGTTTTGTACCCAAGGAGTTCTCCTTTCTTTCAGTACTCAGGGAAATTCCCCTTATCCCTACCATCAGCTCTAAGCTCCAAAAGCAAAACAATGCCTGAATGTCTTTGATGTTAATTTCATCCTCCGGGCTTACCCCCCACCTTTGTTCTTGACAT
This sequence comes from Megascapheus bottae, assembly GCF_031878675.1. Classification (NCBI taxonomy): domain Eukaryota; kingdom Metazoa; phylum Chordata; class Mammalia; order Rodentia; family Geomyidae; genus Megascapheus; species Megascapheus bottae. Next base: position 6,635,544 of record NC_143534.1, on the reverse strand, counting down.
ATGTACCTACACAAATTCCCGAGATCTGTGAGAAGTACAGCTGGCATGGTGGTGCACCACTGTGATTCCAGCTCCTTTGCAGGTAGAAGTAGGAAGACTGAAGTTTGAAGGATACCCTAGATGTTTTTTTAAATGATACCTTCTCTGAAAAATAAAACATAAGTGGCAGTGAATCTGGCTTAAATGGTTGAGGGTTTGCCGAGCAAGGAAGTTAATCAAGGTCCTGAGGAGGAGAGAGGAGTTCAGGGCAGCTCCCTCCCAGGAGGTAACAGAAACGCTAGCGCCCTCACAGCTTTCCATCTCTCCCTGAGATACATTCCTGTTGCATAGCGGCCTGATGGGGAATACACCCTGAAAATAGCAGTGACAAGTTCCCAAAGGTCAGAGAGGTAGTAACTCAGACTTCGTTGTGATTCCCTCTGGACTCAAATTAGAACTCACTTGGGACTCACATCAGAACTCCCCTTACTTGTGCAAAGGAAATCTTTCAGAGTCTATACATGATTAATATTGCCACAAGAGCAGAGAGTTCTCGGGGATTCATTTTTTTTTTCCCCGATGACTAGAGAAATTAAGACAATCGGAAACTCACTCCTATGTAGAAATGCCCAGAGAAGAAAAAGCTCTCAAAGAAATCCTGTCAGGACTTCCAGTCCAGCCCAGCTGCTGTCCAAAAATCCTAAGTCATGAGGCAAAAGAGGCCCAGTGACAGGAGAAGTCATCTGACTGCGATTCCACTGTGCGGTCTATGCAGAAACATTTCAGAGCTCAGAACACCCAATAAATCGTGCTCAGATAACCACTTCCTTTCGATAAGCCTTCCAAACTCCACAGGAAATCAAGACTTCACCAGTGTCTGAGAAACTAACAACACCTGTCAATTTGTCTGTCTATAGACTCAAAATTTAGCCAAAGACTATTCTGGAGTACTGGGGATCTCCTAGGGTTTTGTAAAATTAGCTATGAGAGGCCTAAGACTCCAGCTAGGGTACTGTCTCTGACTTTGCTATATAAAGGCAGTTGTTTACTTGACAAAGTTTGGAGGAATTAAGATAGAAAGATTCAAGCTGAGGGAGAAGCAAGGAAATAACTTTGTCTCTGTAAGATTTCAGTTTTATACCAATAATATTTCTTGAAGAATCTGAAAAAATTTTAAAAATAACTATAGGGGAAAAAAGATAATTTCGTTGAGATATGGGCAAAGCAAAGAAGGAAGAGCAAGTCACCCAGACTGGGTTTCTGGAATCTGTATCCAACACTACTGTGATCATTTTCACCTAGATCTCTAGGTAAGCATAATTATTAAGAGGATTTTCAGAGTTGGAAGCATGGGTCACTTGGTAGACTGCTAGCTAATGAGCAAAAGTATCAGGTAGGCTCAGTTTGAGCCCTACTCTTGGACCAAAAAGACGAAAGAAAAAAGGAAATTTTTTGGCATTTATATTTATATAAATGTTTATATTTTGAGAGCAAGCTATTATCGCTTTTTGTACAACATTCAAACAACATTTTTCAATATCTACTGGCTTCAAGTATTTTTTTAAGTGGCTCAGTGTTCAAAGGCTCATTTTATGTCTGTGTGGGTATGAGAGTATAAGTGTATGTCTGTGTGTGTATCTGTGTGTGTGTGAAGACAGAGAAAGAGACTGACAAAAACAGACTTTTGTAAAAATAACCAAAAGAAATAAGGATCAGCTGCTCAATGCCTAGAGCCAATTCCACATAAATAGACCATGTAAGAATTTGCAGTGTCATATTTAACTAGTGTGACTAAAATAGACTCACTCTTCATAAGTTCATTTTCTGATTACTATGTGTTGTTTCTTGTGCACCTCTGGAATAACAAAATAAAATGCTGGAAAATATGTGCTTCACATTGTAGCCATTAAACTTAACTCTCTTAGACTGCCTACAATTAGCTTTCTCCTGAGTGCAGACCAGCAAGGTTGGATGCACACTTCCAGACAGCTTTGTCCTCTGGCGAGTCAGTCTGTGGTTTGGGGAGAGTCCAACAATGTGCTTTGCAGAAGCGGAAATAGAAGCATTTGTTCAGCTGGATAGTAGACCCATTGAAGACTCTCGGTGTCCATAATAAACCACTGGTGAAGTGGAGAACAGAATAGCAAAAATATCTTACTAGCCTGATGCAGTGTTTATCTTTTGTCCTTTTCCAGGGAGCCACCATGTCACCATTTCTTCGAATTGGTTTGTCCAACTTTGACTGTGGGACCTGTCAGTCCTGCCAGAGTGAGGCTGTGAACCCCTACTGTGCTGTGCTTGTCAAAGAGTGTGTTGAGTCAGGTAAGAATAAGTGGGGACTGGAGTGGGGAGGGAGCTCTGGCTATGAATGCTGTGTGATGTCCTTGCAGGACCTTCAAGGTCATTTGACTCAACTGGAAGTGACAGCTCAAGGCATCAATGCCCAGTGTGTCTTAAGGACACATACTATGTGATATACAGACTAGAACCTTGAAACCCATTGCTGGGGTTTTTTTTTCACATAAACAAAGATAAGACAGTAAGTTCAGGAAATTAGGTGAAGGGTTGATGGGAACAAAATCTACTAAGTGCAAGTAGAGGATGTTTATTTAGCCTATACTCATAAGCCTGGTTGCTTTGAATGATTATAAGTAGATTAATACTGCCTAATCTCATTTGATCTTGGGATCAACTCTAAAGACTGCTTATTGTTTGCTTGGCCAAGCTTAATGAAGTTTGGAGGGCGCGGATCTATAATGAGCCATTACAATCCAGATTCTATTAACTTGCACTTACTAAGATCCTGAATGAAAGGATAGCCATGTTTTATCCTAGGTGAACTTGTACTGGCAGTGAATTCATGGCAAGGGATCAAATTGTGTCACTACCCAAGATTCCTTTTGTGGACTTAGAATCTTCTGTATATAATCCTATTGATAATGATTCCTTTGGCCTCCATTCATTTGATCACTGCCTCAGCATTTTAAGATTCTAAGGACTTTCCAGGAAAAAGGTAGGGGAAGTTCATATACCAAAGCCTTCCCATCCTCATAACCTTTTCCTGATTCTCTGCATCCAAATTGGCTCAAAAGAAATGTGACTCCACAAGGGTAGAGATTTGAAATAACTAGAGAAGTAAGTCATCACAATTAATATGCACATCAAGTGTTCTTGAAGAACCTTCTTTGAGGGCCCTGGGACTAAGCAGAGAGGAAAACACCACACACACACACACACACACACACACACACACACACAAATCCAGAAAAATCTCTCTCCCTTGACAACTCCTACTCTTATAGCAAAAGCCAATCATCAAAACTACAGCATGATAAGTAATAAGTGCTACGAGGAAAACAGAGCAGGTAAAGGAAATGGGGGGAGAAGGATGGATTAAAAAAATGTCTATTATTTTAGAGAATAGTTCCTAAGAAAGCCCTGAAGAGGAGCACCTGTAAATGCAAGGAGAGACTGCATCAGGTGGGAGAATGTCCATTGGATGTGAAGAGATCAAAATTTTGAGAAGTCTAACTTCCACTGTGCTGCCACAAACCAATAGCTAAAAAAAGAAAAGAAAAGAAAAAAAGACAAGAAAAACAAAAACATTTCTTTTCATGGCTCAGTTCGCCTGCCACTCTGAGTACATCAAAGGCAAAGAAACTGTCCATAACATCTTGATCTTATTCCTCTCTGCCCAGCGTTCTCTCCTGTTTAGTTAAAAGTGAGAATGCCACTTGCTCCCAACTCAAACCCTTGCAAATGTCACAAACATCTTTGAAGTGTGAAATGTCTAAGTTTTTCAAAGCTGCTTTGGACTCAATGTGTCTCCTAGACCCAGTACTCTCTCCAGCTTTAGGTCTCGTTGACATTTGCCTCTGAAGGGTCTTTTTCTTATTTTTGTTAATTTCCTTCTTCTTCTTTTGGTCTTGCCTTTGGACTTAGTCTAATCAGCCATGAGGATCAAGAGACCTTGTCAGAAAAAAAAAGAAAAAGTGTTTGTCGAAAAGATTGGCCTGTAGACTATAGAGATTTCTGGGTTTTGTTCTCACTAGAAATAACTCTGAATGTTATCACATAAGTATTATTCCTATAGAATTTAAGCTGGTTTTGAACTTTTGTGTGTGTAAGGAGTGTGTGTGTGTGTGTGTAGGGGTGGGGTGATTAGTCAAGAGAATGAGAATAAACAGATCCTGGTGCTTTCTGTCTGTGAGCCTTTGAAATGTGGGTAGAAACATAACTAAACTATTTTATTCTACTGGCAGAATTTTTCCAGTTTTCTATAAAGGGGTATCCTGTCTGAAGCTTCTGTTCTTAACCATATGCAGGATTTCTTCTTCCTAGTTTTCCAACCTTAACTATCCATCCAAAGCTTCATTGGTCCTTAGATTAAGACCCTCCCTCGGATGTGACTTTTAACCTCAATAAAATGCACCTTCATTCAACAGAGAAGAAAAGTTGTCAGGTACTGGTGGCTCATGCCTGTAGTTCTAGCTCCTTGGGAAGCTATGATCAGGAAGATCATGGTTCAAGGCTAGCCTAGGCAGGAAAGTTCTGGGGACCCTGTCTCAAAAATAACTGCCAAAAAAAATAAATAAATAAGGCTGAAGGTGTGTGTTAACTGGTAGAGTGTTAGCCTAGCAAGCGTTGGGTTCAAACCCCAGTACTGCCTAAAGGAGGAGAGAATGAAAAAGAATTTGAGAAAATAAAGGTTCATAATATTTTAGGGCTGATCATCTTTTAGCATATTTATGCCAAGTGAAAAATTTTCAGTCTTTGTAAAGGGGCAGTCATTATAAACTCACATTGTGCCACTGTGTCTTGCAGTTGTTGTTTTTTTTTCTTTTTTTTTCTTGCAGTTGTTTTATACTGACTATTTTTTCACTGGATGCCTGAGAAATTAACCAGTCACATGACCAAGACTTACAGACTAATATGGAAGGATATCAACAACAGGCAGAAAAGATTCAGTTTGTTTCTCTCTGTGTGTTTTGTTTTGTTGTTGATCTTTGGTGACAGATTCTTGCTATCTAGCCCACGTTGGCCTAGAATTTAAGGTCATTCTGCTTTACCCTCTAGAATATAGGCATTCCAAATATGTGCCCAGTCTTAAGGATTTTTTTTAAGAAGCTTCATTTGCTCACCCATTCATTGCCAAGGTGAAGCCATCAATTGAAAAACATTTGCCATCTGAGACATTATCAGATGCTGTCTCTTAAGGTAGCTACGTGCAATTCTGGAGACTCAGTGCAGCACCTTGCATCTTGGCCCTGGCCTTCTGGTACCTACATTGTCTCTGTGGTTTATGTCTTCACACCTAAATGATCTATCTTAGAAAGCCCAGGGCGTTGGTGTTACCATTAAGTTGAATGGTTTTCTAACCTTGCCTGAAGAAATCATGACAATTCTACCTCTGTGGTCCTAGAAAATGGGCAAATGTATATCCAGAAGAAACCAACCATGTATCCACCCTGGGACAGCACCTTCGATGCCCACATCAACAGGGGAAGAGTGATGCAGATCATTGTGAAAGGCAAAAACGTGGACCTCATTTCAGAAACCACAGTGGAGCTCTACTCGCTGGCCGAGAGATGCAGGAAGAACAACGGGAGGGCAGAGCTATGGGTAAGTGTCAGGACTTGAGCTCTGGTTCATCAAACCTCTGTGCCTTGCTGTAGCTAGCTCCAAGTTCCCATCAGGATTTCCCTGGCCTGGGGTAAACACATCCTTACCCCTTCTGCCTTTGTGATTTAGGGATGATAAATGGCTATTTATCATGAGCTTCAAAATGTATAAGTATATTCAACTGTCTCTGATCTTTACCATAATTGTGGGGAAGGCCCTAAAAATTCTGTGGCTGATCTTTAACTGTTTAGCTTGGAAATATCCAAAAAAAGAAAAAAAAGAAAGAAAAAAACCTCCTCTATTTTCAAGATATCTGACTGTGAGAGGTGAGCATGAGGACATCTTTGAAGTCTGATCTTTTTCCAGAATTTGTCTATCAATGGTTTTAAGCCATAATGGAGTCCTTTGGCTTACCCTGTACTAAGAACATCATCCACAATTCATGCTTAGCACACCGCTCTTGCAAATTAGGTCATAACTGTTAGGGTAGCAGATGTTTAGAAATATTAAAGGGAGGAGTAAAACATGGGAACATTAAAAAATGCTAATGCAAACTTCTGGGGACACAACACTGAAATAAAATATATCCATAAAACCTGCTTTGGCATCATCTGAAACCCAGGCAATGTTTTACATGTATTTATATCATTTATGCCAAAGATGAAGATCTTGCTTTTCTATTTCTTGCTTTACCTCAGATTTTAGAAATCCATACAAAAGGTTTTCAGTGCTCAGGTTTCACAAAGGAATGAGAGAAGGCCAAAAGCTGCATTTTTTTGTGTGTGCACCCATTTTGGGTGCACAGTTTTTTGCTGGTGTAATTGATGTGTTCTTTATAGATAATAACAAGGCAAAATTTTATTGAAGGTGAGTACATGTATATAATGTACATGTAGTTCAGTGATTTCGATTGAGTATTGCTGCTTTCAGCTTGGATAAAAGGATCGTTTGAATCTATATTGAACTGACTAACCATCCTTTTTAATGATTTTTAAACTCTGATTTTGGGGGGCAGGAAGGATCCTTAGCTTATTTTTATCTCATGTAAAAGGATAGCAGGTTATCTTAAACTAATACTTGCCCTTGCTTCTATTATAAACTGCTTTTCAAAATTACATTAAAAATGGATTATTGTTCTTAATGTACTCCATTACTTCTCTTTTTTTGCCCTTATGGTTAATCTCCTATTGTTACTGTATCAGACTTTGTTACCGGGTATATTGTATATATGTTTATTTATTTGAAATAGAGAAGGGAAGAGGGAAAAACAAAGATGATTGGGAGGAGGTAGGGAAGGAAATGGGAACAAAACCATGAGAAGGGGTATCAATGTGCGAGAAGTAATGCGCCTCCTACCTGAGGAATGTAACTGCAACCCCTCTATACATTACCCTGACAATAAAATTTTTAAAAACCAGATTATTTCACACTTGCCTTTCATCTGCCATGAGCTCATGATTTTCTCCATCACTCACGGAAGTAAGAGAAAAAAAGTCTTTCTATGAGCATGGCTTTCCAGTACTTGCATCACCCCTGGCTTAATTTCCTGTGTCCTGAATGTGGATAATACTTTCCTCACGCCCTGCTGACTGCCGTCAGGAGCAGACCCCTGAGTCCTCCTCCTCTTTCTGTGTTTGCCTTCATTTTTACTGCTCACCTCACAAATCTGACAGCCTTGATGTTGACAACATGTCTCTACACAGTGACCTCGTGAAGCTTACCTGAGAGCTTAACAGTTAGCCACGGAGTAGGAGTTTATCATAAAACGGGAACGCTCAAACACTATTGCTGGGATGTCCATTTCTCAGACATCTTGGAAGACTTAGCAGCTTACTTAAGCTTGAATTAACCACAATTCAAATTCAACTCTGGGTTTAAAAGCACATCTCTTGCTAAATCTCTTTTATTTTAGCTAACCCGTGGATGTGATGAGAAATCATCTCTTTTCTTATTCGTTTTAGTCTACTAATGTCATAATATACACATATGACACAAATATATATGATAATACATACACATGCATATATATTAATGCTAGTGATTAGTGAATGTCCTCAGATTTGTCCTTTCTTCTCCAATATATGACATATTCCATACGATCTTGAATCAGCCCCTAAAATGGCACTTCTTTCTGATCCCTTCTATATAACTCATAAATATGTATGTATATGTGTGTTATGCTCACATATATATGTATAAGTATACTTAATATATTTATATGTAAACATATGTACTTATAGTTATTAAATTGACTTCATACTTTTTATACATACTTGTGTGTAGATGTATGCAACATACACATGAGTGTGTATGTATATTCTTTTACCAGATCCTTCTAATTAGAATCCTTGTCATAGAGCATCTGGAATTTTCCCAAGCAAATGTTTGCCCTCTGAAAGCAAAGGCCACTGTCGTACCAACCAGTGGGAAAAGCAGGATGGTCTGTGGGTCTCTCAAAGCAGGATTCAATTTGTATTTCAAAAGCCGCAGGGTCTGCACTCTTAGAGTTCTTCAGATAAACAATGTCACATGGGATGAAAAACAAACAGAATGTGTCTTTGAATGCTGCCTCTACTTTATGCAAACTTTGCTGCCCAGAGGAAATGAATGAATCGCTGAGATGGTTTTATACCAAGAAAGGCAGTCATGAGGGGTGCTGCCCTGCTCTGAGGATGGCACAGCATCAATGGTTTCCGCCTTGGAAATCCACCCTCACACAGTGGCTGGTGATGATGTCATTGAACTCAGGGCTGGCTTCACATTCTGACTGACATTTTTCTCCTTTTCTTCTCCCTGTCCCCCAGTTAGAGCTGAAACCTCAAGGCCGAATGCTCATGAATGCAAGATACTTTCTGGAAATGAGTGGCAAGTGACATTTCTTTTTCCTATTTGGGGGGTAACAAAGACACAGACTTCCATTCCAGAGTAACTTTCATTACTGTTGTTACTGTTGCCAAGAGAAAAAAAGCAGCACAAGGATGTGTATATATATTTTTTTTTATTTTATTTTATTTTTTTTGCCAGTCCTGGCTTGAACTCAGGGCCTGAGCACTGTCCTTGAGCTTTCTCAAGACTTGAGCCACAGCACCACTTCCAGCCAAGGAATCGACCCTGGTCTTCGTGCATGCTAGGCAAGCACTCGACCAGTAGGCCAAACTCCCAGCCAGCACAATGAATTTTTATTAAAAATTTCCACTAGTGTACTGACATAAATTGAACCTAATTGTCTGGGCCAGATAGACATAAAAGAAAAATAAATAGAAGCAATCGAATTTGGAGATTAAATAGAAATTACAAACAAAAATGAAGGAAATAAAAATGAAGCACAATATTGATACTAGTGACTCACACCAAGCTGCTCAGAAGGCTGACATCTGCTGAAAATCAGAGATGGAGGCGTGGCATAAGTGGTAGAACACCAGCTGAGTAAGAAACCCAAGTCAGAGTTTTGAGACCCTGTGTTTAAACTCCAGTCCTACCAAATAAATGAATACACATGTAAATATAAAATATTTGCATCACTCTTTTTCCTCCAGTCCTGGAGGTTGAGCTCAACACCTAGGCCCTGTCCCTAAGCTTCCCTTGCTCAAGGCTAGCACTCTCCCACTTGCATTCTGTCAGTGTTCAGAAAGTTTCAGATTTTTGTTAAGCGCTGGGCCCTCATCCCTGTAACTCAGAAAGCCGAGATCCGAAAGATCAGGGTTCAAAACCAGACCAGGCAGAAAAATCCAAGAGCCTCTATCTCCAAGTTAGCACAAAAAAAAAAGGACTACAGGCATGCAGGCATGGCCCCAGTGGTAGTGCCAGCCAAGCAAGCACGAGGCCTTGAGTTCAAATATGGGTGTTGACAAGAAAAATAAAGTTTCAGATGTTTTTGTTTTAGAGTTTTGAATTAACCGTGTTCAAACCTGTAATGTTCCTTCAGATTCACGGTGCTTTTGTAAAACACATCTAGTTTCTTTTATGAAAGCAATAGTATAGGGCAATCAGGGAAAATCCTGAACACTCACCAGGTTCTAGATTATTCTGACTCATGGCTATTAACTTGTTCAATGTGATAACAATGTATAATAGCTATGTTTCTTTCTCAAAGGGAGCCTTGTTCTTTTACAGACAGGCTGAAATTCTTATAGACAAATTAATGTAATACAACACATTTGTTTCAAAATAATTTACTTGCACAGGATAGGGAAGGAGATAAGGTGATAGTAGAAAATAATGGGTGCCGAGTTGATTGTTGTTGACGCTGAATGGCTGAAATTCGAAAATTGATCTTAATATTTCATCTGATTTGTGAATGCCTCCTGAATCCCTCTTCAGTGGTAGGCTCGACAATAGTCTACCCCATAAAAGGTTCAATGCCTTACCCCATACACTCCTGTCTTGACCTTGGAAATCTGCCCTTGTACCACTCTATTCTCACTTGTTCCCTCTCCCACTATAGGCCCCACTCTTGTTTTCCACAGCCTGGCTAGAAAAGGCTATTCATCCAAGCCTTTTACAGATGCTAGCTTATGCTCCTTGTGTATTTGACCTCATGGTTGACCTCTCCAATTGGATTTCTCACACATACTTTAAATGCTGTTGACTATAAATTATAAAATGTAAAGTGTCTACTTTCAGCCATAAATCTGCCCTCTATACTCATGATCCTAGTTAATTATGAATTCTCCTATAAAACATGGAGGTTTTATAGCCTCCTGAACCTCCACCTCCCACTTCAATAATTTGTTCTCATTGTCCATATTTTTTTTTCAATTTTGTCATCTCTTTACATGGTTACATAGCCTTCTCCTATGCTGCTGCTAGAATGGATATTTCCAGGCTGGACCCCACCATACCAGTGCCTCTGTGACAGCCTCAATCTCTGCTTCACCATGGGTTCCAAGTGTTTGCAATTTTTTTTGTCAGTTCTGGGACTTGAACTCAGGGCTTGGACACTGTCCCTGAGTATCTTTTGCTCAAGGGTAGCTCTCTACTACTTGAACCACAGCGCCACTTCCAGCTTTTTCTGTGTATGTGGTGCTGAAGAATCAAACCTAGGACTTCATGCATGCTAGGCAAGCACTCTACCACTAGGCCACAGTCCCAGCCTGAAAGTGTTTGCAATTTATATACAGGAAAATGTGCAAAATGAAAAACTGACCTGATCCCTGTATCTGCTACAAGGGGTATGACGACTGAGTTCTTCTTCTGTACTGTCTCCTCTCTCACAATTCTCAACTGTTTCAAGAGTTCTCATTCTCATCCTGAGGCCTTATCTCTGGATCTTTGCTCATTGTATTCATCCTTCAGGATTATTCAGAAATCATCTCTTTTTTGTCTACTTTTCTTTCCCAAGTGCCGTTGCCTTATCTGGTACACTTTTCTTATTTCCACTGTCCTATATTTATATTCTGATATGTTTTGCATTCTCACTCCTTTCAGAATATCAGTGATCAAACCATATCTTTTTGGTTTTGTTCCTCCTATCCCCCCCCCCCCTTTTTTTTTAACCAAGTTGTAGGTTAGGCACTTTGGAAGAGCACAATAAATTTTTATTGAGCTACTCTTTTGGACTCCTTGGCACACTAAGCGATTTCCTTTTGGTGCTCATCCAATAGCTTTTCCAAATCCTCTCTTGATGCCCATTCTTCTTGATTTCTGAGTGTCTTACCGTTCTCATTCGTGGAGTGTGACCCTGGCTCGATACAACTGAGGGAGACTTCAACCTCCATCTGTGCACTTTAGAGAACCGCTGTTTCTTTGTACATTCTCTCCTTGCTCCTCTGTCCCCAAAGAAAACCTTGCTGCTTTCCTTGCCTCAGGCCTCTCATCCCCATCCACCAGTGGACTTCTCTAATCAAGTTTCCCTGCTCGCTGCAGTTTCCTTCCCATTGCTGAGACATACTTTATGAAGACCTCTTCCCCTAGTTTGAATAAACTCTTTTTTAACCTTTTTTTTCATATATTTTTATTGTAATTAATAAAAGGGTTACATGATATTTGCCAGATAGATGGTGCATTAATTCCCATACATTGATACCCTTTCACATGTCTTGGTCCCCATTTCCCTCCCCCCCCCCACTTTTTACCTCCCTCTTCTTCACTTCTTTTTCTTCTGGCATTTCTTGATGACATAGTATTAGTCGTGATGACATCTATATTAGTCACTTTTTTTCACTAAGATGTTAATTCTTCAGTCTTAAGAGTCTGGCTTCAAGTGTAATCCATGTTCTGAAATGGCTTCCTCAAAGAATATCAAACTTCTACACAAGTTCCTTTTGTTAGCCTTCAGCTTCCTGGATATCAATCCATGCTGAATGTCCTATTCTTTGGAGACCTGTCAGATATCATAGTGAACGTTGTTCCCCTTAGTTTTGTGTCATCCAAAGGCTTGAACTCAGGACCTGGATACTCTACCTTGAGCTTCTTTTGCTCAAGTCTCTACCACTTTGAGCCATAGCTCCAATTCCTGGCTTTTGGTGGCTCATTAAAGATAAGATTCTCACAAATGTTCCTGCCAGGCTGGTTATAAACCATGATCCTCAGATCTCAGCCCACTGAGTAGCTAGGATTATAAGTAAAGGCCACCGGTTCCAAGCTTCCCCATAAGTTTTTTTAGCAGCTGCTTCTTGGTCTCTTTTCAGTGAGCTCTTTTCCTACTTCCTAAAAGTATTTTTACCCTTGCAACTACTCTACAACATCATACACTATCTCTTGTACTTAGCTGTGCTGCCTGGGTATGCTGTCTCTGTGGATGGCTAGAGAGACTCAAGAGTTAGGAATAATCACTCAGATTTCTTCAGAAAATTCAATTACTTCTGTCTAAACAGACCTGGCATCAGACACCCAAAAATCTCAGAAATGCTGTGCCCAATTTGCTGTCAATCACCATAGCATTCTCCCTAATTCCAACAACACATAAAAGTTCTAACTTCTGGTTTTAAAAACTGAAAGGTTGCCAGGAGTTTGGCCTAGTGGTAGAGTGCTTGCCTAGCATGCACGAAGACCCGGGTTCGATTCCTCGGTACCACATACATAGAAAAAAAAAGCTGGAAGTGGTGCTGAGGCGCAAGTGGTAGAGTGCTAAGCCTTGAGAAAGTCCAAGGTCAGTGCTCAGGCCCTGAGCCCAAGCCCAGGACTGGCAAAAACAAAACAAAACAAAACAAAACAAAACTGAAAGGTCACACAGTCAAAAGGAGTGAAAGGATGGAAGCAGCAATTCAGCTTCATTTCAGTCCTCTGATAAGACCCCAAAGCAACCTCTACTATAGAATCAAGGAAATAAACCTAATGTTTTACCCGCACTGTTAAATCCCTAAAAATCTCACTAAAGGTTGGTGCTAGGTTGTGCCCAAAGGGAAAAAAGGGAAAAAACAAAAACAGAGTAAATGATCCAAAAATCTTTGGATCGGCTTCTGCCCACGTCCGTTCCTCGCCCCGCTCTCACCCTCCCCGTTCCAGCTGTGCTTGTCCCACTTTAGAGCTTCATGTTGCCTGTTCTCTCCCTGCAGACCCAAAGGACATGAGTGAATTTGAGACAGAAGGCTTCTTCTCATTGCACCACCGCCGAGGGGCCATCAAACAAGCCAAAATCCACCACGTCAAGTGTCACGAGTTCACTGCCACCTTTTTCCCACAACCCACATTTTGCTCTGTCTGCCATGAGTTTGTCTGGTAGGATTAACTTTGGTGTTTTGCTACAAGCGTCAGGTTGGGCATTTTTGTCCCATTTTGTCTTAATCCACCAAGTGCAAGCAGCATCCTGCACCCAGGAAACTCCCCAGGACGGAGGACAACCTTACAGGGACTGACAAGACCTGAGGGGTCAACATAAGATGATTTTTGTGGATCAAGGCTCCCCTCACGCTAAAGTCTTAGCCTGCACAGCTTCACTGTGGTGAAGTGCCTAGGACAATCGAGGGGGAAGTTGACACTGGCTCGTGGTCACAGTGATTTTCATCTGTGACTGCTTTATCTTGCCGCGTTTTTTCACATAATTCTTATCGTAATTAATAGAAGGGTTATATTCTATTCACCAGATAGAAGGTGCACTACTTCACAAACACTGATTCCCTTTCTCATGTTTTGGTCCCCATTTCCCTCCTCCCACCCCTGTATCTTGCTGCTTTGTACTATGGGCAAGGCAGAATATTATGGCAAGGAATGCATGATGGGGAAGAATGACCCATCTCATGGTAGACAGGAAGCAAGGAAGGAGAAACAGAGAGAGGGAGACCGAAAGGAAAGAGGAGAAGCAAATGAGGGACAGAGAAAGAGGCGAGAGGTTGGGTAGGCCAGAGTAACATCCTCTTCAAAGCTCTTCAGTAACTCCCACTCTCGTGACACCACAACTCAAATCCAGGCCTTTGGAGGATATTTCAGATCCTGATCATAACGAAGTCCAAAGGATTTTTTCATTCGTGACTAAATGAGAGGCTACTAGAGAGGAGAGGGGAGAAACGGAAGAGGCGTCATCTCCTGTTTTCCAGTCTAAACTTCCTCCACCTCAGCACCCCAACAGATGGCATCTTCCCCTTAGAACAAGAGATTTCAGTGAGACCCTGGGGTGTTGTAGCCTCGGAGATCAGCTGAGGCATCAGGAACCACATAGCCAAGGGGACAGGAGAGTGGACACTGAAATCACTCCCGTTTCTGGTCTCAGCATGTGTGCTTGCCATGAGATGCCCTGCCCCCTGGGGATTAGCACAATCAGTTAATGCACAGGTCCTAATTTATCCCAGTATGCATGGGTCACATGGCTATGGGTGGGCTTTCATTAACCTGATTTCCTCCTATTGCTTGAACCTCTTTTCTTTTTTATAATGACTGTTGCTTGGGACTCTGCCTTCACATTGAGCTTGGTTGGTTGCAAATGTTCTCAGATAGATAAAGGAAATAAAATGTGTCACACATGTCTTTGTCCTCACATGAACAAAGGGTATGTGAGAAGCGGGGTATTTTTCAAGGGAGGGGATGATTTAGGTTTTAAATTTAAGACATGGAAGTTGGCTGCTAAGAATCTCTGGTGCACTTTGGTCAAACTATAAGAATGAAAGGGACTCAACACCCCCTTGTTTATTTCATTATCACACGTTTCACCAAAGCAGCTTAGACTTCAGAAGTGACTCTAGGCAGATAATGTATGACAGGGGCCATCATCAAATGACTAATCCGAGCAAGATTTTGTTCCTCTCTAAAATGTGGGAATTTTTAACTAGTTGTACAAAGAGGTTCCAATTCCATAAGTCAGGTTGTAAGTACCACTCATCTTAGTGGATGGCACCGCTTCCATTTTGCTCCCTCATTTTTCCTCCTCCCATCCCTACCCTGCCTAAAATGTGTTTGTCCTGGTGTTGACATGAACAAATAAATGAGGCTCTGTGCTCTGTGCTCTGTTACAGGGGTCTGAACAAGCAGGGCTACCAGTGTGGACGTGAGTAAAATGGACTTGTGTTGTATTGTCATTCTGCTTCCCATTTAGCTGTTCCTTCTCACCTGAAATCTTAAGTTGAAATTATCCCTTTTCAGAATGCAACGCGGCAATTCACAAGAAGTGTATCGATAAGGTGATAGCTAAATGCACAGGTTCAGCTATCAACAGCCGGGAGACTATGGTATGTACCTAGCCAGATGTTCTCTTTAATCTACTGCCGATTTAATCTTGACACTAACTTTTATGGTTCATTATCTCAATAATGAACTATACTTAAATCGGTAGCCTGAATAGCAATCTAAGAACACTTTTCAGTAATGATTCAAAAAGAACTTTTTCTTTTACCTTTTTTATTTTTTTTTTTCTTTATTGGTCGTGGGGCTTGAATTCTGCACCTGAGCGCTATCTCTGAGCTCTTCAACTCAAGGCTACCGCTCTACTACTTGAGCCACAGCACCACTTCTGGCTTTTTCTGTGTATGTGGTACCCAGGAATCGAACCCAGGGCTTCATGCATGCTAGGCAGGCACTCTACCAGTAGGCCATGCTTCTGGCCCACAATTGGAGTTGTGCGTGTGTTAAATGTCATGAAGAGACCAACTAAGTAGCAGAGAGGAGATATTTCCTCCAGAGGAGGTGTTTAGAACACCTTCCATTAAGTACTCCTCGGGATGGAAAGAGAAAAGGAAATCTTCATACAAAGCAGGAAAGGCAGTTTCATTTGTCTAAGTGGAAACAGTGTTTTCCTTAACTCCCATTTGGATAAACACCCCTCCCTCATCGATTCTTTCCGGAATGGTCCCTGCTGTGCTGATGGACAAGTGCAGATAGTATGTTTGTGCCTACCTGGAAGAGCCACTGAGTCTGGCTCTCAGCCTTCTTCCGCCTCTAGAGGGAGGCCTAACAGAGTCTGTGATGGCTTCCAGGCTTGTGCTGCCCAAGTGGCGTTATGGTTTCCTGTTCATGAAGCGCAGGTGTCTGTGAGGGCGCCAGAAGGTGGGAGCCAGGGACCGGCGCAGGGTCACACACCTTCTGCCTTTCTTGCAGTTCCACAAGGAGAGATTCAAGATCGACATGCCACACCGCTTCAAGGTCTACAACTACAAAAGCCCGACCTTCTGTGAGCACTGTGGGACATTGCTGTGGGGCCTGGCAAGGCAGGGACTCAAGTGTGATGGTGAGTCCTTTGCAGCCCCTGCAGCATCCGGAGCAGCATGGGGGGGGGGGCAGAGGGAGGATGAAGAGGGCAACGTCTATGCCAGCCTGGTACACCTGTGACAAGGTGTCAGCTTCCTGGCACAGTGTGCCACTGTGACTCTTCTACCCCCAAACGTCCTTCTCCTTACATCCTAGAGAAGGCAGGACAGCCCAGTGTCCAGGTTAAGAGTCTGACCCCATGACTTAGGTTCTACCAACACAATCATGGGGAGAAATAAAGTCCACATTTCTGCTCTGACTAGCTCTTCTTCCAAGAACTCCACTCCACTCTGACCCAAAGTGCTCTCTCCTTGGTGGGTTCTGGACAGCATTTTTCCAACCCCAGAAGATCTAGCTGTTGGATCTCTCTGCTCTTCCCTTTTTGTACCAGCTCATGAGATTGTCTCATCCCATCAAGAAGCACTAATGCATGTTCACCTGACTGCTACATGATCCTAGAGAGAGGAACTCTCACTCTAGCTGGAACATCTATCATGGTTTAACATGGTGCCCAGGAAAGAGCCAAGTCCAGGCCTGAGCTCCCCGTTTCCCTGGCCTGTTCTTTCCTTGGGGCTGGGAATACAGCAGAGCAAGCCTCTGCTACTACCTGCTTGGTTGCTACTCAGTCTTACTTTGAAAGAATTCAGTTTTTCTCTAAATCCTGTTACCAAAGCATCCACTTTCAAAGACTGGGATGCTGTCTGTGGTGCCAGGATCAAAGCGTAAGCAGAAAGCCAGCCACCTGTAATCCCAGCTACCCCGGAGGCTGACATCTGAGGACTGCAGTTCAAAGTCAGCCCGGGTAATGAAGTCCATGAGACTCTTATCTCCAGTTAACCACCGGAAAACTAGAAGTGGTGCTATGGCTCAAAGTGGTAGAGCAGTAGCCTTGAGCTGAAGAGCTCTGCCCAGGCCCAGAGTTCAAGCCCCATGACTGACCAAAAAAAAAAAAGAGTAAACAAAAAAATCACAACAAAAATAGATAAACTGGGCATCCATGTCTCATGTCCAGAATCTTAGCCACTCAGGAGGCTGAGATCTGTAGATCTGTAGAACCAGTGAGAGACTCTAATCTCCATTTAATCAGCAAAATGCTAGAAGTGGAGGTTTGGCCCAAGTGGTAGAGCACCAGGTATGAAAAACCCGGGATAGAGCACAACAAAGCTCCAAATTCAAGCCCCGTACCAACACACACACACCACACACACACACACACACACACACACACACACACACACACACACACATACACACACACACACTTCTTTGCCTTCTGGATAAAACAAAGAACAGGTGCAGGTCTTGTTGATAAAGTTCAACACAATTGATAAAGCCATAACACAGTCCTTTTATTAGCTACATTGAATCTATAAACCCTTTGTTTTCTTTGCAGTCCTACTTTAATCTGTACCATGGACTACATTTTCTTAAGTACTACAGCTGTGTGGCTAAAAATGAAAGACCATCTTCCCCTGTCCCTCTCTCCTTCCTTACCTGGACAATGTCCATGTGCCTGGTAAATCCCGGAGTGACATTCTAGTAGAAAGAAGGGATAGGTTTCTAAACCATTACCCCCACAGTAGCCACTGGTTGTCAGAAACAACCTCCATGATCCCTTCATGAGCAAAGCAACAAAAACAAAAACACCCGCCTACCTTTGTCCAAATACCTGCTGCTGAATAAAATATGGTTATGAAAGGTACTAGGAAGAATATCATTAACAATTCATGGAAGGGAAAATGTCCAAGTATTCTAAGTATACAGACAGCAGCTGGAGCAACCAACTTCTCACTGGCCTGAACATCTATTTGTTTATTAGCTAAGGCAGAGCTAGTCCTTGAACCACATGACCACAAAGCTTAGAACTTTCCCCAAGATTCCTTGGCATTATTTCACACTCATCTGTAGAAAAAAAATGCTTTGTTCCATTCTTTTCCCCTAACATTCTTTCCTTTCCATTCCATTCTTTCCTTTTCTCTCCTACCTTCTTTATTTAAGTAGCTCCCCTCCCTTTCTTCTTTCACCCCCTCTCCTTCCCCTTTTTTCCTCCCCTCCCTTTCCTTTCCCATTTAATTCCCTCTTGCCTCCTGTAACCCCTCAAACTTTCTCTGTCTTCTCCACTCTGCTGACCTCCATCTGCTGCTGTATCCTCTTCTGTTGATCCTTCTCTTCTTCTCCAGTTCTCTTCATCCCTTATTCTCTATCTTGCCTATTCCTTTACAAGCCATTTTCCTAGGTAGGGTCACCTTGGCCTTTACCCTGTCTTCTCTTTTCTTCCGCGGTATTTCCCATGAAAATAGCCATCAGAAGGGACTATTTGAGCTCACAGAGATCCAGTTACCACCTTCTAGGTTAGTAACAAAGACTCGTGACGTTACCATGAGAGCAAAGGTCTTTCTTACCTGACCATATCCATCTGAGACAAGCGTAGATCTGGCTACCATTTTAAGGAGTAAAGTAAAATGCCAATCTAAGTAAAAGGCCAATCTCATTGTACCCACTCTTGGATAAGTGTCACACTTTGCACTGAAGGAGTAAGTAAGAAAAGTCATGGCTAAGGCTATCCAAGACCTAAACACTAGTAAACCGATTCAGTGTGACATAAGGAGCATGCAGAATGCTGGACTCCATCATAAAAAAAAAAAAACCCACCACCATTGCTGTGCTAGAAAGGTTAAATATATATATAAAGATTTGCTTCCAATGCATCTTTGTGGCTATATCTATGCATATATGCTGGGACTAATAATATACTTGTCTACATAGAAAATGTTATCTGATTTGTTTTTTGATGAATTATCCAAGGAAGTCAAGGGCTTGCTAAAACTAAAGGTGAGGCTGGGCATCCGTGGCTCATGCTTATAATCCTAGCTACTCAGGAGGCTGAGATCTGAGGATCGAGGTTCAAAGCCAGCCTGAGCAGGAAAGTCCATGAGACTCTCATCTCCAATTAACCAGCAAAAAGCCGGAAGTGGAGCTGTAGCTCAAGAGGTAGAGCGCCAGCCTTGAGTGAAAAAACTAAGAGACAGCATGCAGGCCCTGATTTCAAGCCTCAATATCGGCACAAAAAGCCAAAAACAAACAAACAAAAAACTAAAGGTGAGAACTGTCGAAATATCACCTAGATATTTGAATGTGTTTGTCACAGTTGTATTTGTGAAGCCCCTAGGCAGTCTAAGTTCTTGGAACAGGAATTACTAGTAAGCAGATAAGATTACGGATATGAGTTGCCAGGCTTTGCTGCCCAATTCTATCACAACCTTTAGTTAAATAAAGTAGAAAGCAAGATATGCTTGTGTTCCTATCCTCTAAGCTGGACTTTTTATTGCAAAATGTTAGGTTTTCTAAAGAGAATAACGGGGATGTGATGGTTTTTACATTGACTGACAGGAACATTATCCCAGTTTTCCCATTTCCTCCAAGAAGAGTGTCAAGGTCACAGAGGTGAAAGTCCTTCAGGCTGGTGTTTGCAGAACTCATAAGGACTCAGAGCTAGGTTGTATATATTGAGCATGGCCCAATGCCAGGACTTGTACTCAGAAGCCCCTGGAGAGGAGGTGGCTCGTGTATGGTCATTAGTGTCAGCTCACTGTGCAAGACACGACCAGCACACCCTAGAACAATTCCCACTCCTCTTTCTTTTCCTTTGGGGTTGGGGGAGGTCTTCTTTGACTTTCCAGGGTAAGGGGCAAAGGTCTCTTTTCTGAGCTACTTTCTTTCTTTTCTTTATCTTGATTTTTCATTATCTTGAAGAAGTTGTACACGGGAGTTCAAGGCAGTGTGTCAGTTAATATGTAAATTATCTTGGCCAAAGTCACACTTTTAGTCATTCTCTTCATCCCTCCCAGCTCCACCCATCCCCTCAGTTTTCCTAGCCCTGTTTTCATATATTTACCTAGAATATTATGACTGCATCCTCCCTCCCTCCTTCTTTTCACTCATCTGCCCCTCTCCTTCTCTCCTCAACCTCAGCATTCCTGATACCCAAGTACAAGCTTTCTGGTATTTATATCATTAGACAATAATAGTTGTTCAAAGGAATTACAGCACTGGAATTCTCCCCTGCACATACCATACTTTAATGTTTTAATTTTTGTGTTCATATATGCTTATGATCCATAGGACTATAAAACATGTTTACATATCATAACTACTTTCTATAATTGTATCATAAATGTACATTTAAACCATTAAGTATAAGAAATACCATTTTTGCTGGGCACTGGTGGCTCATGCCTGTAATCCTAGCTACTCAAGAGGCTGAGATCTGAGGATCAGGGTTCAAAGCCAGCCTGGGAAGAAAAGTCTGTGAGACTCTTATCTCCAATAAAATACTTAGAAAAAAGCAAGAAGTGGGACTGTTACTCAAGTGGTAGAGAGCTAGCCTTGAGCACAAAGAGGCTGAGGCATAGCGCTAAAGTCATGAGTTTAAGCCTTAGGACTGGCAAAAAAAAAAAAAAAAAAAAAAAAAAAAACTTGAAATGCACTAAATAGGATCCTAATCAATCCTGGAGTCTTCCACCCTGCTTGTAATCACATAAAATTTGAGAAGCATCTGGATAAGACCTTAGGATTCACAGCTGGAGGTCACCAGTGCCAGGGGTATCCCATTTTGTGAACAGCTTTTGGAAAGGTATCCATTGATCAAAGTAGAGAAGCAAGCTATAGCCAAAGGACAAGAAGAGCAAAAAAGGATTATCCAGACTCAGATGTCCCTTTTTACTGCCTTTTTTGTGTTGTTGTTGTTATTATTATTCCAAAGAAAAGATTCAAAGAAAAAGGAAAGGCTTTTACTTTTCACCTTCAAATACATCTAGAATGAAATAAAATAAATTTTCCTGTGAATAACCAGAAGTCCTTGGGGTCTCTATCCACCCAGTTCTATTCACAGAAGACTCAGGTTGCCCTGACTGGCCCCTAGCAGCCAGGATTCGAGGCTGTGTCACACCCCACAGCCCCACAGCAGCATTCTAACCAGTGAGTTTAATAACTGAACCTCCATCTCTCTCCATTCCCTCCCTCTCTATTTCCCTTCTATAGACTGAGGCTGCTGGCTGGAAGATAGAATAGCCCCACGCAGGGTGGAGAGGGAGAGAGCTCACTCTTTATTCTAGCACTTTCTACTAACTTCCGAGAGACATGGCCCAACCCAGATGCAGGCCGAGCACAGCTTTTCTTCCCTAGCTCTGAGGCTTTGGTCCTACCCTAAGAGAGTGCCATTTCTAAGCACCAGTAGGTTCTTTCCTCCTACTCACGGCCCCCTTTCTTCCTTCCAGCATGTGGCATGAACGTCCACCACCGGTGCCAGACAAAGGTGGCCAACCTATGTGGTATAAACCAGAAGCTAATGGCTGAAGCACTGGCAATGATCGAAAGCACCCAGCAGGTAGGGAAGGTGTTGAGTTGACAAACTCCCTATGTCACTACCTCAGTCTTTTGCTTGCTGGTCTGCAGCAGAGCCACAGGATATGGAGGAATGTACTTTTGAGCAGTTAACTCCCTTATCCCTAATACTGACACCAGTATTGGGCCTTGAACTTAGGGCCTGGGCGTTGTCCCTTTGCTCATGATTGGTGCTCTGCTATTCAGCCAATAGTTCTACTATTTTGGTCTTTTTCATGGTTAATTGGAGATAAGAGTCTCCAGCACTTTCCTGCCTCGGCTGACTTTGAACCCCTGATTCTCAGGTCTCAACCTCCTGAGTACAGAGGTTTACAGGTGTGAGTCATAGGAGCGCGAGATCTTAAATGGTTTGTGAGATGAGAAATGACAGGACCAAGTGAATTTATTGAACTCACTATCTATTATCCACTTTATTAGCTGATAAGGACTATGTAATAGCTTGGGGAGAAATAATCATTTATGGGTTCATCTCCAAAATTCCCTCAGAATGCTGAGTCCGGGGTGACCTTTCCCTGTCCACGCATGCCTTCGTGCCCACTCCGGCCTCACTCCTGCCTCTAGGAACAAATCTTCTTTGAGGCTGGGTGTCAGCTGTGGACATTACTTCTCCACTGACCTGTTCTCACTTGGAGAAAGAGTTCAGTGAGTCCCAAAACGTTGGAAGTAGCTGCGCACGCTGCACGAGTGCCTTACATACAGAAACTCTCATGGGATAAGGAATTCAGAGGGTGCTGAAGGACAGGTGAGCTTCAGGCATGCTGAGCATTTAGAAACCTTTCATAGGAGTAGGAATGGAACTCAGAGCCTTGTACTTGCTTTGCCCTTTGAGCCACACCTCCAGTCATTTTTCAGATGTGCTATGGTGCTTTTGAGCCAGGCCCATCTCAGCTGGTGATTTCCCTATACAGTGATTCCTGCCGTGTACCTGAGATTACATGTGTCCCCCACCAAGCCAGACTTATTAATAGGCATGGGGTCTTGCTAACATTTTGCTCAAGCTGACTGCTAACCTTCACCTCCCAAGGAGATGGGATGATAAATGTGAGCCACCTCACGAGGCCTGAATGGAGGAATCTTAAATGGCTTTTGTCCCCAGGAACAGCAAACTGAGCTGCCCCATCCACTACACATGGCTAGGCGTCTGACTCTCTGTCTGTTATCCAGGCTCGCTCCTTAAGAGATTCAGAACTCATCTTCCGAGAAGGTCCAGTTGAAATTGGTCTCCCATGTGCTATCCGAAGTGAAACAAGGCAACTCAACTTCCCGACCCCTGGAAAAAGAGGTAGTTGTTATAGTGGTCCACTAATGTCAATCACTGGTTTTGATCTGCCTCACCCTGAGTTCTGTGGATTTAAACTCTCAGTTCACCTCTTCAGTGGACAGTCCTTTCCTATTGAAAGATGTCAGATTCAACCACTAACCAAGAGGCTGGGACTTCTTAGAAAGGAAGTCTTGCTGGGGAAAGGAGGGTGGGAGGAAGAAGATTCAGCAGGGAGGAGCTACTGCAAGTCCTTCCTTAGAAAGTTACACTGTCACTTCCTGTCTGTATTGGATGGTTTTATTGAACTCTGTCCTAAAGTAAGATGGTGGGAAAATTTACAAGAGTTGGTCGTATTCTGGACCTGAAAGACTTTCTTTTAGGAAATTTAAGAGTCAAAAAAAGAATAGCCAGGCCCAGTGTCCTAAACACACATCACATTATGAAAGTTTATCTCATCCACTATTTTCCTTGTTACTTGATTCTTGGACTTGAATAGTTTCAGCATGCACTGAAAAAGGTCACTCTTGGAGTTAAGAAAGAATGCAAATGAAATTTTAAGTATAGAAGTAATATTAATATAGTATCATCATAGATAATACAATATAAAGAGAACTTCAAAAGTTTTCTCTTTCATTGGTTCTAGGATTTGAATTCGAGGCCTTGCTCTTACTAGACAAGTGCTCTACTATTTAAGCCACACTTCCAATTTCCTGTCCCCCCAAAAAAAGTTTTTCTATATGACTTCTGGCATTGGGCAATACTGAATGGGCATGCAAAGTCAAAAAGGAAGGTTTGAATTGGATCTAGGAAGGGCCAAGCAAGGAGGAAGATGGCACTTTAGCTAGAATCAACATAGCATCTCAAATTAAAAACTAATGAATAATGCAGTTGAGGTCTATAGCCATCTTCTGGGTTCCATATGTTCCTGACACACTTTTATGGGGTGACTCATGGAAATTGGCACCACTGTGTCCCCATAAGCCACACAGACAATTTAGAATCCTTTTTCTTCAATTTGGTTTAAAATCTTTATTGGCCCATGATCTGGTAGTATTTAAAAAATTTTTTAAGGTCTTCCTTAGTCTTCCATTGTCTTCAGATTGGATTAAAATTCCTATTGGTCCTGGATCTGATAGGATTAAAAAGCTCTTCCTTGTCTTTCTTTCACTGGTTAGAATCTGGCCAGGCTCACCTATAAGACAGGCCTTCACTCTGCTACAGCCACCACACCAGTGTAGTGCAGCCTCTGAACAGGAGGTGGAAGGGAGATGCGGATGGTCACCTCGAGGGTGGTGTTTAACCCTGACTTGCCACTTACAGAGCCTCAAGGAATCTCTTGGGAGTCACCACTGGATGAGATGGATAAAATGAGCCATCATTTGCAACCTGAACTAAACATAGAAAAACCATCCCAGCAGATGAAACCGAAAATCGAAGATTTTGTCTTGCACAAGATGTTGGGAAAAGGCAGTTTTGGCAAGGTATGTTACCATGCCACAGAATTCTGTGGACTCAACTGTAGAGATGTAATGCACTGTACAGAGGGTTTGTACAGGCGTGCTGGGGAGCTCGGATCTTTGGGCAACCAAGACACAGAAAGGTGCTTCATCTACTGCCTGTTTCGCACAGGCATTTTGTTGGATTTTTGTCTTGTATTGCCTCTTCTTCTAGCCTGGAGTATCCTTTTATTTCTTAGGTATTTTTCCCCCTGTACTAAATAATTTCAAGCTTGGATTCGTTTGTTTAGGCTACTGCCAGAAAATACTGAGTTATCTTGAATGATAGAAATTTAGTCTCTCACAGCTGCTAGGATGGTTTCTTCCAATAACTTTCTCCTGGTCTTTTTTTTTCAGTTTTTAAATTTATTTTATTGTAAGGGTGATGTACAGAGGAGATACAGTTACATAAGTAAGGTAATGAGGACATTTCTTTTTGAACAGCATCACTCCCTCCCTCACTTTTTACTACTCTCCCCACTTAACCCCCACAAGTTGTAATGTCCATTTCCAACATAGTGTCTAATGAGTATCACTGTCAAATTGGCACCCTCTATCCCATCATTTCTGTGATTCCCCTCAAAGGGTAGAGAAATAAAAAACATTGACAACAGGAAATACACCAAAGTAGGGGGGAAAAAGATAGAAAAAACAGAAATGCCTACGAACAGTACAAAAAAACCCCTCATTTGCATTTCTTGGAGTTCATATCAATAAGTACCATTTTAAATAGTCATATGCACATAGTTATTGAGCCCTTATGATCATCTCCTAAGAATATCCTCCCTCATTCTCAGTGTGCTAACGCTTACAGTGCTGTTAAATTAATGGTATCCAAGTCTTAATTGTTTTTTACTATCTATTGGATTAACTTGTAGATGTATAGACATATTCTAGTTATTACAAATGAAGGAAGCCATGCAGCATATGTTTCTTTGGGTCTGGCTTACTTTGCTTAATATAATTTTTTCCAAGTCTTTTCCATTATGAGTGGGGCAATGTCACTCTTTCTGATGGAAGCATAGAATTCCGTCGTGTAGATACACCACATTTTCTTGATCCGTTTGTCGTCTGAGGGGTGTTTGGCTGATTGCATATCTTAGTGATGGTAAATATTGCGGCAATGAACATGGTTGTGCTGATAGCATTCGTGCAGGCCGCTTTGTAGTCAGTCTTTTGAGGAAACTACACACTGCTTTCCAGAGCAGTTGAACAACTTACTTTCCCGCCAGCATCTGTTATTGATTTTCTTGATAAGGCCATTCTAACTAGGGTGAGGTGAAATCTCAGTGTACTTTTGATTTGCATTTTCTTTATGGACAGAGATGGTAAACCTTTCTTCATGTGTCTATTGGCCATTCTCATTTCTTCTTTGGAGAAGTGTCTCTTTAAGTAGTTAGCCCACATTTTGATCAAGTTGTTGTTTCTTTGAGGATTTGTTTTTGGAGATTTAATTTTTTAGATCTAAGTATATTTTAGATATGAGACCCTTGTCTGATGTAAAACTAGTTTTAAAAAACATCTCTCATTCTCTGGGCTTCCTATTTTTCTTTCTAGCCATGTCCTTTGGTGTGCAGAAACGTGCAGTTCAATGTAATCCCATTTATCCACCCTTTCTTTGATTTATTGTGTTTCTGGGTCTTCACAAGTTTCACACTGTGCCAAGAAACCCGAGTGTATCCGCTACCCCTTCCTTTAATGTTTTCAGGGTATCTGGTCTTACAATGAGGTCTTTAGTCCCTTTAGAACTGTTTGTAAAATGGGGTGATATGTGAGCATCTAACTTGAGCCTTCTGCCCTTGTGTAGCCAATTCTGCCAGCACCCTTTGTTGCTCAAGTACTAGGGGTTAAGACTCCAACATACAAAACAGAGACACACAGCACACAACATAACAAGTAGAGGAACAGGAGAAGGAAGTGAATGAGGAAGAGGAGGAGGAAAGATGAAGAAGAGGAGGAAGATGAATAGGAGGAGGAGAAAGAAGAGGAGAAGGAGGGATAACAGGAGGAAGAGGAGGAGACAACCCCTCTGTACATCACCTTTAAATAAAAATTTTAAAAGGAGGAGGAAAAAGAGAAGAAAAAAATGAAGAAAAGGAGGAGGAGGAAAAGGAAGAGGAGAAAAGGACATGGTGAAGGGGAGGAAGAAAGAACACAGAACTTACTAATGGGGCTCTTAAGTTGATTTACATTCATGGATGCAACTCGTAGGAAAAATTTACCTGGGGAACACAGCTCCATGAATTGGTTCATCCAAAGCCAATGTCATGCTGAGCACCCGCTCATCAGACTTTGGCAAGAAACTTTACTCTCTTTATTGAATAATAAACAAACTAAAATGCAACCAAGCCACCACCACAGGTCAATGACATGGGCTCCATGCGCTTGGATTTAAACACCCAAAGCATTGCTTTTCCACAAAAAATCTCGCTGCCCTGCACTCAGTGGCTGGCATCCACAAATCCTTTCAGCTCATTTCCACAATAATATGAATCACCACAGGCTCATTTGGTGTTAATCTGAGTGTAATAGGCAATTTTACAGCCCATCTTTATTATGATTTAGCAGCAATTAATGTCCAATTATAACCTGCTACCAAAAATTGAAAGCACTTGATATAGATGGAAATTGCCTTTTCAGCTTCTTAGTTATGACTGGTTTTAGGATGTTTCACTGAAAGAAGAAATTACCAAAAGCATACTTTTAATTGTTAATGAAATGTTTATCTTTCTGGGTTCCCATGTGGATTTCTACATTTGGACAAGGTGAATAAGACTTTCAGTTAAACATACAAGCCTCAGTAAATATCCCAAGGGTTGGCTTGGAACTCAGAGTTTCTCCACTATATATCTATATCAGGATGCCACTTTCCCCTGGGAACTGAGTTCCTGTACACTGAGGTGGCAGAAGAGAAAGGTCCAAAATGGGACTGTCATTTCCCCCTTTCTCAAAATACCAAGCATACTATGAAATGTGTGCTTCCTCTCAGGCTCACTATGAAAATTGGGGTTTCTCAGCATAATGGTAGCCTCTCAACTCCTGTTCTCAATCTACTTTTAAGCCTAGAAGAACATACGTCATGTTTTTTATTGTACTTTTTGTTTTAGTCCCTCTGTCACTGTTGTTGATTTCTGTACCCTGTGTCTGGTATATGTTTATCTGATTGGGGAGGGTACGAGAAGGGAAGGCATAGAAACAGAGGGATAAAGTGTGAAACTAAGATAAAGTGTTCAAGCAGTGAAACCCGTTAGACACTACCTTAGAAGTGAACTATATAACTTTGGGTGGGGGCAGGGAAGTTGGGAGGAGAAAAACCAGGAGAGAATGAGGGAGGCGGTGTTCACAAGGAAATATCCTCATTACCTGAGTTATGTAACTGTCACCCCTCTGTACATCACCTAAATTCTAAAACCAAGTTGCTTCTTCCCCTTCCTTCTAGGTCTTCCTTGCTGAGTTCAAGAAAAGCAATCAATTCTTTGCAATCAAAGCCTTAAAGAAGGATGTGGTTTTGATGGACGACGATGTAGAGTGTACCATGGTGGAGAAGAGAGTTCTGTCCTTGGCCTGGGAGCATCCGTTTCTAACACATATGTTCTGTACATTCCAGACCAAGGTACGGCTTCTGCTGAGCTATTCACCCCACCCCACCCCTCGTGCCCCAAGTGCAATGGCTGCGTTGACATCTTAGGTCTTATTTTGAGATCTTGGGTCCATAATTACCTTTTTACTTTCTTCACTCTCCCTTGTGTCCTTCCATCCAAAATGTGCCCCCTCGCCTAAACACCAAGGAGATCCTTCTTCTAATTTTCTAAAAACATTTGTAATTATCCTTAAGGAGTTGTGCACAGAGGTTTCTGTTCAAAATGTCAGTTAATGAGACAATGTATCTCCATCACCCCTTCAATCATTCTCTCCCAACCTTCGAGTTACCCAGCTCCATTTTCACACATGCACTCTGAATAGTGTCACAATAGTCATTCTCTCTATTCATCTGCCCTTCACTGAATGTTTCTGAAAGCCTGTCACGGGGCTTGAACTCTGGGCCTGGGCACTGTCCCTCAGCTCTTTTTGCTCAAGGGTAGCATTCTACAACTTTTAGCCATAGTGCCATGTCCAGTTTTCTGGTACTTATTTGGGTATGAGTTTCATGGATTTTCCTGACCAGGCTGGCTTTGTTTTGCTTTGCTTTGCTTTGTAAAGGTGATGTACAGAGGGTTTGCCGTGACTTCAGTCAGGTAATGAGTACATTTCTTTTTGAATACCATCACTTCTTCCTTTGTTTTCTCCCAGTTTTTTCCCTCCTGACTCCACTCCCCTACAAATCATATAGTTCATTTTCATTTCCAACACAGTGTCTAGAAAGTAGCTGAATTCATCCACCTTTGTCCCACTGTTTCTGTGCTTCCCCTTACCCTCCCCAAATCAGAACTAGGATCCTCAGATCTCAGCCTCCTGAGTAGCTAGGATTACAGGTGTGAGCCACCAGCACCAAAGGTTCATGATCTCTCTCTCTCTCTCTCTCTCTCGCTCTCTCGCTCTCTCGCTCTCTCGCTCTCTCGCTCTCTCGCTCTCTCGCTCTCTCGCTCTCTCGCTCTCTCGCTCGCTCTCCATAATAAGAGAGTTCAGTTCCAAAATACATTTGAAAAGAAAAGATCCCTTAACACAGTAAGGATAATGAAGATGCTGATGTTGTTGTTAGGAAATAAGGTTTGCTTAGATAGTCCCTTCCCACCTCCCTGGCAAAAACTGAGAATCTATACTACTTAAACACAGAATGACCAATGACCTCACTGGGATAAGACAAAGAAAAAAAAAGCACTCGCTTATCCCTTTTTTTTGGTTAGTTGTGGGTCTTGACCTCAGGGCCTGGACACTGTCCCGGAGCCATTTTGTGCTCAAGGCTAGTGCTCTACCACGTGAGTGCTTCCTTTGCGAGTGGTTAAGTGGACCTAAGAATCTTCCAGGGCCTTTTCTACCCTGACTGGCTTTGAACCACATTACTCAGATCTCAGCCTCCTGAGTAGCTAGGGTTACAGACGTGAGCCACTGGAGCCCAGCTTGCTTATCACTTTTAAGAAGTAAAATTCATTGAAGATTTCCTCTAGTTCTAAAATAACATCAAAATATACTTACATTTGGAAAATATATGAATGTATTCTAAAAATGAGTCACTCATAGCTCTTGGATTCAAAAGTACTGCAGACAAAATTTCCAATTTCTTTTCTTTCTTTGCCTTTCATAGTTGAGAGAACTTAATTATTTTATAAAACTATTCAGTAGAAAAAGTTCATTTTTCACATCAAACTTACAATACTGAAAATTTTGTCTGAACTAGGACTCCCCTGTGCTGGTGAAATACGCATTTCTTGGCATGAATATCCAGGGATGTTGTATTTAATAACTGGAGTAATAAATAGAGTGACATCTCAGAGCTATAAATCATTTACTATGAACCAAACTCACTTAATCTTTCTGGTAACTCCATCAAGTGGCCATTATTAGTGCCCATTTCACAGATAAGAGAATACAGGCATTCCCAAGGGACTCAGCAACCCTCTGACAACCACAAGTGGCTGTAATTAAGCAAGGGAAGCCAGGATGCTATTTTTCCATCTCTCCTCAGAGAAACAACCATGTCAAGGAATGCGTTTTAAAATTCATGACTGGGGGGGCAGGTCTGTTTGCACTTTCATTGTAAAGGAAAATAACTGTGCTAGTTGATTCAGGAAAAACCCAATGGGACAATTAAGGCAGTCTATGCCAACTGGGCTGTAATTCCTATGGCAAGGTACAGACCCATAGAATTCAGAATTTCTAGTACTCCCTAATTAGTCCATGGAAGGGAGAGAGCTTGAGTAATTAGAGTTACAGTGGAAATACAAACAGGCTGAGCTGGCTGATTTGCAGAATGCTATTTCTCTGCCTCCTCTTTCCTGAGACCTTTTTTTACACATGTGGATACATCTACACAACACAACGCAGCACAGCACAGCACAATTTTTAAAAGTACACAATTATTTGGGTTTGTTTATAGCAAATCCTTATATCCTGTTTTTCTAGGATGTCTTTTGTTTACACCTCAATACATGAGGGCTAAAAGGAGGACATGAAACTACTCCCGAATCAAAATTATACCACCCTTCCAACTTGCCAGCATAAGTAAGAACTCGGTGCTAGTGTGAGCACACTCACCTGCAGTGTTGTAGGTGGCCCATAGGGTATCTGGGTAAGACACTAACCTGGGACTGAAGCTCCGTCCCCACCCCACCTCCCACCCAAGACTCATTCCGGGCACTCTGGCGTGGCCAGCTCTGTGGTCTTGCTTGAATGGTGAAAGCCCTCCCTTCTCTCCCAGCCACAGACGAGTGCATGCCAGAAATACCGCCAGCTCCCCAGGTCTGTAATAATCAACCCTAACCTTGTTCATATGGACATGGTAATCTGTGGGCCTTTTCTTTAATAAGTGAACAGAAAGGTTGATAGCCCGGAGAAATCCACCCTGAAGGAAACCCTACCTGCTGCTAGAACCCCCCCTCCACACACACACACACACACACACACACACACACACCCCAGTGTACTGACAGTGTCATGGGAAGCAGGGGGACTGGAAAAAGGATACTGAGACAACACAATAGACCTGGCCCTACACACAACTAAAATCATGCCTTAGCAGCTGTGTGGAAGCTGGCAGGGCGTGAATGTCACCGAGAGCCCGCAACTCCATTTCCTCCTAAGCCCTGATTAGTCTCGCTTCAAGCTGTAAAGGTTAAGACTGTTAAAAAGTCGTCCCGTGAGGCGTTTTAGGTGCGAATGCGTGCAGGGACACACCTGACGGCCTCTACCAATTCCCTGATTGTTAGGAACCCTTGGAAATTTGGGGTGCTCGTGGAGATAAACGTTGGGTTGAAGCAGTTTTGTCTCACAGTTGGGGGCGTCTGGCCCGGATGGAGTCCTAGACCCCCACATTCCCACCCACAACCTGAGGACCCCCCCGCCTCAATCTGGAGATGCCATTTTGGGGGGCGCTAGTGAGGAACTAGGAACAGACTGCTCAGAAATGGTTGCTTGCTTCTGACATAAGGACACCAGGAAGGGAGAGTCATACAGCAAAATTTGAATACAAAGATGGGGCCCGGTCTCCTTTATCTTTGATGAGTGAGACCATTTGAACACGGTCAGTGGCAATTTACTAAGTGTTTCATCTTTCTGTGCCCTGGCCTGGAGCCAGAGCCCCAGCATGTTGATGGTGTATTTGTTTAACTCCATCTATCTTACACGTGACCAATTTCAAATAAGTGTATTATCGACACTGATTCCATGCTCAACAAGGCCCCATTGTGCAGCAGGAATCCAGGTTAGACCAGCCACCCAATCCACAGATCAAGGCACAGCCCTGCAGGAGGTCTGACAGGGCACTCGCTAGCTTCTCCAGTGGTGGATTGCAGCTAAATGTCGCTCTTTCCCAAGGCAATTTCAAGATGGAATGGGATTCATCTGAAATTATCTAACCTATTTTAAAAGTCAACCTGGTTTTTTTTTTAAAGAAACTACAAGTTACAGTCTTAAGGGAAGGAACTCAAAGACATAAGGCCACTGACCATTAAATGACTTTACTGAAATAAATTCTGGGAAATGGAAACATGGATTTTTTTTATTGATGGTGGTGATGTTGATATTTGTTTTGGGATTTGGAAGGGAGTTGGGTGGATTGTTTTGTTTTTCTTTATCCCTTTTTCTGTCTTTTGGAGGGCAAAGGGGTCCAAAAATGGAGGATGGAAGATGAAAAAGCACAACCATGGTATTCAGTGTATACTACATAGACTGGTGGGCAGGGATGGGAGTAAGAAACTGAGGAAAAAAGCAAAGGAGGGGTGGCATTGTCCAGAAAGAATTGGTGACTTTTGAAATGATACTCCCTCTGTATTACATCTTCATGATAAAAATTATATATATATATATATATATATTCTTTTTAAAAGAAACTACAATTGGGGATTTTGTTGTTTTTGTTTTTTTCCAGGAAAACCTCTTCTTTGTTATGGAGTATCTCAATGGTGGAGACTTGATGTACCATATTCAAAGTTGCCACAAGTTTGATCTTTCCAGAGCCACGTAAGAGCCCTACAAATCGGGGGGGAGGGGATGTTCTTATCCATCCACACGCAAACTGGTACCCACAGAACCACAGAATGCTTTCCCCGGGTGATATTTTTTTTTCCTCTTGCTTCTTCATTTGGCTTTCCTAAAACTCAGGGCCAGATAAACCCTTAGCAAGAGTATCAAACAAGCCAGTCGTTTCCCAGTTTGTGAGACTGGACTTTGACTCTGTCTTGTTGTCTTTTTCCATGTTTTAAAAACCCATACATAGCTTCTTGCTCTACTTAACATAATTGAGCACAGGAGCAAACACTGGCCCTTTGACAAGAAGGCAGTCAAACAGAACCGAATCTTCGAGGGGGCCGGAGGGATGAAGCTTTTGGCTGAGGTCTGTTCAGTGCCAAGGTGGAAGGCAGGCTCTTGGAGCATGAGAAGCAGGAAACAGGAAGAGACACTTGGTCTATCTGAGAATGACTCTTCCCTCTGAATGACATTATGGCTGTGTTTATCTGCACAGAGGGCAGTTAAATCCCACAGCACCTGCTGGCACCAGTTTCCATGTTCCTTCTCCCCATCTGGTAAACCCACTGTGGCAGACAAGCACGAGGGAACTGCCCCTATGGAGCTCATTGAAAAATTGAAGTCGTGGTAACTCCTTGGCACAAATACTTAACGATAATAATCAATAGAGATCTAATTTTTAAAGATAATACAAATACAATTCTTAAAACGATCGTTTTGAACCCAGGCACTGGGGACTCGTGTGTGCCTTTAATCCTAGTTACTCAGGAGGCTGAGATCTGAGGATGACAGCTTGAAGCCAGTCTAGGCAACAAAAAGGTGGAAGTAGAGCTACGGTTCAAGTGGAAGAATATCAGCCTTGAGCAAAGTAACTCAGGGAAATTGCCCAGGCCCTGAGTTCAAGCCCTAGTACCAGCAACAATAATAAAATAATAGTCATGTGCTAGGTTGCTATTATTCTTTATTTTTATTATCATCATCGTCATTGTTTATTTATTATTATTACTATTTACTTGCTGCTTACTACTCTGTCCATTCTGCCTGGCCACAAATGGTTTAAGTTGAAATGAAGTGGGTTGAACACATATTTGGCCCAGCGGTTCCTACAAAACTCTGCCTGCAATGGCTGTCTTGTCATGCCTAGTGACACAGCAGTCTTCAGAAAACCTCCACAAAGCACCTACTGAGTCATTTTGTGTCAGTCCACTGTCTGTCCAGCCCTGTAACAGGAATCCACCTTGGACATATGCTGTCTATCTGTTGTGTTCTGAGCACTTTCCAAAAGGGACACATAGTGCATCCTCCCATGAGAAGAATTCTCCTAGCAAATTTCCCTTCCACAAAGCTCTGCCTTGTATCCGACATAAACTCATTTCCTGTTAAGCCTGTCACCACTGAAGATGGTATCCGACATAACCTCATTTCCTTTCTTCCACCTCCCAGGGGTGTATCTCTTGCCTGTGTTTGAACATTGTCAGTATGAAAATAAACCAACCCAAGCCTGTTTGGAATGAGTGTGTATGACAGCTCTGGGCACTCCAAGCAGAGGCTAAAATAAACGGAGAAGTTCTTTTCCTGCTGTGTCACGCTGTCACATTCACTATCTATGTACTTTTATTAGCAAAATATGTCTGGACAAGCACAGTATAAAATACAAGAATAATCTCAGATGAGGGAATGGGACTCTCTGTTTTGTACTCTGAAGTCTCTGAGCCTTTGTTCCACAGAGTGACATTTTTCTTGTTTAAAAGAATCGACAGAATTTATGTGCAAATTCCATTTATTCTAGCATTGGTCATGCCTCATGTATCAAACCAAGTAGACTCGATTGTGTTCTGTTCACACATTCATGCTGAACTTTGTCTTTTCCTTCCTCTCCCCGGCCCCTCAGGTTTTATGCTGCTGAAATCATCCTTGGCCTGCAGTTCCTCCATTCCAAAGGAATTGTCTATAGGTAAATTGTGTTCCTTGAAAACAAATACTCAGCTATTGGATTCCCTGACCCCATTCATTTCGTGAGTGCCAGCCTGTGCGTGTGTTTTTGAGGTAGACCGTTTCCCCCACTGTCACCTTCCGCTCCTCGAGATTGACTACATGTAAATGTTAACAAGCAAGGGAGAGATTGCCATCTCCAAACTATGAATATTCCAGTCTTGTTCTACACCTTAATTTTGATCTTCATCCTTTTTCTCCCTTTCTCCTCTCTTCCCTCATTTCCACCCTCCCTCCACCTCCGGCTGTCTGACTCTTGTTTCCTCTCTCATGTTCCTCTTGTGTCCCCTCGTTGCCACCTCATGGAACCCCCATTCCTTCAGGCCATGTAGAAATGCTTAGGAAATGCTTTGCTTTGGGCTGGGAGAAGGAATTTCTTTCTGGAACATTCACACATTGATGCAAACTTGTGGGTCTATACTCTGTATAAAAGTGCATAAAACCTTTCCGGGGTCCTCATCCTTGAATCCACAATTTCTCTGTTTGTACAACATCATCTCACCCGGCTGCCCAAGCCTTTGGAGGAGAGCTATTGTAGGCCAGTCATCTTCTTTTCTCAAAAACACGCTTGACACCCACCATATAACTCTTCAAAAGCACAGTTGTCAGGTTCAAAGACCCACATCTTGGAACTGACAGGAACTCTCAGTAGTTACTTCATACCACGAATAGTACTGAGGGCACCACACACTGCCATCAGGTTACCACCATGCAACAAATGCAAGCCATGGCCATTTCATGTCCCTGAGACTTCCAAGTCCACGAGGACACAGACAGGAGACACGGAGATGGGAAACTTAGAAGAATATGAAAGCCGGTGGCAAGTTACAGAGAATCAGTTGAATTGTTTGTGTAAGCAAAAAGCAAGATTTCTTTAAGAAACCAGAGCCATCAGAAATCAACAAAATTTCTTGTTTGGTGCTCATTGTTTTTGCATGTCCTCTCTCTCCCTTCCTCCCTCCTGCCCCCCACAACTCTGATCTTGGCCTAATCACTATTTTACTCCGAATTTATACGCGAGTCTTCTCTCTCATCTAGGGCGAGTGCCACAGCAGCCTGGCATCTGCTCACTCTTGCCACCTAGCCGAGATAGTGTCCCACACAGCAATCTCACCATCCAAAAAGAGAAACTGGGCCGTCTGAAGATGGGGAGTGGGGGATTGGCAAAGCTCCCCGTGGGGAGCCCCTCTCCAGCTGGGAAGAACTGAGCTGACACCCACAACACTTCCTTTTCACCCAATCACAGTGAGATTATTTTTTCTTTCTGCTTTGCTTTGCTTTCCAGGGACCTCAAGCTAGATAACATTCTCCTGGATCGAGACGGCCACATCAAGATTGCGGATTTTGGAATGTGCAAGGAGAACATGATAGGAGGCGCAAAGACAAACACCTTCTGTGGAACTCCTGACTACATCGCCCCGGAGGTGAGCTTGAGGTCCCTCACCTGTCCTTGCCCTCCCCGCCCTGTCCATGACAGCACCTCCTTTTCATCCCAAGGCTTTCCATCTCTGGTTTGGACATCAGTACTTGGTGTTTGGGAACAAACTCTTGCTAGATGCCTATGCATAGCTACTGTGTGACCTTCATGCAAGGTCAGGCACCCTACTGACCATGCCTCTCCAGAGCTCAAAAGTCAGGCATCTTTATCAGTCACGGCTATGACACCGCACCCCCCACCGCCTCAAAACATCACACCAGGCTCAAAGCAGCCAGAAGGAATTGCTGGTGAAAAACCAGATGAAACAGGAACCCACCATAGCCAAAAGGTGTAATGGGAAGGTCAGAGGAACTGATCTCAGGGAGAATGGGAGACAATGCCAACTTCCCTCTCTCTCATCTGATTTCCTCTTCTGTTACCTGGGTGTGGAATACGATGCCAAAGTGTTCTTACAGACGCTCAGTGTCGCTTCCACAACTTCAGTAATATTACTGACAATCATCATCGTCATCTCTGGACTGACAAACTACCTGGTCCTTCCGTAACAGTATTTGTTCTAGTAGCTCTGTGTGTGCGGGCATGCGTGCATCTGTGTGTGTGTGTGGATGTGCGTTTGAATCTCCTTACATGAGTGAATACTGGTTCCAAAGTCTGGTAGTTTCTTATTCCATGTTTTTAACTTTTTAATTTGAAGTAACTAGAGATTTCCCAGGGAGATGCAAGCACAGTGCAGAAATAACTCCCAGTTTCCCGCAGTGACAGCCTCTCCCTTAGCTGAGGTCAGGTATGAAACCCGGGAAGTTTGCATTGGTACAGGTGTGCGTGCCTGTCTGACACTTCCTCCTCAGATGGATTTGAGCCCATCTTCCCTTTAATAGACAAGGCCCAGTCCAAAAGACCGACATGTGAAAGGCCTTAGGAAGAATGAACGAATGACTGGATGAACTGGCAAATGGAGAACAAGCATCGGATCAGACACACCACCCTCATTTCGCTCATAAAACAGTTTCAGCAACAAACCCCTGTCATTGCCCATGCACCTACTGGTTTTGAACCTCAATCCTTAGATCTCAGCCTCCTGAGTAGCTAAGATTACATACATAAGCCTCCAGCCCACCTAACTGAGGGACTTTAAATAAATGAGAATCGTAGCCTCTGCAAGCCTCATCATTCTGCCCAGATAAAAGTTCCTCAGGGAGTTCTTATACCTGTGTACACATTGTGTGGAAATACCTGTCCTGCTGATGACATGTCTTAGAGTTCCTTCCAGGAATATTATTTGCATTAGATTCTGGATTCCATTTTCCTTCTTCCTCCAAATAAAAGACTGAGGGGTTTTTTTTTTTTCAACATCACCGATAGCCTAGAAGGCTTAATTTGCACCACAGCTGTCTCTTGTCCTGCACAAATTCCTTTTCGTTTTGCTCTGCCAAAATGAAATTGTTTACAAAAACCACCATGACTTGGAGCTGAGGAGCTGATTCAGATTGCTTATGGCACCCCCTTGTGGTGAGGCTTTGGAGTTGCGTGTGGACCTCGTTTCATTGGGCAAACGAAGCTGAAATAAGTTTTGCAGATTAATTACATGCCTGGGTTTTTGAGACCTCCCTGTAGATTATTCCTTCGGGCAGTTTTTCTTTCTCTAAGTTTGAGGATGAATTTCCATATGCAAATACTGAATGAAAGCTAGCAGGTAGCATTTTTATACTAGAAATCAGTGGCAGATTGCAGAATTCCATGTGCTCCTCGATGTTGTTGACTTTTCACACGTGAGAACAAGGCCATTCACGCAGGTGTTTATTGCAGCAACTTGACTTTCCCATGTTTCATTGGGTTTGTGTTAGGGATACTATACCGATCCATCCTTAAGATCCCTCGTGGAATTATATTAGGGACTGATTTGTTTCAACTAACCTAATTCCATTCATTTCCATCCATGTCACCCCAAATGGCAGAGTTTCCCTCCTTCCTTTTGTAAGACTGAATAGTATTCTACTGCATATGTGTACCATATTTTCTTTATCCTTTAAGGACAAGACCTTGTTGGGTGGTGTCTTGAGATGCTTGATGTGTTCAAATATTGTTTGCAAAGACTCAGGAACAGTAGAGTCCCGTCAAATACATGGGCTTGGGTTTCCCATCAGAGGCAATGCAGAATCTAGACATGTACCAGCTTTCTTGCTTCTAATATCTGCCACCAACATGCCTCACCTCTCATTTAGATGGGAAAATTGAAACTAGGGGCAGGATTCTGCCATTTCACTTGAAGACAGAGGAAGAGTAAAACATTTATCCAAGCTCAAAAATGTTGACATTGGGCCGGGAGTTTGGCCTAGTGGTTAAAGTGCTTGCCTAGCATGCATGAAGACCCAGGTTCGATTCCTTGGTACCACATACATAGAAAAAAGCCAGAAGTGGTGCTGAGGCTCAAGTGGTAGAGTTCTAGCCTTGAGAAAGTCCAAGGACAGTGCTCAGGCCCTGAGCTCAAGCCCAGGACTGGCAAAAAAAAAAATGTTGACATTGTGCTGGCAGGAATGGGGGTATAGTAGGAAGAGACTGAGGCATTGTTAGTGAGGAGAAAAATTAGTGCAACCCCTATGGAAATCAATATGGTGATTTCTCAAAAAACCAAAAGTAGAACTAATATATGATCCTACTGTACCACACTTGGGTATTTATATGAAGGAATCTAAGTCACGAGGCAATAAGACAATAGAGATTTCACGCCCATGTGAATTGCACTATTCACAATAGCTAAGTTTTAGTAAAAACTCACCAACAGATGACCAGAGAAAATGGGATACATATGTGCAATGGAGTTTTATTCAGCCATAATGAATAAAATTATGTCCTCTATAGAAAAAAAAAAGAGGTGGATGGGACTGAAATCCTTGACCAAGTGGCTTTAAGGGGTGTTGTCAGGGAAGTGGTTCAGAGTGGTAGAGCACTAGCCTTGAGCAAAAGAGCTCAGAGACAGCGCCCAGGCCCTGAGTTCAAGTCCTATGATAGACAAAAAAATGTTTCCAGTCATCACCCTCATCTGTTAATTATGTCCTGGTCTTCTGGTCACACAGATCTTGCTGGGTCAGAAATACAACCATTCTGTGGACTGGTGGTCCTTTGGCGTGCTCCTTTACGAGATGCTCATTGGCCAGTCACCTTTCCATGGGCAAGATGAAGAAGAACTCTTCCACTCCATCCGCATGGACAATCCATTTTACCCACGATGGCTCGAGAAAGATGCCAAAGACCTTTTAGTGAAGGTGAGAAGCAAGGGCAAAGAGGTTTTCGGTGAGATTTATATTAGATTCTCTGCTCAGTCCAAGTGCTCTCATGCATGGCTAGATTGTAACTTAAACATGGTAGAGCAAACCTGCTGGTACTGGACTGGACCTAAGTGGACTTAACTTACTCCCTGCCTATTGCAACTGAGGCTTCAACACTGTGACTATTAAGTAGAAACATCCATTTAAGAAAAACATCCTTGGACATGATTTACAAAAGAAATGCCCCAAAACTATTTCCATGACTTTTGAATGTTCCTACTTGGAACTTTCGTAATAGAGTTGATCCATTAAGCAGTGTGTGTCAGTCCTGTTTATCTTCCCTGCCTCTGGTTGAAATTCTGGACAAGGTACATGAATCTTCTCTTTCAGTCTCAGATAAAACGCCATCTTTTATCCCTCTAAGTCCAAAACCCTGACTCAGTTGAGAAATTGAAGCTGATCCCGGCCAAGATTATCTGCCACCACATGAATCTTCCCAGCAAAGCTTAGACTTCCTCTGTTTTCCGGTCAGACATCGTGTCTGTCGCATGCTCATTTTTGGAGCAGTGATTGTAGGCATGGCTGTCCCTGGTCCTTTTTTTCTCCAACTCTTCAGTAAGTGGAAGCTAAAAAAGGAGGGAGGAACAAGAAGAAAGACTAGTCCTTGCAGGATTGGATGGTTTTACATTCCATGAACCTAGCAGAGGCTCAAAGCTCAGTACTTTGGTTGGAAACCTTAATAGGCTCTTTTGAAGTAGTCAGTCTTGGGGACATTTTGGAGAGAAACTTTTGAGAGACAGCCTATTCCGCCCATTGCTTGCCTTATGTACCACACCAAAAGCTAATTGAGCAACCCTCGTTCCTACTGTTTTTCCTACACAGCAGAATGTCTCAAGCTGTACTTAAAATATACACAGACCAACTCTGCCTCTCTCCCCACATGACGTCCAAGTGGTGCCTTAAAAAGAGGAACACAGGGCTGGGAGTTTGGCCTAGTGGTAGCGTCCTTGCCTAGCATGCACGAAGATCCGGGTTCGATTCCTCGGCACCACGTACATAGAAAAAAGCCAGAAGTGGTGCTGAGGCTCAAGTGGTAGAGCTCTAGCCTTGAGAAAGTCCAAGGACAGTGCTCAGGCCCTGAGCTTAAGCCCAGGACTGGCAAAAAACAAAAAAGAGGAACATAAGTTCTCAGTACAAATCCTGGAAGGATAGATAGACTAGTACCACTTAAATCTAGAGTTCACCTTGAGGGCAGAAGTCAGGCATACACCCATGGCAGCTCAGACTCCTTTCGATTTCTAAAATCTCATAATTCATTGACTAAAAATAAAAAAAAAAACCCTTAACATTGAATGAAGCCATTTTGGGATTTTTTTTCACTCTCTGAAAAAGGGAAATAGGATAAGATCCTTCTGTATCATAAGTAACTTGTGGGTTTTTAAAGCTTTGAAAACTATTCCCAAGTTCCTCTAAGGGCAGTTAAATGTAAAGGGATTACCTTTCCACCTCTCTCAGACAAGTGTCAACTTGTCTGAGGCACTAGAGATTTGGGGGAAACTTCAAAAGCTCTCCCTAGGAATCGAGAGATTGAAGCTGAGTGGTGCTCACACGGCCTCACAGAATCCTTAGCGAAAGGTTAATGGAACCCCTGAACCAGTATCATTCACCAGTTGTTTTCTGACTGTGAGCCAAAAACACAAATAAAATTTAGAGCTCCAAAAGGACCAATCAAATTCACTTTTAATGACTGGACATGCATAAAAGGAAATCGAATTCCAAAATTAGCCAAGGGAGGGCGGAAGATGGCATCAATAAAAACCTGCGAAAGGTATTTTTCACTGTTTCAGTGGCCACATGGAGCTTACCCCTGGCTCTATCGTGGGCTTGATTACTTTGAAGGACTTAGTGCTCCATTCTAGTAATACAAGTTCCAATATTACCGTAACTGCTGTGTGTACTTTACCTTTGGGCCTACGAAGGAGAAATGTGCATCAAAGACCAGGCTGATGAAGGAAGATGGAATGATGACACCTGACACTCACTTTTCCAAGTTAATGTTGACACTCACCTGCTCTTTAACAGGCTTGGCTGGTTTAATTCCATTTGAAACACTTTCCAGCTTCTGTCCTGTCTTTCCAGCATGCATTTCGACTTCACTGGGTGAAATGACAGGGCAAAGAGGAAAACAGAGCTGTACCCGAGTGTGGGGAAAGGCAGAGTGTGGGGAAAGGCTCAGTCAGGGAGGAGAGCCTCACCCATCTTCATCATCGTGATGAGTAGAAGACACTGAGGGTAGAAACCCAGGAGTCTGGGATGCTCAGAAATCCATACCCCGACTTGACAGGAATGGTTTATTCCTACATCCGCTGCCCCTTCTCTGCCCCTCTGCAGCTTTTTGTGAGAGAGCCTGAGAAGAGGCTGGGAGTAAAAGGTAACATCCGCCAGCATCCTCTGTTCCGGGAGATCAACTGGGAAGAACTTGAGAGAAAGGAGATCGATCCCCCATTCAGGCCTAAAGTGGTAAGAACTCTGGCAAACCCTGACCCATCCAGGCCATCCTTGCTCCTTCCACCCCTCCCCCCTCCCCCGCCTCTCTCCCCCTGAGTGCAATGTGTGTCTTCAACCACAGGATGTGGGTAGAGGGGCGTCGAATGCTCTTGCTTGCAAAATTAAATCTCTATAGTCCAGAAGTCCCTGTAAAGTTGTCTGTAAACATTACATACAGATGAGTCACCTTAGAGATCATGGCTTCTGTGGCTGATTTTGTTTTTCCTCCCCTTTCCCTCCCCCTTAAACTTCAATCAAGAAATCACCCTGCGACTGTAGCAATTTCGACAAAGAATTCTTAAGCGAGAAGCCCCGACTGTCCTTGGCCGATGGAGTTCTGATCAACAGCATGGACCAGAACATGTTCAGGAACTTTTCTTTCATGAATCCAAGCATGGAGGGGTTCGTCTCCTGAACCTCATAGACTGGAAGGGTCTCCTTCCCTCCGGGAACTGGTTCGAGTAACACTTCTTGGGTTCCTTTTGCAAGATGGAAGAGCGAAGAAACACTCAATAGAGATGGAGATCTTTTAGCTCCTCACATGATTTTTTTTTAAATCTGTAGCAGAAACCAACTCTGCTTTCACTAATAACAACACCTTGTGCTGTTGTGTTTTTTTTTAATCTGCTGGCATCTTTCACAGCTGCCATTGAAGTGAGGTCGTTACTAACCCTAGTTATTTACTTGAAAAAAAAAATGGCTCTCCACACCGTGAAAGATTTGAAACTTAATACTGCGTTAAATGATGGCTCTTCACTTGAGTACCAACTGCTCCTGGATGAAATGCTTGCTGAATCAAGGAGCAAGCTGAAATCACTTCTCAAGATGGAAATAGCCCATTGCCTGGTATCCTGTGGCTCAGAATCAGCCACAGCCAAGGAGCGACCAACCCCTCTCATTCTGTGGGTGTCTATGGATGTGTAAATGGCTGGGGGTAGGGACTTGGTGAGTTTTCATGGGATTCTTCACAATAAACACAGCTTGCAACTTGAGATGTATGGACCTGTTCATTCCG
Source organism: Megascapheus bottae (assembly GCF_031878675.1). NCBI lineage: Eukaryota > Metazoa > Chordata > Mammalia > Rodentia > Geomyidae > Megascapheus > Megascapheus bottae. The sequence goes on along the minus strand of NC_143534.1, from coordinate 6,592,790 downwards.
ATTGTCCATGACATTCCCAGGAAATGAGAAGTATGGCAAATGGACAGAGCTCATGACAAGGACAAGAAAAGTTAACTAGAACACTCAACTCTGAGTATCTTGTCCATAAAGAAATTAAGTTTACAGTCCAACAAAGAGAGTATCATAATCCAGGCACTGGTAGCTCATGCCTGTAATCTCAGCTACTCAGGAGACTGAGATCTGAAAATCACAGTTCAAAACCAGCCCAGGCACAAGAAAGTCCATGAGACTCTTATCTCCAATTAATCACCAGAAAACCAGAAGTGGTGCGTGGCTCAAAGTGGCTGTGCACTAACCTTGAGCTGAAGGGCTCAGGGGCAATGCCCAGGCGCAGAGTTCGAGCCTCATTGAGAACTATAAAAAGAGAGAGAGAGACAGAGAGTATCTTTTTACTCCTCCTAAGACCCTGCTGTCTCCCATGACTTGGCTAATTTCCATATCTAGGTAGCCATTTATTACCATCTTCACATCTCAAGGCAAAAAAATTAAAGAAATGAAGTGCACAATTATTCAAAGATTAAAGAGAACCTGTCTCATTATACCATTACTAGGGATATCATGGCAAGTCTGAGTATCCTGAGAGATAAATGATCATGCATGGTATAGGTAGTCATCAATCTTATTTAATCAGAAGTCTAATTATACATTTCAAAGTAGTTGTGTTTGTATGTTTTGATAAAAATGTTGTGACTTAGGACAAAGAGGTAGATGTATAAAATGGGATTTTAAAACAAAAAGATACCTCTTAATAGTTTAATTTCTTGTAACTTGCCCTCAAAGAACTTGCTTCTGTCACGTTGATCGTCAAAATGTAACCAATGTTGAATGGATGTTTTAAAATTTGGAAATCATTAAAAACTCCCCAAATGGCTAAGACATTCTATTATTCCTCTTTTGTCGAATGTTTTATGTTTAATTAGCAATGAGTTGCACAAAGGGATGTCATTTTTGACTCGTCTATGTATGCACACAATGAATCTTGATCATGTTGGTAATGATGGGACCAGTAGCTCTTTATTGTACAGTGGATAAAAAGATCAAACCCATTGCTGAAAACAGTCTATTTATTTATTTTATCCTAATTATTAGTGCATATTAATTGTACACAGCGATGGATTTCACTGCAACACTTCCATACGTGTTTTGGTGGAATCTACCTTCCCAACTACCTTCTTTTGCACTGTCTTCTCTTCCCCTCCCTCCCCTCAGTCCTTACCCTCTTCTCTAGTAAGTTCTACTACTTTCAGGTTGCCTTGGTTTAAATATTACATTGGCTTCTGCGGAAATCACCTGTCCCATGTCTTTCTCCATCCTGTTTATTTGGCTTCACGACCTGACCTGTAGTTCTACCCATTCTCTTCCAAATGACTACAGTGTCATTCTTCTTGATGGCCAAATGGTACCCACTGGTACCAAAATGGTATCTTTCATATTCTTGATCCATTCATCCATTGTGGGGGATTGAGGCTTTGAAGTTGGGGGGTTATGACTTTTTTAAAGAAACATTCTTTTCTACATATTTTTGTTATTTTTTGTCATGCTTATATACTTTCTACCAAGGGGAAAAAACTTTGGACACCTCTTAAACCCATACCATTTGAAGCACAATTCAGAGCCCGGGACAAATTAGCCAGGGCAGACTGACACCTTGTTAACAAAGCAACAGGCAGACTGGCTTACTGTTCCCTGAAAGGCTTAAAAGAGAAAGACATCTATTCCAAAACCATTCTATTACTGACATGAGTTCAAAGGTTTATTTACTCTAAAGCTTTTATATTTTTATCAGAATTCAATTCCTTGAGCTATATTGGCTAATCCCTTTAAAAAGTTTTTTTTTCCAGTTAAAAGGGACAGAGGAAAACACTTTCTTATTATTGACACTTGCTCCATAGCTGCTCTGGGACTTTGACCCCTGCAGTAACTAAAATCAAACAAAAGCTGGAAACGCTGGTGCTATTTTTTTCTACTTGATTTGCCTCCCCACAAACGGCTCTGATGGACCCCTGAGTTTATGGGATCTGGCCATTTTCTGCTCTCATTTGTGATTTTACAGCCCAGTTTGTGACAGAGAAAAGTTCATCTCTTGGACTAAATTCACTGGATACCCAGAGACATGAGCACCTGGCATCTGGCCTCTGTTCTGATTGGCCACACCTATGCCATGGGAGTCTGCAGAGTGGGCAAATGGGATGGGGAAAAGGAAGGAAAGGAAGGAAGGAAGGAAGGAAGGAAGGAAGGGAGGGAGGGAGGGAGGGAGGGAGGGAGGGAGGGAGGGAGGAAGGAAGGAAGGAAGGAAGGAAGGAAGGAAGGAAGGAAGGAAGGAGTGAACAAGGGTGGGAGGGAGAAAGAACAAGAGAGGACAGGAGAGAGAAAGAGGTGGGGAGAGAAAGAGCTGTAACAAGAGAGTCCAGATGTGACATCTGATCCTGTTTCATTCTAAAAGACCCAATCTACCAATATCCACCTGCTGATAATCAATGACTGTTTATTTAGTAGAGAGTTTTAAACAGATTCCCTCAGTTCAGGGTCACGCCTGTTTCCAGGGGTAAGGAAAGCAGTTTGGGACATAGTCTCAGGGACTCTAATTCCCCCTCTTCATCATGCCTGTACCCACATTCCATCTCACCAGTGGAAACAGGCACTGTTCTTAGGCAATAACTAAAAATCTCAGAGCATTGTGCTCTTTTCACACTGCCTGCTGTCTACAGACACAGGAGGCCTTCCCTCTCCTTTCCCTCTCCCTTCCCTCTCCCTTCCCTCTCCCTTCCCTCTCCCTTCCCTCTCCCCTAGCTACACGCAGCACAGACAGAGTGCTACCGGGGTTTGCTCACATCTCCTCTATAAAGATGCTGGGGGTGGGAAGAAGTCATGACGTCCTAAGCTGCCATCCAGGAGGAAGCTAGGCATTCACCTTCATCCAAACACTGCAGGCAGAGATCTGAATCTCTGAGAATCTCCGAGTAGTGGATCCTAAGAACGAGACAATGGAAGCCTGACTCTGGTGACTCACCCTTGTAATTCTAACTACCCAGGAGGCTGTGAGCTGAGGATCATGATTTGATGCCAGCCTAGGCAGAAAAGGCCCCTGGGACTCTTATCACCAGTTAACCAGCAAAAAGCCAGAAGTGAAGGTATGGCTCAAATAGCAGAGCACCAGCTGTGAATGAAAAGGACAGGTGAAATGGAAAGAGCCTGAGTTCAAGACACACACACACACACACACACACACACACACACACACACACACGTTAATATAAATCTGTAACTGATCACACTAAAGTGAGCAATACTAATTTTCCACGATGATGACCTAAAGAGGCTGAATCCACATCACCACTCTCGGTGTCTTCATTCCCAAGGTGCAGATTCCACATCTGGAATTTAATGATCACATATGCTGTGATGACTGGGTGCCCAGACTTTCACCAGGGGAACTATAAGCCTGTGGTGGTTCCTGCTGTCTCTGATCTCCATTTGTTCATCAATGCTTCCATTCAGGTCTCTTCTATAGTATATGACAAATTAACGTCGCTGGGTAAGAATACAATCACAAACATAACTGCTAATTCCCTGTCTCTCTCTCTCTCTCTCTCTCTCTCTCTCTCTCTCTCTCTCTCTCTCTCTCTCTCTCTCTCTCTCTCTCTCTCTCTCTCTGTTTCTCTCTCTTTCTCCCTTTAATCTGTCATGAGGCTTGAACTCAGGGCCTGGGCACTATCCCTAAGCTCTTTTGCTCAAGGCTAGCACTCCACCACTGGAAGCCACAACCCTCCACTTCCAGTTCTTTCCATCTTTGAGTGGTTAATTGGAGATAAGAGTCTCTCAAGGACTTTTCTCTCCAGGATGGCTTCAAACCCTGATCCTCAGATCTCAGCCTCCTGAGTAGCTAGGATTACAGCCACCAGCTCCCAGCTCCAACTCTGAAGTTTTAACAGAAGCTTCTGCCACAATGCAAATGGTAGTCCATGAGCCACGTGGAATAACCACCCTACTGCATGCTTGAAACACACTTGACATTTGCATATAACTAGTTATTATCAGGATTCATTACTTACCATTTCATAGTCACATGTACCGTAGGAGTTATTGTGCTGAGTCCTGCTCTTCTGAATTCTCATATAGCACTTTGTTACTATGAAGCCAGCTCTATACCGACAGGCATAACCCATGTATATATATATATATATATATATATATATATATATATATATATGTATACACATATACCAAAGCTCATAAAAATGAGATTAGCTGTGAGAAAAGGCCTATGTGACTGTGTCCTAATTAGCTCTATGCCATTTAAAGAAAGAAAACCCTCTGTGTTGCAAGTAAGATCAATGACAAAATTTTCATTCATTTCCTTCCCAATCTCACATAACTTTTTAAAATAAAGATATACTACTTATAAGGACAGAGAACAAGAAAGGAGACAGGAAAGATGAAAGCTGTTAACAAAATTTCGGAAGCTGGAAAGCAGTTGAAGATTGGTGTGACAGAGCAAAAATATCCCAGCCCGAGGTAAATTTATCCCACAGAATCTCAGAGTAGATCAGAAATCTGGATTGTGAAGATCATAGAAGATGATAGTGATGAGTGGAAGATGGGAGATGGGTTGTTCTTTACAGGCAGTAATTAAACCTACATTTTCTTTCTGTCAGCAAAGATCTTGCTGGGGCAGACATTAGACACTGTCTCCATTAACAACTCCTGACTGCTGACAGACTAGAAGAGACAAGAGGAGACTGAAAGGAAGATGAGTGGAGGGCAGGGATGGGGCAAAGAGAGAAGGAGGAGAAGGGGGTGGGAGAGGAAGAGACAAGAAGGAGGAGGAAGAGGAGGAGAAGGAGGAATAGGAGGCAGAGGAGGAAGAGGTAGGAGGAAGGTGGAGGAAGAGAAGAGATTTTGCTCTGTCAGAGATGGAGAGATAAATGGCACACCAGAAATCCAACTATATTAATAAATGAAATACTTATAAATAAAACTGTATTATTATTCATAATACTTAGTATAAATAATATAAAATTTGTTCAAAAGTATTATGCACTAAGCAGATCCACTGAGGAAAAAGATTCACATACCAACAATTATGTAAATACAAGCTAAGAGTTATAACATAATTGAGAGAACAGAGGGAGAATGAATGAATGAATGGATGAGTGGTATCTATATGACAGAGTGGGAAAAATATATAAACTCTCATCCTGCTTAACAGGAAACCAACAGATAATCTCAAAATTTAAAAAGCAAGAAAGAGACATATACAAATCTACTTGAAATCCATTACAGATAAATTAGGTACAAAGGAAAAAATAATGTACATTTGTTACATTGAACATACATACATCTTACAAAGATTCAAACACATATATATTGGATGTATGCACACATATAGATAGGAAGATGACAGACAAATGCATTGAGAAACTGACAGAAATCAAAACTACAGATTAAATAGAAGAGAAAGAAGATTTGAAAGTATATGATGGCTGAGATGATAGATTAGGTAGGTAGGTAGATAGATAGATAGATAGATAGATAGATAGATAGATAGATAGATAGATAAGTAAATGGACACAAGATGGATGCATGGATAGATACAAAGATAATAAATTCTGATAAGTAAGTAGGTAGGTTAATAGAAGGACAGACAAAGAGAGATCATACATACATACATACATACATACATACATACATAGGAAATAATAGGTATAAATAATAGATTCTATCAAGGCAGACTGCTCTGGAGCTTGGAGACAGGGTTCTCACCAGTGTCTACACCTTCCATCGCTCTTCATCAGCATCCTATAAAAAGAGACATGCGACATAGTGTCTAAGCAATCCAAGTATTTCTCAGCAGCTCAGAGGTTTAAACATCTTTCTAATTGTCTCAGAGTTCTCTAACTTTACCAGTAATCTTTTACATGCAAATAGCATTTAATCAATTTTTCTAAAGAACATTATTTGGGAAAAAAAGAAGAAGAGAAAGCCAACTCTTGCTGTTAGACTTTTGGAAGGTAAAAAGAAAACAATGGGTGTCTGGGAAAAAGTAGAGGTGAAAAAGTGACATGCTAGAAGTGTGTGTAGTTAATCACCATGGAGCTGGGATGAGGTTGGGTTCTTTGTGTTTTGTTTTTGGGTGGGTTTTTTTTTTTTTTGGTTGGTTGGTTGGTTGGTTTGAGGGTTGGGGTTTTTGGCTTTTCAATTTCTTTTATTATCTTTTAGTTGTACAAAGGGGGATGCCACTTAACAAAGCAGTTTATGATACAACGCCTTTTGAGCAGTGTCACCCCCTTTCAACTGTCACATCCACCCCTCCTCACCCTCCCTTCCCTCACTTGTCTTACTCTTGTGAGGTACTCAATGAATTCTTGAGTGCATTCTCCTCCCCCTTCCCTCTTCATCCGTCTACCCTTCTCCTTGGCCCAACCCCCACTTACATGTGCCCGTTTCCTAGTTGTTGATTTTGTTGGGCTTTGACCTAGCCTTTCTAAAAAAGTACACTATTGGAGCTCTTCAGAGAGCCTAACAAACATCAGTTCATCCCTTGTAACCACTTGCATGCCACCCAGCATGTTCACCTTTAGATTTATAGACACATCCCATCTACTACAAATGAGGGAAGCATACATTTGTTTCCCGGGCTACCCTATGGACCCAACAAATTCTACTCCTGGGTAGTTACCCAGTAGAACACAAACACGGTTCCAGGAAAGATACCAGCACAACCATGTTCACTGCAACACTATTCTCTATAGCCAAAGTACAGAATCATCCTAGATGCAACCTGGGTCAAGAAAATGTACTAGGTATACACAATGGAATTGTACTCAGCTATTAGAAGGAATCTATTGGACCATTTGTAAGGAAATGGAAAGACTTGGGGGAAAAAATTTATTAAGTGAAGTAAGCCAAACTCAGTTGTTGGGGGATTTTTTGTTGTTTACTTGTTTCTTTTTGGCCAGCCCTGAGGCTTGAACTCAGAACCTGGGGATTGTCCTTGAGCTTTTTTCAAGGCTAGCACTCTACCACTTAAGCCTCAGTACCACTTCCAGCTTTTTCGGCTTATGTGGTACCGAAGAATTGAAGCCAGGGCTTCATGCATGCTAGGCAAGCACTCTACCACTAGGCCATGCTCCCGGCCCTCAGTTGCTATTTTTTAATTGTCTTTGTCTTTGTTGTTGTTGTTTTCCTAACACTAATCACTGAACCCAAGCTTTGCACGTGCTAGGCAAGTGCTTTTCCACTTGAACTCCTCAGCTTCGTGTTTTGTTGGTAGCCAGTGCTGTGAGCTTTGAGAGGCTCTGGAAGTCCAGTCCAAGATAAAAATCTGAAAAACAGATGGAAAATCTAAATCCTCCAAAGCTTACTGAAATTCTGTCCATCTTTCAAAACACCAGCAGGTGATATCCAGCCACAGAAACCACCTCCTGTCTCTATTTTGCTTCCGCAGCAATTTTCCTCCTGTTCCTTCCCTCCAGCGCCGCAGAGAGGAGCCGCTATGGCCAAGGATGCTGCCTGTTTCTCTCTAACTGCACTTGTTCTGTGGGAAAGTGGAGACCTCTAGTGCCCACATTGTACTTCCTGCAGCAAGAAATCACACGTGGTTTTTATAATAGTGAACTAAGAGAGACATAAATCCCAGAGCACAGTACGATTCTAAAATGCCCAAATCTGAAAGTAGAATAAGAATTTTTAAAAAAGAATCATTCCTGTTTTGTGTTCTATTGAATGCCTGATCAAACAGCAATTGGAATCTGTGTGATCATAGGGAATTTGAGCCCAAGGCTCACTTGTCAAGGAGTCCATAAACTGCTTTAATCCTGTAACAAAACAGAAGAGGAAAGGGAAGCCCCAGTTCCAGGATTGTCAGTGGACAGGCAGTGGGGCGCTGGTAATTGATGCTCCAGCGGGATCTGCTCCCTCTTCTTAGCATGGCTGACCTTGGCCTGTGCCTTCCTCCTCCTTTCTCCTCCCACTTTTGTTCTCTTCTTCTAATCCTCTTCTCCCTCCTCCTCCTGCTCCACTTCCTCCTCCTCCTCTCCTCCTCTCCTCCTCTCCCTTCTCTCCTCTTTCTCCTTCTCTCTGTCCTCCTCCTCCTCCTCCTCTCGCTCCTCCTCATTTTCATCTCACTCTGTAGCCCTAGCTGTCTTCAAACCCACAACTCTCCTCCCTCTGCCTCCTGACTATGGAGGTTACAGGCACTCCCCTTCCTCATCTAAATAAAATCAACAAGATCAGAACTTGGCTATTCTAGAAGACCTGTATTTTCTCAACAAATTATGTATAAAGAAAATGAGGACATGTAAAACTATCGACTGATATAAACCCTTAGCATTTCACTTTTTCTTGGTATGGCAATAGTATTGTATTTTTAAAAGGACTTCTTCTGAGAAGTTTGGCGGTAGATATGTCATTTAGAAACACGCAGGTGGCGTTTCACCGAGGGAATGGCCTGGCGTGGCGCCAACTGGGTGTGGGAAGGTGGAACTTCAGGGTGGCCGCTGCCAGACTTGGTGAAGGGGGAGAGTCTGGGTAATGAGACTACGTACAGAAAAGCAAAATGAGGAAGAGACCAAGCACACCAGAGAGGAACCAGACAGCTGAATGGTGGGGTTTCACCCAGGAGAAATGAGGAAAAATTAGAAGCTGCATGTGTGGGTGCCCTGGAGGGAGACGAGCCAACCCCACCCCCACCACACACACACACACCCTGAACAGCAGGCAGTCTTAGGCCACGTGGGAACACAGATCCACACTTTCCACGGGCATATGACACCTCTTCCAGGACTTGCGGGAGTAGGAAGTTACCCCGTGTCACAGGCCAGCCTCCTAGAGGATGGCTTTTTTGCTCCCCAAATCTCACAAAACTGAAGCCAGGCACTCTGTTGTGAGAAGGCTTCAGGCTTGGGACTGAGACACTTTCAGGGTAGTAGATTAGACCCGTTGCACACAAGCAGCCTGCAACCAGGCCTGGAGACTCAGCCACAATACTCAGGGCTCGGAAACAAAGAAACGATTGCTTCTGGAGGGACTGGAAACGTGGAGAGCTAGGAACTCCCTACCAGTGGCACACATGGAAGGAAGATCATACTGACCCAGCTGCGGGGCCCGGCTCTCCACTGCAGATGGAGGAGGCACCTGCTCTGTGGGTTCCACCCGACAGTGACAAAGATGTTGGTGCAAATTCCTGGAGACAGCTGGAGACAGCTGAGTGATCTAGCACAGCAGCAACTATCTCTTCAAGCCTGAGAGTGACCAAAGATGCCCCTGCCTTGTGTACTGGCAAAGGAGAATAAACTGAAAAGAGTGCCAGAGGAGGAAAAGAAGAGTGGGAGGAGTCAGACAGACATAGGAAGGAAGGAAAGGATTGCAGTGGTATGGTGGTTAAGAATTAAGAACGCTTCATAAACCAGGCACTGATGGCTCACACCTATAATCCTAGCTATGCAGGAGGCTGAGATCTGAGGATCACAGTTCAAAAGCAGCCTGAGCAGGAAAGTCCTTGCGGCTCTCATCTCTGATTAACCACCAAAAACCTGGAGGTGGAGCAGTGGCTCAAGCAGTAGAGCTCTAGCCTTGAGCAAGAAAAAAAAAAGCTCAAGGACAACACTCAGGACCCAAGTTCAAGCCCCAGGAACACCACACACACACACACACACACACACACACACACACACACACACACACACACGGTTCGTTCTCTTAGTGGATGCCTCAAGAACACACAAAGCTTTGCCTTCTTCCAAAAAGATGGGAAACAGAGGGAGTCGCCTCAGCTATTCTCCTTCCAAATTTCCAGTTCTCTTTGTGTCTTTCAGTACATCCAAGAAATCCTAAGAGGGGAAATGCAGGCCAGGACATTGACTGCTGTGTCCTTGGAAGTTAACACCATGTGTTAGCCTTAGCAGCTGTTTGGGAGATAGGGAGAGGGCGGAAGGGAGGGGTAGATAAGGCTCAACTTCTTGGTAACTTCTTTCTGTAATTACCAACTGCAGTTCAGCAGCTGTGCATTAGACAAAGTGGCAGTCTGGGACTGGTCGCTAGGTGGCGGCAGAGAAACGTGAGAAAAGCTACAGGTGCTCAGACTACAGTGCTGCTTCATTTAGAGGCAAGATGAGAAATCGAAAGATTTAGGTATCTCAGCCTTCTATTTAACTCAGACTATGTCATCGGCTTTTAATAGAGTGTAATGTACACACTTGTAGGATATTATAGAGCAAAGCACCGTGCAGAGGTCAGCACAACGGTTACTATAACCAGGAATTTGAGTTGTGGATGCATTCTTACCGCTCTCCATTGAGAAGGCAAAGAACTATGGTTACGACACTTAGCATCAAACATGCTGCTTGACAAATAGATCACTTCTATTGACTGTCCTAAGTGACTAAGTCAAACACCCATAGGAGAAACCCACATAACTGACCACTGAAATGACTCTTAGTTTGCTGTTTTATTTGATTTTTTTTTTTGAGTTCTCACTATATAGCCCAGGATGGCATTAAAATCCACATTCTCTCGCCTTAGCCTCCGGAGTGCTGAGATTACAATCCTTTATGTATTTTCGATGGAAAGAATCACTCTGAGTAATTATCCCAAGAAGCAGATGGAAGCCACCCTGTGATGTGGACCACAGGACCACACCACGGAGGCAGCCTGTACTCCTTCTGATGAAGGCCACGGGGCTTGTGGTCTATCACACACAGGGCTTGTGGTCATTTCGTCTTTCTAACCATCCTGGGAGTTGAATACTAGTCACACCCAGAAAGGCTTAGTGCTTACCTGCTATGTGTCCCACATCTTCTAAAACCCTGAGACCTTCTAGAATCTAGAATCACCTGTGACTATGTTAGTAACGATAATCATGAGACAGGTCTCCTTTAAGGACAGAATCGATAGTTGAGCACTGGTGGCTCACACCTAGAATCCCAGTTACTTCAGAATCTGAAATTTGAGGATCATGGTTCAAAACCTGCCTGGGAAGGAAACTCTGTGAGCCTCTTATCTCCAGTTAATCACCAAAAAAGCTAGAAGTGGAGATGTCGCTCGAGCACAAAAGTGCAGGGATAGCACCTAGGACCCAAGTTCAAGCCCCAGGACTGCTGTTTTTGCACACACACACACACACACACACACACACACCACACAAGTGGAAAGGAAGAGCCAAGCAATAACGGCTCGCATCTATAATCTGCTACACTAAAGGAAAACATTGGGAAAATTGCGATTCAGCCTCTGGAAAAAAAAAATGTTCCTTGGACCCTACTTCAACAGAATAGCTTAGGTGACATACCTGTCACCCCAGCCACAGAAGGAAGTTCAACTAGAAGGATCATCGTCCAGACTAGGCAAAACTTAAGACTGAAACATCTGGAGGCATCGATCAAGTGGTAGTGTCCACCTAAGCCAGAGCAAAACTCTGAATTCAAAAAATCCCCTTACCATTAAACAAAAAAGCAGAGGATAAGAAATACTGACAGTAAATAATAAACATAATGAAGAAGGCAATCACATAGTATACTCAAAAATAAGTGTGCAGCAGATAAAAGAAGGTTTGAGATGAAAGATTGGAAATAGTCAACCAGAAACTAAAAGAAAAGCACCACGTAAGTTTCCAACACTTCCATCCCCTCAGCAACAAAGCCCAAAATCTGAATGTGCGATCTAGCCCAGTTCCTGTTTTCAACTTCAGCACTGCTTTTTCTTTCAGTTCTGACAGCTGTCTAACTTTGCCACTGCACTTACATATATTTTCTCCTCAAAGGATAGAAAACAAAAACCTGTGGCAGTCCTCTCTTGAACTAAACACAGTATCTTCCCATCTACGTCAAACATGCACTATAATAATGATTTCATTTGGGGTACCATTTAAATCCACACTAGCCCCTGGGCCCTGGGAATTCCCTGTTTCTTCCAGCTGAATGATCACGTCCTGTTCCACCTAAGAAAGCTTTGTTTAAGAGTTTAGAGAATTGGCCTGATAAGCCTGCCAGCCAGGACAAAGTAAATGGCCTTTAGGAGAAAGGACCTGCTTTCCCGAAAGTCTAAATGCTTGCCCTAATGCTGGCATGAAGTATGTGTGAACCATTTAAACCACAAGATGTCGTTTCCTGTCACTCTCTCAGTCCCCTTTCTCTTCACTCTGCTCTTTCTCCTGCTTTTTGCCCTTCCTCATCTCATGACTCTGGCAACTCTTCAGAGTAGTTATTAAACCCGTCTCTAGACGCTTTGTGCCAAAGGGGAAGAAGAAAGCCAGGGCCAATGCGGACTCAAATCCACAGAGGCTGCTGAACTTAACCAGACTCAAGACGCCCCAAACCCCAGATCTAGCCCCAGGCCAGGCAGGGAGCACAAAAGAAGTTTTAAATTGGAGAATCCAGCCTGAAAAAGAAAAAAAGAGCACATTGTTAGTATTCAATGTATGTCCACAGTTAAATGTTCCAGCTACTAACTTCCACACCATTAAGTAATCCAATCATAGCAAACAATGATTAACTTGTATAGACATTATAGCTTGCATTATTGCTTATCTCTGTCTAGGATTTCTTCACCTGTCTATACATAAAAAGTGTTGGTTTACAACCTAGAAATTCACCTCTGAAATTCTGACTAGTACCTTGCTACGTAGAGGATAAGGGCCTGGAAAGCAGAGATTGTGTCTGATCTATCATTGTCCTCCAGGTAATCATATGGGGGGAAATGAGAGACACGTGCCAGCTGACTATGTCACACTTTTGCCATAAACTTTTTCAAGAATGCTTCAACAGGCTGTGGGGGAGGGGTGGCTTATCAGTACAGAGCTTGCCTAGCATGCATGAAGCCCTGGGTTTAATGCCTCAGTACCACATACACAGAAAATGCCAGAAGCGGTGCTGTGGCTTGAGAAAGCTCAAAGACACTCCCCAGGCCCTGAGTTCAAGCCCCAGGACTGGCAAAAAAAGAAAATAGAAGTCTATCTTTTTGATGGAAGGTTAGGAAAATATTTAGAAGTGATAATGTAGAAAAGCGGGATGATAGACAAAAAAAAAAAAGATGATACTTTGGAGCTTCATCAACACTTAAAATATCTATGCTTCAAGAAACTAATGAAAAAGGCTAATAGGAGAAAATACTGCATATCATATGCATCTTTGAAGAGCCTAGTATGCCTGTAATATATAAAATGTCTGTGACAGCTCAACAGTAAAACCTTAGTTAAAAATAGTCAGCAGCTGGGTGTGGTAGTTCAGGCCTGTAATCTTAACAATCAGAGGAGTTGGTGCTAATGGACAGATTCTCTTTTAGGTAATGAACATGTTCTGAAACCACATTATGGTGGTCATTATATAACTGTAACTCTATAAAAACACTGGGTTATATGCTTTCAAGAGTTAATTTTATGATATGAGAACTACATCTCAACAAAATCTGTTTATAAAAATATGTCCGCTTTTAAGCCAGGCACTGGTGGTTCACACCTGTGATCCTAGCTATACAGGAGGTTGAGATCTGAGAATCACGGTTCAAAGCCACCTGGAGCATGAAAGTCTGTGAGACTCTAATCTCCAGTTAACCACCAGAAAACCAGAAATGGCGCGGTAGCTCAGCATGGTAGAGCGCTAGCCTTGAGCTGAAGAGCTCAAGGAACAATGCCCAGGCCCAGAGTTTCAAGCCCCATGACCACACACACACACACACACACACACACACACACACACACAAAGTCCACTCTTAAAGGTGAAAAGGGGACTTACTTTTACTAATGATACTAAAATCTAGCAGGCGATAAGTATAATTGTTATACACTAATATTTGTCAGTGATTTGTGAAACATTATCCACTAATATTAGTATTCAGGTGATGCTAGCACTATCAGAATGTGTTTGCTATTGGAAAGTTTTAATATCTACTAATAGTTTTTGTCCTATGAGTTAGGTCTTAGTGCACAAGGTTTTCAGGGTGTCTCCTGCATCTTACGGAGAGAGAACCCTGAGGAAGAGAGGCATGATATCCCACGCCTGTATCCCAGCATTTTTGAAGGTTAAAGCAGAATCGTGAGTACAAGGCCAGTCTGAACTACACAGTGAGACACTGTCTCAAAACAAAGAGCCTCATGCCAGTGATCTGAGCTGCTTAAAGGTGGAGATTGGCATATGAATGCTGGCCTGTGCTATTACCTTATGGATTGGTAAGCAAAGTACTCAAGCCAAGCCAAAGTTCACAAGACTCCATCTCAACAGCAAAAGCCAAGCATGGTGGTATACATCTGTCATTCCAGCCATGACCCAAAGTCAAAAATAACCAGAGCAAAGCAAGCTGGAGGTACCAAACAGAGCAACCAGCCATAGAAGCATGAAATCCTGACTTTGAATCCCACTGCCTCCAAAAACAAACAAACAAATACCAAGGAGCAAACACTACAACAGCTTAAAGGCCAAAGGAGCAGAAGAAGCCTCTGAAGACAAGACTCAGTGAGGTTGCACAGGGGCCAGAACCTCCGTGGGATGAGTTATAGAGAGAGTCCTACCAGAATCCTGCTACCTGCGTGTGTCAGACTTCCAAAGAAAGGGCAAGGGGTGTCCAGAAAAGACTTCCAAAGTCAGCTAAGCCTCTCCACCCTTCTCACCCTAACACAAATAGTGTTGGATTGGGAGAAAACATCACAGAATTTCCCTGCTTCTGAGGAGGGGGTTCCATGGATTTTATTCCTCCTCCTGGGGTCCAATGGAAACTCACCTTTTCCCCAACCAATCGTAGTGTGGGTTTATTTAATCCAGCAGCTTGCCGAGGGGACAGTCCAATTCTAGTGATTTGGAGCTGGCATCTGCTTGTACATCTGTGTGGGCAGATATCTTCTCAAATGCCTCTCCCTTGGGCCCCAAGTTGTGCTCCTGTCAGGAGGAGGAAAGGGGCTACTCCACAGAAAATCAGAGCCTTGATGATTTGTGAGACTTTCCCTGGTTTTTGGTCAGTCATGGAGCTCAAACTCAGGGCCTGAGTGTTGTCCCTGAGCTCTTGTGTTCAAGGCTAGCACTCTTCCTCTTGGTGCCACAGCTTCACTTCCAGGTTGGGTGGCTTCTCGGAGATAACTCTTTTGGATTTTCCTGGCAGAACTGGCTCCGATCTGCAATCCTCAGGTGTCAGTCTCCTGAGAAGCTAGGATTGCAGGCATGAGCCACTTTCCTGCTCAGGATCCTCATTTTCTTGCTTAAAAAACAAACAAACAAACAAATATATATATATGTATGTATGTCAAATTCTTCCCTTCTACTCTAGGAAATAAACAGTAGATGTGAAAAATACAACTGATGAAGGTCAAAGACTCTAGCCGGGGCAGTCGGATTGTTTGTATTCCAATGACAGGGCCACAGCACAGTTCAGCTCTGGAGACCAAAGAAGGCCCAGAACACGACCATTACAAAAGCAAGGTGGTTCTAGTTGAACCCTGCTTATCACTAAAGATAAGGTAAGGAGAAAGACACGTTCACAGATAAACTAATCAGATCCTCAGACACATAAATGGCCCCAGCAGCTCCTTTCCAGAGGGTTTCTAAGAAATCATTTTTCTCCATATCTTCATCTACTCATGTAACCCCTGAGTATAGATTGTCCACTCCACTGCAGAGGTGTTAGAAGGTCACAAGTATTGGCAAGGTGTAGACCCTGCCCTCAAAGACCTTAACATCTAGAGGAGGCAGACCTAAACTCAGGCTACACATTCAATGGAGTTCATGTATTTTAGGAAAATAAGACTCCATTAGTTAAATTTTCTGTTTTTTGTTTTGGTTTGGTTTTTTTTCCAGTCCTGGGGCTTAGACTCAGGGCCTGAGCACTGTCTCTGGGCTTGAGCCACAGCACCCCTTCCGGCTTTTCTATGTGTGTGGTACCAAGGAATCAAAGTCAGGTCTTTGTGCATGCTAGGCAAGCATTCTACCACTAGGCCAAACTCTTGGCCTCCTCGGTCAACTTTTAGATCCCAGATTCTGTTATTCATCTCTAAGATAGTGGATTCAACATCTGTATTTCTTGCTAGATTTAGGATTATTATTTGAGTAGAGCAGATGATTTCTATAAAAGATCTCTTAAGTCATGAGTCAGTAAAACACAGCCTGGGTATACCAGATACACCAATCAGCGGCCCACTTCCCTTTTGGGAATGGAAACTGGGGCCTCACACATACGAGACAAGGGCTCTATCACCCCGCCACACCATTAGCCCCTCACACTTGGCTTTTAGATATGCAAGTGAGATGTGGATACTGGGTCTAACTGGCGCCATCTTGGCAACGTAATGGATGATAGGGAATTTCCAAAAACTCTTAGAGGTGCAGTCCCCCCAGCACCCCCAGATGACTGACATGCCCGATTTCTAGAGGCAGGGGTGGTGATTTGGACAATAGGTTATTTTGAAGACTCAGCTCCCTGTGACCCTGCCCCCTGACCACACCCTATTTCGCCTCAGCCACCACTGTTGAGCCATTATTTTGGATGTTACAATAAACCTGAGGAGTGGACGCCATGGGGGATTGCTCATTTGCACAATGGTTGATCCTTCATTTCATTGCTGTTTTGTTTTGTTTGTTTTATGACAATAGGGATGGACATGGAGGGGATTAAGTGAAATCAATCGGGCACAGGAACAGATGCTGCCTGCTCTCATTTATTTATTTATGTAATTAATTGTATTGTCAGGATAATGTATAGAGGATTACAGTTACACTTGTCAGGTAGTAGATACATTACTTCTCCCACACTGATACCCCTTCTTGTGTTTTTGTCCCCATTTCCCTTTCCCCACCCCCTCCCAATCATCTTGTTCCCCCCCTTCCCTTCCTTATTTCAAATACACATATATACAGTATACCAGGTAACTGCCCTCATCTATAAATGGAATCTTAAGAAGCTGATCTTGTGGAAGTTGGGAATACATTGGTACTTACCAGAAGCACAGGGAAGAGCCGGGACAGGAAAGCTCCATCAAGGGCTCCATGTGACAGGGACAGATGAGGAAAAAGTACTGTTTGGGACCTAGAATTAGCGATCATGCAGGATGGATCTCAGAAGAGCTCAAAGAAAGGAATTTGTTTGGACTCACCGTAAAAGAAACACTGCAAATTGAGGGTGTTGATATGCTAGGAACCCTAAGTTGATCACCAGTCACTGTGGGTGTGCATCTCATAACTGTGAACAGGTGTCACCTGTCAATCAACATGATTTTTAATACCAAGGGCGGATCTTAAAACACCTGCCCTTCTGCTCGTGCTGCCAGTCAGCTCTCCATAAGAAAAATGTAAGAACCCAAAGGAGATCATCAAACGTCAGCCCCCGGGAGCTGGTGACTCACTCACGCCCGTCATCCTAGCTACTCAAGAGGCTGAGATCTGAGGATCCCAGTTCAGAGCAGCCTGGGCAGAAAAAGCTCCAAGACCCTTATCTCCAAGGTGCCACCAGAAAACCAGAAGTAGCATTGTGGCTCAAAGTGTAGAGTGATAGTCTTGAGTAAAAAGAGCTCAGGGAAGCCAGGCACCATGGCTCACACCTGTAATCCTCGCTACTCAAGAGGCTGAAATCTGAGGATTGTGGTTCAAAGCCAGCCCAGGGCTAAAGTCTGGGAAACTCTTATCTCCAATAAACCACCAGAAAACCAGAAGAGGCACTGTGGCTCAAATGGTAGATCACTAGCCTTGAGCTGAAGAGCTCAGGGACGGGAGCCAGGCCCCTGAGTTCAAACCCTACAACAGACCAAAAAAAAACAAAAAAACAAAATCCAGCAACTCCCATGAGCCAAAAGGGGGGGGGGGTGCGTAACTTGTGGGGAGATTCGGAATACACAGCCGAATTCATTCCATCCCTTTGGAGTCAGCATTAGTTATTTCCATGTAAGGTCATGCCACTTTTACTAAATATAAATATGGTGTTAACTAGAGATGACTCACCCAAACCTAAAGACAAGAGGTGCCAGACTCAGGCAGAGCTTAGATTTGCTGGCTGTCTTCAGCTCTTTAACCAAAAGAACACACGTCAGACTCCGCAACTGACATAAGGTGTGGTATTCATCACGACAAATCTTGGGGACACACAAGAAAAGGTTACATTCTCAGTGATGTATAAACAAGCCAAGAGAGCATGTTTGAACATGTGTTTGTGTTATGTGTGTATATATATTGCATATTCCATGCATATACTTGCATGTGTCTTCTTGTGTCTCTGTGTATATATGTGTGTGTGCATGTGCACGTGTGTATACGGGTATGTGCTCTTTATGCATGGATGTGCATGCATGAACGTGTATGTGTGTACACACTCTCAACAGACTTTCTAATCCCAGACTGGCTTTGTACCATGATCCTCAGATCTCAGCCTCCTGAGAGCAGATAGAGGATGGGCTTTTTAAGGCACCCTGTTTGCTTAGCTGACAAGGACCTGAGTGTTAATTGAGCAGAAGGTGAGACTGTAGGGCTGAGGAGGAGGTGTCGACAAAGGAGACCAGCTGGTGTCAGAGTTGGGCATGCCAGAGGTGGAATGGTGCCCTGGATAGAGCTGCAGAGGGGCTGGGGAGAGCCTGGAAGCC
Source organism: Megascapheus bottae (assembly GCF_031878675.1). Lineage (NCBI taxonomy): Eukaryota > Metazoa > Chordata > Mammalia > Rodentia > Geomyidae > Megascapheus > Megascapheus bottae. The sequence continues at coordinate 6,574,225 of NC_143534.1, read as the reverse complement.
AGCCTGGAGGGGCACAAGAACCGACATTGTGGACTGGCCTGACTGCTCCCGGCCAGCTCTGCCCCGTGGTTATGTTTGGGCTCTCCCACAATGAACATGAAGCAGGACAATGAATGGATTCTGTCTGGTTTTGCTGAGCTGCATCTCAATTCCAGTACTTGCGCCTGGTGAGTCAGAGGCAGGAAAGCCTCCAGCTGCCTCCCAGCCGGTACTTTTCCATGCCGTCCCCTGAATTATATAATGCGCCACATTTTTAGAAACTTGGTTCCAGTTGCCGACTTCTGAGCTTAAAATTTCCGATTTGCCATCCTCCCACACTCACTGAGCGAGGAGGTGGGGGGTTCACCACAGTAGAAAGGCATTCATGTTGTAGGTGAAAAGAATTAAGTGTTTCACACACTCTTCTCTAAGTGCCTTCTTCTTATCTCTGTGTTTATGATTTATGGGGGGCAGGATAAGAGAATCTGAGAATGGTTGTTTCTTCTTGGGGGGGGGCGGTGGTTGGTCATGGGGTTTGGATTCAGGGTTTAGGTGCTGTCGCTGAAGTCTTTCACTCAAGGCAAACACTCCACCACTCAGAGCCACAACTGGTAGCTGTGTGTTGTTGGTGTTTTTGTTTTGTTTTCCTGGAATTCTGGTGATTAATTGAAGATTAGAGTCTCACAGACTTTCTGCCTGGGTTAGCTTTGAACGATGATCTTCAGATCTCAGCCTCCTGAGTTAGCTATGGTTATAGACATGAGCCACCAGTACCCAGCTAGCTGCCTGGGTTTTATCCTACTGCTGGGATACCTGAAGTGAGGTATTACAGGTGGTGGTAGAATATTAGTTAAATTCACACTAGCATGTAAATGACTGACACAACCACCAGAGATGTTTTGTGTTACAATGAAGCTTAAAGAGAGGAAATCTCCTAAAATAAAGAGAAATTCCAAAGGAAGAATAAAATTGCATTATCAAGGCACTGGTCTCTCACACCTGTAATTCTAGCTGAGGATTATGGTTCAAAGCCAGCTCAAGTAGGAAACTCCATAAGACTCTTATCTCCAATTAATCAGCAAGAACCCAGAAATGTAGCTGTGGCTCAAGAGGTACAGTGCTATTCTTGAGAACAAAAGCTCAGAGACAGTACTGAGGGCCTGGGTTCAAACTCAAGACACACACACACACACACACACACACACACACACACACACACATACACTACATTGGCAGCAGTGGAGGAAAAGGGACTCAAGGCAAAAAAGGAAACTGAGACAAAGACTACTCCAATGAAACATCTCAGTGTGGTAAGATGACCCATTATAAGAGCCAGATCCTAGTGTTCTACCTCACCCCATCTCATTGTTTCGAGCCATTTGTCCAAATTAGCCCCTTAACCTCAGTGAGCAATTATGACCATGTCCTCTCCTGTTTAAATGCCCTAAAATTAAAAGGGACAATTAAAGTCTGATACCAGTATGGTTTCCTCAACAGACCTTTTGCCAATCCACCTGAACAGCACACAGTATCTTCTTGCTTTGAAGTCTTCTGGCACCTCCTGGCCAACAAAACATTAGTTATGGCCCAAAACACTGGACCAAAGCCAGACCGGAATTCAAAGAGGCAACAAACCCAAACCGGCAGGCCAAGATGAGCCCTGGCTACTTGTGGGCACCTCTCCTGGGTAACCTCTCACCCGTGCCGTGGGCTTCCCTGTGCCCCAGTCTCTGTGGCAGCTGCAGTTGAGATAAATGCTGGTCTTAGCTTGGGTGCTGGAGCGTCGGGGAGTGTGATGGGAGAGGGACTGAGAGGGTCTTGATCTCCAAGTTCTCTGATTCCTGTCCCTGTTGCCAGCTATAGTATATATGGTCCTGGATCTGAAGCAGAGGATGTGGCTTTCCCCAAGGCACCTCATCTGCTTAATGGTCTTTACAGAACAGCCAGTGATCCATCTTCAAACAGCTGTCAAGCTGGTCCAAAGGAGACACAGTCACCACCTGGTCATGCATGGAGTAGACAGCAGGCACTGGAAATAAATATTCACTGAGGCTTGCCATATGCTAAAATACGAGGAGGAGGAGGAGGAGGCGGAGGAGGAGGAGGAGGAGGAGGAGGAGGAGGAGGAGGAGGAGGAAGAAGAGGAAGAAAGAAGAAGAAGAAGAAGAAGAAGAAGAAGAAGAAGAAGAAGAAGAAGAAGAAGAGGAGGAGGAGGAGGAGGAGGAGGAGGAGGAGGAGGAGGAGGAGGAGGAGGAGGAGGAGGAGGAGGAGGAGGTGGCGGCGGCGGCGGCGGCAGCGGAAGAAGACCCGGGTTCAATTCCTCAGTATCACATACATAGAAAAAAAAGCTGAAAATGGTGCTGAGGCTCAAATGGTAGAGCTCTAACCTACCAGGACTGAGAAAGAAAGAAAGAAAGAAAGAAAGAAAGAAAGAAAGAAAGAAAGAAAGAAAGAAAGAAAGAAAGAAAGAAAGAGAAGAAGATGATGACAATAGAGGAGGAGGAGGAGGAAATAATAACAAAGGTGGTTTCTAGTACAAGTTTCTGCAACAGAAGTGATTGAAGCCTAGAGCAAAAGTCACCATTTTCTGCTTTTAAAGGTGGGTAAGATTTTACACAAGAAATGACATACTGACTGTGTGCTCCAAGCAGAGGAGACAGGAAGGAAAGCAATTTAACTGGTCAGCTTTCTAAGTCATGTCTGAAGAACAGGCAGGCCTCTTGCATGTGGGTCTAAATGGGGTAGGAGGGAGACTGGGAGAGGGTAGAGAAGTGCAGTCAACAATTTGAACAACAGGGACAAGGCTGTCCACCCTGTAGGACATTAGAGACTGGCATGGCAAAGGCTACCGTCTCTTTTCTCTTCCTCCTAGTCTACAAGCCTCTAGAATATATTTGGGATGTGCAGAGGAACACTGAACAAAGCCACACAGTAAAAAAAAAAAAATGGCAGCACCCATATCTGTGAAAACTGCAAAGGTAGAGACTGTATTTTCAGCGCAGAGTCTAAGCTTCCGTTCCACTTCCCTGACTTTGGCTCTGCCTCAGTGTCACTCTGAGTAAGTAGCTTCCTCCTTTAAAGGATCATTAATAATGAAGAAAGAGTGCAGGAAGTTCTGTAGTTTTATGCTTTAAAGTTAGTTAGAGAAAGAAGCAAAAGCTGGTGGCTCGTGCCAGTCAGAAGGCTGAGATCTGAGGACTACAGTTCAAAGCTAGCTCCAGTAAGAAAATTCATCAGAACCACCAAAAATAAAAATAAAAAATAAAACCAGAGGCAGAGTTGCAGTAGAGTCCTAGCCTTGAGGACAAAAGCTCAGGGACAGCACTGACCCTGAGTTCAAGCCCCAGAATGAAAAGAAAAGAACAGAAGGGAGGGAGGGAGAAAGGGAAAGAGAAAGAGGGGGGGAGAAGAAGAGAGGGAGGAAGGGAAGGGAGGGAGGGAGGGACAGAAGGAAGGAAGGAAGGAAGGAAGGAAGGAAGGAAGGAAGGAAGGAAGGAAGGGAAGGAGGGAGGGAGGAAGGGAAGGGAGGGAGGGAGGGAGGGAAAGAAGGAAGGAAGGGAGGGAGGGAGGGAGGGAGAGAGGGAGGAAGGAAGGGAGGGAGGGCAGGCAAACCACATACTCATCCACTGGGACAGCTGCAGTTCATGAGCATGACAATGTCAAATGGTAATGAGGACTTGGAGCCCCGGGAACTGCTCATTCCCTGCTGCTGGGAATAGGAAACGGTGCAGCATCTTCAGAATACAGTCTTGCAATTTTTTTTCTTGGTCAGTCATGGGGCTTGAACTCTGGGCCTGGGCACTGTCCCTGAGCACTTCCGCTCAAGGCTAATGCTCTGTCGCTTGAAACACAGCACCACTTCCAGTTTTCTGGTGGTTAAGAGCCTCACAGACCTTTTTGTACCTGGGCTGGCTTTGAACTGTGATCCTCAGAGCTCAGCTCAACCTCCTGAGTAGCTAGGATTACAGGCGTGAGCCACCGGCACCTGGCTGATTATTTTGTTTCTTACAAAGTTAGCCGTCCTCTCACCACGTGGTCTGTCACTCGTGCTCCTGGATATTTACTCGAGTGAGTTAAAAACTTACATCCCCACAAAACTCAGCTCCCGGCTGTTCATAGCAGCTTTATTCACAATTATCCCAACGTAGAAGCAACCAAGATGTTCCTCGGTGGGTGATGGATAAACCAACTGCCAAGCGTTCAGCAGTGGAATATGATTCACTGCTAACCAAAAGGAGGGGAAAGAAAGTAATGCATTCTTGGGGCCTAGAATGATGTGGAGGAACCGTGAGTGACTATTATGAAGTCAGCCAGAAA